>NC_031984.2:2743468-3463468 GCF_001858045.2 Oreochromis niloticus
CAGGATCGATGAGGACCAGAGGGGGCAGCACCTCCCCAGCTTCCCTCTGCATCCTCATGCAAGCCTCATGTGGAAAACTCTGGAGAGGAACTTTCTGGACCTGCTGCTTCTTTTTCTGCTTCATTTCTTGGTGCAAATTTTTTTATTTATGGAAAGAAAAACTCAAAGCTAACTCGTGACTCTCGTGTGTGACAAAAGCTGCTTTTGCTTCTTGTGTTTGGGAACGTGATGTGCATGCAGCACCTGCTAACATCAGGTATAAGTGCAGATGTTTAAATGGTCCACAGCTGGATTTTATGAACCCGCCTTTATAAAAACACGTCAGAAGCACCTGAAAATTCAAAGGTCAGGCAGCAGCTTTCATTAGGATTAGTGTGCAAGCTAGCAGCAAAACTTTTATATTTTAAAAATTCGGAGCTAAAATGTGGTTTTAGTTTTGACCTTTGAGACGTGGCTTCAGCCGGACTCATGACCTGCATGCTGGACAGAGATTCGAACACAGCGTGTAATTATTTGCTCTTTTCTCGTAGATTTGTTCTGTTTTTGTAGTTGGGACATGTCATTGTGAAGAAATGATGAGGTCATGAGATGTGCACATCAATGCATTTTGTAAAATGACATTTTCTGCAGAATTCTGGCTTTTTAAGAGTTTTTTTGTTTCTTCGTACTTTGCTGACACCTGGGCCACTTTTGTCATTTTTCCTCCACTAAATCTGACCTGACACATTCTGAATGCTGAAATGTACTTTGACCTTTTAAAGTTTGTATTAAAGGTTTTGGCCCGACTCTGTGGGGCCCAGCAAATGATCGAGCTAAATAATGTAAAAGTAAACAAGACGGTGGATTTGAAACGATCTGTGTGTCTGTCGGAGAGGGAAAGGTCAGAGAAAGGTCTCCGCCTGTAAACAAACACTCTAAAGGTCTGAGCACCGCACGACTTCACCTTTCATCGGCTTTTCCTTCCTTCTCCTTAGAAAAGCTGCTTTTGTCTGCTTTTAGTTTTTATTTAGTCTCAGTTTTTATGCAGCAACTCCTCGACTGTGAGACACGTCTCCAAGTGCTGCAGACCAAATAAAACCAACATGTGTGTGAAACACTGAGCTTAGTACATCGGGATGATAGCCTCCCGAGATGCGCTGCTCCAAGAATGCCTCAGGCAGCTGAAGACAGACGGTGATGAGGAACAAGCGTGGACGATCAAGCCCCTGCATGACAGGCTGAGGAAGAGGCAGACATGAAGAAACCAAGCGTCTACCAAGCGCCAGGAAAGACCAGCTTTAAGATACTTTGATCACGGCAGCACAAAACAAGCCCTAAACTTCCACCACAGCTGCAGCAGTAACATAACAGCAGACTGTGCAAACAGGATGTAAGATGCAAGCTAGGACAGCAAACACCTGGAAGTTTCCACTAAAGGCAGTTTCTATGTGTCTAATATCTAAGAGAAAGTTTGATTTTTGCATGATGTGAAAACACTGTTTGCTGGAATATTTCATCAGTGGTGGAAATATTGTTAAGATTGAACTCTCTGAGGTCTAAGTCACCATCAGTGACGACCCCACCCCTGACAGCCAATAAGAATATGTCATTTCTCTGATTGCCAAGACTTCTCCCACTTCTCTTGGCAATCACAGAACAAAGGAATTAATTATTCCAGCTGACACAAATCAACAGCTATTCACATTTTCTTCCCAAAAATCAGGTTTGTGTTTCTCTGAAATATAGAGTTAGAGAAGGGTCAGACTTTCCTTCAACGATGACTTAAACCAGTTATTGTTTCCAGATCTGTGAGCTCGCTAAGGACCGCTTGGTCCAGGTGAAGGTGACGTATATGTCCCCATCAGACAGCGAGTTTGAGGGCCGGATGTCCACGTGTCTGTCAGGTTTTTGTGAGGTCACATCATCAGAAGGACGCTGACATGCTGACCTCTGTTGGTACTAACCAGCTGAACACGTCGCATTTTGTGGCTCAAGACACAAAGCAGATCTCCTCCTTCCTCATTTGTAATAACTATAATACGATCACCAAATCACATGTTGTGAGTGTAAGTGACCACCATCCATGTTCACGGCGTAACGGGATCTGCAGTCCATTCAGGTTCCACAGGTAGTCCAGGTCCTCCAGGATGGCTCATCCATCTGTGTCGTTACAAGAAGGTTTGCTGCGTCTCCCAGCACAGTCTCAAGAGCCGAGGAGACTCCAGGAGGAGACGGGCCGTGACACGAGGACAGCTGGAGAGCTGATACTCGTCTTTGTGCTGAGGAGGATGAGTATCAGCTCCTCTGTGGCAAGGAAACTGATGAAGAACAGGAGGAGGCCCTCCAGAGCCCTGCATTACTGACCGCACATTATAAAACACAAAATTAAGTTTAAAAAATAAAGTTTAAACATATAAATAAAAACATATAAGATAAACTTTTTGACAATTCAAATTATTCTGATGTACATCAATTTAATTATTTATAAATAATAATGTTCTTTTTTTCCTTTTGTCGGATTGGCAGCAATGGGCTTCCATAGACCAGGTGAAGCTGATGGTCTTTGAGCAGGTGTGTGGTCTGTGAAGCTGTCAGTGGACTCTAATGTGGACGAGCTGAAGTGAAGGAAGTTAACGGCGGGTTTTTAAATTAAACGCAGGAAACAGTAAATTTGTGTTCTACTGTTTCTAATGGAAGCAGCTCAGCAGCAAAGGAGAGCTGAGGAGGAGGAGTTCTGTCTACAAGTTATGAAGATCAGTAGTTGTGAATATGGAGCAGTTCATGAAGGGAAGAAAAGAAAGGCTTCAGTAAGGTGAGTCAGATACACCTGGCCGATCTACCTGTGTGTGTGTTTGTGTGTGTGTGTGTGTGTGTCTTTGGATGTTTGCTGTGGAGCTCATTAGATTCTGACTGTGTGGTAAATGGAGGTGTTGCTGCTCGGGCAGCGCGGCGTCTCTCTGGGCTTTGGTACGGTTTGAAGTGAGTGTCTGCTGTCTGTGCAGAAGCTTTGATGGGAGGATGTAAAACCAGTCTGTGTTTTTAATGATAACTTACAGGTTTTTTCTTCCATGCCAAGCACTGAGGCACGAAGAGTCTGAACTCAGTGTTGTTTAACTAGCCCAGCGTAAAACATATTTAAATAGTAATCTTTCATTCTAAAGTTTGCAAAGCTTTTTATTTTTTAATGAGACTTTTCATTTTCTTTGTCTCTCATATATCTCCTGTGTCAGTGGTAGCTGTTCATATTAAAGACTTAAAATAATCAGACTGTTCTAAACACTCAGTTTCAGACAGTTTTTTTCCCCTACTCTTCTGTATGATGTCATCATGAGCAGTTATCCTTATATGGTCATGATGGCCCCAGCCACAGGTAGAAGAAAGCTGGCTTAAATCTTGATCTTCTCATTTTCTGATGAATATTCGTGATATTTAGAATTGAGCGATTTGTATATTGGTGCTGTTTCTTAAATTTGTCAATTCTGTAACATATTGTACTTAATTAGTTTAGTCTGTTACTGTTACTGTCTCAGAGCAAGTGTAACCCACATAATTTCGTTAGGGATTTATAAAATCTTCTGATTCTGATTAAATGAGAGGAGCTTGTTTCAGACAGTATTAGATAAATTAGGATTATTCTGAACTTTGAATCATGCAAAGCTGCTCTAGCAGAGTCCAAGCACTATAATACAGAGCAGGAAATGAGCCGAATGGATCAGTTTAAATATTGTTCTCATCTTTCACCTTAAAGTACACGTGTTATAATAGAAATACATTATATTCATAAAAACCATCACGTCTTTATCTCATAGTAGTCGGATCCTGTCGTAGCTGTCAGTCGCCTCATCAGTTACACCCAGCCACCAGATCATTAACGACTAAAGGCCATTTGTGATCTGGCTGCTAACTCACCTGCTCCACAACTCTGTGTGGAGTCACACTTCATGGGGCAAAAATACAGCAGGAAGCTCAGGGACTCCCTCGGCTTTCTCCAACATAAACAGTCTGCAGCATTTTAACCTGATGTCAGATTTATGTATTAAGATCAAGTCCACAACTGACTGGAAATCCAACTTATAACAGCATTTCTGACCTGCTTCCATGTGTTTGTGATCTTTTCTTCTTTCTTGTTTGCTCATATTGGTAATAATATTGTTTTTAAAAGCATAAATCCTTCAAAATAAAGTCACACAGTCATGAAACATTGACTTTCCTCCATCTTGGACCCACAGACTGCTGTTAATAATCCTGCAACGGTGTAGACTCGGAGCTGGAGGCCTTTATAACTCAACTCTATTTAAAACGAATTAATCTGGAACAGCAGAGCCTCCACACGAGTGAAGGTGTGTTGAGGCTGGACTGGAGCTGGGCCGTAATGTTCAAGAAGATGATGAAGCATCATAATGAAACCTCTAACACTGAATATTCACAACATCTGATGAACAAAAACAACAAAGCCACTGTGGAAATGGTGCAATAAGACTAAGACCTGAGGAGCAAGGAAAGGAGACGAGGAAGGAGGAGAGAGAGGTCAAAGAGTGGATGACCTCTTTGAGAGGCGACCAAAGAAGACATGAAAAGGAAGAAAAGGAGAGAAGATGGAGAGGAAAGTGTGGCAAGTGAGGAAGTGATGGCTGCCCGGTGTGTGTGTGGGTCTGTGTGTGTGGGGGGGGGGGGGGGGGGGGTAAAGGTAGAGGAACAGAAGAGAGTGAAGAAAGAAGTGAAGGAGGAGAGAGGAGAGGCTTAGCGGGACGAGTGTCAATCCAGCCTGAGAGAGCCGTCAGTCTGAGAGGAAAACAGAACGAACGAGTGTGAGAACGAACGACAGAACCGCCGCCTGCATATTCATGAACCGCTGAGATTTCCCAGCAGAGTGTGTGTGTGTGTGTGTGTGTGTGTTCGTTCACACTGCTGCCTCAGCCATGTTTATTCATAAATCATCTCATGTTTATTCATATTGGATTATGTAAACAAGTAAGTAGGCGTATTCAGACACACACAGGTCCTACTGGTCAATCATTCAACACACACACACACACACACACACACACACACACACACACACACACACACACACACAGCACCCGATTCTTTGGAGATAAGAGTCGAGTGCAGGGTCAGAGGAGAATAGAAGGACTCTGACAAACTCAGTGTTGGTGGCTGAAATCATGAGACAGCTTCTTATGTAACAAACAGGCAATAAAGAGCCTGAAACCTGAATATTAGATCTCTCATATTGATGTTTGAATTGTTTTTGTGCTGAAATATGATCTGTCCAACAGAGCTGCTTGCAAATGATCTGATGAAGTTCACTCTCATCATTTAACACAGGTGTAACACACAATCTACAGAATTTCCTGTGCTCTTTATGTGCCTGAAAGCTCTCAGAAGTGTTTGTTTCCAGGTTCTTTATATAAAAGATTTTATTGGTAAGTAATGAATCGATCGTTTAAACGATCAGACAGGAAATGTCAACAGTCAGACCCGGGGACAGCAGGAAGACTTTCTTTTAACAGGAAGAAAGAAAAGATGAGCACCGAGGACAAAACAAACTACCGCAGAGACGGGATGCAAGTTAATGACATATAAGCACATGGCGTCCACAAAGAGAAGAGTGGACTTTTATCAACTCAAGGAACCACAAATAAGCCAGAGAGAGAAGTGCTTTATTGGAGTCGTATGACAGATGAGGATTTTGCATCATTTCTCTGTTCTCAGCTCTCACTTTCAAGCCTAAACAGCTCCCTGAGTGCAAACTTAGAGATTTAGAGAACTCACGCTTGTTGATTTCTCTCAACTCGTGTGAATGAGTGCGTGTGATGTCGACCCGGAGCTCCATCAAAGTTCAGCCTTTCTGCAGCAAGCACGAGTTTTTCCACACACTGCAGCTCGACTGAGACGTGTTGGGTCTCATCTGAAGCACCAGCACCTCACCTCCACCTTCCCATCCTCCCTTCTCCCCTCTCAACATCTATTTCCGTCTCCTCCATCCAACTCTGTCCGCTCGTCCTCCTCTCCCGCAGAATAGCAATGTTTTTGTAGTCTTTGAAGTGGACGTGCATCTTTCCCAACCAATCAGAGACAAGAGAGTGAGACCGTGACTGGGAGCCGGACAGAAACTGAAGCAGAAAGTGATGGGAGATGAAAAGGGAAGGAGTCCTCGTCCTCTGAAAAGCCAGAGACAGAACCCGAGTGAGAAATAACGTATAAAGTCATAAATTATTCCCCGTGTTGGTTCCCTCAGGGACATTAACGCTCTTACTTAGGACTTCATATTCCAGTCAGGCCATCGTGGAGCATTACCAGCTCCCCTCGGCTCCACGAACCCTCTGCCCTCACCTCCTGTTTACGGCGATGTGGAGGAAGATGAAAGACAGCGTGGCAAATGACCTCCAGCTCCTGTCAGCTCCAGTAAGAAGATGAATATCTCTGATTTTCTTTGATTTGCACATATATTACACTAAATAAAATCCAGATAATGGAAATAAACAGGCGGGACTGAAGAAAACAAGATGCCAAGGCAACTCTGTCTCCGTTCTCTCTTCACTGCAGAAAACTTTGTATTAAAAGATTTGAATGGATGTTTTTTCTCCCCGGGTCAGAGATTGAATACCGACACAGTGGACGAGTAGCAAATTAATCCTTTTCCTCTCGGACTGAATCCATCTCCTGTGCCGATCTCTGTATTATGAGAGTATCCTCTGTTCCATCTTCGTATCATCTCTGAGAACCGACACACGATGTTTGGCCTTGCAAACAGAAATAGTTCAGGATGGCTCTGCTGGTGATATCCCTGCTTATCTTCAGTGTCCATTCACTCCAGCAGAAAGGAAGCAACACACAGATAACACTAGTGGCATGAACGATCACTCATCGGTTTGTGAAGTCACATTTAGTCACATCATATTCTGTTGTGTCTTTTTAGATTTCTATAAGCTTAAAACACCTCAATGCAGCCTGGACTTAGATTACAATACAGCACTTATGTTAGGACACAGACTGTATTTAAAAGATGGACACACCCACAGGGAGCATGTTTTTCAGAGCCAGACCATGTTTGCATTATTGCTGAATAGCAGACGATTAAAATACTAGAATTTACCTTTGATGGATCAACAGCAGCACCAGCAGCTCAAACATGGTGGAGCAACTGGACATGACTGCTTCCAGTGGTCGTTAGAGGAACTGCAGTTTTTGGCTCTGTGGTGTGATTCAGCCCTGCTTCATTTTTACATCAAACCGACGTTAAACAGCTTAAAGAGAGTGCTGACCTGACCTTTAGTCTGAGGATGTGTTGATTTAATTTATGCTCAAACTAAAGCTTCAGTGTGGGTGAAAGAAAAGCTTATTGTTAAAAATGAAGTCTTACTGGTGATGAGTTCAGTGACCCTCACGCTGATCGCATTGGGAGCGCAGTCAGCCTGACACTCAGCACATGGCTGCACACTTACAGTAACACTCTGTGGCAAAGAGCCTCTGCTAAATGCCTCCACTGTAAACATTATGTAACGCGGGCCTTTAGAGAGTCTAACCGCACACTGACCGTCTGAACCAAGCTGCAAATTAACTTAACCGAGCAGAGAGGCGAATGAAACAAATTATATTTACTTTACATTTTTATTTGTTGAAACTTCTCGTGTTGAACGCAGCTGAGCTCCACTGCCTTCATGTAGGGATTCAGTGAAATCGGTAATTAGCTAAATGCAACCTCAGAGAAATAAAAAACATGAAATATTAGACTGTGTCATTATTTAATTAACAAACATGAAGCCAACACGATGGAGCGGTGTGAGGAAAACTAAGTACTAACTATGTCATGATTCAGCAGTTTGCAGAACCAGCATTAGCAGCAATAACTTGAAGTAATCAGCCTCCACATGGTCGTAGATTCTCTGCAGCGCTGTTTCACTCAGCTCTGTGTGTTTATGCTCTCTGAGGTCTGGACTTTGATTCTTTTTCAGCCGTTCTGTTGGAGATTTGCTGCTGTGCTTGGAATCCTGTTGTATGATCCAACTTCAGCCAAGTTGTGGCCTCGCATTTGAGGAGTTCACAGTTGACTTCATGACTGCAAGGTGCAAATCATCGCCCCCCCCCGTGCTGATGCTTAGTATGAGACGTGTGTGATTGATTATATTTGTGCACAGGACATTGTTCCAGAGGTGGTTTGTTCAGATGCAGCTATGCAGAGCTACACCATGCTGAGATGTTGTTCTTAGAGAGAGCAGGCTGTAGCTCACGAGGTAGAGAAGGTCGTCTGTTAGTGGTTTGATCCTTGGCTGCTCCAGTCTATGTGCCAATTTACCATTTAGGGCAAGATACTAGCAATAATATAGATATGTAAGTATATTACAGAAATGGGTCTATTATGGTATGTTATAATGTACACGGTATGAAGTATGTTATGAATATTCTATAACTATAAGTATGTACAGGCTATGAACAGGATATAAATATGAAATAAAAAACTATACAGAAATATGAGATATACAGTTTTACAGAAATGTGAACTATGCAAGTTATAAACAGTTGTAGGATTAAAAATTATTGTATGTACAGAATGATTATTTACACAGAACTATACAGTAGTGCAGTTAAGATAAGTGAGATATGTGGATAATTTCTACAGAGGCTATATAAAGTGCTAGTGGTTGTGAGTGGTGGTTCAGTCCATGTTATTATTGTGTGTTTGAAGGTACAGTTGTCCATTGTGTGTGTGTGTAGGTGGTTGTGGGTGTGTGTATGTTCAGTCCATGGCCGTTTCTCAATTCTCAAGTACGCGAGTCCGTACTCGCGTTCTCGGTGAGTACGTACCCGCCGAGAATGCGAGCACGGACTCGCGATATGTACAATTGGAACACCTGCGTACGTGATGGTGTCACAGGTCCGGAGTTTTTACTGCCGTCCCCTCCTAATTTAACTGTGAGTAACATGTTATGAAGCTTAACTGTAATCACAGCCAAACCGGTTTACTCAGGAACAAATAAAACACTGAAATAAACCAAACATTAACATTTAGAAGTGATCTAAGTGACTTATATATCATTTTTAACCTCAGTAGTGAAACCTCTATTAATAAAAATAGTGTACATGTACATACGTGTACATACCTTAATAAAAACAAGCAGGTGAGATGTTAGAATGCTTTTATTTCTATTCTAGTGGACACTCAATACTATAGACAGCTGCTGGGGTTTCTTTAACCTGAGTAGTGAGAAGACCGCGAGCGGGGGGGGGGGTTGAAAACGATGTGCCGGGAGTCCGCTGTTGAGTTTTGGACGAAATGCATTCTGGGATATATAGCTGTCCCAAGTCCACACCGATGCATGCTCGATAAAATGGGCGGAGCGAGAACACATCCGGGACTTTTTCACGTTCTCGGCTTGATGCGTACTTCGAATTGGAACAGTACTTGGTCTCCGACTGATGACGTATCACGAGTACACGAGAACGCAAGTACGCACAAGTACGCATATTGATAAACGCCCCATGAGTTTAACGTGGGTCAGATGTCAGGAGGCAGAGTTCAGGAGTCTGACAGCTGTGGGGAAGAAGCTGTTCCGGTACCTGGTGGTCTTAGTCCGGAGGCTCCTGTAGCGCCTCCCAGAGGGCAGGAGGGTGAAGAGTCTATGTGATGGGTGACTGGGGTCTCTGATGATTTTCCCAGCCCTTTTCAGACACCGCTTCCTGTAGATGTCCTTTATGGCAGGAAGTGGTGCTCCGGCGATGCGCTGGGCAGTTTTCACGACCCTCTACAACGCCTTCCGGTCCGAGGCAGAGCAGCTCCCGTACCAGACTGTTATACAGTTGGTCAGGATGCTCTCGATGGTGCAGCGATAGAAGTTCATCAGGATGTCTGAGGACAGGTGGTTCTTCCTCAGAGTCCTCAAGAAGAAGAGGCGCTGGTGAGCCTTCTTGACCAGCTTGGAGCAGTTGGTCGTCCAGATGAGATCCTCGGAGATGTGGACACCCAGGAACTTGAAGCTGTTCACACGCTCCACAGCCGTCCCCTTAATGTGGATGGGTGGATGTGGGTCAGCATTCCTCCTGTAGTCCACGATGAGCTCCTTGGTCTTCTCGGTGTTAAGCAGCAGGTTGTTTCTGTTGCACCACTCAGCCAGACAATCCACCTCCTCCCTGTAGGCGTTCTCATCGTTGTCACTGATGAGGCCAATCACTGTGGTGTCATCTGCAAACTTAATGATGGTGTTGGAACCATCAGCAGGTCTGCAGTCGTGGGTGAAGAGGGAGTAGAGGAAAGGGCTCATCACACAGCCTTGTGGTACACCGGTGTTCATTGTGATTGTAAATGAGCAGCGGTTGTCCAGCCGGGCATGTTGGGGGCGGTTGGTCAGGAAGTCCAGTAACCATTTGCAGATGAGGGAACTGATGCCCAGGTCTGTCAGTTTCCTGATGAGTTGTGAGGGGTGGATTGTATTGAACGCTGAACTGAAGTCTATAAACAGCATTCTGGCGTAGGTGTTGTTGTTGTCCAGGTGTGAGAGGACAGAGTGCAGTGCGATGGAGACTGCATCCTCTGTGCTCCTGTTCTGGCGGTATGCGAATTGGTGGGGGTCCAGGGTGGGGGGGAGACAGGATTTGAAGTGTGCTAGGACCAGCTGCTCTAAGCACTTAGTGATGATGGGGGTGAGGGCTACTGGGCGGTAGTCATTGAGGCTAGATGGGTTGGAGTTTTTGGGTATCGGGACGATGGAGGTGGATTTGAAGCAGGCCGGTACCACAGCGTGGGCCAAGGACAGGTTGAATATGTCTGTCAGGACTCCTGCAAGCTCCCCAGAACACGCTCTGAGAACACGCCCGGGGATACCATCAGGACCTGCAGCCTTGTGGACATTGATCCTGCTCAGCACCGCTCCTACATCGGTGGGGGAGAGAGTCAGAGGTTGGTGGTCTGGCGTCATGTCTGTTATGGTTGTGGTTGTGGGGTTCCCTCGCTCAAAACGAGCATAAAAGTTGTTGAGCTCGTTGAGGAAGGAGACATCAGAGGATGTGGGGGAGGGTTTGGTGGTCCTGTAGTCTGTAATGGTCTGGAGTCCTTGCCACATGCGTCGGGGGTTGGAGTTGGAGAAGTGTTCTTCTACCTTCTTTTTGTAATGGTGTTTGGCTTTTTTGATGCCCTTCTTTAGATTAGCCCTGGCTGTACTGTAGGCGTGTGCATCTCCTGACCTAAAGGCAGTGTTGCGGGCCTTCAGGAGGAGACGAACATCCCGGTTCATCCAAGGCTTCTGGTTGGGGTACATGGTGATCCGTTTCTGGGTGGTGACACTGTCTGTGGTTTCAGAGATGTAATCCAGTACAGATGAGGCGTACTGGTCCAGGTCTGTGTGGGTGAACATATTCCAGTCTGTGTTTTTAAATCTGTCCTGGAGCACTGCGTCTGTCCCCTCTGGCCACACTTTAATTGTCCTCACAGCAGGTTTCACACGTTGGATGAGTGGTGAATACCTAGGTGTGAGGAACAGGGAGAGATGGTCCGATTGTCCACTGTGGGGGAGGGGTGTTGCTTTGTAGGCTCCAGCCAGGTTGGAATACACATGGTCTAAAGTCTTGTCTCCTCTGGTGTGGCAGGAGACATGTTGGTGGAATCTGGGGAGGACTGTCTTTAAGTTGGTGTGGTTGAAGTCGCCAGCAACAATAAAAGCAGCCTCGGGGTGTTTATTCTGGTGTTTGTTAATGGCTACAGAAAGTTCTTTCATGGCCAACCTAGCATTAGTGTCGGGGGGGATATACACTGCAGTGAGTATGATTGAAGTGAGTTCTCTGGGGAGATAATAAGGTCTGCATTTGACCATTAAAAACTCCGCATTAGGTGAGCAGTGACTCTCAGTAGTAGTGGAGTTCATGCACCAAGCATTGTGTAGAGTCTGAGACGGAGCTCTGGGGCTGTTTCCTAGTTTTTGTGAGCATTCGGTGAATTTGCCGGGACGTCCACTTTCAGGAAGACAGCTGGATGTTTTTCAGATGTGAATAATTGAATATTTTAGAATGATGGACTTCAGATTGTTTTTAATGACTTTGTATCTTTTCTCACACTGTTAAGCATGGAGGTGCTCAAACTGCTGCTGATCATTTAATCAGCGTGTTTGATTAGCAGTGCCTGGCTGCTAATTACCCTCTGAACTCCTGTGGAAGCACACGACCTGATATGTAAAACCTGGGAACTGAAAGAGGCTGTTTCTTTGTACTTTCTTTGTACTGCACCAATGTTTTGGCTTCAGAAGCCCTCAATGACTATAAAACTGATGCTTCAGAAAGGAGCTTCACAAATGGGTGACGTCACTGTGTCCATCCTTAAACAATGCACTAAAACAAATGATTGTAGTGTTAGCGTAGCTCCAGCCCAGGTTCCACACACCTGGGTGGAAACAGTCAGAAATCCCAGCCTGAGAGAATCCGGAGCGGAAACAGGAAGCTCGTTTTCTCCTCCTCACAGATTACTGGGATTGCTCTCTCATGCACTTTTTATTTGTTATCATATTCATAGAAGGTTTTAATAATGATGATGTGTGAATGAGTGTGTGTGTGTGTTCAGGCAAAATGTGTGAAGAAAGGAAGCAGAGAAACTCCCACGCCACGGAGCTGTGGAAAAATTACATTTTCTCTTGCCCCTCTCTCTCTTTTCTCGCTTTTATCTTTTTCTCATTCTGATTTTGCATCATTCTTCTTTCACTGGGTTGATTTTCATTTTCTCTGCGTGTCTGAAGCTTTTATTTTGTGCAAACTGTTGCCTGTCAAACTATCATAGTAATCATTTTAAATGTTAACATCAAAGCCTTTTGTTAAGTCGGGCTGAGGAGCCGAGGATTAGGACTCGGTTCACAAATGTGCTTGGGTGAACCTGTGCCTTCATCTCACAGCGACCACAGAAGAAGCGGCAGCTGTTACTGATAGTTATTAACAATGATCGGTTTCTGCTGTGACAGTCAGAATAGATGTCAGGAACATGAAAGCAGTGATCGCTGGTGCAGACGACATTTTCTGGACACACTTTGAGTCTCTTAGAACCAACTGAGCATCATTTAGACACCACAGCCTACCTGAGTATTGGTGCTGACCATGTACATCAGTATCAGTATCATCATCTCAAGCTGGTTTCTTAAACATGACAATGAAATCTCTGAGGAATGTTTCTTCATCTGTTACATGAAGTTAGCTGAAAGGCCGAGTGAGGCTTGAAAGCAGAGCTATGAAAGACTCGATGAGCGACTCAGAAACCGAATCCAACCCGCTGAAGGCTCTTTGGATCGGACTCTCTGACGAGTTTGGACCCGAGACCACGGACTGCCTCGGCCTTTCAGCTCGCACTGTGACATCACAGTTGGCCACTGTGTGTAAGCTGACATGAGAAGTGATGTCATGAATGCTTCCTGTCGCTGACATGATGGGATTTCTTCCTCGAGTGTTAGAGTTAGTGTTCGAAGCCTGAGAGCTGAGACCGATTTAGATGTTCCTCTGTCAGTTTGTTTAAAAAAAAAGACACACACACACACACACACACACACACACACACACACACACACACACACACACAAAGTGCTCATTAGCCATGTATGGTGTATGTGTGCCAGAAGTCATTTGTTTGTCTTTAAGCAGCTAAACTCTCTTTTATCCAGCTGATAATACATTAGCATCTCAAAACCACAAAAGAGCTTTTTAATCAAACCTCAGGCTCTCTCACACTCACACACACACTCTCACAAACACACACACATACTCGGGGGTCCCAGGCCTCCTGTTGTGTAGCGTGTGATGATTACAAAGATGATTTGTGTTAGTGTGTGTGTGCACTGACTGGTAGTTTACACAGAAATGCACCAATCAGCTCATTTTCTGGTTTTATATATATATGAGTGTATATATATGTATATATGTGCATGTGTGCAGATGGTAATGAGCAGACCAGCTTTAAAGGACTCTGCTCCAGTTTGACTCTGAACCTCTGATGAAATAATTTCTACATTTCTACCTTAAGATGCTCGTCACTCAGCATCTCTCAGCTCAGATGTTTCATATTCTAGCAGTGTGCCTAATATTTTGCATGCATTATAGCATCATATTATCTCACTTTGCACTTTGCAGCTTATTTGTGGTTCCTTGAGTGTAAAGAATGATGCACTGAGCCCTTATTCTCCACTCACTGTGCTCCCTGTGCATTATATGCTACTACTTGACTCTTTATGCTCTGATTTTTTCTTTTCTGTCTCCCCTCAACCTCCAACTGGTGGCTGCCTCTCCCTGAGCTTCATACTGTGGGAGTTCTTCCTGTTAAAATGGAGTTCTTTTTCCTCGTGCTTGTTCATAAAGGATCACTGGGGCTGTCTCTCAGATATTTTGTGGTCTTTACCTTGCAAAGTGTTTTGAAGTGGCTACGAAAGAGCACCAGATAAATAAAACGTAATTGATGTGAACTACTTCTGAAAAGGGCATGGCTGTGCACCCTGCAGCATCCCCCCCCTCCAGATATATTTTATGAATTAAGACATCCTTTAATGTGACACTGAAATTGATCTCCGAGTCACAGTCAGGATGACAGAGGGTACGAGAATTGCAACTTGGAGATGGAGATAAACCTTCAAAAACCCAAATGAAACGATAAACTAATGTAGTTTATGCAGTAAGACAAACTGACTCATGTGTGGCAGGCGGCACAAACAGAGCCTCTAAAATAAAATTAAAATATTTGTATTTTGGCAAAACATTTACTTGATGCTGCATCATAAAAACATATAAGGCAGGATTCTCCTGATGCCACTGATGACCAGAAATGGAGGAGGAGCTTACTGACGTGATTTCAGAGCAGCGAGAGCTGAACAACAACGTTTCACTTCAATTTATTTTTCATACCAGCAAATCACAAGAACAGTCACCTTGAGGCGCTTTATCTGCTAAGGACCTTAAAATAATACAGAGAAAACCCAACAATCACATGACCCCCAGCGAGCAAGCACTTTGGCGACAGTGGGAAGGAAAAACTCTCTTTTAACAGGAAGAAACCTCCGGCATTTTAATAAACTTAAAGCAGCAAAAAAGAAAACAATGTGAACAGGAATGGTCATGAGAAAGTGACCGTGGGCGTGGTCTGCGGTGTCGCTGCAGGGGAGCCAGACGCACCTGAGCAACATCCGCAATCACGCCTCCTCGTCTTAAAGTGTGGGCTCACTCCTGTCGTTGTTTTTGTTGTTGGTGATGTGTTTGGCTGGCGGCTGAAAAGCTGCAGCCGTGTGTGTTAATAAAAGAGATGCAGAACAGCATCTGCCGTGGCGTCGTTACAGTGACCAGCGCTCTGCTGCAGACTGGTTGTCGGGGTTTCGTTCCCTCCTGTCTAATTCATGAACCATTTTGCATCCAACTTGATGATTATTCATTGATTTCTGTCACCACGCAGCCACTCTATTAATATTTTCTATTTTCTTTCTTGTCAGACCCTCCAATAGGACCCTTACTGCTAAATTAGTGTTTTTCAGTGCTGATTGCAAGCAGTGGGGCTCGAAGCTCTGCACAATTTTCCTTTTTCTTCTTTCATTTACTTTTTCTCAATGAAAACCTGCAAGCAAATGGAGCAAAGCAACATTTATTCATCGGATCTCCGTCAGCCGCTAGTTATCCTGGACTAATTGTAGTTTTTCCAAGAACTAATTTGACACACTTAAATACCATTAATCAAGCCGAAACAAGCAACAAAGCTTCTGCGTTTATGAGATTTTGATGAATTCAACATGGAGCACGACTTGGCATGACGGAGCTTTGCAGAGACTGTGGTTCTGCTGTGGTTCTGCTTGGTCAGGGGACTTTTTCTGATGTCTTAGCTAAGATAAGTCCCATCATCATCATCATCGTCAGTGGATACAGCTGCAGAATCTCTTGCCTGCTTAGGATTTGGTTTCTTTTGCAAATATGTCCGCTCAGTTTACAAATGGGACAATGTACGTCCTCAAAATCCAAGTCTTCCACTTCATCCTCAAGCTTTTAAGGTGTTTCCAAACCTGATGACATATGTAATATGCAGTATCTAAGGGGATGCACCGGAGATGTATACCTCCATATCCTATCGTGAAAAAAAAAGTGGATAAATTCAGCGACAGTACCAAAACAAATAGAAGAGTATACCATCTGTTTAATCAATCACAGATCACAGAAGAAGGTGTAACAATGTTTTAACATGACCTTAGAACGTGAAACTGTCATGAACTAAGAAATTATCTGCCTTTGAATAAAAAACCCGTCAACAAGGACAGTGAAGACCTTCGTATGTCATTATCAACACAGCACTTCGACAGTTTCTCTCCTGCTGAGACAGCTACAGAAATCACAGAATGAAGTTTCTTAGAAAAGAGAGAAGCTATTCTGTGATTGTCCATCATAACCTCACCTCCTGTTTGAGCAGCAGCTGCTCTACTCCAAGGTCCCTCTCGATGCCTGAGTGTGTCACCTTAACTCGTTTACAGTCCTGCCTTTGTGCTTTCTGAGAATCATCCTGCATGTAGACAGCTCGGAGAGCTGAACGTTGCCTGGCTGAATGTGGAGTCATTTTTTTTCTGGGAAGAAAACAATGTCAGGCAGAATATTTAGACTGCATCTGTGAATTGTCAGTGAATTTCTGGCAGTTATTGCTCCCAAAGCCATTTCACAGAACTGCATCAGTGTTTCTTTCTTTGGAAATATCCGGAAGGGTCATCTGTTCTCGACACCACACAAGGGCATAAATCGGGTACCTGTCGAAAACATTAAGCCTAAATACCGTATGGAGGAAACTGAAGTTCTGATTTCAGGTTGAATGTACATCAAGCGGTAAATCTGGGTCTTTTTCCGGACTTGGTTCTCCTCTTCAACGCAGTCAGACAAATCAGTCAAACAAATGGCCTGGATGGATCAATCTACAAATTCCCAGCAGAGAACCAGCAGCTCCACACCCAGTCCTGCCTCGCTCCTGCTCCTCATGGTTACGTCTAACGAAGGTTGCTCATCAGCATCACATGTAAAAATTCTTAAGGGATGTTTACACCAGATGCTACTAAAACATGTTTCAACCAGAAAAATTGCAGAATAGCTGCTGGTGATGCAAAGTGGTTGATCTTAAGTTAGAGTTTTCTCAAGTCTGAGGCGAGCGAGTGCATCAATTACCTGTGAATTGATTCATAAGTGGACGGGAGATCGGTTCTTGTCCATCCCATCGCAAGACCTGAAATCAGGAAAAAGAAATCTGAATAATTAATTAATCGTAGAGTAGGGATTAGTTTAAATAAATTAAAGTGCTTAATTCCAGCTGCAATATGTTAAAATAATGTGCAATAAAAAAAAGGATCAAATCTTTCAGGTGTCACAGGTGGAATGAGTCTTTCACTGAACGTGCTCGTGTGACTGGAGGAGGTGTGAAGGATTAATGCTCTCTGTAACGTGGACAGCATCCTCCTATCTGACACCGCCATCAGAGTCAAGCTTCTCACCCTCAGTGTTGCTGGCTGTATGGATCTGTTTGTTCAGTCTGTTGTGATCTGCTACCCTCAGTCTGCTAGCACAGCACGGCACAGCACAGCACAGCACGGCACGGCACGGCACGGCACGGCACAGCACAGCACAGCACAGCGGCCGGCTCTGGCCACTGCAGACTCATAAATCATCCTGAGCACCGTCTGGCAGATGTTATAGAACTAGTTGTTTCATAAAATAGAGACCGCACTGGCTTTGGCGCTTCGTTTAGACGGCGTCTGTGTAGTCCACTTTGTTTATTTGAGTTTTTATTTTATTAATATTAACACAATTAAATGTATGCAATGTCCAAAGCTAAATACATACAGCGGGTCATTTAATGGATGTGTTGGCAGGATTGGCAGCTCTGGGTTTTGCAGGAGCTCATCACCCTCAGGCCTCGGAAGCTTACCACTATGCAAGAATCATGATGGTTTAAATGAGCTCTGCTTCTTTTCAAATAATTTTTCCTATTCAGCTTTAAAGGGGGAAAAGCACTTACCTAGGCCCGCATTCTTTTTAATGACCAGCAGGGGGCGACTCGTGTAGTTTTAAAGTCTGCCCACCTTATCTATGACATAAATGGTAAATTGTAAATGGCCTGTATTTGTATAGTGCTTTTCTAGTCCCTAAGGACCCCAAAGCGCTTTACACATCCAGTCATCCACCCATTCACACACTGGTGATGGCAGCTACATGTAGCCACAGCCACCCTGGGGCCCACTGACAGAGGCGAGGCTAACATAAACATGATCCTAATTAGTCTAGGCTCAAATGCTACTACATGGTATTCATTTATGAATTAGTTTCCAGATTAGTGTCCACTGCACTGCAAAGACACCAGTCACTAACATATGCACTAAAAAAGGAGAGCCTTCAAGGACGGGAGTTTGCATGTATTACTATTTCACAGATGATATTTTATCACAGACTTTATAGTAAAGATGCAGACTGTGTAACAGATCCTCTTCAGTAACCTTCATGTACTAACTTTTAATCTACTTTTCATGACAAGAACTCTGCATATGCTGAGTCGTGCTAAATATATAAAAAACAAAGCTCTGACATTTCTGCAATTTGCACTGAAATCCTTCTTTGTTTAAACTGTGAAGTGATGTGAAACCAAGAGTAGCCAATTATCTCTGACAGCGAGGAAACAGTGTGAGGGGAAGAAGAAAACTAAAAGAGGGTGGTGCGTACTTTTACTTTAAAAAAATTTTTTTAGTTTTGATTTTCATTAAGAAGAAAATAATTAAAAGACTTAAAAATGAGAGGAAACAATTTCACAGGATTTCGAGTTAACGCAAGGCACAGCTGACAGATTTCATGCTTGGAAATGTGTGTGTATACATGTGTGTGTGTCTGTGAGGCTAATTGGGACAAGACTAATAAAATACACACACACAGAGTTATGTATCCAAGACTTCAGAGGACATGACTTGCATTTATTTGCAGTCTAACTTTAACCAGAGCTGCAGGTTAACCTGGACCTGACCTTCAAACCTGGATTCACCTTAAAAGTGAATCATTTACATTGTGGCGACTTTGCTCTTTGACACGTCCTGATAATTTAACTCTGTAAACAGATTAAAGTCCCACAAAACGAGTAACATCTGGACCACACACACACACACACACACACACACACTCCGAGGCCTCCATCTTTTTGTCTCCTCAGCTGGCAGATGAGCCCAAATATACACGTTTGTATAATCCTGAATCGCATCAGTGACGACTGGTGTCAGAGCAAACCTGCAAGCTAGTGTGTGTGTGTGTGTGTGTGTGTGTGTGTGTGTCTGTTTGTGTGTGTCTGTGTGTGTCTGTGTGTGTGTGTCTGTGTGTGTCTGTGTGTGTGTGTCTGTGTGTGTCTGTGTGTCTGTGTGTGTCTGTGTGTGTGTGTCTGTGTGTGTCTGTGTGTGTGAGGTTGCTGTCATGATTTGCACAGTTGTTTTCAGACAGATTGTAGCTTTGCATTACTGTTCAGAGCCAAAAGCAGCAGCAGTGTGTGTGTGAGTGTGTGTGTGTGAGTGTGTGTGTGTGTGTGTGAGTGTGTGTGTGTGAGTGTGTGTGTGAGTGTGTGTGTGTGTGTGTGTGTGTGAGTGTGTGTGTGTGAGTGTGTGTGTGTGAGTGTGTGTGTGTGTGTGTGTGAGTGTGTGTGTGTGAGTGTGTGTGTGAGTGTGTGTGTGTGTGTGTGTGTGTGTGTGTGTGTGTGTGTGTGTGTGTGTGTGTGTGGACTCCTGTGGTCCAGACCTTTTTTAGACAGCAAACAACTCATTCATTATTCAAAACGAGCTTCCTCCCTCTCCGCCTCATCAGTTGTTTGTCGGCTGTGTAGTTGTCAAAACTTCTCCAGATAAACAGATAAATCCGGCGCCTTCAAATCTTATTGATCATCGGAAAAGGTCACGCGGGACGCGCGATGCGTGTTCATGAAACACTTCCTGCCAGTGAGTCGTGTCTTTGTTCTCTCCGGCTCTCCTCTGAAGAGTTTCCTCCTCTGGCTCTGCCTCACGCCGCTCCTTCTGTTCAGCACAGACACTGAGTCACTTCACAGTAAATTGGATTTCCTGAACTCTGATTAGTTTGTGTTGTAATTGAGTTTGTGGATGAGACGTCTTTCTCTGATCCAACTTTATTTCAGACCAGTGCTGTGCCCATGTGGCCCATTAGGTTTGGGTTTGTTTAAGCTGTATGATAAAGACAAATATCAGAAACCAGACGATGTTACATTTAAAGTCTCGTGAATTCTGAAGTTGCAGCTATGACAGTAGATGAGAACTCTATGAAAAACAAAGCATAGCCACTGATCTGGTGGAAGTCAACAGGCTGAAGCCACGCCCCTTTAAGCCAAGTTACTTCTGATTGGTTCCCCTTGTAAACAGAATAGATTAATACATGCACACACATGTAGACATGCAGCAGCTTTAACACCTGTCACCTGTAACTACCTGACTCATGAATACAGAGTACTCCTTTCACTACTATGCTGATGACACTGAACTATTTCATCCTTTTCAGTCCCAACAAGTCCAGGCTGGATGGCATCATCACAGAGCATTAAGAACTGGAAAGCACACAACGTCCTTCAGCTGAATGAGGATGAAACTGAAATTGTTCTCTTCAGTGGATGAAAGCAGCTTTTTCTGTGCTCCATACTGAAAATTAAGCCTTTTCTTTCTTTGAGAGAATCAATCATACCCTCATTTCCTCCCACTTGGACTACTGCAGTTCATTCCACACTGGCCTCAGACCAGTCCTCTCTATTAAAATGCTGCTGTTAGGCTCCTCACAAGCACCTGCTTTGGCTTCTCTCCACTAACTGCCAGGACTGATTTCGATCCTCCTGTTTGTCTACTAAACCCTTCACGGCTCTCCTGTCATACCCCCGCTCAGCCTCCAGACCCCTCGGGTCAGCTGATTGGATCCTTCTGACTTTGCCTCCTCTGTGGAAACAGCTTTGCCCTCATGGACACATCTTTGTCTTTTAAAACTTTTAAATTATTTTTATCCATCGGCATTTACGTCTGTCTGATTTACTTATTGTGTCTTTTTCAGCCACTGCTGTGCGTGTTTAGCACCTACTAACTTGTGTTTTATGTATTTCATTTCATTTATTTATTTATTTCACACTTGGTACAACAGTTCAAACAAACCAACCACACTTTCTATCAATAAAACACTACAACCATGTGTGAAAAGGAGCAGGAAGAAGAAAATATTCTTATTAAACCCTGCCCCCTATCTACAATCCAACTTATATTACAAGTGGGCACCAAAAATCAGAGAACAAACTAACATTAACATTTATCTCCGGTCCTACCACAAACCAAACAACAAATTTACCATCAGAATATACCACTCCACATGGTAACAAGGAGAAAAATAAAATTAAAATAAATAAAACAAAAAATTATAATGGATCCTTCTTCAATGAACTCCAATTTCATTCACATTCTTCATATTGAGTTATCGTTTTAAGCATATAACACTTTTTAAAACAATATAAATTTATACAATTCTTTAAATTATAATGAAGAGAGTTCCACAGTCGTATACCCCTAACCGTTGGATTCATTAATCTTTGTGTAGTCCTAGCTAGCTGATGCTTAAAATAAAATTTCCTTCGGCTGTCTTCTCCCCCTGAACACAATAAAAATACTCTTTGTAACTTAAAGGGCAAAATATTATTTTTAGCCTTAAACATAATTAATAGTGTCCGTAATTTCACTAAGTCTCCTAATTTTAATAATTTCGATTTTATAAATAATTTATTTGTATGTTCTCTATATTTAACATTATGAATCATTCGTATCACTTTCTTCTGTAATAAGTTTAGAGGTTTTATAGTATTCTCATATGTATTCCCCCAGACTTCAATACAATAACTAAAATATGAGAAAAACAATGAAAAATATAAAATGCGCATTGTTTTATAGTCTAATAAATCTCTTACATTTCCCAGAATATAAATGTTTTTAACCATCTTCTTTCTAATATACTCAATATGTGATTTCCACGTCAAATTTTCATCTACTATTACACCCAAAAAACGAAATTCAGTAACTCTTTCAATCAATTCTCCATCAATGGACATAATGACTTCATCCTCCTTTACACGATTGCCAAATATCATGAATTTCGTTTTTGTCAGATTCAAAGATAATTTATTTACATCAAACCATATTTTTAAATCTTAACATCTCAGAAGTCATAATTTCAACCAAATCTTTCAAATTCTCTCCAGAGCAATAAAAATTTGTGTCATCTGCAAATAAAATAGAATTTAACCTTTTTGATACGTCACAAATATCATTAATATATAAATTAAAAAGTTTAGGTCCCAAAATAGAACCTTGAGGAACGCCACATACAATCTTCAATCTTTCAGAGGTGTTACCGAGATAATGCACATATTGCGACCTATTTTCTAAATAACTCCTTAACCAATTCAATGCCACTCCTCTCACACCATAATTATACAATTTAGAAATCAAAATAGAATATTGTAACGTGTCAAAAGCTTTTTTTGAATCAACAAATACCCCAACTGTATATTTATTATTATTGGTTGCAGATGAAATATCGTCAATAAAAGTCAACAATGCTAATGCTATTGATCTATTTTTACGAAATCCAAATTGATTTTCATTTATTAGTTGATATTTTTCAATAAAACTATCAAGTCTTTGCGCAAAAAGTTTTTCAAGCACTTTTGAAAACTGTGACAAAAGAGACACTGGCCTATAATTATTAAAACTATGCTTATCTCCTGATTTATATAAGGGTATCACTTTTGCCACTTTCATTCGATCAGGAAATACTCCTGATTGTAACGAAAGATTAAAAATATAGCAAAGAGGAATACTTATACAGTCTAAAGTCTTTTTAATTATGACCATGTCTATACCATCACAGTCAGTAGATTTTTTATTTTTACAATTTTCTACAATTGCTACTATTTCTTTTATGGTAGTATCAGCCAAGAATATAGAATTAACCACTCTATTTTCTCCTTTCCAGGCTTCCTCATATTCTGGATCGTCATTTTTTCTAATTAAATTTGCTAAAGTGGGTCCAACATTTACAAAAAAGGAATTGAATTCGTTTACTACTTCAGTCTTATCTTCGACAACTTGATTATTCTTAATAAAATAATTAGGCCGATCTAAGGGTGTGTTCTTGTTACCCAGTACCTCCTTAAAAATATTCCAAATGCCCTTAATATTATTCTTGTTTTCCTGAAAAAGTTTATTATAGTAGTCTTTCTTGGCTTTCCTCAATATTACTACCAACTTGTTTTTATAAACTTTATATTTCATTTCCGCATTCTTAGTTCTCTGTGTTATATAATCCCTATATAAATTATTTTTCTTTTTACACGCATTTGCAAGACCCTTAGTTATCCAAGGTTTCATATTCTTATTCTTTTTCTTATACTTAAATTTCATTTCTATCCTCCTATATATTTTTTATCCATTCTGTTTTTTGTGCAGCACTTTGGTCAAAGGGAGTTGTTTTAAATGTGCTTTATGAATAAATTTGAGTTGAGTCATTAGGGGCAGGGATAGCTCAGTAGGTAGAGTGGTCGCCCCCATGATCGGAAGGTCGGGGGTTCGAATCCACTGAACGGCTACCCTGAGATACCCCTGAGCAAGGTACCATCCCTACTCACTGCTCCCCGGGCGCCTGCTTAGTGGCTGCCCACTGCTTCACTGGGTGAGTGGGTCAAATGCAGAGAAAAACAAGTCATTTCCCCACGGGGATCAATAAAGTATACATTATTATTTTTACAGCACTTGTGGCTCCGGTCGCTCATGTCTTTAGACACTTGTCATTTTGTTAAGCTTTGTGACCGCAGCGAAATCTGTTCACAAGTAAGCAGAAGGATGACTTCTGCGATTATAAGTCCAAGTTATTATCCTGATTACTCAGCTCGGTGTGTCTGAACAAAGTGGACCCTTCACATGTAGAAAAGCAGTTGTCAGCAAGAAGAAGTGCTTAAGTTTGAAACCAGCTTGAACAATAAAGTTTGACCTGAGATTAAATCATGGAAGGAAAACAGAAAACAGCTGATGTGAAAGGAGATTAATGAAGCATAAAGTCAGGGGCAGGTTTGAAGGTAAGGGCTTGCTGTTGTCTAAAACAATAATCTATAGCATCCACTGCATGAATATGTACAGCTGATCATCACACTGCTTAGATTTGTCAGGTTTTGTGGATATTTTGATTTGAGCAGAAATCTTCAAACCTCTGCAGGAATCATTGGCCAGCTTCAGTATTTCTCAGTGTGGTGTGACGCCACAGGGGAGCCTCAATAAGGCTTCATTAATTCAACTTTCACTTTAGAGGAAGCTATTAAGTAATCAAGGGTTACGCTTGTTCCTAACAAGAGCTAATCAGGAGGAAATTATTGTTTCTCCATCTATGTGATGTCGGTCTAATGTGCATGCTGCTCATTTTTATGACTCCTGCAGAGTTCTTTTTCACGGCAACTGCAAACAGAGTAAGGAGCCATATTTACGCAGTGCATAAGTGGATTAATTAGATGATTTCTTTTTTCTATTCTGGTGAAGAACGTGTGCAGTACACGAGCAGAACTGAAGCTTATTCCCACTTTTTATGTGCTGATGCTGCATATGTGGGGAAAAATTTTTCTCTGAGGCTCATTGTTTGTGACAGATTGGCGACCTGTCGAGGGTGTACACCGCCTCTCAGCAGCTAGGATAGCCCCCCCCGCGACCCTGAATTAGATAAGTGGAAGAGAAGAGCTGAGATATACAATCTCCAAAGCTGGCTCTCAATAAAAATATTGGGGTGGGGCACCAAAAACAGAATTTCCAGTTTTATTATGCTGTTGTCAGATATATGTTACTTAAAAATATGGCAAAAACGAGAAAAAGGGAGGCAGGCAAATGTTGGGGGTAGGCAGTGCCCCACCCGAGGCACCCCTTAGTGGCGCCCCTGACTGTGGGGTCTCCACCTGTGCTGGGGAGGCTTCTGGAGGTGTCTGAGCTCCTTACCTTTATTCCATATGAGTTGAGGATCGGAACGTGGCCTGACTGATAATCACAACCTTTGTCAGTCCAGTACAATGAATGAATTCTGCAGATAAATCATAAACCCTGCATCACTGTCACGCTCCATCGTCACATCACTCGTGCAGATCCCCAGAAACTCTCTCGCTTGGGCTACCAAGTCTCATCCTATCGAGAGGCAGCGATACTTTTCCTTCATAGCACAGATCGCAGCACAGCCGAGGAGGAACTCCTTCTTGCTACCACATGTAATATTGAGAGGTGAGGCTCTACATCCACGTAAAGATGGATTCCTTAATGAGAGGCAGCATTCACCATGTTTTGATAAATTATTATTTTTAATAAATGTAAACAAACTTTCTAAGCGCAGCCTCTAAGAGCTCTTTATTTTCCTTCAACTGTTATTATCCATGAAAGACATTTGCCTCCATCTTTACCTCCTCCTCCTCCTCCTCTTCCTCCCATTTCACTCTGTTTTTCACCAAAATAAAAATCTCTGATGTTCTTTCAGTTTGATTTTCCTCGAATCAAACCCAGACACCTATTATTGATAACACCATAAAGGTATGTTTCCCCTTCCCCTCCCTCTCACCCGTCTCTTCTTCTCTGTCTGTAAACATTTCTGTCCACTCAGTCATATTAGCAGCTGTTAACAGGAGCTCATAATCCCCTCCGAGCTAAACTCCGACACATAAAGGCAGCGAGGGGCTCGATCGCAGCCGGCAGGAGAGCAAACCTCGCTCCGTCTCGGTCTCCATTGAGTCATCAGCGGGTCTTTGTGTTGTCATGGTGACCCCCACCAATCGCAGCATTGTTTCCCACCGTGGTGATTGACAGGACGGCATGGTAACTCGTGGCAACAGGTTGTCACAGTGGGGGATGATGCAGTTTTGGGAGAGAGGGGGGTGTGTGCTTGCGGTATTGTTTTGTTGTTTTGTTCCATCCTTTCGACTTGTGACCGGGACAAGAAAGGGTTAATCTGATTTCTGAGGGCACGTCACACTCGTCCCGCAGGTTCTCATGGCCATTAAATCCAGTTTTGCTCTAAAGGGAAAAACTCCAATTTCACGCCTTTTTTAATGACATAATTATTGGAGATGGTTGAACTTTGGTTGGTCGGTGTGACAAAGCATCAGCGGTTTGAACCGTTTCATCGAAGGTTACAGACTTTGATTCAAACAGTCTCTGTGGATCTGTGAGGATTTAAAGGTCCGGACAGAAGATGACAGAATACAAATGAATGTTTTTTTCTATAGTAAAACATTCAAATCATTCAGTTTAAGCAAATCTACACACCTTAGTGCTGATTTAAAGTGGGTCAGAGTGAATAAATTATACACAGTAATGTGTAAAACAAAGAGCAGTCACCTCAGTTTGAAATGATTTATTACAGGAGAAGATTGTTTACCATCCCCACAAACATGATGCAGATAGAAACTGAGGAGTGATGAGTAAACATGCTGCCAGAGCCTCCACATGTATTCAGAGCAGCGTGCACGGACGTGCAGAGGCAGAGCAGGAAATCGAAGCTTAAACGGACGACTAAAACAGGAAGGCGTGTTTGGTATACGAGATGAGATCAAAAAGTTCTGTAAGCAGGTCCAAAAGCTGGACCTGATTTAAAATTTCACATTCAGGATCATCGTCTCAGTGTTATTTCTAAACAAACAGTTCTTTCTGGACTCTGCATCACCCTGCTAGGAAGAAAAGATAAAGACCATCCATCACTCCTTTTTTTGGCTCAGGTGCTCGAGATCCCAACCTGCTCTCACCCCTGGATGGCACCGCTTCATCAAAGCTGCCGGCGTGGCGTCGTATGAGGCGTCCTGTGGCTAAACCTGATCATGAGAGGGAGAGAAAAAGCCATTTTGCAAAGTGAAGAACAGCTGACAAAGAGGGATGCACACCTGGATCTGTGGGCTGGTAAACCTGAAAGAGTGCGCCACCACCTCACCTCCAACTTCCCCTTTGTGAACATCTGTGTACATCTGTTAATGTGGCCGTTATCTCAGAGCATTAGCTCAGGAGGCATCTGACGTGTCGGAGATCCACAGTATGTTGCCTCTGAGGTCCACTAGTATTATTCTGTTTTATTATTTATTGTGTGTGTTTTCATGTTTTGTCTTTATATTTTGGTCTCTTGTCAGCGCGAATACATTTTATATACTTTCTGTCAGCTTCTTTAAAAAAATTTTACGTACTCTGTGTTTACAAATGATCTGATTGTTTCAGTGAATAACGCGTGAGCCCGGCTGATCTGCGAGGGACCACAGGCAGCCCTGCGCCCACGGCGAGCACCAACAAAAGGCCTGATTTTAATAGATTGGTTCCTCTCAGCCTGTTGTGTTATCCACATTGATTTTGTCCATCTGCAGTGTCAACAGCGCGATGTGTTCGGGGTCGGGCTTCACAGCCTCGGATGTTCACCGGCACGAAACACAACAGAGGGATTTGTAGATTTATTGATTTTCTCCTGAGAGCTTCTCATGCGTAAAAAACCCTCCTGTCCCCGGTTCAATACAGCCCTGATCGGTGATGTGTGTGTGTGTGTGTGTGTGTGTGTGTGTGTGTCCTTACAACAGATTAAGCTGACACCCGTTGATCGTTCCTGTGCATTAATCTCATGTTTATGGGTTAAGTGGCCCACGCAGGCGGTTCCAGCCACAGGGGAGATGTCACACACGCAGGTGCGCGATAAAGAAATGTGCAATGAAACAATCAGTTATTATTTCCCTACTTTTGGAATTTGAGACGAGGACAGAGGAGAGGAGCCTGAAAGAAATCGACTCGAGTGAGGTAACAAACTTTATTTGTGGCTCATTAACACTGTTTGCTATGAAAGATGCAAGTAGAGGATTACTGATGACAGCAAAGTCTGAGTCATGTGGACACGTCACAGGTGAAATACTGCTTTTGCCTTCCAGGACTGAGGCGAGCGATCACTGAACTTCATAGACGTTTTTTATAGGACCAGTGATGTCAGAAAACTAAAGAAACTGATCTGAAGTCAGTTGGCAGTAAGATGTGTTGTGTTCAAATCAAACTGTGCAAAAATAATCCAAGTAAGTAAAAACTGAGGCGAGTAAATTATTAAATAGTGTGAGCTGACAGAAGCGCGTTACTTTGTTGAGATTAGGAAGCGAGTAGATGAAACTATAACTTTAAACTTGATGTTCGTCTCGTATTCATGATCAAACAAAACAAAGACAGCTCTTTATACTAAATACATACAGTAATTCCCACAATGATCCATAAAGGCTTCAGTCTTAGTTTTAATCGAGTTCGCGTTATAAAGAACTTTAGTCATTCTCCATCTCTTTCATACGAACCAGGCTGTGATCAGTGGAGTCTGCTCACAAAGCTCTTTTTAAATAGGATTAACATTTCAGAGGGATGTGAGGTGGAATATGTGGCTCCTGGTGATTTATCTTCTTGTTTTGGGATTTCAGGATAAGGTCTGTTTTAGATGTACAGGCCTGGTTGATGAAAATGCTGAAAAATAAAAGAAAAATGCTTCGTTTCCAATTTCTTTCTATCTTGAATTTGATTTAAGCAGAAAAACCAAGCAGAAGTAGTGATTTTAAAAAGAAAATGCTTTAATTAAGATAATTTCAGTATGTTGAAATGATCCTGCCCCTGACTCGAGCTTGGGCTTGATGCTTTTCCTGCTGCTTGTGTTGGATTATTGTTCGTGCATCATGCTGTAGTGAACTCTGCACCTCTGATGGGAGTGGACTCTGAGGGCTCACTCTCAGGTTTGATGAAGACAAATCTCAACCTTCCCGACTGCCTGTGGCAGATTTTAGGTGTTGGTGCGTTCCACCATCACCAAGAAAACATGAAATTAATTCAGTTTTGTGTGAATGAAGTTCATCCACCCAGTATGAAACTTGGAAAAGGAATACCATGGTACAGAAATGTATGACACCAGGTTTATCCTTGTGCATAAATAATTATTTAAGAGATGCAGATGAACATTGGAAAATATAGGTTCATTTATTATAGATGCTTAACTTGAGATCGAGGAGACAACTCTGATATTCTATTTTTACACAGTTTCATATTTCCCTCCCACATCTACTCTCCAGAAAAGGAAACACAGGATGTCTCTGCACGATCAGTGAGCAGCTTGTGGCCAAAAACTGTGATGAAGACGCTGCATTAATAAAATGTATGGAAGCAAAGCACAGATACCAGCTGATTAGTGATAATTAAGACACTAATAAAATATTTTGGGTTTAACTCACCATTTGTAGGACAGTCAGCACATGGAAATGAACAATATTTGTCAGGTAAATTAATTAAAGTGCTCTAAAAGGCTCCGGCAGTACAGTCACGGTTGCAGAGGTCCAGTTCACTGACTTGCATTAGGCCAAGCACCAATCAGCACTGGCTGCCAAGGGAAACCTTTAAAATATTTTTTCTACCAGCCTGTAAACTTGTTTATTTCTGCACAAACTGGCACTTGGACACGGGATCCTTCGGGGACCGTCTCGCTCTTGGAGCAGGTTTCGAGCAGCCGTTAGAGGACCTGGAGCTGCGTGTGTCGTTCACCAATCTCATGTTTCCACGAGACAAACTGTCACACTCGCTCGAGAACAGAGGAGGGAGAGATATCGTTTTCTTTTTTGAAATGCAAGAATGTGTCTCTGTGTGCGGGTTAAATTAGAGGACAAGCAGAGAGTTTGCTGAAAAATGAGAGGTAATTTTAGTCGTAGTTATTACTCGGGGAGGAGGTGAAAAATTACCAACCAAAGCAGGTAATATTAAAACCCTGCTGCACCTCTGGAGACCTATATTTCATCTGAATGAGACCTAAGCTGAACTGGTTTCTTGAAAATAGTTTTACAGCTTCTCGTACATTTAACGTCACAAACAGGAGGCCTGTGAGTCCTGATGATGGACAGACTGATGCTTTCTAAAACTTTGGTGTTTCAGACGGCCGTCTTTCATCGTCTCTTATCTTACCTCAGAGAATGTAAATCATTCAAATGCATATTCAAATGATCTTTTATAGGGACCCACGGGCGTAAAACAAGTTGTTCTTTGCTCTGCGAGAAGCTCGGAGAGTTTCGAGTGCGGTCCCCGCAGTCCTTCCTGTCCACATTATAAACCTGGAACAGCTGCTCCCTGCTTTTGATCAGACAACCTGAATCTGATAACGCCCACAGAGCCGCTCGCTTTCTGCAGATCCACCGCAGCCAGGACTGAGAGAGGCAAAAATTTAAGGCTCGTTAACATTCATGAAAACGCTGTCCCACGGCTCCCACGCGCACACTCTGACATCAAACTTCCCTCCAACTGCAGCCTCTCAGAGAAGCTGCGGCTTTGGAGGGAAGGCGCTGTCCTCGGGGTGGTAATTACCCACAGTCGTTTACTTCATTTCATCTGACGGTGAGTCATGTTAATTTATTTCTCATCACATGTTGTTTCTTGTGCAGCAGCCCCGCAGCCTTTGATATCCACACAGATAAAATGCATTAATTGGTCTGCTTACACTTCCATAATTTCCCACCTGTCTGCGGCTCTTGTTTGGCTCTGATTTGTTGCGGTTGTTTCTGTAAGCTCTAAAACTGAACTTTGACACAGAGGTGAGCGTTGATGCCTGCATATAACTGAATGCATTCAGGAAACCTCTTTTCCAACTTTTGATTTCCTCTCTCTGTGCTGACAAAACCTCTTCCTGTGGATGCTGGGTCCATTTCCACCTTAAACAAGTATAAAAACGAGCAGCGCTGAAGCCGTTTAAGTAATGAGCACATTTTTCCTGTCTGGGTTTAAATTAAACCAGAAGAAGAGAGTACATTCTTAACTGGTGGCTTTTCAGACACATGTGAAACTTGGATTTGTTATTTTTCGTCTAGAGTGTTTGAGGAAGGATGGAAACGAGATTATAATCACCTGCGTTGGTCCTTGTTGGTGAATGTGAGCGCAGGCATCAGGCTTTTGGGACTGAGCTGTTGTAGTTTAATGCTTAATGATGTTTTCCTCATATTCAGCTTGTCTCAGTACGTCACATTTTTCAGCCCATCTGTATCTCCTGTGATGACTCATCTATAAAGATTGGAACCATCTGTATAGATAAAGATGATATATAGATCTGATATTGCTGTATTGGTGTTGCTCAGAGGTGGAGAAGTGGTATCATTTGATGTGGTGTTGCTGCCTGGTAGCAGCATAGGTCATAAACTCTCTTTATTTTGTCGTTCATGTTAATATTTCTTTTTCTGTTGACGTTTAGGTGGACATATTTCTGATAAGGTTTTGTTTCACTTTATCGGCGCTGTAAAAAGTCCAAATGGTGAATGGGCTGCATTTTTCTGGACGTTTTGTTCACTGAGTCATAAATTAGGGAGCCACCATATGTGTCTGCTCATGATGGTGGTTTATGTCTCACTTTTGCAGAATTCTACCTGATTTTTTCCACCAAATTAACTTTTTAACCTTCAGAGTCCTTCTGTAACAATGGCTTGAATAAACTTATCAGTGGCTCGTGTCATGTTGACTTTGAGTTATCAGAAGTTTGTTCTGAGTTATCAGGAACCCTTTTCATCTCTTATGCACGTGACTGGTCACTGTGTGTCGGCTTGAGTTCAGAGAATTTGGACTGAAATCAAAAAGTTGCAACTTTAAAAATAAGAATCATGTTTGCATTAAAGTGTGACATCAAATATGTGCAATCGACTGGCTTTGGTCATTTCTCTTGTTCATGAAGGTCATTAGTTGATAAGAACATCAGTCCCTTCAACCCTTGTGTGAACAGTGAGCTATTAAACACACCATCTCCACCCATATACACCGTCTCCCCTGATGATGTGAGCTCCTTCCCTCAGGCAGATGTTACAAGTCCCACAGTGCAAATCTGTCATTCAGCACAACCTCATTTAGACTTTAAATAGCACCACTAGGACACACAGCTATTTTTAAATTATTGACACTTATACACCTTCCAATTTGTGTTTAATTGCATTTCACTGAGACACACCGATACACTTTCTGCTGATGGTCTTTGTCTGTGTATAGATACAAACTTTCCTAAAGAATGATTATAACAATGCTATTGGCAATGATCATTGAAAAAATATTTATTTTCTGAACAATAATCATAATGTAGTAATCAGCTTCTTTTCCACTGATCCTCTTGTCCTTTGGATAGACCCCAAATCCACGATCTTGGACTGCAGATGGCAATGGCTGCGCTCCTCTGCAGCCTCTGGGACCCCCTTTGCCATCTGCAGTCCAAGACGATGGAGTTATATTCCATCCTACAGCTATAGGAGCAGTCCAGCCAGCAAATGAGCTGGTATAGAAAACACAAAACGAGAAAGACCCAGGACTAGCAGTGTCTGCACTTTAGTGTCCACCAGTAAATTGTGGATAGCATTTTATTTTCAGACAGATTAAATAAATGCTAAAGTTGTCCAATGAAAATGTTTGGACTGATAGACGTAGCCACCATGATGCAGCATTAGTGTTTGCTTTGAAGAGAAATGAGCTAAGCTATCTGCTAACTTGGTTAGCAAGACTGTGCAGATGCAATGCACAAAAACACATATGACAGTATGTGTAAGTAATAACATGCTAAAATTTAACCCAACATAACTGAAGCACACAATCCTTAAACTTGTTGAGCTGCAGCACACATTGTGAGATTATGTGTCAGATAGTTCTAGACATGCATCAGTTAGATCTGTCAATCACAGCGGACCATGACTCAAAATTCCAGAAGGAATAGTTATAACAATAATTCTCCACCATAGTGTTGTAAGAAAGGGGAAAACTGCTGAGTCACAATGATGTATTCAGATGCATATCAAATGAGAAAATGAATATGGATAATTATCAACACATGTTATTCATTAAAATGATTTAAATGTTCTGTGAATTTGTGGCTTAAACAAATGGAAAAAGGCAGAACATCTGATCATTTTAACTAAGTGGTGTTTTTATGTGACTCTGCTGTATAAAAGTCCTGAAATCAGAAGCTTAGGAAGAACGCTCACCTGCAAACTGGCACTTATCAACATGCAGCCCTGGGAACGCTACAGGTCCAGATGGAATCCCACAGAGGCTGCTCAGGAGATGTTTCACCTTTCACTGTCACATTGCACAGTCCTAAATGCCTCAAGTTTTCCATCATTGCACCTGCCCCCCCCCCCCCCCCCCCGGGCACAATTAGCAGCCTTAATGACTTCAGACCTGGCAGCTCTCACCACTGTGATGAAGTGCTTTGAAAGTCTGATCCTAAGATGCATTGAATGTTCACTTCCAGCCACTCGAAGCCAATACCAGTTTGCATACAGGGACAACAGGTCAACAGAAATGCCACCAACCCCTTTCTTTGTGCTCTACTGACTCACTGAGAACATCAGTGGATGTATTGAATACTGTTGTTTGTAGACTCAAGCTCTGCGTTCTATACCACCATCTCTGGCAAACTGGTAACCAACCTGCTAAATCTGGGTGTTAGTGAGCACATATTCAAGGACTTCTTGACAAACCAACCACAGACAGTTAGACTGAGGATTCAACACTCAACCACTATGACACTCAGCACAGGTGTTCCTCAGGGCTGCATGTTCAGCCCACTTTTCTAGTCTCCCAAAAAACGAAGACTGCACACAAACCCACAACACCAACTTAGACATCAAGTTTGCAGATAGGACCACTGTAATTGGATTGATGCACAATGGTGATGAGTCTGCCTACAGACTCATCAATGGTCCTCCATCATTAACCTGGCAATCAATGTCTCCAAGACAAAAGAGCTGATCTGCTTCAGGAGACAGAAAAAGGTACCTGTTCCATCATACATAGGCAGAGACATTGTGGAGACATCTCCCAGGATCTGAGGGAATTGAACCCTAAACACAACCTTACTGTTGAAGAGAGCACAGAAGTGGCTCTACTTCTTTAAGAGACTGCGGCATGTCAACTCCATTGAGGCTGACAAGAAGGTTCTTCATCAAAGGATTCATCAAACCAGCACAGAGGACCACCAACACTCTGCTACCTTCACTTGACCAGATCTACATCCAGGCCTCTTCTCATCCTGACTGCCACCTTTTCACTCCTTTGCCTTCTGAAAGGTGCCACAGATTGATAATCTCTGTACCTCCAGACTACAGGACCTGTATCCAAATCCCATCAAAGTGTTTATCTCTATCACTATGGTCTGTAGAAAAGATATGTGCATATATCCTTTGTAGGACCTGCCTGTGTGCATGCATTGCATAAAAACTTTGCAAAAATAAATATAGAAATTTGTGTTGATTGATTGTTGTTCATTTCCCCTTAAATGATGAACACCAGAGTTGAGCAGCAGAGTTGAGTTTGTGAGTTGCGTGCATGAAAAAGCTGCCAAACAGCTTATTCTGCTTGTTTGGTGTAGTTTATTCCATTGGATAATTGAAGTATGAAGTTTTTGTTGTAAACCTGTAGAACGACAAATGAAGGCATTCTGTTGTATTCTGACAGTTGTTGTGGTCATATCTTCTTTGTGGCCCTCCCTTCTCAGACGCCAAACTCAGAGCGATTAAGTAATGTGGAAGGAATTAAATTCGGTTAATTTAAGAGAATCAGGTCCGAGGTTTAATCTAGGCTTTATTTCATTCTGAGAAAATGCAGCATAAAGTCCTCAGTTGGCAGAAAACCAGCAGATACACTCCTCCCGTGAATCCCTGTGTAATTAGAGAGCAGACTTATTTTCACTACTTTAACTTGCACTAACCTGCGTTTTCAGTTCCCGAAGTCTGTTTGGTTTGGCAAAAAAAGTCAGCAAAGGAATTTTGTGCCCAACCCACGAACATCAACGGTCCCATTCACATCCCACTGTGAACATTTTGGCTTGGCATCTGTAGCTAATAATGGCTGTGCTCCTCTCGGGCGTGGCAGCGCCGGGACACTGTGCTATTGTGGTGGTGGTTTCGTGCTGTAACTCTCCGTTGGATTCGGTGATGGACATGAAACCGTCACAGATATGATCCGAGACTTGTTTTTGCTCCTGTGTCCTCCTTCCTACCTTATTAATGCAAATCTTCATCAGTATAAACAATGACGTGTTGAGCTTATTGGACTGTATCCATAACAGCTTTAGGCCTCACCGTGGTTGGTTTGAATCCCTGTGAATGTAGTCACAGTTGTATCACCTACTGGTTTGTTAAATCCTGTTTAAACCCTGTCATTTAGCATTTTAGCAACAGCCATCTTGGCTTTTGTACCAGAAGTGATCATATTGGGATAAGAAGGTGAGTTATTAATGCTAGCAAGTGAATCCAGAGACATTACAAGTGCTTACAAATTAAATACATCTTAAATAGCGCCACATAGTGTAGAAATACAAACCAGCATGGACTTTTTTGGACAGCAGCTAGCCAAACAGCAACCACGGGCAGTACGACAGTTACCCTCTTAGTCTGCTTTTAGTGTCCTGAGTTTGTGGTTCCAGTCGTACTAGTTAGCGAACATAGACTAATATCAGTCCATTAGACGCATTCAACAAACCAACCCTGGCACGAAGGTTCAAAAAATGTTCCCAATATAAGTTAGTTGCTTTAAAATCCTTATATATTTGATACTTGATTACAGCATGATTATCTATTCTCATTTTTTACATTTTGAATTGCTTTCTGAACGACTGTATTTCAATTTATTTATCTTAGACACTATTATGTAAATGACTTTTTGGCTTTCAGATAAAATAAAAAGTGTGTTGCATTCATTGCAGTACTCTGCAGCACTGAGGTATTAACTGACCAGCTGAGCTGCCCTTGTGTATTTCTACACTCCTGTATGTCTGATTTAGGTTTGGCCACTAGCATCTTAATATTAGACTCACCTTCTTAGCTACATCTTGCTAGTACAGGGTTGGAGCCCTGCCTTACGTCTTTGTAGAACAGAATAACGAATGTCGTCAGCAACAATATTCGGGTTGGCTGTCGTGTTTAAACAATGCTCTGTTGGTACGAAGGGAGCTGAAGTGTGTTCCACTACCACTGGCCTGAACTGTTGTCTTACTTTGGTTAGCTTGTGTGTATTGTAGCCTCAGTTTCCTGTTAGCTGACAGGAGTGGTCTTCTGCTGCCAGAACCCATCTGCTTCAAGCTTTGGCGTGCTGTGTCTTCAAAGATGGGCTTCTGCATACCTTGGTTGTAACTTTTTTTTGAGTCACTGTTGCCTTTCTGTGAAGCAGACCTCTCACATCAAGACATTTTCACCAAGAGAACAGCTGCTCACTGGATATTGTCTCTGTTTTGGACCTCTCTGTAGGTAGAAACAACCACGACATGTTCAAAGCCACTTAAATCCCCAGTCTGATGCTCAGTTTGAACAGCAGCAGGTCGTCTTGACTGTGTCTGTAGGCCTAAATGCACTGAGTTGCCATGCGATTGGCTAAACAATTATTCGTGTTACTGCAGATTGGCAGGGGCAAATAACATCTCTGAAGCTCTTGTGCTGCTCATAAAGCTTAATTGCTGTGAGTGCTGCACTCATTAAAATCGATCTCGACGAGCATATCAACATTTTTATCAGCTCCATTCGCCTCTCATCTGAAACATGACTGCAGGACAGTAAAAAGACTGTTTGGAGGAATTATTAAGTCAAACATATTAGAACTCTGACAGTGGAAAGCATCTAAATGCAGATTTAGACCAAGAAGAATGTGGTCTGTACCTAAAGTACACCAGCTGGCTCTAAAGCTGGTGTTTGCATTCCTTAACTGTGAAATAACAAACCAAAAGGAAGCAAATACTGAATCATGAGCATGTGCACATTGTGCTGCATCACATTCAGCTAACAGGACAGCCTCTACGGACAGTTTGTTCTCTCAGGACACTTTCTATAAGCGAGGGAGAAACCGTGTGCTGACATTTTCCCTTCGGAGCAAAGTAAATGGTAGAAAAATGCTGATTTGTAGCGTGTTGCTGCGAGGACAACAACGCTGCTTGTGTGTGCGTGTGGATGTGACTGTGTAGCCCTCGTTGCCATGTTGCGATGCATCGATGTGTTTGTGCGTGTGCAAGTCAGAGGTATTGATTAAAAAGCGAGCCTGCTGGCTGCAGTTATTAATATTTGAAGCTGACTTCTAATGGAAGCCTTTGAAGCCGAACAGTTTGAAGTGCTCTGACATGAAGTTAAAGCTCAGTCAGGACAGAAACACTTAGAATGCTAGCCTGAAATCTTCACCCAAATATATTTTTTATATGAATAGATTAAATAAAAACAAGACAGCAGCTTGATGCTGGGGTGGGTGTTTGCTGGACTGCTAACCATCAGCAGCACATTCCAGTTTCTTCTCCATCGAAGGACTTTGCAAAACAAACTTCTATAGAAGACTTATGGATTTTCCCCTTGCTCATGAGGGATACACATAAAGAGACGGTTGGTTGGATGAAAGCATTTAGCTGCCGCGAGGACAGATGGAGAGGCACAAACTGTCAGGCAGTTTCTGACACACAGTTGTTCATCCAGCATCTAAAGGCTCCACGTACTTCTACAACCTTCACCGACAGAAGCGTGCTTTAAAATCATTTAGTCATTTATTGTTCTAGTTTAATCACAGTCTGTATATAAAAAGAGTTACGATCCAGCAGGAGACGACCCTGTGGTTTAAAAAGACCTTTAGTTTTATAGAAGTCTGTTACTGTTGGTACGATTCATTTATAACCACAGTAAACACTTACCTCATGAGTTTATGGCCTCAGTCACTAGTTTCAAGTCTTTTGTATTAACAGAGTAGAGTTTAGAGACACAACTATAGTCAGGGTACCGGGGTCGTTGGCCCAGTGTTTTCTGTTCATAGAGTTTTGAGTCTTATTTATTCATTATTAGGTTCTCTGTGTGTCTTATGTTTTCTATTTCGCCTCGCTTGCCCTCTTCAGTTTTTCAGTATTTCTGGTTTAGGTTTCCTTGGCTGTTAATGGGTCCCGTTCATGTCTTTGTCTCGTCTCTGTGTGTTTAGTCAGTCTTGTCTTCATGTTTGTTTGCCTAGTGGCCTGTTTTCCCAGTCATGTCTCTGTGTGTGTCTCTTTCTGTCCCTCGCTCTCTCGCCCTCTCTATCCTCCCTCTGTTCCCTGGGTTTTGTCAGTCTGCGTCTCAGTGTGTGTGTTTCCCGTACTTCCTGTTTTACTTTGATAGTAATTCTCTGTTTGAACCTGTCTATTACTATTTGCCAGTTAGCCTTCCAGTTTTGTTGTTTTCTGTAAAACCAGCAATAAACCTGTTTCCGAGCACAGTCCAGCCTGCGAGTCAGCACTCTGGGTCCACAACTCTGCCTGACACCAAGGTGCACAAAGAAATCTGAAGAGGCTAAAGCTGTACCACACTCGCAATATTATTATCAATTTACTTTGCATTTTGGCTTCAAACACACGTTTGAGGTAAAAAGAACAACTAAGCAGGATGCTGAGGAGGGTCTGCAAAAAGGCCCAGTGTAGCTTAAAAGCTACCTTTGGCTGCTCCCTTTTCAGAAGGGGTCACCACAGCAGGTAGCTCTAAATATTTAATTTGGCAAATTTTTAGACTGCCAAGTGATTTATGTCTCTGGCAGGGATCAAACCAGGGACATGTTTTAATGTGTGCACCATTACATCACGGATCCACTGGGCCAATAGAGTAGTTGGCCCTTATACTGTCCTTACATAGTGAAGGGACAGTTCAAGATATATATGATTAACCTTAACTGTGAATTCCAAAAAGATTTATTTAAAGTTGAAGAATGAAAATATGGAGATGACAGCAACAATAGCAGGTCTCCTATAATAAACCAGCTAGAACCCACATGTGTGGAATCCTCCTGTGTGGACCTAAGTGTGCCTCATGTTGCCCGTGTGGTTCCCCCAACATAAAGAATGTGAGACCCATAAAAATGTGGGCTGGATCTATGTGACACAGACTTTTGAATTTCATAAGACAAACAGCGCGTGTGTATCCTGATACTTCAACAACTTGGAACTGAAACATTCTGCAAGCAGCTACTGGTTTGTAGACATTTCTGTTACCGTCACAGTGATGCTGGCTGTCTCCAATCTCCACATTTGGCCAAGGTGGATGTTACTTCTTACAACTGCAATTATACCAAAATTATACCTTTATAAAAAAAGTCAAAATAACCCTAACGTGAGCAGAGCTAACATAGTTTTTAATGTTAAATTTCCATTTTCTACATTTTCATCATAGAACTGTGAATCAGGAAACTCAGCTCCAGCTGGACTGCATCTCAGTTTGTATGCAGACAGAAAACACTTTCTCTTCAACTTCGCTCCACACTTTAGCTTCTCTCTGGTGTTTGCATTGCACCTTAAATTGTTCAACCTTTGATCCTTTTTCTTTTCTCTCTTGCATCCACTGGGATATTGATAAGCCTGTTCCCCGAGGAAGCCATTAGTTCATTGGCTCTGAGGACTGTATGCGTGTGCATGTGTGTGTATGTAAAATACTCCCTCCTGCTGTGCTGGTCCATTCCTGCCTTTTCAGGTTCTGGCTTTAGAAGAAAAGACCTTCATCTATTATTGAATGACTGCAGAGAGCAGCCTCATTGAAAGAGGTGAGCACACAGGTAGGAGGTTGGTGTTGTAGACGGGTTAGTTGGACAGACGCAGCACCATGCTAAAAAACTCATTTTACAATGTTTGTTACGGGTTGCATTAGTGATTTGGCTCATGCCAACACTGTTTGTGCTCCGGGGGCTGTATTTACTGGTGAGGTAATATGAGTAATTCTGTAGAAATCACTGAGTCCAGTTCCAAGTAATGCCATCAGTTTAATCGGTTTTATTAAGCGGGTGTTGTAATCCCCTAAAACAAACAGAAAGAGACAATGCATTCAAGCTATCTTCAACAATATCTTCAAACAGGTTTTGGAAGAATATCAGAGCCAGTGTGGTAAAGAGAAAAAATAGAAACACAAACATATGAGCAACTGTGCCTGCAGCAGCACTGTTTATGGAAATATGGCTTATATGTAGAAAACCAAATAATACTGCATTAAGAACAGGTCAATAAAACAAAATAGCAAAGACCTGCGACTATTTCATTCAGCATCACTTGATCCAGTCTTCAGGTCATATTAAGCAAAGCCACCGGCATGGCTGAGTTATGTGTAAATGGACTGGTTTGTATAGAGCGCTACTCCAACTCATACGACCAACTTGCAGTTAGTATCTTCCCCGAGGATATTTGGGGTGCCGACTGGAGCAGACGGGGATTGAACCACCAACCTTCTGGTTTGCAGGTGACCTGCTCTGCCAACTGGGACCATTGCCAAAGGTTGTGTGTTACGGTGACATCCCACAAAACGGGGACAACGTCCCACAAAAACAAATTTGTCCAGCCTACCAAAGCCCTAAACACGGGGTACTTTGTGTTGAAAGATCTTTATTTACCACATAGTTTGTTTCCATATCTATTTAGTGAGATTAAAGAAATGTTTAATGATTAAAAGGAATAAAATAAATTGTTATGATGGATGTAGTTTTTGTTCACTTCATTTCTGCTGCAAAAAAAGAGATGCAGTAAACTTTTTGAAAACTGGTTAAATAACAACTCTTTTCCTGACTCATTGTTATAAAGCTGTTACATGACACCATAAATTACAAGTCGTGATCTGGCAGAAGTCTGGCATGTTCTATGATAATGCCATCATGTTTTCTCATTCCACTGTGATGTTGTGCATTAGGAGATTTATGTATTTCAGAGATTCTCGCAGTAGTATCTGATCCAAAGAGCCCCAGGTCAGGCAGCTTTGCCTTGCAGTTTGGTAGCGCTCACTGACTTAATTTGTGGATGTTGTGACGTGAAAACAGCCTGGAATAATAACACAGCCTAAATATTACTTGGACTGTGTTTATTGAAACAACATATTTTCCACAAAGTGTCAAAATTAAGCAAAATAAGTTAGAACTAGAGATTTTATATTTTTGAGTGCCTGATGAAATGTTATCATCAGTAAAACAATTATTTCAGATACACAACATAGCAAATATAACTCAAGGTCAAAGATGAGCTTTAAGCCAAGCACTTAAATGAAGAGAAACAAGCTCGCAAAACAAATGACAGATCAGCTAAGAGGGTGAAAATAATCACCCTGAACAATGGGACAAGACTCCTTTGTTGTTCTTGTTATCACTTCCTGTTTGATACCATTCAGTGTTTCTTAAATCCTTCCCAGAGCTCGATCCATCAGCAAACCAACGTGTAGCAAGCAGCTGTTTGCAGCCATGTTAACTTTCATGTTATCGAGCTGTGAGCCGTGCACGAAGAGCCGAGTCAGGATTTGAGAGTGACGTTCAAAGAGGACATTAGGCTAACCAGGTGTTTTTTCCCCACTAATCCGAGGGTAGAATTTACTTTAGCTTCACCCTGCTAGAACAGACACTGCGCTCGTATTTCCTCCACACTCTTCTTATTTTTAAAGTGCTTTACAAACCCGAACATTACGGCTAACAGTGGGTCTTGTTTGCGTGCAGCTAGCCAAACAACGTAGAGCCACATAAGAGACGGAGCGCGACAGTGGAGAGTATATCCTCGGTTTCAGTGTTGCACCCAGGGCGGCACAAAGGTGATGATGTTTAGTTTTAGTGTTGTTTTTTTCCTCTCAGTTATCGATTCTGTCACTAATTTGCTAACATAAGCTAATGTAAGTCTGTTAGCCGCAACCAACAAACCAACCATGTGACGTCACATTTTTAAAACTTTAACTTTAAGCACCAGTTTTACAGACATCTATTTCATCTATTTCATTTTTTGAGCGCAGGCCTCGATGATGTAACTTAGCCTTTATATGTGTGTGTTTCATGTCCCCTTTAAACGTATGTCTTAGTTTCCACACCTGAACGTCTGCGGGGCCCATTGGAGTCTAACTGATGTAAATTTTACCATCAGATCAGACTCATCTGTGGAGACTTTGCATTAAAATGCACCAGCTATGCTCCCTTCAGGCAGACTTGAAGCGGTTTTCATTATTAAGTCTAACGAGAATGGCTGCTGATCCATGGTGTCTGCAGCTGTCTGTGTTGCTGTCAACAACAGAGAATAATCCCCGTCTTGCACTCGTAGCATCCAACCACCCAGTCCTTCTGTGATTCAGCACATGTGGCCAGATACAGCCAGTCAGCTCAGGTGTTGATCTCAACTTCAAAATGAAAACTTGCTGTGATAAAAAAGTATAAAAATGACATAAGTTGTTGACAGTCAACTCTGACTCAGAAGCCCGGAGCGGTGATTTCACGTAGCTCATCATTTTAATTGCAAAGACATTGTTTTTATCTCCAGATACATATTTTCCAGCTTTTGTGTGTGTGTCTGTCTGTGTGTGCTTGTGTGTGGATTTATTTGTCTTCGCCAAAGCCAGGCAGTCTGCCCCGGTGTCGGGTCCTGACAGGTGTGCTTTGGCTCACGCACAGATGGCACAAAGCTGTGCACACATGCACAGAGCGTAGCTGTGCTGGGTGTGCGTGGGCTTCGGGTGACTCAGCAGACATTGATTTGTTATTCAGGGAGTGCCGTGAACCTGGACTTAACCGCCCACCCTCACACAGGCAGACACACACACAGGCAGACACACACACCCTGTTACCTGTGGAGACCTGTTGCAAGTGATAAATTCAGACTGTTGGATATAAAACTTCTCAGGCTAGTTTGCCCTAAAAACCAAATTATTGATTCCACATCTGTTAAAAATGATTCATTCTGTTTTATGATTAAGCTGTTTTTTTTTCTTAGTGGTGCATTTTCACTTTAAAACTTTATATTAGGATAATATTTTCAGGCTACACAGACTGCCTATGCGTTTCTGCTCCTGTGTGTCCATTTGCCAAAGACTGTGTTGCCTGTTTTTCAGTGTATTTGTGTTCAGTTTTCAGACAAGGTTCGATTAGATTCACCAGCCACGTAACTGCTCACAGGACCTGAAACATATTAGCTCTTTGAGTTTGCCCATGAATGATTTGAACCTATTAAATCTGACACAAAAGCATAACATTGTAAACTGTAAAGGTAAGGTTGGAGTTAACATCAACACCTTTTTTAATAGAATTTGTGCCTGTTTGGACCATTGAACTTAAAAAGCTCTAACAGAAAAAACTTCATTGGAAATCTACCATCTTCTACTTTCTGAAAATTTAGCATGAAAAATGAAACACAAAGGTTAGGTTGGGTTAAACAAGCAGACACAATGTTGAAAAGTAAACTTTGTACACCTTCATGTTATTTATCTGTTCCTGCAGTCTTTTGTTGATTACAGGACGACCATCCCCGCCACAGTGAATCTTCTCACCTCATGCAGGCTCGCTGTTGCATCGTGTCGCATGAATCGTCTGTTAAATCTACTCTGTTACCTTCAAAACACGTTTCTAGACAACTGAACAGTTTTCTCAGTTGTGTTCAGGTGAACTTATTTATCTTCTTTACCAGCTTTCACATAATTTGTGAACGCTTACATCAAACATAGCTGCAGTTTCAAATAACAGGGTCAGCTACAGGTAGTCCCTGTGAGCCAAAGGCTGCTTTCATCGCTTCGTTGCACACTTTTATCACGCTATAATAATTCCCACCATTTCACAGCTAACAGAGCCGACTTGAGTTCCTTTACACAGAAGGTATAAAAACATTTTTGTTGCATGATTGACACAAATCACACACCTGGATATGCCTCACGGCACACAGTGTTTGGGAACCACTGGTCTGTGACTGGTTCCTGATCATCTGGCACGATATCTTAATAATTATCTCTTGGCATGTTTGTTAACTCACGAAAGACATGTCGCTGCACCTGCACGCGGTGTTGTTCTCATTCAAAACCGCCACTTGGTTGGTTCGGCTCGAGTTACTCTGAACTTTCGCTATGTTAAATCAAAACCCCCGTTTGCAGAGATGCTTTGCTCCATGACTGGATCCTGGGGGAAAACATCCTGTCAGTGAACAGATTATTATGATGCAAAGACTCCAGCCACACGACTTTATCAGGTGACCAACGTGCTTCGGCTTGTGGCCTTCGTCGGGGTCGTTGCAAAGTCTCAAACAGTTTGTGTTTAAATAAAAAACAGGAAACAGAAAAAACAGATTATTGAAAGAGCGATTGAATGGATATTAATCATTTTGGTCTTTATTAATAACATCATCACATTAACAAATTAACAAAATCTCATTTACTCTACTATTACCTCCTTCTATTTAATACATATAACTATCAATAAGGAGGAAGTTTCACACTTTATGGCACAGCAGACGTTTGTGTTTAAATAATTGTAAATTGTTGTCTCAGCTGATACGAGGAGGACCAAAGCTGTTGCAAATATCATGTATTTGTGTTTCAGCGTTAATGGAGGATGACAGACTTTCATTGTTGCTCGGTGCGTCCCAGTCTGGATCCACTGAATCCACTCAATCTCCCTCCATCTGTCTCTTGTCTTTCCCTCCGTCCCTGCGCACCATATGTTGGTCATTATGTTGTTAGTGCCCGTGGTCATTGAACCCACAAGCCTCCATATCTAACGACCACAGCAACTGGACCACAAACAGAGGGAGGCGTACGGATGAGATTGCAGTTTCAGTCCCTCCAGTTTCTCAGCTCAGGAGATTTATAACCTGCAGCAGCAATGGCAGATTAACAAGGTTGTGGGCCTAATTTCCAGAAACCATTTATCTACCTTACTTAAACTATACTGGGAGTTATAGCTTAAGGTCGGCAAAGTCCTTTCAGTTCTTTTTGGGTTCTGCCTAACGGAGCTTTGGGAAAGGACAAGGCATTATTTCCAGTATGAGCTGATGCTATGGTGAGCAAAGCACAATAGCAAGATGTGACACAGAAGGCAAAGTAGGAGAAAAAAGTTGGTATGTGTTGGAGTTTCATGAATTATGCAACACGTATTTGCATTTGTATACAAACCTCAGGGTGAAGGTCCTTGCTGACCAAGTAGGCCTGTCTCCGTGTGTTTATGGTCCAACAAAGTCTCTCAGCAGTTCCTGGACACAATCGGCCCTCCCTACTAAAGCATATATCAAAGCCTCTGTAAGCCTGGAGATCGAATTAATGAGGATTCATTTTCAAAATGACCACCGGCACACTTATTAGACAGCCCAGATTTACTGGTTCAGTTAATAATGACTCACTAAAGTGGAAAAAAGAGCTTTGGATTTAACCTCGGATAATTGGAGCTTAATCAGCTGAGCATACAGAGGTTTACGAAGTACAACAGCAAAATGTGACATTAAAGCAAAGTAGGAGAGAAAGCTGACATGAATCATTTAACATGTATTTGCATTTGTATACAAACCTCATGATGAAGGTCCTTCATAACCAAGTAGACCTCGCTATTTGTGTTTTTATGCTCCAACATTGTCTCCCAGCAGTTCCTGGGCACAGACAGCCCTCCCTGTTTTCATTTATATGGACAGTTTTATCAGACCTGTGTCATATCTGCTGATAGTGAACAGTCTCCACTTTTAAATGGATCGGACGTGTTCTCTACTACCTTGATGTTCAGAGACACAAATGGAAGGAGAATTGTTAAAAGTCTCAGTATCACATAGAGGAAGCTTGAAAAACATTTATGAGGTTAAATCTGACAAAAAAAATGTCAGCACAGCTCAAAATTAGGCGAAGAGTGTGGTCCAAACATCTTAGCATTTACCAAGATGCCGACTAAGCCGGCAGGTATAGAAAGTGAAGAAGATGAACATGAAACTTACTATATGACAACTTCCTGAATACGGTCAAAACTGTGGAGATGACAGTGGACCTAAGGTGGAGCTCCTCTCCACTGCCACACTCACCTCACTCAACATCACTGTGTCTGATATTGAGGTTTCTAGGATCCACAGTCTCCCAGGAAGTGCACTGCAAGAAAAAAATCAGCCCAGTTCCTTGTATGTGTACACATGCTTGGTCAATAAAGCTGACTTTGGTTCCGAAAACTCAAGCACAGGAAATAAATGAGCTGTTGGCCAACTTGCTAAGGCAGACATCACAGCCTCTGTAAGCCCAGAGATCAAATTAATGAGGGTTCAGTTTCAAAATGCCCAAATTTAGTGGTTCAGATAATAATGTGTCACTAAAGCAAAAACAGAGCTTTGGATTTAGCCTCAGATAGTTGGAGCTTAATCAGTTTAGCATACAGAGGTTGACTGCTTTCACAAAGACAGCCACTTTCTTGTCTAATATAAATGTTAACATTACTAATGATCAGTAAACAATCATCATTTAATTGCTTATTGCTAAAAAAACAATTAATTACCACTATAAAATGTATCAGCAACGCTTCACATATTGTTAGATTTATTATAATGTTATATGGCTGAGATGTCAGGACTTTTGTTATATTTGCGCAAACGGCAATTGCAGATGCCAAATCTCAGCCACAGCTGTAGACCCAATAATGCCCATGTGGTGCCTATCTGGTAATTTTGCATCTTCTCTGTCTGTAACAGAAGTGATGTATTTTAAATAAACGAGGTCAAAGCAGTGGATTTCATTAACATACTACAACCTCTGTGCTGATAAGAGAGTCAGAGAAAAGGATGTTATTCTTTCAAGCATGTCTAAACTGGTCCATTAGAGCCCGTCTGATGTTCAGACTGAGTCGCACAGTCAACAGTTTCCCAGAGCCTCATTACACAAACACACACAAGTGCACACAGACACTGATCCTCCGATTAAAAAGGTCACATATTGGACAGTTTGATGGAGCCTTATTACACCCAGACTCAACAGCTGAAGGAGATCAAACTGCTGATCTGCTGACAGACGCACTCGCTCAGTTAGCTGCCACACACGCCGGTGATGTATCAGATCTCAGCGCACACACCTGCTCCAGATGTCGAATCCCCGCTTCATCTCTTCCCTCTTTCCTCTGCCAAAGTTCACATCGGGGGATCTGTCATAAGGCAAGCTACCATGTCTTGTTAAACTTCCTGTTTGAGAGTCGGAAGGTCTCCCAAGCTGTTTTGGGTAAAGTCCTGAAGAGTTTGTCTAATGAGGCCACTACAGCTGAAGGTCAGCCTGTGTGGACACAATCAGACACCACATTAGACGCTCTGAGAAATGACTCAGAGTTTAGAAACTTACCTTATTAAAAATCAAGTTCTATCTTTTAGCTTGACTTACAGACTTTTACTTTCTTAACGATATACACAGTTATTAAGGACTGTGGTGGCTGTGTAGATGAAGAGATATTATGGATGACTGAGCAGTGTCTTCAGTCAAGCCTCAAATGTCTAAAGAAAGTTTTGATGGACTGTGCTTCAACTTTCATGGGTGATCTTAATGGCCATTTGAGGCTTGGAGTGAATAACTGATGGTTATCCAAATTAAAATTGTGACGATCTGGGCATCTGTGGATCTCTCTATCCAACGCCTAAATTTCTTCAGGCTGGACACCGAGGAATATCCTAACCACTTGCTAGATGGACACTCCCAAAACACATCACCAAAGCAGTATGTTGGTCAGATACCCAAACCACATCCTCTGGATAGAAGCAGTTCTATTGTGAGGACGAGTTCAGAGGACCCTTCAGAGGATGCTCATTAGTAACTTCTTCCAAACATCATTCTGGTCTTTTTCCAGATAACTTTGAGGTAATAATTCTTGACGTACAGCTTTGAGGTATTAACTTCTATCCCACGTCATGGTAGCAAATATGAAAGGATGGCTGGATTACAAAGAAATGTGGTTCACGTTCCTCTAGGGACTCATTCTGATACATTTGTTAGTCCCCTATACTCATCAGCAGTTTATCCAGCAGTATTGTTCGTTTACTTTTTGAATTCATCTGATAATGATTGTTTACATCTGATGTAGTATTTTAAAATCCCCCCATGAACTGTGAAGATGACTCAGAAGTTGGAAACTTTACTCAGCTTCTTTTTAAACGTCATAGCGTTTGAATTTTGTTCAGAAATTTTCCCGGAGCCTAAAGCTCCTCCAGTACTTTGTGTCTGGCATTTCAACGGCAGGGCAAAAGTCCTGGGAAGAAGAAAATTAGTCCATTGTTGCATATCACGTGAAGCAGTCTCTGATTGCTTTGCTTACAAAAACGCAAAACAAAGCCTTGTCAGTTCATCTGTTGTGAAATGTTTAGGCTGCTCCATCCCGATTGCAGTCAGCCACAAACTACAGGCAAAACAGCTCGTTTGCACTTGATGGGTTTAACGCTGTAGTGTTCATCAGTGGGACAATCGCTGGCAGTACTTTCATAAGGAGAAAAGTACTGTGTCAATAGTCTTTAAACATTGTTACAGTATGTTTTACACATTTTGAACTTTGTACCTAAAATATCCATATCTCAACAGTTTAAGTGTTGGGAAGATGACAAATAGCAATTAGTGGTTAGTTTCACACAGAGAAGAGTTGTAAATTATGTGTGCATATTCACAGACAGATGCACTTACATTGTGTTAATAAGACATCGTCTAATTGGAGCAACTTCAGCCCGTCTATAACGTTTCCCTTTGTATTTACACCTGGCTTTTGAGCCATCATGTAGTGATTTATTCCCCTAAAGAGACCTGCTGTGACTCTGCTGTGATTTTGGGAGTTCACCTTCTCCTCACCTAAACAGTCGTATTTTACCTGAACATATCCTGCGATGGAGTTCTGAATTGCATTTTATTTTTCACAGCCTGTGTAGACACAGCACAACCTAAAAGCACCCAGGCCTTGGATTTAAGGGCAAATCTCATCTTCCTCCTGCCAAGTTGCAAAGCTTTTAACATGAGTAACATCTGAGAGAGAGGTGGTAACAGAATTAAACTTGGGGAATCTCCCACGGATTACAGAGCAGCCTGACTGATTTAAGCTGTTTGAGCTGTTTTCTTTACTACTTGTGTCTCTGTTGGAAAACACGTCCAGCACGTTAATGTTAGACGTGGTTCTTTTTAATCAGGACCTGTTGACATTTGACCTGTGAGATCCTGAGTGTATGTCTAACCAGCAGTTACTGAGTGCTGGGGTGTTTCTCTTTGATGACTTGAATGGCTGGAAAGTAAGTAGACTCCTATAGACTTGCATTGATTATACTCATGTTTGTGCGATTGGTGCTCTTTGGAACTGTTGTAAGTTACTGCCTATCTAAAAACTAGTGCTAATTAGCAGATATGTATGCAGATATCAGTAACCCGTATAGTTTATGAATCAGCGGTATAGTCCATGATGCTAGCTTGCTAAACAAGGTAGCTAGCATTAGCTGATAATTTAGCAATCCAGCCTCACTGAAAGGAGCTAATTGGGGTGTTTTGTGCATCTGACTGGGATGGTTTCTTGGCAGGCTCCCTGGTTAAGGTGTTCTGGCCACATCCTACCAGGAAGAGGCCCTGAGACAGACCCTCTTCCTACCAGGAAGAGGCCCTGAGACAGACCCAGGACACACTGGAGAGGTTAGGGTGTATCTCTAGGCTGGCCTGGGAATGCCTCAGTGTTCTCCTGGATGAGCTGAAGGAGGTGGCTGGAGACAAAGAGGTGTGGGCTTCTCTGTTTAAGCCCCTGCCCTTGTGACCCAGCTCTGAATAAGTGGCAGGAAATGGATGAATGGATGGCCCTCAAAGAATGGTCACTTCTGACTCAAAGTTTCTTGGGACTCAAACTCAGTCCACTGCGTTTCAGCCATGTGTTGTCTGCCCAACCACTGAGCTAAACTGGTGCCCGGGTTCTATGTTCCATGCTGACCCTTAAAAAGATGGAATCTGGAGCTTATCTTGCTCTAAAACTTGTATATACCTTTCAGCTCTGATGGTGTCGCTCCATAAGTGCGAGCGCCTTCAGGCAGCGGTTGTTGTAATTTCTCACTATTTAAATGAAATTTCACTTTGGCCCCCGTACCATCAGAGATGCAGGCTTAAGATCTAAGAAGTGATAATAAATCAGATTGAACCTTTTAGTCCAGAGGATGTGGAGTCCTGTCATGGTCCTGGGTCATTTTGACCCAGCGTTCTTTGTTTCCTTGCGTTTCTGTATCATGTTAAGTTCATTTGTTGTTCTTGGAGTTATTCTATCAGTCCTAAGTTGTGTCTTTGTGTATTTCCTGTTTTATTGTGAAGGTCCGTGTCTTATGTCAGTGTACTGAGTTTTGCTTCCCCATGGTCTCGTCATGTCTGATTACTCCCAGCTGTGCTCTCCTTCTGTGTCTCATTCCCTCGCTATCCCTCTGTGTATTTAAGCCTTGTGTTTGCCTCTGTTAGTTGCTGGTTCGTCACCTGTATAGGTCGTGTCCAAATTCATGGGCTGCATCCTCCTGAGGCCGCATTTGTAGACCGATTACGTCACAGCGACGCACCGAAGGCTGTCCAAATTCGTAGACTCCTCCGAATGCAGCTGACAAATGCTTCCTCCTTTTCCCCAAATTTGAAGGATGGGTCGGGTGTGTCCTTCGTGGCCCATCATATCCCAGAATTCAAAGCGCGGCCCAGCCAAACTCCAGTTTCCGGCAATGGCGGCCGCTACGAAGTTTTAAAATTAGTCTTATTAATCTTTCTGGGTCACAAAATAAACTTTTAACATATTTTCAGGCGAGAATGTAGCTGTGTAAACTTCAAATATCTGCTCGGTTTATCAAGACATCGCATATTTGCAAAAGTGCTTCGACGTTTTCGGAGACGTCTGTTACCCACCAGCTCGATAGCTAGCCGAGAGCTCGAGGGTCACTGAAGCCGCCGAGAACGGCACAACTCCCGGCACATCATTTTCAGATCACCGCGGACTTTCGCTACTCAGGTTAAACGTAATATATAAGTCACTTAGACAACCTAAAAATGTTATTGTTTGGCTTTTTTCAGTGTTTTATTTGTTCGTGAGTAAATCGGTTTTGCTGAGATTAAAGTTATTAGATTAGATTAGATAAAATAAAACTTTATTAATCCCCCGGGTGGTTTTCACACAGCTGAATAAACGTCAAACAGAAAACCGATTAAACAGAAGTGTGAGAAGGTCGAGAATTTACACCAGTGTCCTGTTATATTTTAGATAGCAAGGAGCAGACGGCTGAGTTTATTAAACTCCACCGAGACAGCGGTGACGTTAATCTGAAGGCTAGACCGTCCCATTTCACAGCCGTTTACTTCCAGCCTACCCGACCTTCTGAGGACCCGGCCCACGTAGACCTCAGGAGGATGAAGCCCATGAATTTGGGCACAACTTATGTCTCCTGTGTCAACCCTGTTGGACTTCTCCATGTTCCAGGTTTTCAGGTTTCTAGTCTCAGGTTTTTGTTCCTCTGTATTATTGTTTTGTAGCTGCTCCCAGTTTAGGCTTTGTTTAGTTTACTTCCCTGCGATGCTCTACTTTTGTTTGTGCTTCACCTTCCCCTGAAAATAAAATTCATTCATTTACTCAGTTGTCAGTGCTTGCACTTGGGTCCACACTTCTCATCTCCCGACGATCTGCCTCGCAGATCTTGACAAGTCCATGTTTGTCAGGGGTTTGTGTCGTGGAGGCGTGGATGAGAGAAGGAGGACCCAAACGCTGGACTCACAGGTAGGTAGGTGAAGGTGGGTGTTTATTTTCGATGGAGTGAACAAACAGAACAGAAGTAGGAAACGGCTGGCTGGCTGGACGACTGACTGAATGAACGAATGATGGACTGACTGACTGAAGGACTGAATGGCTGGCTGACTGAATGCAGGCGGAACCGACAACATAACATCACAATAACATCAATGACACGACAGAGAAGTGGTAAAACTGAGGAACTTAAATACACAGACTGGATGATGACGATAATTGGACACAGGCGAATACACAGCTGAACATAATGAAACAGGAAATGGCAGGAGTGGTGAAAACAGAACATGAACTGAAAACGCTGGGTCACCGACCCAGGAATCCTGACAATGTTTTCCATTTCGATTTCTGTGACCATAGACCAGTTTTTTCACTTTGCCTCAGTCCATTTTGAGCTTTGGCAGTCTTTCTGGATCATGTTCAATTACGGCTTCTTCTTTGCATTACAGAGCTTTAAGCTGCATTGGGAATGTCACAGTAAACTGTGTTCACAGACAAGGATTTCTGCAAGTATTCCTGAACCCATGACAGAATCATGCCCGCTTTTAATGCTGTGCTGCCCGAGCGCCCGAAGATCAATTTTCAACCACGTCCCTGTCAAACAGAGATGTCTGTGAAATGATAACGAGACCTTCAATGTCTTAACAATTTTATATCGAGGAACATTTTTCAGAAATTGTACCACAATTGTTAGATGCAGTTGTTTATTACAGATTGTTGAACCTCCGTTTTTACCTCTGGGAAACTCTGCGTCTCTGAAAAAGAAAGAAAAAACATTTCCAGAATAAGGATAATCAAACCATTCACCTGTTTTGATGAGCTTTCTTCTCAAATCAAATTTAAACCTAATCTTGTAAAACCTGAGCTTGTTAGTGCGTCGTGGTTGATTTATCTCTGCAGACAGAAACAACGGTTCACTCACTCAACGGTTTCAGTTTCAGTCCTCGCAGAGCACTACTCACATCTTAAACATCCTATTTTTTTTCTGGGAAAACAAACATCAAAATAGGTGAATTGTTCCACCTTGTAATCAATCATCAGATGTGTTAGACTCTTGGCTTGTAGTTTCCAACACCTCTCCCTGCATTTTTCCTCCTTTTAGGGTCAGTGAGGTGACCTTGTTGTTTGTCTGTCGAGGAGATCCCTGCAGGATCTCTGGCAGATGGATAATCCATAATCCTGAATGTATGATGCTGCTGTTGGCTTTAAATCCTCTATACTGGATGTCCCAGGTCGTGTTTCCAGGGTCAGGAGTTAAAAGGCTGCATCTCTTTCATGCATCTCTAAATACATCAACAGAAAAAAATGACAGGTGGTGTTATTGCTTCTGTGTGGCAGCCCCCTGCCACATTATCACCCACCCACATAACACTTATTTCTCCATCACCTCCTCCCAGCCTCAGTGTTGGTCTCTTATGAAACGCAGCTGATGAGTCCAACCTGCCAGAAGGACGTTTTGCTCATATTACTGCCTTTTAAATCAAGGTTCTCTGTATTTTCTGCAGCAACATTCAACAACTGAGCTGTTCACGTCTCATCATGTCAAACTAGTGACCTGAAGTGACGCTAACACTGAAGGCAATCACTGTATATGGACAGTCATATGAAAAGGAAAGTACAACCTCTTTCAGCTCTAAGGTAGAAATCACTGGGTTCAACTTTACGTCTTAAAATGAGGTAAATACAACCTGAGAGGAACAACATATGACAGATTACAAGATGTCATTATTTATTTATCAAACACTGAAGAGAAAGAAAAAACTGTGAAAAATGATGTACGTCTCCATAGGAGTATTCCCGTTAATCAAATGCACTTGATTAAATGATCATCAGCCAGTGTGAGTGTTTTGGATGTTTGCTGGTCTGGAGAATTCAGGGATGTTTTGACAAAATGCCAAGAAGGGAAAATATCAGCGATCTTAAAGATGCACTTGTTGTCCATCATCCTACAGCGAGACAGATTAAACATTCATTGCAGACTCTAATCTTCCCAGGAGTGGATGTCCCAGCAACCTTACCCCAAGGTGCCATGCTTAAAGAAAGCATCTCAGACTCTGCAGGCCTCAGTCCAATGTTAAAGTTCATGGCAGTGTTACCCCTTGTGAATAAGGTGTTCTCTTATTCATGCAGGGTTGCCCACAGAGAGTAGCTCTGCATGTTTGACTAAGCAGATTTCTATACAAGATGGCCTTAATGATGCAACCCCAAAGGGTCTGTGTCTCCTGAACCCTGAGAGTTTATACTTAATATGCAAATGTGTAAACCACTACACTATGAGCCACTGTTAAGGTTCATGGCAGAGCAATTAGAAAAAGACTGAAAAGGCTTGTTTGGAAGAGCTGCCAGGAGAAAGCTTCTGCTCTAAAAAGAACACGACAGCGAGGTTCAGGTTTGCAAAGTTGTATCTGAGCAAATCACAAGACTTCTGGAACGATGTCATTCAGACAGATGAGATGAAAGTAGAGATGTCTGGCCATTATGCACAGCACCACGTCTGGTGAAAACCAAGGACAGTGCATCAGTGAAAACACCTCATGCCAACTGTCAGCAGGGCTGAGTATTTGGGAACCTTGCATTCACTGAGTTTACCACGAACTCCTCCGTGTACCAAAATATTCTACAGTCATATTTGAGGCCATCTGTCTGTCTGCTAAAGCTTGACTGTAGTTATTTATTGCAACAAGACACTGATCTCCAACAAAAATGGAAAAAGAAAAAAAACAAGTTTCTTCAATGACCCAAAATCCAAACATCAACCTGATTGAAATGCTGTGGCAGGCTCTTCAGAGAGCTGTGCATACACTAATGCTTACAGCCTAAATGAGCTGACGTGATGCTTTAAAGAGCCAGAATTCCTCCACAACTCTGTGAGAGTCTGATAAAGTCAAACAAAACAACATACAAGTCGTTCCTTCTAAAAGTGGTTCTACAAACTACTGAATCATTAGGCGTAAAACTGATCGACAGTGGGTGTGCTTTCTTTTTCACATGACTGTAAATCTGTCCTGAATCATGTGATATAATTTTGTTCATTACTGATGAATCAGAATGACTCCCGTCAGTGAAAACGTCACCCACTTGTAATGTCTAGTTTATGCAGATGTGATTAGGGATGGAACTTACTGAAGGACTCATCGAGTTTATGTTGTTTCAGGCTTTTGATTTCAAATATGTTTGAAATCTCAAACAGCATGTGGTACAGTTCAGGAAGTGTTCCAGTCCGAGACGGCCTCAGAAGGTTTGAGGTGTAAATTTGTTATGGTTGACCAAAAAGACACAAAAATAAAGATTTTTAGTCCAGAATCACAGTTAAACAAATGAAACAAAGAACAAAAGGAAAGCAGAAAGATGAGACAAAACTCTGACAGTAATCCACATAAGAAACTAACCTTCAAACAGAAAAGGAAGTAACTGGAATAAGAACAAAGACGACTCAGAGTCAGAAACATGAGAGCAAAGTAAAGCCCAAGGATTACATCAGAACCAACATGGAGACTATGGCATTCAAAGTATTTGCTCCAGCAAATACTGTCAGAAGCTCCATGAACTGTCCTACCCTTAAATACATAATAGTGTTTGAACATCTGTATTTGTGGCAGGAAATCTTAACCTGCAGGGAGTAATCTGTTCCAGCACCATGGCCCTAAACGTGGAAGAGGTCCTCTTCTTCAGCTACTAATTGTCCCAGTACACCCTGACTTTGGTGCGATGAAGCCAAACACCACCACATCAAAAAAGCAGACTGCCGCCCACTTTCTGAGAATTCAGCAGGACTTTTGTTCAACGCCTTTGAAATGTAGGAAAAAGCCCCTTCCAGATTGATTAGTAGGTTACCTGCTGATGTGTAATACCTACTCTGATTAGGGATAAAGCAAAAATGCATTAAAGGGACAGCAGATATCCTGTGACTGCTGTTGTGCTTTCAGGTAAAAGAGTAACCTGGGATTAAGAGCAGGCAGATTATGTCTGGAATACGATACTTTTATAAGACGAACCTGAAACAGATGCAATTTAATCCACCCTAAATACAGCTAAGGATGAGCAGAGCCGTGTGCCATGACAGAGACATAAGAAAACAGTGACCATTTCTGTTAGAGCAACAAAGGAGTGTAGAGGAGGAGGAGGAGGATGTGAGGAATTCGGTTATGTGTCAGAGAGTGAGAGCAGTGGAGGCTGCAGGAGGAGGACGGCTAGAGTGACACTTAAATTCCCACCCTGATATTTTTTCTTTTTCTGTTTTTATGCAGCCATGTTTCCAAAAAAGTTTGGGCCCTATATAAAATATAAATCACAAGAAACTGTGATTTGTAAATCACATATACTACAAAGATCACATGTCAAATACTGAGTGTATTCAATCGATGAGCGGCTCGTCACTGTCTTTGTTACCTGTTAATGTTCAGGCTACAGTCGTACTCTTATCTTTTTGTGCAGTAACATTAAAAGTCACGTCTGTATCTCCACCATTGTCCTCCCCACCACACTGACTAATATCAGCTGACTGCAAGTGCAGGATGAAAATTGAAAGTTTGTTTCGTGTTTGTTTCTGTCTGCCTGCCTGCCACACACATAACTGAAGAACCTTTGTAATGCAGTGTAATCACTGAATTTAACATGTTACACTAAAAAAGAAAAGAAAGCAAAGTTTGGATTTTTGTTTCAGTCTTCGTGTTTTAGAGTTTGGACTCTGCATTTGTTAAAACTGGTGTTCAGAGCTGCTGCTGAGTCCATGCAGTTATTTCCACCACAAAATCCTATTAATGCAGGAGCTTTACATTACAATATAACACAGTTATAAATCTTTCCATCATAAAAACATGTTCTGTTGAGAAAATTTACTCTTAAACTGTCAAACCGCCCTCAGAGTCTTTCAGAGAATCATGAATCAGTATTTCTGAAATGCTGCATTCACTGAATCATCCCGATTATATTAGTAGTTAACCTCTTTAGTTGTGACCCTCTGTGCTCATATGATATTAATCTTGGATTTTCTGCACTTTACTCTTCATTCTCCTCAACAACTTTAACTTTGTTCAACTATGTAAACTAAACTCATGTGAAGCCTTAGTTTTTATACTAATATTAGCCAGTTATGAGATATTAACCCCAAATAAGAGGTGTCATGTCATCAAATAAATAAATAAACATAGTTCTGTACTTTTATATCATATGAATTACACATTGGATTTCCATGATTGGCAGTTGTTCTGTGTTGTATTTTCCCACAAGCTGCTGTAATATATCCTGTGAGTTTTCACCTAACGAAGGCCTTATATGTATATTTGTGTTTATGTGCAGACGCATGTCCTGGTTTTGATCACGTTTAAGAAACGATAATCCTAAAGAAGGACGGGGAAATATCAAACTATATCAGAAATAAATGCCAAACTAAACTTGACTGTATCATTACAGCTGCAGCATTAAACTACAAGGACACAAAGCTGATCAAATGTGTCAAATGTAAACATGTTTTATTCTGTTGAGTGGCTCAAATAAAGGGGCGATTAAACTTCAGGGGTGTGCGGTGTCCCCCAGGCCGTCCCCTTTACCCAAGGTCCTGTATGTTCAGTATCTTTGATTTAACATCAAACTTTATAATAATAACTATATGAAAATGCTCTATATCTCTAACTGAAACACCGTAACTGTGGAAATATGTATGGTTTTGCTTTTTTCCTCATCTTAAACCCTCAAATTGTTTATAGTTTCAGTATTTTACTGTCTAATACTTTGTGAATCACCGTTAAAATATACGTGCAGTTCACTGCTCCCCAACAATTTTTTAAGTACAGTTTCACTTTGGTGCACTGACGTCCCGCTGCTGTGATGAAAAACAGGACAGAAGGAGACGAGCTGATGCAGTGAAGAGTTTTATTGTCTGTCTTCCAGGATGTAATCAGACTGGAATCTGCTTAATGGGAGGCAAACACTGAAGTACTGTCTGTACTGACATAGTGTGTGTGCGGGTGCTCGCACATGTGTGGCAACTAATAGACATTAAGGCTAATAAAAGGCACATGCCGGGAATGAAATAACAAAATCTTACACTGGGCAGAAAAACAAGACGAGGTAGAAAGAGACAGAAGAAGAGGAAACCGATAAAGGTGAAAAATAAGACAGTTAATTTAGACGAAGAGATGATATCAAGTGGAACGAGTGAGAAAAAGAGAGCTAGGGGTGATAGATAGAGGTGACCTCTCTGAATATTGATCAGCGCCTCCCGGTCATCAATAAACTGATAGAGATCTGATAGGAGGCTGTCTGCATGCACAGGCACTCTCAGGGCAGCTCGGAAACGGAGGATGCTGCTGTGTTCGCTTTGTGTCTGCTTCCATCTGATAAAACAGGACACTTAGTCTTCATCCAGGCCTCTGCTGTGCTTCTGCTTCCTGAGTGTTCAAACCGAGATGAAGTCACGGCTTGTTCGCGTATTTCCGTTAGTGCTGTCGGCGTCGCACAGCAGGAAAAGATCTCGGATCTAAAACGGGGAGGCGCAACGTGTCGGAGGCCGATGCATCGGGAACTGATAATGAGTCAATATCCTTATTGTTCAGATGGCTGAATTCCTGTCAAAACAAACTACATGACTGATGTTCTCAGTGCTTTCTCGCAATAGCCGCAGGCTAGACAGGCAATAGACAGGTCTGCACTGTACGCGTGCACAACACACTATATAATATGAGATATGCTTTGAGCTGAGCTTAATTGTCCATATCAGGCCTGTCTGCAAGTGAAACTCAGAACACACGGCTCTGTTTTCACTCTTATAAAACCTTTCTCAGCCTAACTTCTCGGTTTTAGCTGGAACTGAATGTAAAATAATGAAATGCTGGCAGCAGCAGTAAGTAATGCTACATGTTTGACATGCTTGATGACAGGTGAAATGAAACTTACAGGCCATAAAGTGCTAGTCCAGATATCTGTGTGTGGATGAGAAGAACATCTCAGATGGTTTGCTGCTCGCTCACTAATCGGTGTCGAATGTTTCTCCTCCTGATGTGTTTCTTGGCATTCGTATCGTTGCCAGACCTTTAATAAGGGAGCTTAGCATGAAGGTGAACCACTTGATTTATGGGTCAATCTACATTTCCACCCTCACCTTTGACTACAAGCTGTTGCTGCTAAAAACAGAATAAGATTTATTTTAAAAAAGCAGCAGAAATGTGCTTCTCCTGCAGGGAACATGGAGTTACTTTTAGAGAAGCTGGACGATTCCTCCACATTAGAGTTGAGGTAGTTTGTGTATTTGACTAGAAAGCCTCCTGCCTCAGGTGTTTTGGGTTTGTACAACTGAGGAGCCTGGAGCAGATCCAAGGCATGCTGGAGAGATTAGATAGTGGATAGAGACCCTCTGATTCCCTTAGGGTCAAAAGCATTTTAGCGATTAGCCTGAGTGTCTTGCACGAGTGGGGCAGTGAAGGCTAAATTAGCCTGAAGCGCGGTTCCAACTGGTGGCTGGTCTCCCATTGCTATCTTAAGCTGTATTTAGTAAGCTGTAGCAGGCTGTCTCTCCTCTGGTTTCTTCAGTTTGTTGACTTTCACAGCATCTCGCATTCAAGTGAAATATGGTTGCTTGCTATTTTTTGAGTCCCACTAAACAAATCTAGATTATAATTTCATTAGTTGTGGTGCAATGCACAACCTGCCATCCCAAGATGCTTTCTGTTCAGCCAGTAAGAAGTCTCCTCTTTAGATCCACGTCCCAGTCAGAAGCTTGCTGTTAAATGGGGGCCAGTTTCCCTGTAGTTTATCTCGGCCTACCGGCCTTATCTCCTTCTCTTTGTAAACTGATGACTTTGATGATGTTTATTGGCTTCAGCCGTTCTACAAAGACTGCATCATTCCTCCATTTGCATCAGCCTTCTACTGCTGCTTTACAGCATCCAGTCATGATGTGCCTGAATTACAGTGACTCTTTGTCTTGTCAGGGGATTTAAATAATGAATGAATGTATTTATATTATTGCAGGATGTATATACTTCCCTGGGCTCTTACACTAAAACCTTTTTATACTCCCTGCATCAACTCTGCCAGCTGCACACCTAATAAAGTAAACTGCACGCCCAAGTTTGGACTCTTTCATGAACTTGTTGGTGGGTAACAGGTTAGGCCCAGCACTAAGGCTTGCAAGGTCCTCCTCTTGGTTGTAACTCCTGATGAAGGGTAATCAGCATTTGCATAACAGGGGGCATTTCCTTTATCAGTAGGCATCTTAGGGTTTCACCTCTTAGCTTCTTCACCTCACCTGAGTTTGAAAGCAAAGATTAAATTAGCTTCCATCTGCAGCAGACTATCTTCATCTGATCTCGTTTGCTTTGACTATGTTCGCTCTCCTTCAGCAGTCTGGGTTCCACAGCTTTGAACTTTAACCTCACGTTTGAGTCAAATTCTGATGTTTTACTTTCTTTATTAGCTTTGTGATGGCTGCCTGAGTCAAAGATGCCAATATGGAGGTCAGCTTCCTGGCATTTTATCTTAGAGGGCTTATCTCCTTCCTTTTAGAAACTGATGACTTTGAAAGGTGACGCCTGGCGTTTATCGACTGTGACCCTTTTCAGATTTTACAAGAGCTTTATCGTACCTTCACATGCTTTGACCTTTTACTGGTAATCAAGGATTGCACCTCAGTTTTGTTGTTCAGTGTTTCATGGCTATAACGACGATAAAGATCACGGTGCATCTTTGTGCTTTGTCAAAGATCCAAATACAGAATAAAAGTATCAGAGTTGAGCCAGACATGTGTGAAGTACTCAGCAATCATTGACAAAAGCAAAACCTGGGACATAATTCATCCTGACACTAAAGCTTTTACACCAACCGTATTTCTGAATGTTTTCAAGTTCGGGCTCTTCCGTTAAGTCATCATTTGATGCTGAGATAACTTTATATAACAAGTTAGGTCTGGTGCTGAAGTTTGAGTACAGCGTTCCAAAGCTGCTGAGCTCCCAGCCCGTCAGGTAGAACCGCTTCCTGCTGATCTGAAACGATCACAGAGGGAAGAACAGCTGCTGCTGATGACGTGTGCTGCGACGCACCGCTGGAGACATGAAGAGTGTGTGTTGGAAGAAACGATCATACACTCCTACGCACATGCTTCCTCTCTCTCTCTATTAACACTGATGATGTTTCCCAGAAGTTGTTTCTGACAATGAGACCTGTTGGCTTCCAACCACACAGCTGCTAATTACTTTCTGTCACACACGCGCTCATTTGCACATCTATTCTAAGGAAAAACGACTGCTGGATCGCAGCAGACTCGAGTAGATCTGCGGCTTGGTCTCGCTTTCAAGCTTGGAGCGAGTCTACAGTAAATAGCTCAGACTGGGTTTCAGGTTTGAGGTTTACAGGCTGATTGTGTCGGTTTGTGTCCTCACAGAGACAGAAGCATGAGACGTGTGTGTAATGAACAGGAGCAAAATAAAATGAAATAACATGACAGGCAAAAAACAATAATTCGACACTGATAAAGGATGGATCTGTGTGTGTGGTGAGCTGCACACACACCACTGAAGCCAGTTAGCCGGAGCAGATTTGTGGTTTGGCTGCGTCACATGTTTATACAGTCAGAGACAGTTAAAGTCCTGCGTGTGTTTTTTTCATTTCCTGTGAAACTTTGAGTTTCTTATTTTCTTTCAGTAGTTCAATCATCGGGAGTAATGCACAACAGGTAAATGTTCCACTTTACGAAGGCGGGGAGGAACACGGCGAGCTTGTTTAGAGCTGCAATATGTAGAAACGCTGGCAATAAATTTGCAGCAGCTTTTATTCAGAGGAGGTTTCTGTTGTTTCACGAGCTGTTTGACATTCAGTCGGAGCATCGCTGTTGAAACAGACACAAAAGCCCTTCTCTGAGCTCCAGCTGCATAGACTGCTACAGTCACATGCAGCGCAATTAATTGTCCACTGAGCAGACAGTTAAGAACAAGATGAATGAGAAAGCTCGCAACCTAGCGTGTGTTTTTTTGGCAGTGCACCTTTTAGCCTAGCAACCTTGGCCACATGCATAAAGCCACAGAGATGATTGGAGGCCTGGTGCACGCAACAAGCTGACATCAGGAAGCTTCTGCAGCCAGCACGCTATCATGAAATGGCTCACGAACAACATGGAAAGGCATCTGACTTGTTATTTATGAGCTATATTTTTGCTTTTCATGAGTTATTTCACTTCATTAGCGATGACCTTCCCCTTAACTTAACCCTATCGTCGCCTTTTCTCCTGTCATTGGACTGAAGGCACACTGGATGCTAAAGTGACTCACTATCCTCTCTTTAGACACAACGTGGTCGCATCAACATTATGACCACTCACAGGTTAAGTTCAGTTTTGTTTTTTATTAGTACAGCCAAATCACAACAGCAGACACCTCAAGGTACTTTGCATCACAGGCAGAGACCCTACAATGACGCCTTCTTGTCTTGTCAGGTGTTCCCGGTCTGCAGTGGGCAGCCAAGGCTCACTGAGGAGTGAAGGCTGGTCCGTGTGGTCCGATCCAACAGATGAACAGCTGTAGCTCAAACTGCTGAAGAAGTAAATGCTGGTTCTGATTGAAGTGCAGCACAGTCTGTTGTCTGTGAGGCTGTATAGCTACACGCCAGTCATTCCTATGCCGACCCCTGTCCACTGCCAAAACAGCCAACAGCAGATGCAGTATGGAAAGAAGGCAAGCCGGAAGAGGCAGCGTGACGCTTTGGGCAATGCTCTGCTGGGAAACCTTGCCTGCTGATACCAGAGCACAGCTTCAGGGATCTAGTGGAGTCCATGCCTCGATGGGTCAGGGCAGTTTTGGCAGAAAAAGAGGGAACAACACAATATTAGGCATAATTTCATGCCTGATCGGTGTATAGATTCACTGAAATCTTTACCAAAATTTATCAATAAAATTTTACATTTGATTAGGTTTTGACTTTTACACAGTGGTTCTAACTTCTCAGACATTTCACTTAATAGTTAACAATGAAAAAAAGGATCAAAGTTCATTTTTAGTGAAAGAAACATTTTCCATATTCATTCACTTTACTTTTACACTGTTTTTGTCCCAATTTCAGAGTTTTTATGCCCGACAAGTGAAGCTCAACCCCTGTTTGTCCCTGATCATAGACAGCAGTCAGATAATCACGGCTCTTTGCTTCATCGTTTCATCACCTCAGACCGTTTTGTGGTCTAAGAAAAAAAGATTGTACTTCAGTTTGAAGAAGTCTGCTAACATAACAGTTTGAGTTAACACAAGTATGTGTTTTAAACTAAGATTTCAGGTAATTAGATTACTTTTTATTTCTTTTCAATCTAATTATTTACACATATTTGCTGGAGCCATCTTATAGCACATGTTGGAGCTGCATAATCGTTCCCGCTGCAGGTGGGTGCAATTTTCCAAAACTTTGTGACCGGCGTTCTCAAAAAGTACAAATTAATCCTTATTACTGAAATCATGCGAGCTGAATCAGTTTAGTTTGCCAGTAATCAGCCGTCCTGCAGGCACGGGTGATTGAAGACAGATTCTGCTGACAGCAGAAATGTGTTTTAGATGAAGCGGGATGCCCTTATATTCAGGACTAATGATTTGTTTTGTTTTACTGCACTACTGCTTTGACCTCTTAAGTGTTTTTTCTTCATCTCTGGATGCGGGCGACTTGGTTAGCACGCTAACTTCACCTTGAACGACCAACCGTCTGCTGTACTAGGAAACAGAAATATGTGTGATGTCTGTGAAGCTGTAAGAATTCAGGCAGTTTGGTTATTCAGCTGAAACATTTCCAGTTTAATCATTTAAACTAAAGAATGCTCGCTGGAGCTGTCTCCCAGTACATGCTGGACCTGTGTAATAGTTCCCGCTGCAGGTGGATGCAATTTTCCCCAAAAATTTGTGGCCAACATTCTCCAAAGTAACGAGTTAAACTGAGTGAGTGAGGAAGATTTCTGTAATACGGATTAGTTTTCCAGTAATCAGCTGTCCTGCGATTGAAGGCAGATTCTACTTACAGTAGAAACATATTTTAGATGAAGCAGGAGGTCTTTATGTTCAAGACTAATGATTTGTGTTGTTGTACGGCACTACTGCTTTCACCTCTTCAGTCTTCATTTTGTTCATTCTGGATTTCTGCTGAGTGTTGTCATGTAAATGCTGCAGAGTCGAAGTCTCTGAGCTGTCTGCAGTGCTGACGCAGGAGGAGCTGCAGTTATCTCTTATCTCCCCTCTCTCATAGACATGCATATGTGTGACTCGAGAACATGACTGTTTTAGCAGTTTTTGTGCATCCTTGCTGTTAAAGGATGATCCCATCTGTTCGGGTTTTAGGGGAAAACACAGTTACGATAAGACAAGGACACACCAAGGAGGGATGTGTGAGTGTGTTTGTGTTCTGAGTCGGCGTGTCCATCAGCTACAGATACAATCTGACACTCAACAATGTTGCTCTGACAGAACGCCTCGTCGCTGGAGGTGATGAAGAGAATACACGTCCATATATGGGCGAGTGATGGATGCTTCCTGTTGACATTCTGACCTTCAGGTGAGGCGTAGAGGTTAGTCTTTAATTTGTAGGAAAATGTGGCCAAGAGGAGGAAAACCGATGATTAGATGAGAGTGAGGCAAAGGGGAAAGGAGGAGAAGAATGGAGATAAGGAAGTATAGATAAGACCAGAAGAAAGATGATCATGTAGAAGAGAGAGGTGGGAAAGGGGAATGGGGGGGTAGACAAGAAAAATGGTGGTGAAATAAATGAGCCTCAGAGAGAGGAAGGGAAATCAGATTTATCACATTCATGTGTGGACCTTTGTGTTTTGCATGTGACTTAACTTTTTTGAAATCCCTGATTAAAAAGACTGCGACTCTGTTTCCTGGTGTTCAGCCAGAGCTACACCATCCAAAGTGTGATGGAGGCTGTCATGCCTAATAAGACCAGGTTTCCTCAGGAAGTTTTCCAATCATCCATAGATTGGGGTTGCTCTGGCTCAGCAGATAGGGTGAGGTCATCTACCAATCAGAAAGTTCGGTGGTTTGAGCCCCAGCTACTCCAGTTTGCATCTCAAAGGCTACGTTCACACTGCAGGCGAAAGCGCATCAAATCCGATTTTTTTGACCCTATGCGACCCGTATCCGATCTTGGTATGACAGTGTGAACGGCACAAATCCGATATTTTCAAATCCGATCTGGGTCACTTTCGTATGTGGTCCTGAATCCGATACATATCGGATGTTTTAGAAAGCGACTGCTGTTTGAACGGTCAAGTCGCATTAAATCCGTCTTTTACGTCACTGACACAAGACAGACGCCAATTATCAGCGCCGGAGAAGCGCCCGATAGGACATCGCGAACGATTTCTTGCCATCTGGTGAAACTGTTGGGAAGACCACGTTGGAGAAATGTGAACATTTTATTTTTACTGTATTTTCTGCAGATTCTGACAGAAATCTGCAACTATCCTTTGAAGCACCGCCTCTCTAAAACAGCAATAAGGATCATTATTAGGTTATTTGCATTATTATGTAAATAACAAAATAACTTAAAGCAAAAATTTGGAAACATAAAGTCCGAAGTCTTTATATTAAGGGCCATCAGTCAAACAATACTGTTTGGTCTGGGTCTAAACAGAGCGAGTTGTGTTTGACATCTTCTTTTGTGCATGCGGGCCGCTTTGAGCGTTCACACTAGAGCGCGTTTGATGTCGCATTTTATGTGTAGTGTGAACAAGCAGACAAAAAAATCGGATTTGATCAAAAAATTGGAATTGAGCATTAAGACCTGCAGTGTGAACGTAGCCAAAGTGTCCTGAGGTGACCCACAGTTGCATCCAACAGAGTGTGTGTGGGTGTCAGACAGGGTGCTTAGCTATACAACAAAATTCTACATTATATGTTAAGATGAAGGCCCTACAATATTAAAGAGAGAACCACAACGATCACTCAGAGCAAGTATCTGGTGATGGTGAGGAGACAAAACTCCCTTTTTACAGGATGAGCCCACTGGAAGAGCCAAGAACCACCATGACCAGTTGATTGCTTATAGAACAAGAAACCGAAACAGAGGAGCAAAGAGAGATGGGGATAAAGCACAAACTATGGAAGCGAGAGAGAAAAAAGGTAATAATAGTTGCATATAAAGGAGTGGCAGCTGGGAAGTAGACAAGAAATATTTGGTGCATTATGGAAAGCAACCAGCCTGATTCTTTAAGTCTGACGTCATTAGCCATTACCGGGTCCAAACTCCACTTCAGGTCCCAAAGTCAAACGAACACTGCAGCATCACTGAGAGTTAAAAACTGTCTAAATTCTTTCATCTTTAATAAAATGATCAGCGTTTCTGCTTTACCAGGTGTAACTATGAAGTTTAACATCCAGGCATCCATGAAAACAGGATTTATGAAGTTTAACAGAGTTAGCAGTTAGCAGGAAGTTAGCTCGCTAGCTTCCACCTAAACATGATATAGCATGTTCTGACTGAGAGATTTCTGAAACAATTCAAACGTACAGCTCTGCTATCACTTCCAACATAAATGAAGACAGAAAACTAAACAGCAGTGACGTTTGTAGGGTTACTGAAGTTGGGCTAGCTGGTATATAATGATGTGCTAGCGACACAGCTATGTTAGCATAACATAAACACAGTGAAGCTGGAGGATGAACGCTAACTTTTTTCCACTTGATAAAAGTTAACGTGAGGGTTCCCGATGGTTAGGGACAAATGCAATCGTACACTACATTGTAAGGTTTTAAACTGAGTTTGAAAATAAACAGTGGTAATAAAAACCAAGAGAGGCAGACAGTGATCACAGACTTCTTTTAAGGGTTTGTTCAGATTAAATAGAACAAGATACAAAGAATTACAACATGTTAAAAACACAACAGCCTTTATAAATGCAGAGTAGTTTGGACCCAGAAGCAGAGTTCATACATCATCACTTAAAGAGCGGATAGCAGTATAACTAAAGGATGTTTCAGGGTCACCTGATATATCGCTAAATAAAAGCTTTATCAAAAAGAAAAGTTTGAAGCTTCGAGTCCTGTTTGATAGACATGTGGGGTTCGTTGTTGAGAATTCCTGAGGTGGCTTCAATTCAATTCAATTCAATTTTATTTATATAGCGCCAAATCACAACAAAAGTCGCCTCAAGGCGCTTTATATTGTACAGTAGATAGCACAATAATAAATACAGAGAAAAACCCAACAATCATATGACCCCCTATGAGCAAGCACTTTGGCGACAGTGGGAAGGAAAAACTCCCTTTTAACAGGAAGAAACCTCCGGCAGAACCAGGCTCAGGGAGGGGCGGCCATCTGCTGCGACCGGTTGGGGTGAAAGAAGGAAAACAGGATGAAAGACATGCTGTGGAAGAGAGACAGAGATTAATAACAGATATGATTCGATGCAGAGAGGTCTATTAGCACATAGTGAGTGAGAAAGGTGACTGGAAGGGAAAAACTCAATGCATCATGGGAATCCCCGGCAGCCTACGTCTATTGCAGCATAACTAAGGGAGGATTCAGGGTCACCTGGTCCAGCCCTAACTATATGCTTTAGCAAAAAGGAAAGTTTTAAGCCTAATCTTGAAAGTAGAGATAGTGTCTGTCTCCCGAATCCAAACTGGAAGTTGGTTCCACAGAAGAGGGGCCTGAAAACTGAAGGCTCTGCCTCCCATTCTACTTTTAAATACTCTAGGAACAACAAGTAGGCCTGCAGTGCAAGAGCGAAGTGCTCTAATAGGGTGATATGGTACTACAAGGTCATTAAGATAAGATGGGGCCTGATTATTTAAGACCTTGTATGTGAGGAGCAGGATTTTGAATTCAATTCTGGATTTAACAGGAAGCCAATGAAGGGAAGCCAAAACAGGAGAAATCTGCTCTCTCTTTCTAGTCCCTGTCAGTACTCTTGCTGCAGCATTTTGGATTAGCTGAAGGCTTTTCAGCGAGTTTTTAGGACATCCTGATAATAGTGAATTACAGTAGTCCAGCCTGGAAGTAATAAATGCATGAACTAGTTTTTCAGCATCACTCTGAGACAGGATATTTCTAATTTTAGAGATGTTGCGCAAATGGAAGAAAGCAGTCTTACATATTTGTTTAATATGTGCGTTGAAGGACATGTCCTGGTCAAAAATGACTCCAAGGTTTCTCACAGTGTTACTGGAGGCCAAGGTAATGCCATCCAGAGTAAGAATCTGCTTAGATACCATATTTCTAAGATTTTCAGGGCCGAGTACAATAACCTCAGTTTTATCTGAATTAAGAAGCAGAAAGTTAGCGGCCATCCAGGTCTTTATGTCTTTAAGACATTCCTGCAGTTTAACTAATTGGTGTGTGTTACCTGGCTTCATGGATAGATAGAGCTGCGTGTCATCTGCATAGCAGTGAAAATTTATGCTATGTCTTCTAATGATGTTGCCTAGGGGAAGCATGTATAATGTAAATAGAATTGGTCCTAGCACTGAACCCTGTGGAACACCATAATTGACCTTAGTGTCTGAAGAGGACTCTCCATTTACATGTACAAATTGGAGTCTATTAGATAGATATGATACAAACCACTGCAGTGCAGTACCTGTAATACCTACAGCATGTTCTAATCGCTCTAATAGGATATTATGGTCAACAGTATCGAATGCAGCACTGAGGTCTAGCAGGACAAGCACAGAGATGAGTCCACTGTCAGAGGCCATAAGAAGATCATTTGTAACCTTCACTAAAGCTGTTTCTGTGCTGTGCTGAGCTCTGAAACCTGACTGAAACGCTTCAAATAAGCCATTCCTCTGCAGATGATCTGTTAGCTGTTTGACAACTACTCTTTCAAGGATTTTTGATATGAAAGGAAGGTTGGAGATTGGCCTATAATTAGCTAAGACAGCTGGGTCTAGAGATGGCTTTTTGAGTAAAGGTTTAACTACAGCCACCTTGAAGGCCTGTGGTACATAGCCGATTATTAGAGATAGGTTGATCATATTTAAGATTGAAGCATTAATTAATGGCAGGACTTCTTTGAGCAGTTTTGTAGGAATGGGGTCTAAAAGACACGTTGATGGTTTGGAGGAAGTAATTATTGAAGTTAACTCAGAAAGATCAATTGGAGAAAAAGAGTCTAACTTAACATTGATGGTACTAAAAGTAGCTGTAGATAATATTACATCTGTGGGATGATTATTGGTAATTTTTTCTCTAATGATAAAAATTTTATTTGTGAAGAAGTTCATGAAGTCATTACTAGTTAACGTTAAAGGGATGGTTGGCTCAGTAGACCTCTGACTTTTTGTCAGCCTGGCTACAGTGCTGAAGAGAAACCTGGGGTTGTTCTTATTTTCTTCAATCAGTGACGAATAGTAAGATGTTCTGGCTTTGCGGAGGGCTTTCTTATAAAGCAGCAAACTATTTCTCCAGGCTAAATGATGATCCTCTAAATTTGTGACACGCCATTTCCTCTCCAGCTTACGAGTTATCTGCTTTAGGCTACGTGTTTGAGAATTATACCACGGAGTCAGGGACTTTGGATTTGAGGCCTTAGTTTTCACAGGAGCTACAGTATCCAGAGTCGTACGTAGTGAGGAGGTAAAATTATTAACAAGATAATCGACCTCTGTTGGAGTAGCGTTCAGATAGCTGCTCTGCTCTATGTTGGTACAGGGCATTGAAGATGATAACAGTGGGTGGATTATATTCTTAAACTTAGTTACAGCACTTTCAGAAAGACATCTACTGTGATAAAGTCTACTCTCCACTGCTGTGTAATCAATTATTGTAAATGTAAATGTTATCAGGAAATGATCAGACAGCAGAGGGTTTTCAGGAAACACTGTTAAATGTTCAGTTTCTATGCCATATGTTAAAACAAGATCTAGAGTGTGATTAAAGTGGTGGGTGGGTTCTTTTACATTTTGAGAGAAGCCAATTGAGTCTAATAACAGATTAAATGCCATGTTGAGGCTGTCATTTTTAGCATCTACATGGATGTTAAAATCACCCACAATAATTATTTTATCTGAGCTGAGCACTAAATCAGATAAAAAGTCTGAGAAATCAGAGAGAAACTCTGTGTAAGGCCCAGGTGGACGATAGATGATAACAAGTAAGACTGGTTTCTGAGTTTTACAGCTGGGGTGGACAAGGTTAAGCATCAGGCTTTCAAATGAATTAAAAGTCTGTCTTGGTCTTTCGTTAATTAATAGGCTGGTGTGAAAAATTGCTGCCACACCGCCCCCTCGGCCTGTGCTTCGAGATTTCTGGTAGTTAGAATGACTCGGGGGTGTTGATTCATTTAAACTAACATACTCATCCGGCTGCAACCAGGTTTCTGTAAGGCAGAGTAAATCGATTTGTTGATCAATTATTAAGTCATGTACTAACAGAGACTTGGAGGAGAGAGACCTAATATTTAATAATCCACATTTCACTGTTTTACTTTTTGGTTCAGATGTGGATACTGTATTGTTCTTTCTTTGTGATTTTTTATGTTTAAGTTGTTTATTGCTGGTTTTTGGTTTGTTTTTTGTCTTTTTGGGAGCTGACACAGTCTCAATGGAGATGGGTTTTTGGGGGGGTAGCAGGAGGAGAGAAGCTGCAGAGAGGCGTGTAAGACTGCAACTCTGCTTCCTGGTCCCAACTCTGGATAGTCATATTTTGGGGGGTTTAATAAATTTGTCCATATTTCTAGAAATGAGAGCTGCTCCATCCAAAGTGGGATGGATGCCGTCTCTCCTAACAAGACCAGGTTTCCTCCAGAAGGTTTGCCAATTATCTATGAAGCCCACATCGTTTCTGGGACACCACTCAGACAGCCAGCAATTTAAGGAGAACATGCGGCTAAACATGTCACTCCTGGTCTGATTGGGGAGGGGACCAGAGAAAACTACAGAGTCCGACATTGTTTTGGCAAAGTTACACACCGATTCAATATTGATTTTAGTGACCTCCGATTGGCGTAACCGGGTGTCATTACTGCCGACGTGAATTATGATTTTACTGTATTTACGTTTACCCTTAGCCAGCAGTTTTAAATTTCCTTCAATGTCGCCTGCTCTGGCCCCTGGAAGACAATTGACTATGGTTGCCGGTGTCTCTAGCTTCACATGTCTGAGAACAGAATCACCAATTACCAATTACCGGCGGGTGTGTCGCCGAGTGGGGAAAAACGGTTAGACACATGAACAGGTTGGTGGTGTACCTGGGGCTTCAGTTTAAGACTATGCTTCCTCCTCACCGTCACCCAGCCGCCCTCTTTCCCCAGCTGCTTGGGGTCTGCCGGGGAACAGCTAGCGGGGCCTACGCTATCTTCGGCTGCACCAGCTACAGGGGCCTGGCTAGCTACGGGTGAATGAAGGGTGCGAAGCCGAGTCTCCAATTCAGTAATCCTGGCCTCCAGAGCTGCAAATATGCTACATTTGTTACAGGTATCATTACTGCTAAAGGAGGCCGAGGAGTAACTAAACATCTGACACAATGAGCAGGAAAGTGCAGGAGGGACAGGTGAAGTAGCCATGGTGCTAACGAGTCGGCTACGAGCTAAGCTAAGCTAGCGAAACAGTAAAGAGACAGTGAGTGAATACTTTGGCTATAAATTAGGTAGTGAGTACACAGAAAGGGTGATTCAGATGAAGCACGTTAAGATTATACTATGAAAAAGGGATGTATCAAAAGATTTAAATTAAATTGCTAAGCAGAAAAGCTACTCAGAAACACCACTGTGTTTGAGCAGGAACAGGAAGTGATACTCTACCACAAAGCGAGCGAACACCAAGTGACAGCGCCACACGACTGTGTGTTTAACAAACATTAAACTTTTCCTTAATGTGAAATATAAAAAAAAAGAAACAGTTAAGGTTAAAGCAACAAAAATTAAATACTTTGGCTTGAGGACACGACTGTGCTAGGAGCACTGGAAAGATGTTATGAGTGAGTAATTGGCACGGGCGCAGTGCTCAGAGTTGTTCCATCCATACTGTTGCACCTCCTCACTGAGGTATTTGAAGGGTTGGTGCACATCTCCAGAATTCAGGGGTTTATCTCAGAATATTTTTAGAGGAAAGTTGGGGTAAGTCCCTAAGCTTTCACTGAATGTGCGCTCTCCCAGTGGCTTATGTTGTGGCGACAGCTTTGAAGAACTGAGACTGGGAATCGAGAAGCACTAAGAGAGAGAAAGAGACAGAAGCTAAAGGAGAAGATGAAGACACAGGAGAGGAGCGGAGTTATCAATAAGCCCCAGGACGTTGAACACTGTGCACTTAACTTTGCTCACCTGCTCTCCCTACTGTGTGTGTGTGTGTGTGTGTGTGTGTGTGTGTGGTGGTGTTTAACAGTGTGAGAGCAGACACTGCTGGTGTGAAGAGCCTGCCTGTGGGCTAATTAGCCACACTCGCTATGAATTTATTTAAACACAAATTGGACTTCACTGTTGCTATGGCTACCAACATACATCCCTGCTTGTCTCTTTTTCGATCCACTGCTGTCGGGCCCCAAGAGGACGGGTGTCTCTGACCACACACACACACACACACGCACAGTTTCCGGTTATAGCTACTGTAGCTGTACAGTCCTCAGCCTGTTGGCTGTTGCTTAGTAACGGCTGATTTGGAGCCAGCGGACGTCAACAGCATTTCTCCGTTTTGTTTTTCAAGTTAAAGCTGCTGGAGGCAAATTTGGAGAGCAAAGTTTGAAAGTACACATGCGGCATACCCACAACACTTTTTTATTCCACAGTGTCACTGTTGTTGTTAATGCTGGAAGTTCTGAGGCTGGAAAACTGATGAAAACTTCAACGGTAATTTCTGTGCACACAGGAGAAGATGGAGCTTCAGCGGTAGCACTGACTCGCAGCTCACAGAGGCAGATGAGGAACTTTAATGCCCCCGGGGTGTGTTCGAGTTCTTGACTCAGTCACTATAAAGTGAATCAGCCGTTTCGTACTGCTTCAGATTTTCAACTGTTAATTTTTTCCACTATATATTCACCCAAAGGTGGAGTGCAGAGATTTATGCACTCAGTCTGTGCATAAGAAGACGTGTTTCACTGCACAGTGTGACCGCGACAGAGTGGGAAGCAATACAATCCAAACAGTTCATCGATCGTGTCGTTTGCCGCAAAGTGAAAGCTCTTTTCACCCATGCACTGCAGCCTGAACTTACATCTTTTTAAAGCCAAAGTGTCCAAATCTTTCTTGGCAAGCCGCTCCACTTGGCAGCCATCTTGATAACATCATGAGGGAGTTATTCCAGGGTAATGAGACCAGGCTAATCAGTGAACCGGCAGAGAACCACAACTCTAGTTTCAATGGTAAACAGAACATTAAAAACCGTATGAATAGATAAAAATGTTCGGTGACTACGCCCTGATATAACACACGCACGCAGCTTCACATTCATTCGACCACCAAGCTAAAGTTCACTTTAGTGAACCTTAAATCAACATTACATCTATGCTGTACATGCAAACCCCTCTGAAAGACTACTGCATCATTTCTTCTCCTTTTCTTAAAGAAAACTAGTGTTTTGAAATGCAGAGCAATGCAGGCACATCACACACAACTATTAGCCTATTCTGTAGGTTAGATTCAGTGCATATTGATTGTATATAGTAGCAGGTTCTCAGTAATCCAGATCATGGATAGGTGTTCTTAAATATTCAACTGGACTTCTTTAAGTTTTCTGGAGACATTTCACTTCTCACCGAAGAGGTTTTTCAGTTCAGTTTAACTTGGTTTCCAATTGACCCCTTGTTATTTTTAAGTGTTGGGGTAATTAGGGTCTAGGGTCCAGACCTCATAGGGCTATCGCTCATCTTCCCACCACATGGTTGAAACTGTTGGGAATCGTAGGCGTTCTCTTGCTTTGATACAACATAATAATTGGTTTGCTTGTTTCCTGGTTTGGCTATTATAAAGCAGATGATTGGCTCTTTGGGCGGATGGGTTGGGCCACTTGCAACTTTAATGATACCTGTTCATCAGTCAGAGTTTTTAAGCGACAGCTGGCTCCCATATCTGATGGGATTATTGCCAGTGGAAGGTTATTTTAGAGGAATCCTTGGATTCCTCAAGTCTACTCACCGCTTGCGTGGGCAGGAATGTAGATCGATCACGTTCAGCTCTCTGTTTACCAAAACAGGCGGTTAATTAGTACAGTGCTCTTTGTGCCTGTCAGTCTCCTGCTCCAGATTTCAGTCAAGAACAGGATAATAATGTTGGGTATCACTGCCACATTTTCCATGTTGTACGAGGACAGATTGCAAAAGGTGATTAAACAACGTTTTCTGTATTTTCACTGAAAAACATTTTCTTTTTCTTTTTTTTTAGTATGAGGTGCACCAACCCATATTCTTGATTTTGAAGTAAGTTATGATTGTGTTTCCATCTGCATAAACATATTTGATATAGTAGAAAACTTGAGCACTAATATTTTAAACACCTCACTTGTTAAAATGACTCACCCCTGTTTCCACGTCCAAGCATCTCCTGCGTTGTTTGAGGCTCTAAGTTGTTTTTTCTGACCCGACATAAACCTCCAAAAACACTTTATTTGTCGTTCTCAGCCTCTCTGGGCTTTTATTAGCATGACTCACGCGCTGCACACCTGTAGACGAAGGTTTTTGAAAAAGCCTGTGGGTTCATTTTTCAATGCTTCCAAGTATCTGGACCTGGAAATGACTATTAAGCTGATTAAATAATGTGTAAGCTCACAGGAACTGTGTTCTTTTTCATAAATCAGTCATAATAGCAGCGGTTTGCACTGTTTGGCAAAGTGCCACGAGTCTTGGCAACATGATGCAACAGGTGCAACAGCCTCCACAGTGTTTCAATGATATGTGACTTTCCCCTCACGGTGTGACTGAAGCACGATGGACGCATCGCTTTTAAGAGACTGATAATAATTTTTTGACATTTCTTGGTGCATGTTTGCATATTTGCATCCAGACACATCCATTCATCCTCTCCTTCACCTAAACTCCCATCCGTCTGCTCATTCATCAATCCAGCCAGCCTATCCTCCGTCCGTGCCTCCATCCCTGTACACCCACCATCTTCACCCATCTGTCCATCCCTCCATCCATCAGCGTCTGCTTTAACTGTTCTGCTGCCTTTTCTGCCTCTATTGTAGAGCTAATGACCCTCTCCCCCTCGTTTCCCATGTCTGTCTGCTGTGAATGTGTGTGCGTATGTGTGTGTGTCTGTGTGGTCTGACCGATGGCCGGTCTGTGTGTCAGGCCATGACAGGGCCTCTAAAGATGGGAGGCAAAGTGAAAACAAAGAAGAGAGCCAGCCAGCCAAGACGAATAGAGCGAGAGGGCAGAGAGCATGCTCGGATTGTGTGTGTCGGTGTGTGTGTCAGCGTGGGCTGGGGGGGTTCTAGGAAAGGGTCAGTCTAATTTGCAGCTCATTGAATAGGAACAAGCTTCCTCTGATGGATGGGTTGAGGGGTCGTCTGTGTGCTGCTGCGTGTGTGGAAGAAAGCAGCAGGAACAGTTTATATCTGACAGCAGCTCTCCAGCTACTTTACAGCTATTTTACTCTGAGATGCAGTTCATTTATCAGCATTTTGCCCACATTAAGATGCCACAAATAGTTCAGCGTCCCTTAAAGCACCCAGCCTTTTTTCACAAATCAGACCTCCGGACAGTGCCAGGAGAACCGCATCAGCTGCTTGTAGGGTTGTCCTTTCTCACATGCTGCAAACAACAGGAGAAAACGCTTCAGGAGAGTTCTCAGTTTGCTTTAGCCAGGAGAGCAACATGACATCCACCCACTACAGACTTATTCTAGTTCTGGATATTTCACCATTTCATATTTTTATGCAGTTCACAATAAAGTAATGCTGTTTCATTTGCCTTGGAAGTTGGATGTCGGGGCTGAGAGTGACGTCACTCCCAAGTTAAGTGTGTTCTCGTTTTAAAGTCAGAAAAGCAAAGAAAAACTGGATTTCTGTTCCTCCTTAACAAACTGGAGCCATTCCTGCATCTCTGGCAATACAGCCTCAGTCGGCACAGCGATGTATTTCTGATCTATATGCACTGAATGGGCAGTGGTAGGAATGATGTATCATAGACGTGTGTTTGCTAATTAGGAAGAGGTTGTTTCTCCATCATGTGCCGCTATGTTTTGGTTTTGCCTTTTTTATCTGTTAGTAACTGGAGATGGACAGAAAGTCAGAGAGAAAGACAGAGAAAGACATGCAGGCCACGGGTCAGACTCCAACCCACGCCGCTGCGTTCTACCCAAGTGGCATGTGGTTGCCTGCTCATGCAGGTTCGCCTGCATTTTATTTCTCTGCGTGACCCACACAGGGAGGGAGGATTAATCAGTAACATTAATGTAGGTTTCTCATTGTCAGCGTTGGTTACCTCCGCTTCAGTTATGCTTTGTCTCTGTCTGCGATGTAGCATCAACATAGCTAACAGCTAATGTAACACTGAAATACTTATACAGTTACAATATAAGATTTAATGTGTATGCTGCTTCAAACGAGGGATTTAAACCCAGATGTGTTGTTCCAAAGATGGCAGTGTTGCTAATACACTATTTAGCTAAACTGCTCACATGCCCCAAATGTTCTCCAGGCTACCCAACGTGTCCCTCGTGTGGTCGCACAGACAGAGAAAAATCATAGGTGAAGCAGAGGTAAGCAACACCACCCCAACATCTCACTGATCACCAAACTACACCAGCACTACGAATCCTGTTCTAAGTAGATTCACTCAGCGAGAGGTAGAACAAAGGCAAAGCAGCGTTAAGCAACGAAACGACCTTTTTCCAATAAGTAAACACATGTGTCCGCTTCAAAGTTACTAAAGCCAACCACAGGCTACGTCAGCAATACGTCGCTGTGCTGTCTGAGGCTGTATTGCTACTGATGCATGAAGGGCTCTGCCTTGCAAAGGAGGAACAGAAATCGTTCTTCCTTGTTTCTCCAGCTTTGGTACTAAAATGCACTGATAGTGACGGACGGTGCTGTCTGGGGTTTTTCTGTGATTAAAAACTCTGCTGCACCACATTCATGGTCAGTGCTCTGCATATGGTTTATTTAGTGAGTCACAAATACACAACAGTGGTAATCCAGATGAAAAGTTTTAGGTTTGCTGCTGTTTACGTTCACTGTCGCCATCCTGGATTGTTAAGTCGGGGTAGTGGGGCTGCTCCAACTGGGATCTTGGAAATTCCAACCTCCAACTTCAGCTGGAATGCACTAAAAAACAAACACATGACACACAGTCAGATATCCCACTCAATAAACGTGCACACATAACCAGTATCTGAAAGACTAAAACTTAAGACCTTCCCTTTGAATTTGAATTCACCAGAGAACCGTCGACTTTATTAACACACACGGTGTGAAAAATGTAAGCCGTGCTCGACTTGTACCAGCTGTACCTGTACACCTAATAGCTCTCCAAAGGTGGTACATCAAGACGTTGACATCAAACAAGACCTCCTGCATAAAAGCAAGCCCCAAGTGAAAAACTGTATTATTTTACACTGAGAATAATGTGAGAATACCGAGTTAAAGACACGAGGTTAGATCTTTGGCTGTGTGCACATTTGTTAAATTCTTAAAAGTCTGCTTGTGTTTCCAGTGTTGTTGTGTTGTATAACTGCATTATACATAGAGGGGAAAAAGGTACTTCCTTAAAAATTGATGCTCAAGCAGATGCTGTGTGGCTTTAAAGGTGGTCTTTACAACAGGCCAACTGGAACAAATTTGAACCTTTATTGGTTAAATTTAAAGTATTTTGCATCCCATAATAGGTGCTTTGGTCTGGCTGAATAAATTTCAGTTCTTAATTATGCAGGTAGTTCAACAAGAGGCTTGAGTGGTCAAAAACGGATCATCACTGTGGACTTTGTTCAGCAGAGTTTTTTGTTTGGTTCATTCATTAGAGGCAGCGTGGTTGGTTTTAATAGAAAACATGTCTTAATCCCTATTTGTGGAGGATTAGTAGAAGAGATGGGGAATAAAATATTCAGCGTAATTCCAGGGAATTGAACTCACTGTTCATTGCAGAGGGTATAAAACAAGAACTCCTTCACACATTTTAAGGTTTTCTTTAGCTTCACTGACTGTATGTTGACTGTATGTTACAAACAGGAGCTGCTGTTAGGTGATTGGCTTGATTTTACGGGCTCCGATTAAAAAAATAAATACGACTACGTGATAAAAATATGACACTTGGCAGTACCTACATGCACAGTGAGCCTGTGGGGTGCAGCTCTCCTGTCTGCTTTAATTTGCTCGACACATTTTCAACTTCCACCACTTTTCCAAAAAAGCGTGGTGTCACACAGAGCTGTTAAAGGCTGACGTCCACAGCTGCTTTATACTAAAAGCTTTTTGGCATTTCACGAACCCCCAGCATTAAATCACAGCAACCCTTCATACAACCATCGGCCATGTTTACTGTAATTAAATCACAAATTACACCCAAATAAAACTGCACACATCAGAGCGGCCAGTTAGGACTCTGTGTGCTGCCTCAGAGACATCGCATTTCTGAGCAACGGCCTCCTTTTACTTTCCTTAGTTAAAAATTAGCATTTCATGTTTTACTTTTAGACACTTTAGGGTTGAAGATGCAGGTGTGATGTGAACATTTGCGTAGGGCAGAAATATACTGGAAGAGTTTCTCATGGACAGCCAGTCAAATGTCTCCACCCAGCTGGTTTTAATGATGTTTCTCAGTTTCTTCTTCATTGTATGAAATACAGCAGCATGAATTGTGTTTCATCCATCCATTAGTTTTATTAGTTCATGCATTTCTTACTTTTAGCTTCTGCATGTCCATAAAGCGAACCATCATGTGAAGATGGCCACATTTATCAGTGTGGTTAGAATCATCTGCTCGGTCACAGTTCTCTTTGTTTAGGCGATCATATTTTTTTACAGCCCTGTCAGCTATCACTGTCAGCCTTAATGACTCCATCACACTAGAGTAAAAATAGGACAGCAAACTCCTAGAAAGTAGGAAAAATCACTAGTTGCAGTGATTACATTGATTTTTTTTCCATCCAGTTACTGATTGCAAGGAGTTATGGCAACCAGCTGCTCACTCTAAGGTTGAGTATGCAACTCCTTCAAAACCTGACTGGACTAGATAATGTGAAAAGATTTTTGATTTTCAATGATTTATTAAAGTTAATCGCCAAACTATCCCAAACACATTGTATGTAACTGCCAGCTCGACCTCATTCACTGACAAACTGATAACAGACCTGACTCGAAGGACCAGACTCACTTTGAAAACGGAAACTGTCAGCGAGCGGTCACAGACTTCATCCTGTCTCCAAAGCAAGAGACGGGGAACTTGTGAACTTGTCTTAAAGGCAACATGCAGAAGTACTTTACAGCTGTAAATGAAAACACTGCGAACACAGATACATGTTGGAAGGAAATATGACATGAAAGACCACAAAAAGAGAGTGTTGTCCCAGGATGAGCAGAGGAAGTAAATCCGTCAGACAGATCCAGACACCCAGCCGGCTGCCACAGTCCTTTAACAGCGGCACAGAATCACCAGGTAGCTCCTACTGTGGTGGATAATGTTTCAGTCATGACTCGTGTCCGTACTTCAGCATTACTTGATCTTAGTGCCACTGATCTTTATCGTTGTTACTTTAATAGACTGATTACCTATAAACTATTTTCAGACATTTAAACAGTGTTGGTCATGTTACTTGAAAAAAGTAATTAGTTACTAATTACTGATTACTTCTCCAGGAAAGTAATCCTGTTACTTTACTGATTACTTATTTTCATAAGTAATTTGTTACTTTATTAGTTACTTTTTAAAAACATGATACACAACCTGAATGCGAAATAAAGCGATAGACCGTTCAGCCCAATTCTATTTTTCTGCATAATCCATCATATGAAATTGAATCAAATGAAAAACTGTTTTATTAGTTTTACACTTTTAAGCAAAAATTAAATATCATGCAACTGTCTTTGACTGGAAGAAATGTGTTTAACATTTAAACCTATTTTCTGCATATTCCAGCATATAAAATAAAATAATGTTTTGTGTTTACACTCTTTCAAATAGATGCAAGTAAAACACAGCAGAAAATAAATAAAATCAAAGATTCAGCAGCACTGAGCCCTGTCGCTCTTAAATCTATTGTCACCTGTTTAGCAGGAGTGGGGCGGGTGGAGGTTTGCCCACAGCGGTCATGTCAGTGGGGGGATCCGGGGGTTTCTCTGTGAATTTTAGATTCCGGTGACTTGCTTGGTGTTTGCTCAGATTTGAAATGTAATTTTTCGCTCTAGAAAGAAGTTTTCTTCCCACGCAGAGTGAACAGTGGACGCTAATGTTTTTGTCACTTTTTACAGACTAAATACTTACGGAAAAAGTACTTTTACAGCCTTAAAGTAGACTCAAAACTCAAGAAGTTTATTGTCATTTCGTATGGAAACGAAATACTGTTTCTCACCAGCCTCTACAGTGCAATAAGCAATATGGCTTAAAAAGAATACGTTTAAAAACGAGCAGCAACAAAAGGCATAAATAGCATAAAATCTAAGTTCTAAAACAAACTCCAGTCACATTCGTTCAGGTAGACAGCAGCAGTCCTTTCACAGAAGGAGATGGTTAAATTAGGTAGTGTGTGTATCTGGGGAGTGTATTGTATGTGTGTGTGTGTGTGTGTGTGTGTGTGTGTGTGTGTGTGTGTGTGTAGATAGGGGCAACACAGTCCGCTTGTTGATCTTACAGTGTAGCTGTGTGAATGGTTGTGTGCGTGGGGAGGGGGCACAGACCATTTATCAGTCTCACGGCTTGTCCAAAGAACCCGTCCAGCATCCTGGTGGTTCTGCAGCTGATGCTCCTGTAGCAGGAGTGAGAACAGGCCGTGAGAGGGGTGGTGGGAGTCTCTGATGATGGAGATAGCTCTGCGTATGCAGCGCTGTTTGTAGATCTCCAGTGGTGAGAGAGGGGCACCAACAATCCTACTGGCAGTCTTAACAATCCTATTAAGTTGACGCTTCTCGTAGGACTTGCAGCTGCCAAACCAAGCTGTAAAACTTTGTGTTAGGATGTTTTCAATGGTGCCTTTGTAGAAAGTTGTGAGGTGAAGTGTGGATAGTCCTGCTTTTCTGAGTCTCCTCAGAGAGTGGAGACGCTTTTGTGCTTTTCTGATAACTGCTGTGGTGTTAATGTAGAAGGACAGGTAATGTGATTACTTCCAAGCTTTAAACGCTGCATGGTCGTACTCTCTCCCCCACTCCATATTAGCCATTGTTGATCTGCACACGTCTGTTGATGCCATGAACGTCGCACGCTCGTACGTCATTGTCATGAGACACTCTCACAAACAAAATCACCAATTAGTAACGCAGTAACGCAGCGTGCTTACGGGAAAGTAACAGTAATCTAATTACTTTTTTGCAATAGTAATCCCTTACTTGTTACTGGAAAAAAGTAATCGGATTACTTTCGTTTTGTTTAAATCTGAAAGTAATCGGACTGCCCATATCTGCATTTAAATAATGGACTCAGCCCCATTGTGTTCAATATTTTTACATTAACTGTGAAAGATGTCTGAATATTATAATCTTTTTGTGTTGTTGCCTGTTTTATTTATATAGCAAATTGAAACAGTGGAATTTGACTTAAAGAGCTTTAAAGACAGGCACGTTTACATTCCAGGTCTCCATAAAAACCCAGTTTCAAAATAAAAGATGTCTAAAATGTGTTATTGTTGTTTTTGTTTTTGTGTAAAGTAAAAATCACAGTTTTTAGTGATCATTAAAGGTTCATATCTGGCAAACTGATTCATCTCATAAATCAAATCGATACCAAAAATAGCAGTCGTACCTGTGTCACTGTTATCCCTGAATGACAAATAGTCAGGTGATTGCCATGCATCATTTCAAACAAGCGAGAGCTGTTACAGGTATGGAGGAATCCCAAAGCTCACTGATGGTTTGATCTGTTTTCTCTCACAGATGCAATCAAACTGTAAGGGGACAAATAAAAGCATCACATCTCACCCGTACGTGGCTGTACTCTGATATATTTTCTCTTTGGTGACTCATTACAGACTGAGAATAGAAATACGTGCACATGGAAACATGAGAAAGAGAGAAGTGTGATCTAGCACAATGAGTCAGCCCAGGAGTTGTTTCTCTGGAGGAGAGGTTAAAATGCTTAAAAAATCAAAGTTTTTATCTTGGGATGAGATTGAAATGGTTTTTTGTGGGAGATTTTCTTTCTTGAAGGCAATATGTGAAATGCAAGTTTAACATGAGGAGGATTAAAAGCAGCACTTTTTTCCCCCAGAAAATTGTCCCTGCTCTGTTCCAGCAGGCGATAAAAGAACTTTACAGCACTCAGCTACAGACAGCCTATCCAGATGCGTTTCACCGAGGATTTCAACAAGGCTAATATTAAGTCTGTTTCTACCAGCATGTTATATGCACAGCAAGAGAGAAAATATGTTCACATGTATTCAAACATAAAAAATGCATAGACTGGAGCCACTTTGCCTCACATTGGCAGCTCTGATTACCTGACTATCCCTTCAGCGTACAGGTCCAGAGTGAGAGAAGAGCCCTGGTAGAGAAGGACATTGTGTGTGGAGGCTTTTCTACCTTTACAGGACAGCTTTGAGTGCACACAGTGGTGCATTTTCAAAAAATAGACAACTGGGGACTGTGTAGACCTGCAGCCATATGCTGAGGGTGTAATTGGATTTAATAAAAAATGCAATGATGATGTGACTTTTATTAAATCTGTCAAGTTGCATTCCACCAATACACCTTGGCTAACTGGGGAGATCTGCTCCTTGTTGAGGCTCTGTGATATTGCATTTACAGCTGGTGATGTAAGACGGCAAGAAACAACCTAAAAAGAGAAATCAGAGAGGCTAAAAAGCCTCATGGGGAAAACGTTGTCCAATCACCAACACCAAAGACATGAGGCACACACAGACAACAGTGCACTACAAAGATAAGCACTGCCTCCTAGCAGCCAGGGTGCTGCTGCTCCAGATCACATCCCAGGTCGTGTCCTAAAGAGCTGTGTAGAAAAGCTGAAGGATGCCTTCATGGACATGCTCAGTATCTCCTCCAGCCAAGCCAGAGTGCCATTTTGTTTTAAAAGCACCACCATAGTACATCTGACTCAAGACCTGAAATCAAGTCTCTATGAAGAATTTTTGGCCTTGACCCCCAAAGCCATGAAATGCTTTAAGAGGCTGGTCATGAATCAGATCAAGTCATACCTCCCAACTGATCTGGACCCAATCCACCCTGTTTCACCTCACTCTGACTCATGACTTACTCACTTATGGAGTGAAGACCCAACAACACCTTCACTCCCTCTGCAGGCTGAAGAAAGTGGACCTCCCCTATTTTACCATATTTTACAGAAACACCACTGAGCAGATTTTCACTCACTGTATCTATTCCCGTTTCTGAAACATTGTGGCAGAGGAAAGACATAAACAGGACCTCTATACTGAGGTGTAGGTGCCACTCAGTCTGTATGATAAAGGCTTCCATTCACTCCTCTCATGGCTTGTTCCTAGTAATGCAGTCTGGACAAAGATACTGAAGTATCGGATCAAGGACCACTCGACTGCTAAATAGCTTTTTTTCAGACAGCATTCAGACAGCTAAACCTGAGTGTGTGGACTGTTCATAAGAAACTGTGATTGCATTTTTACTGTATGGAAAGACGATGACAGCTGCACTCCGCCTGCCTTTGATTCCACTGAAAGCTATAGCATCTGTCGTTTTCATGGGTGTGTCTGTGTCCTGAGGCCTTCTTTTGGTTGTGGGTTAAACTCCTGGTGTTTAATGGGAAACTGAAGGTAGGCTAGTGTAATAGTTACTCTGCCACTGGCTCTGCTTCGACTGCTCTAAGATCAGTTACCATCGGCACTTGTGTGGAAACAGATCTAGCATTAGCAAATGAAAAAGGGTTCTGGTTTAGCATTTTAACAGATGTGTTTTCTCTTACTGACAACCTTGGCCAGCATGTGTGATGTAGATAAATTAGAGTGTTGTATGATAAAACTTTTAATAACTCCTTTAGCATGTGAGCAATGGAAACCTTGATGATAGCCTTCAATGTCATGTTTAATAGAGCAGGCAATAAAAAAAAATTATGGATAATTTTAAGCTCTAAAACGATTGTGATTATTTTTATCTTTTAACATACAGTTAAGGGAATATAGCTATAAAGACCATTTTATTTTGTATCAGGTTGTAAACATGTTTACTGGAAAGTTGAACATTTTAACATGGGAGTCTATGCGGACTGAGTTTTTTGTTACTTCTAAATTACTTTCATTTTTTAGCTTCAAGGGTAGCTTTGAAGAGAACGATGGGGCTAAAAACGTAATTTATTTCTAAAGAAAACCCAATAAAATACTTTCTTGTTTATCTTTATATTAATTTTACTAAAAGTTAAGTATTTTATTTATTTATTTTATTTTTTCATTTCCAAACACAGACACCAAATCCACACTTGTTTGTTAAAAAGTTCAGTTTTTACAGCTACCATGATCTTTGAGAAAATTTGGGAATTCACTAAATAAATAAATAATTTTAGAGATCATACAGTGGAAAAAATAAATAAAACCCTTCTATCTTTACCTAGCTGGAATGGAAACAGTTTTAATGTTGTTTTATTTAATTGTTTGAGGGAAGTGACCTTCTCAGTTCGCCCTCAGTGTTTCTGCATTTTGTCATCAAATTAAAACCTTTGAGTACTGAAAGGTCAGTAATGCCTGAAGGTAAGTTTGTGATCTCATTGGTCATCCAGAGATGATGTCACTGTGGTATCAGGGCTTACTGCTCAACACCCAATGACATCACTTCCTGCAAAACCATGGAAAATTTGATTTCAGATGAAATAGTGTGGCCAAAGTCGCCTCTGTTCGGGAATGTGTGTGTGTGTGTGTGTGTGTGTGTGTAGGTGTGTGTGTGTGTGTGTATTTGTGTTGGCTGTGGTCCTCTATTAATCCTGTTCAGTCTGACATTAAGTGTTGTTCAGGTTGAGAAATGAATTACCCTGCAGGGTGGCTAGCACACACATTCATCACCATCTCTCTTTCTCATACAAACACGCACGCACGCACACACGCACACACACACACACTGTTCACATGTCTAGCTGCAGTATTTTCCTGTCATTGTGTTTCGGCAGCAGCAGCCGTCTTCCAGTAAGATGGTTTCTGTGCCACACTTTTCATCCTGAGCTGAACCTCTGTAACGCTCTGGAGGAATCAATCTTACTCCGGCTGGACCTTCAGGTTTATTGATTTGAGACCCTGAAAGAGACAATGAAACACAGCGGTGTGTATTTTGCTCTCTCTGCCACTAATAAGTACCTGCAGAGAATGTATAAAATCCCCCATTTTTGAGTAATGTATTTGCTGGGTGAACTGCACATGCATTCTGATTTCTTTTGTTCCCTCTCACACTTTCAAACACTGACCAGTGGTCAGTGTTTGAAAGTGTGACTGACCAGTACAGCCAGCCCACCTCACCTTTAAACTGCTAAAAAGGTCAGAATTGAGCTGTATCTGTAAACTCTTTTGGAAGGAATGGTCCACCATTTAATTTTCTTACCCTGTTGCACTGTGCAAGCTGCTTTGCAACCCACACCACGCCTCATCATTAATGCTCTGACTTACTTCAATCATTATCATGTCTGTTTTTATTCAAGAGCATCCTGTCAAAAAACTGGATATTCTGTTGTTCCTTCATGTGGCAAAACGTCTGCAGAAGAAGATAAAGAAAAACTGGGATTACTGGGAAAACATTGTAACATTTTTAAAGGAAACAAAGTGGATTTTTTACAGTTATAGAAACTGACTGACAGCAGGTTGTTCTGGATTCACACAGAGGTTTGTGAAGTATAATCGAGTTGATTTCTTGATTATATATTTGTCATTGCATCAGAAACTGCTGGTTTTTCAGAGGTAAGGCAGTGAGGAAAGGTAAAGCGTACGCTGTGTTCAGTAATAAAACCTTACTTTGGTACGGAACTTTGACCTTATTTCCAAGCAAAACTGCAACTATGTGTGAATTTCCTGCTGGTTTCACAGCTCTAGACCAGACTGTGAACTTTCCATGAACTTTATGAACAATACAACATTAATGATCCTTTAAAGGTGCTAGCTAAAAACAGGAAGTCAAGATCGCTGATGTTGCAATAATGGAAGACCTGCTTATAGTAAGGAGAGTGTTTAGTCTTTGATCAACTCTCTTCTGTTTTGTACATCACTGATTTAGTCAGGACAGTTAATTTGGTTATTTCCACCTGCAGTGAAATATATTTGGTGACACTGGTCTGTTCCTCCCCACCACTGCATTTACACTGTTGCAGCACAGAGCAGGCATCAGTGACAACACGAAAAGAAAACTGGGTGGAGGTGGGTTTCACAGTAGCTTGCTGCAAAAAGGCGTCTTGAACAGTGGACAGTCTGAGCTTGATCTTGCAGGACTGCAGCTGACAATGACTTTGTGGCCTGCCTGAACTAATGCTATGCTCGATTTATGCTGTCTTACACGAAGAGAAATTGCTATGCTGGTGTTTAAATCAGTTTGTGAATTGTAGAACACAAATGCAAAGCTTACAAATTTGATGCTCAGAATCTTATATAAACTGTTTTGTATGATCTTAAAGGCTCACGAGGGCTCAGAACATGTCATAGGTACAATTGACTGTTTTACTAATATTCTAAATCATAATGCATGATTTCTCTTCATTATTCAGAGAAAGAATAATCAGAAAATCAGGTTATATATTGTTATTGAGGTGGATGCGACAGTTACTCACGACACACATTTTTGATTTTTAGATATTCTGATGCTCTGAATTGGCTTGATTATTAGAAAGCTGCAGTCAGAGAGAACAAGCAGCATCACAGTCAGCTAATTCGCTGCTCTATGGACGACATTAGAGGAGGATAATGTAGTGAGTCATGCAGTCAGAGTGCTCAAGTTTTAGTGAGAGGAGAAAAAAAGAAAAGAAAATTTGTGCTTGATGGGTTTTTTATGCTTTTTATGATCCTTGCTGAGTTACAGTGCTGTGCAAAAATCTTGAGCCACCCCTCAAAATGGGAAATATGTGCAAATTTGTACAATTGTAACAAGCTTGGTGAGTCAATATTTGATAGGAAGACCTTTACTTTTAACAGATCTTGCTTAGGAATCGTTCTTGTAATTTCCTTTTTGGCTGCCTGTTGCACTGGGGATCAAAATCACACGGTCACAAAATCACACGCTTGAATGCTTTCTCCAAGTCCACAAAGCACATGTAGACTCCCATGCTCCCTCGAGTGTCCCTGAGAGGATAAAGAGCTGGTCCAGTGTTCCACAACCAGGACGAAAACCGCATTGTTCCTCAATCCGAGGTTCGACTCACGGATGGACATAGACTTTCCCGGGGAGGCTGAGGAGTGTGATCCCCCTATAGTTGGAACACACCCTCCGGTCCCCCTTCTTAAAGACGTGCCAATCCAGAGGTATCGCCAATTTGATCCAAAAACTTTGATTTTGGATTCATCTGTCCATAAATTCTGTTACCATTGATTTTCAGTCCAGTTCTTGTGTAATTTGAGATACCTCAGACGTTTCTCCTCTTTCACTAAAAAGCTTGAATGACCTTCATAAAGCCTTGAGAATTAAACTCCACTCCACAACACTTTTATTTTATTTTTTCTGACTCATTAGAAACAAAATATGAGGAAATGAGAGTTGACTCAAGACTTTTGCACAGGGCCGTATAAAACACCCATTCAAATAGTAAAGAAAACAGTCCTAAAGTATGAAGTCCAGTTTGAGGAATAAACTGGCAGTTATCCATGTTAAAACCATAATCTCTGTCAGCTGATCACTGCTTGATATATTTTTTAAACCTTCCTGCAGATCCATTTTGCTTTAATTAGAAAGACAGTCAGAGCTTATCTTCATACTTTCTGTCAGGATGTCTTTGCAGTCTCCGCTGTGAGTGCCGTACCTGCCAGCAGTGCAAATAACACGGCACACCGATAATAAACCTGATTCAGGAGCTCTGTGGACCGAAGCAGACAGCAGGTATTTTAACAGACACTGCGGTGCTGTTAGAGTCCAGAGCACAGGGCCATTTGTCTCCTTGTCGATGGTATTGACAGCTTCAGAGCCTGCTGGGAGCCTAAAGAGAAAATCAACACTCCACAGTAAACAGGATTTATGTCCAAATAGTGTTTTCTAACGAACTGAAAAGCTGAAGTGTCGAATCTGGAACACTTCTGTGATTTATTGTGTTTAAGTTAGGTGGCGTCCCTCAGGACTGATAATTACTTTTCTTCCATGCCTCTTTTTCCATTTCTTTTCTTCTTCTTTTTTTTACCATGTTAAATCTGCGGATGGGCATAATTGTAGTTTTACAACTTTGCTGGACAGAAAAGCTTCTTTAGCTCACAACGTGTTGAATGTTGAAAACTGGACAGTGAAAGATTGAGCTGATGAATCTTCGCGTCTTCTGAGGTTTCAGACTGTTGGTCAGAATCAGAATAAAGCCACAGAGACAACGTGCCATATGTGAAGGATCCAGACTTCTGCTGGTGGTGTAATTCTGTGGGAATGTTTCTTTGGCACGCTCAATACCAACAATCATAGCTTGAATGCATAATAAGTATTGTCACTGATGGCTCACATCCCTCGATGGCCACAGTCAATCTCTTAATGGCCACTTCTACCGAGATAATACTTCATGGCAAGTCTAACTTGTCTAATGAACCAGTGATTTCAGTGGACTTGAGTGGCTTCCTCAGTAAGCAGATCTGGACTGAGTATAACATCTGTGTGATGTGTCAAGACCAGGGCATCAAATACTGTTTACTAAAGCCGCTGGTGTCTTGCACAAATGCACAAGGCGTATTAATGAGATACATTTCCAGAGTCATCGGTTATGGTTGTAGGAGGATGGGTCTTTCAGTCCCAACTCATCATAAATCGGCCCTCAGCTTTGCATTTAATCACACAGGGTCAGCATAATTCTTAAATATCCGGAAATGTTGTGAAGGGGAGTATTTTTGTTGATCCCACAATCCCATCCAAAACTTAACCACATAGTTATTCCAAGCCTGAACCAAACGAGTGAGCGAAAGCCAGAAAGCAAAATAAGGTCAATGCCAGTGGACATATTGATATGTTGGATCATCAGGTGTTAAATAAACAAATAAAATCTCGAAATGGAGCAGAATCTCATAGGAAGGGTTTACGGTTTGGATCCATGACAGTAAGAACCAATCCGGATTTAGAGAAAAGGGAGGTGAGGCTAATGTTGCTAATGATACCTTTATCCCCACAGCCCAGAGTACTGAGGAGGCTAAAATGATGAGGAAGGGTTTAAAATTGAGGAAACTTGAAGTTTAAAAACCAGAATAAGGCCAGAATTCTTTAAACACTCAGTTTCCAACATTTGTTTTCCTTCTGAGATTTGTATCACGTCTCTCAGAGGGGATTTCTTTCATATCATCGTCTCAGAAACACCATTTGGCTTTAGGCACGCAAGTTCCGCTCAGCTGTGGTTCAAACCTTGTGTTTGTGAGGGGCAACCAATCAGAAGAAAGCGGCCTTAAAGGGAGGGCAGGGCTAAGAGGGAGGAGTTATTTATATTTACAACAACTTGTTGAGATAAACAAGATAGATAACAGTGTGAGATCAATAAATATTATTTTGAATTGTCAATCACGCAGGGCTATTCTCGCACTGTGTAAGAATAAGATATTGAACTGGAAACTTAAAATTATAGGTCCATTTAAAACAGATAAAGCAGTAAACAACTAGTAACAACATAGTGTTTCAATGTTGCCTTCTGGCAAACACTTTAAAACAATAGGAGCTTGTAAATGAGATTAGTAGCAGCCTTATTACTAATATTTCAGTAAGGTGTAAAGTCTGCTGTCTGTGGTTCTACCTGAGGTGAAACATGTTCAGGCGGGCTGAGAATTCACCACCTTGATTTGAAAAGTATGCGTGACACAGTAAAGGGAAAGTCAATCTGTATTTGGTTTCCCAGCCATCAGCAGAAATCAAACAGGTAGGACAAGCTGAGTAATGGGTTTTGGTTTCCCTGAGCTGCATACTTGACAGATGCACCAATCTGCTCATTAGATCTAAATATTTCTTGAGCTGATGGAGACAGGAGAAGAAATGTCACATGCATCTTATGAATCATGTAGAAGCACAGTTTTTGATTTGATATGTTTTAGGACAGTAATTCTAACCAAACAATTAGCATGTCATTTAATACTGAATGCAGTAAATTGCCATAACTCTTCAAACATGATCCGTGTTTGTATGTTCTACAAAGCAGACAAACCTCTGGGTTGTCACTATCCATCCATTCTCTCACACTTAATGTAGGTCTGGGTTGACTCATCTCTTCATCCCATCAGTGGATCAATGGATAGTGATAGATGGATGCTAGACACATTTTTCAAATGCCAAAACTTTCAGGAACTTGAACCAAGTGGTTTTAAAGACCTGACAGCCATGACTGAATGCTGCTGCCTAAACTCCTCACCTCTGTATGTCCACTGTGAACTCCTCTCTGTGACCTGAGGCCTATATAAGGTTCTCAATCTGCCACCAAGCACAGAATCATGGCCCTAAAATAAATCTTCACACAATCAATGGAAAATGAAAATCTGTTTCGAACAGGAAGGCTGTCAGCCAGGTCACCTTCAGAATGCATTTGGTGGTAAAACAGGAAAAGTCAATTCTGACGTCGGAGCATCAGTTTGGAGAGTTGGAGAAAATTTTACTGAACGAGTTTTGACCTAAATAAAATAGATAAACAAAATCTTTGTTGATGGCCAGAAAACTTTGATCAGTGGTGTGAACTTACATATTTCACTACAGTTCACTTGACAAGAATATTTAGAAATCTTCGCTCACCCCCAACCGGTCGCAGCGGAGGGCTGCCCCGCCCTGATCCTCAGAGGTTTCTTCCCATTAAATGACAGTTTTTCCTTCCCACTGTTGCCAAGTGAAGCTTGAGGAAGTCTGTTATTTTGGCATACAGTAAGTGTCCAAGGAGGAACTTTTACAAGAATGAATGGGGAACAACCCTGTATCAGTTTCTATTGCTCCTTTTTCACATCCACAAACTAGTCCAGCATTATTGTTCACATACAGTACTGCTCCTGCCAGGGTAAATATATCCACTCGGAGGCAGATCAGGGCTGAATCATCCCTGGCTGACACATTTTCTTTTGAACCAAGTAAACACACTGTGTCACTTGGAGAGGTTGCTGTGTTGTTAATCAGAAACAGTAGAAAATGCTGCTGTTTCTCTTAAGTTTCCTGCATACATGCTGTAGTTTGTTCTGCACGCCTAATTGCATCTTACAGAAACTGCATGTAGCAGTAACATCTGACAACACAGGATTAGTGCGTAATGCATGGGGTGAATTGTTATTTATTTATTTAGTTTTGGCAAAATATCGATCATGTATATTATATTCAGAGGGATTTCTAAGATCCAATATGTTAAGAAATTACTTTAATTAATAGTGAAATTTTCAGCGACAGTCGTGTAATTATTTATCACTCGTCACTCGTTAACTGTCATCGTTTTTAAGTTAGTGGATGGATCTGTGTTGAAGCTGTAATAAACACTTGTTAAAAGATCTTGCAGATCTTTTTTTCATGGTGGTTTGTAGATGATGTTTAGTAAATTCAGTCTGTCAGGAGTAAAGCTCTGCATCTCCTTCATAATATTAATATCATGTACAGTAGCTCACCGGGCAGCCCCACATGTTTGATTTGACAGATTTTTATACCAGATGTTCCTGACGCAGCTCCAAAAAGCCTCCTCCTGAGACTGGAGCAGGGATCTTTTGCTTGTTCGGTAAATGTGAACCACTGTGCTGCAGACGAGCTCTTGTGCCCTGATAGAAAAGATCCTGTGATCATCTCCCAGTGGTGTCTTCTGGGATGTCCAGGATATTTTCATATGTTGAGCTCATGAATGCACGGCATGGTTGGTTTTTTTGGAAACTCTTATCTTAATATCTCCTCCTAGTTCCTTTGCATTAACCCTTTCACGCATAGTGGTCACTACAGTGGACAAATATTCAAAGGCTGTTTTCTTTTACTTGTGTCAGTGTTGATGGTATAGTTGCACATAAACCACTACATTGGACACTGATGTGTCACTCCATACCCTGCCATGTTTAAAAAAAAAAAGAAAAAAGTATATGTGTAAAAAAAAATGAAGTTCAAAATGCATGTACAAGTTAAAAAATGATTTTTTTTTCATGCCAAAAGATGAATAAAAATACTTAAGAAAAAACTCCTGATTGAGGTTGTCATAATTCATGCATGGAAGGGTTCATGCTCCTTGTTATTGCTAAACTTTGCTTCAAGTAAATTGTTTAATTGCCTCTTACCTAAATTACAGAGCTGAAGTTTGTAAACCCTTCGTTCAGTTTTGATACAAATGTCCTCAAATTAAAGCTAGTAGTCTGCACAATAGCCTGAACATGGTTTAAACAGCAAGAAAATGTGTGCCTAAAATATATGAATCAAACTTTATGTATGCTGAGAATGAAGGAATAACAAATAAATATAATTTTGCTGTCAGAAAAGATCAAGGATGGGAATAAAAGCCTGAGCCGCTCACCATTCTCCACAGCAGGCCCAAGAAAAGCTTAAAAACTGATGATGGCACACAAACAGAGGCAGAGCTGGACTGGCCATCGGGCATACCGGGCATTTGCCCGGTGGGCCGCTGGCGATTTTTTGTTTTTATGGGCCGATGGATTTTTTTATTTTTTTTTAGGAAGGGTGTAGATATAATGAAAGGTGTTGGATTGGCCAATTGGTCATGATCGACTCTGGGCTGGACCAATTACAGCCGAGGAGGCCGGATGCACCCTCCCCCTTGTTTAGCAATCTTATAGACGAACTAAAGAAAATAGCTAGGTTTCATTTGACGTAGACGTGACGTCGACGTAAAGCGCGAAATTTGACTGGCGGTCGGAAGTGAAAAAGATAAGCGCAAAATCACAGACAGTACGCAAAATGCCTATGTCCTGTTGTGTTTACGGATGCTCCAGTAGGTCGACCAGAGAAACCGATAAACGGTATTTTAGGGTACCAAAAATAGCCCAACGAAGAGGAGAAAAATGGAAAATTCTAACCGAAAAACGTAGGAAAAAATGGATTTTAAATTTACGTTTACAGTCGGGAGGAGCAGTCTGCCAATGCCCGTGTCTGCAGCGACCACTTCGTCAGAGGTAATGTTATGTTTGCAAACGAACTTATTAGCATTAGGTTGTCGTTAAATTCTCGTTTACTTAGTGCTTTTAAGTTAGTAGTCTAATATTGACTTGATTGGGACTATAGGCTGCCCAAGTGCTTTGGATGACGAAGAGTGAATGAGCTGCAATCACTTCTCCATCCTCCTTTGCAATTACCCAAGTCTTCAGAGGTGTCTCGTTAGACCTCTGGGAATGGTTTACCTTGAAACAAACAACTGTCACTCTAACGAAGTCCTAAGGATGTGGCATGTTTGTTGACGTTAAAGCCGCTACCTAACTGTTAGCGTGTTTAAGATAAAGCAATATAAGAACAAACACTCACCCTTGCAAACACCAAACTGTATCCATCACGGAGACGTTTTGTTCCAAGGTTGTGGACCCACCCGCTGACAAAAAAATTGTACGCCTCCAGACTCTTGAAAGCTTTCATTTGCTGCCTAGTGTAGTAAGAAGTCTGGAGGACCAAGTAGTTGGTGATATCCACAGCCTCGATAGTAGGCAAATCCTTTACTTCTGTGGTGTATTCGGACATTTTCAAAGAATACGGATCACGTCCGATATATTTTTTAACTATCTGTTTATATCTCTCCCGAGAAACGGGGTCTAAAGTTGCACAATAGCTGCTCTCCTGACTCTCCACAGTGTCCTCCATGTTTACTTCCGCCCTCCACTCAAAAATCGCGCTGCCTCCGCACGTCATCAGAACCACGTGACCGCAACCCAACTATGGAGAACAAAAGAAGGAAAGGAGGTGTTTATGAAAATATCACTAAATCTGTCATTTATTAATTTTAATATTAATTAATGATCATGTCTCACCTCTAGTGTTCTTGGTCTTAATTTAAGGTTTTTCCTATAGCGATTGACAGATCACGTGACTTTCGCGCATTGCATTCCGGGAACTCGTGGCAAAACAAGTACCGCATCAAATGCAAGCATTTGCAGCACCGCAAAACGTTCATTCTCCGGTTCCAATACCTTCTTGGTTTTTCTTTGCCGCACAAAAAAGGAATGTACAAAACTAAGGAGAATAATGCCGGACCGTACAAAGACAGACTCGACGAAAAGGCAAAGAAAAGATACGAGGAAAAAATCAAAGGAGTGAAAGGGTCAGACCCTTAGGAGCACACAGAGTGGACAAAAGACGTTAGCGTGCTGCTCAACTTTCACCACGCTCAGATTTATAATTATACGGTTCTTGGAGTGAGTGCATACACTCATGAAGTTTTTAGTAACTTGAGGTCACTGCAACAAGCCCAGGTACAGTTTACCGACGGATGGGTACAGGACCTTGAAATGCACCGTGTAAGACCATCATACAAACAAAGGTAAGTTTACCAGTCTCACAAATCGTCGTCATAAATACATTCGTTAACCGTTTATTAATATAACCTTTGAGCTCAACGGTAATTAATTAGTAGTGGAAATAATTTCTGGTACGCATTACAGAAATGTAACAGTGATAATAATATTGTATGCTGTAATCGCACTGGACAATTAGTGATACAAAACAACTGTTTTATCCTGTGAATAAAAGTATATGTTTTTGTCAATGTACCGTGGTAATAACAGAAGCGAAACGCAATATTGTGTCAGGACAATTCACTATTTATGCACAATAAACAAAGGAGCATAGCGCGACAATTTCTGTACAGCGCCAGACTTGCTTGTAACCTATATCACCAATTATGTTATGAAAAATGACGTATTAACTGCTACAAAACACTGACTTTTGTGGGAATGCTTGGAGCAGACTAACATGTGAGCTGGAGTGTTCTGAGACGTTATATTTGGTATATCCAGACCATCCGTCGGCTCTTACTTCGGAAACATGGCTTAAAAAATTTCTCTTGAACGACATAATCCGATAAAAAAAACGATCTTTTTACCCGTCGGCTTCCCGTGGCTGTCACGCGACCGGCTATTGCAGTTAATAATACAACAGCTTCTTGCCATTTTTTGGGTTTCTTTTTATCGCTGTGTAACTGAGTTCAATTGAAAGCCTGCGTGCGCTAGTACCTCTTGCCTCAAGTTCCCAGAATCCTTTGCGGTTTTACTCCTGAATGACGTCACATTTTCAATCTCTATCCTGGTGGGCCGGTCTCTAGTCAAAATGCCCGGGCCGATTTTTTGTCCCAGTCCAGCCCTGAACAGAGGCCTCACGTAATGTCAGGCCTCATGTTAGTTCATGGTGCAGAGATAACATCTCCAACAAATAATGCTGAAATTTTAAACTACAGCAGAAAGTCAGCAGTTCCGCTTGTCTGTGGAATTTTTTTTTAATCAAACAAATTTAAAATATATTCGCGCACTTTAGTTTATCCACAGAGACTCTATTAAAGACAGACATAATATACATTTTACTGACTTTTAGCTCTCATGACAGGTGAAGGATGCAACTGAAGGTTGGAAGGATGCTGCACGTTCATAAAGCATCTTGTAAATAACCCATAGTCTTTATTTTACTATAATGTGACATAATTAACATTGTGTAAGATGTTTAACAAGTGACTGAGCTGGAAATTAACAATTCAATTCAGAAAACTAATTTCTCAGACGTCTGTACAGTCAGGCTTCTTTTTGCAACCAGGTGACTGAACCCCTGCTGGCTGTTATAAAGAAGTTTCAAGGCACTTCAAGATTGGTTCACTGTTCAGACCTGGAATAATAATAATAATAATAATAATAATAACAATAATAATAATAATAATGATGATGATGAACTGTCACATAAAAACTATAATAATCACCAGTGTGATGTAAGCTGCTGTTTCTCACTGAAAGACATATTATTAAATAATATTATTGAGAAAGAAAAAGCTCATCTGGTAGAAAATGTATTTATTGAAATTGTAAATCAAGCATAAGCTGTAATTTGATTGCTGAAACTTGGATCCCCCTGTCATCATCATTTATTCGGTAACAGGAAACCCGGCTACACTTCTCAGGATACTGTAATGTATATAGCCCCGCCTTCTTCTGTGACCTCGTGTATACAAATTAAAAAATGTCCACGGTGAACATAACGAACGTAAGTGGAATTTATGGCAGAACTGTGTGGGTGTTTTTCTTGGATGAATTCTTCCATTTGTCTGCAGATGTGCTCTCACAGGCTTGTTAGTGTGTTGCAGGGGAATGAGTGCAGTTCAGTCAGTGAAGGCTTGACTGCAGAGAAAACAGACTGCTGAGTAAATATCTGTAAGTCTGTCGATGATTTAATGTGCATTTTTTTCTGTGAATGCCTTAAGGCTGCAGCAGCTGGACAACTGCTTTCCCAGGATGCTTTACAGCTCAAAGACCCAGGAGGGTGTGTGTGTGTGTGTGTGTGTGTGTGTGTGTGTGTGTGTGTGAGATTAGCAGCTTGGGCAGATTTCCAGATGGTACCATTCCTGTGCCGTCCTGGAGCTGTATGCATACACTCACACAGAGATATTAGAGATATGTGCGTGTATACTTTCTCTGACTTGCACATTCGTGCTAATAACCGTGCCCTGGTTTTCACCTACACCCTGAAATCCCTCTGGGTGCACTGTAGCCTGGTCTGTTTCTCATTAATGTGTCTGTTGTCTCTCTGTGGGTCACTGTAGCTTTGCACTCTGTAAAGTAAAACAGAGTGACACACAAACAAAGAGCGAATGCATGATTTCTACATATCTGAGGAAGAAGTCTCCCAGTGTTGTTGTGTTGATCCGAGGGGAACGTCGGTCAGGTGGAGTTCCTCAGTTGTTTTGTTAGGATCAGTTTGCATGATGAAAACTGCACGTTTCTCACTTTGATGCATAAATGACTTCATAAATTCTACTGTAACTCTGCAAACACACAGCTGCACACGTGGACACAAACAGGTATGAGAAGATGAAAATGCTGGAAATGGAAATCAGTGCGCTAACACCTTTTGTCTTAATATACCAAAGTCCTTCCAGAAGCAAGTCTTCAGCAGCCATCTTTGAATCTTCTGGGAAGGTATTCTGAAGCTCTTTAATTAATATGAAGAGAGCAATAAAGTTGATTTCAAGGGTCACCAGGACATAAAAACTGCACAGAACAAATGGTCTAATCAGATTTAATAAATGCTAAGAGTTTACTGGCTCTGATCAAAATAAGGTTTGAAATGTGTCCTTTGCACAAGTTTCACTTCTACAAAGCATGCACACAGTTACACAACAGTACAGTTTAATTAACAGCTCAGATCCAGAGAGCCAGCACAGTCGGTGGCTCTGGCTCCTCCCGCAAGAGCTCTGAATACAGGAGGGAAACAAAAAGAAAGAGGAATCTCCCCTTCAAACTTTCCCCTTTAAGTGTAAAGAATTACAAATATATAAAAAAAATCTGCATAATGACATACTGTATTCTGTTTCTGAAACAATCCCCAGAGCAGGCGTTTAAAGGGCGTTCTCACAGAGTCTCTGCTTCTGGCACCGTCAGCGGAACAAATAGGCCGTTAGAACACTAAGCATCTGATTTGCTCACTGCACCACCGAGGATTCCCTCAGCCTGCATATTTCATTCTGTTTAACTGTCTACCATTATTCATTGCTGCAGTAAAATTGCAACACTGCTTGTATCAATACTGCAAAAACCTGCTGGACAGAGTGGAAAAGTTTTGATGTGGATGCTAATGCAAGTTTCAGCCACTGAAGCCAGTGAGTCCCAGGAGCATAAAACTACAGTTAGTGCTAAAGATGATCTGCTGAAAAAAGCCACACTTACCAGCAACTAGATAACACAACATCACACCCACCTATGAGCAAGCACTTGGTGACAGTGGGAAGGAAAAACTCCCTTTTAACAGGAAGAAACCTCCAGCAGAGCCAGGCTCAGGGAGGGGCGGGGCCATCTGCGGCCATCATCCCCTCAACACCAAGAGGTGTCGAGGTTAAACATTCAGAAAGTGTGAAACAAAACCAAAACTCTAATAATAACAATAAATAAAATGAATAATTCCAAAACATAAATTACAAGAAAAAAAGGGCATAAATGGAAAAAATAAAATAAATAAATAATATAAATACAAAGACGTAAAGTCTGTTAAGTATGATTGGTCTATAGATGCACTCCAAAAATCAGGTACCACAAATCTTCTCCATGCATTCATATGGAGACGTATGTTTATAGAGAATACATACTGTACATGGAAGTTAGCACATGACATTATATTGCAGGTGAGTGATTTTTTTCAGTAAATTGAATAGATAAAAAAAAACACTAACTGAAAAAGTTATTTTTCAGATTAAAAGTTTCCTTCACTGCTTCTCTGTGCTTGCAGTAAACAGATTGTGCCTGTTGAAACTCAGGCTATTAAATCCATTTAGAGTGCGATGCTAAAAGTCGAAATATTTTGAAGTGAAGGCACTCTGTGCCGTGAAAACATGCCACACTCTCAGCTCTGTCAAGCACATGAAACAGCAGCTCGTTTATGGAGAGCAGGAGGCGGCAGAGGAGGTTTCTGCTGCAGTGTTAGCCAAGTTTTGTCAGCTGACGCTGCTGAAAGACTCTCACGATCGAGTATTTTAATCAGACTTATCAGATCCAAAAACAATCTTTTACATAGTTTGATTTACATTCAGCACACAAATGTACATATTCTACCTTCACTGCCACGTTAGAGATGGCTGGCCTTAAAGCAACTCATGTGTAATGTGTGGACAAACACTCATTTTCTTTTCTCACATTATTTTTTCATCAGTTCAATCCGGCCCATCTTCAAGAGTTAGCACAACCTGTGCCGTTTAGTGAATGTGTTGCAACATGTCTGGTTATAGTATCACTAAGATTGACTGGTCACTCCCAGCATGTCATGTATCAGTGAGGAGGATTACTATTGTACAGAGATGCGTTTCAACCCACAACACCATCTTTCCCTAAGAAGGCAGTTTTTAGTTCCAGAGCCTAACCAGCGAGTGCAAGCAAAAGTAAAAAGTGAAGAAAAAAAAAAAGAAACTGTGTCCAAAACAAAAAGTTCTCAACCAGACACGAATCGGTGTCCGGTTTGCTGCTAATCCTGGAAAGTACACCGTCTTATGAGGATTTTGGACATCTCTTAAACATGGCTGTTATCTCTTGGCAGCTGATGTAGCTGTGGCTGGAATGTCAAGAGTACCAATGCTAAAGGAGAGTGTGTGTATAATGGGGAGACAGCGGGTACCTGACAAAGCAGCACTGTACAGCGCGTCAGGAGGAGGACGGTGGGCACATCGTTTTCTCAACAAGTACAAGAACTACAAAGATACCTCACTTCACTGCAGGGCATGAATAACAGTAAAGGTGTTGTGTTCATGTCATCGGTGACACAACCAGCTGGTGGGAAAAATGAGTTTATGTGAACTGATGTTGAGTTTTAAAGCACAATCCTGACAAAGTGCAAGATTGATGTATACTTTAGCTGAGGTCCTGTACAAGACCTGGGCTAACATGTTCCCACCTGTTGCTTTGGGAATTCTTGGATTATATACAGTGGTCCCTCGCTATAACGCGGTTCACCTTTCGCAGCCTCGTTGTTTCGCTGATTTTTTTGTGTGTGCAATTTTGCATGCTTTTTTTGTTTTTGTTTTTGTTTTTTTACAGCGCATTGTGTTCTGCGTCCTGATTGGCTGTAGACCATTGTCAAACAATCCCCTCCGTGCCATGTCTCCTTTACAGTACAGAATATGTTCAGCTTGTTAAATATACGTAAATCTTCGATCGCTAGCAGTGTGGAAGATGCTAACCATCACACAAAAAGTTGGACTTGTGGACATGCTAAAGGAAGGTAGGAAGGAAGGTTTCAGATTATCAGGCGCATTAAGCGAAACAAGACAGTCAGTCAGTTAGTGAGGGGTTAGTGAGGGGTTAGTGAGGGGTTTTACAGCCTTAAAACATCTATAATAATTGTAAAAAATAAAGTTGGCTACTTCGCAGATTTCACCTATCGCGGATTATTTTTAGAACGTAACTCCCGCAATAAACAAGGGACCGCTGTAGTTAGAGAACATGCTGTGCTATACAACTAACACCTACCAATAATTTCAACCACACATCCACCGAGCCTTTTGACACTGACCAAGGTTTGGGTGTAATGCATCCAGAGAGTTCTGGGTCTTATGGGCTTGCCTGGAACTCTGAAGGCGAGACTCCACCTCAGCTGGCTCCAGTTAATGCAAAGTCTACGCTGAGCTCTGTCTAAGGCTAGCCACTTGTATCTTATTATTTCAGTCTATACCCAAACGCCATGACCAAAGATAAAAATGAGAATTGATACTACTGCAGAGGCTTGACTGCAACATGTTCACAGCCTTGCTCCAGTAATACGCTTTACCCTGACCACTGCAGACTTCAGTCAAACTGTCACTGAACAGGAGAAAATAGTAATGCATCATCCATCTTTAAATGGAGGCCATGTCAAATCAACAGTGGCACAATGTTGTGCAGCAAAGACTACTGTTTTATTAGTGTGGCTGTTTCTTTATATTCATGTTCAGTAATAAAGTAGAACAACTTGTTTCTGTTTTAGGGGTTGTGTAATGATTTTATACAAAATGGATGCAAAACACAAAGGTTGTGCAACATTTGTGCACAACCTGAGAACAAATTCCACCTGAAAATCACAAAATATCAGCACGGCTGTCAAACACGATCTTTCCAAGTATCACGCTTTCTCTGCAGCCCTGTGACTCATCACAGGCACTAATAGAAACGTCAGAAACACTGCCTTTAAGGCTTCTTACTCATATGAAAAGGTGACATGTACCATGAAATTGTACCAAAAGCTACACACGAACACCTGTGTTTGAAGCTACGTCTTACTGCCTGCTGGTTCCTGAACATGCTGCTTCATTTACAGCTCCACACCGCGTGGGGGAAAATAACCGAGAGGAACGCTGCCTTGATTTGGTTAAGTAACTCCGAACAAAGATGACTGCAATCTGGAAAAATTAACTTCTAAATGCATAATGCCGAGTCTCCTCGCAGACGATTTGAGGATGTTAAAAGCCCTCTTTTTAGAAATTGCACTGAGTAAACCTGCTGTGGCCCTGCTGGAGACTGCACCGTCTGCAGGTCTTCACTCTGCACGTCGATTCTGTCTGAGACGCCTTTACCTGCTGGATTCATAAACCCGCTGGACGTGTCGAGTCGCCGTGACATTTAATTTAATTTAATGGATTTGAATTCACCATTTAACATGTCTGCGAGTGTTTGCACGGTGCTCCTTGGAAAGGGCATAAGTAGACTTCTTGTTCAGTTGAAACTCAGCACCCGTCTCCCCCCCTCTGCCTCTCTCTGTTCGCTCCATTTAACTGAAGCCACCAGCTACATGAATACCCATGAACAGCCAGGAGCTCTGCCAACAGCTCCATTACAATCTGCACTCTACCTCCTCTTCATCCCTCCCTCCCTCTTTGTTCTCTCTCCATCGCTTCAGTCTTTTTCCCCTGCTCTTCTTCTCTTGCTTCAAATCTCTCTCTACCTTGTACTCCATGGCCAAAAGTATGTGGACATCTGAATGTTGTGCCTGTACTGATCTAAATAGACACGCTGGCTCCTCATTTATGTGATACTGATAGATGCCAAAGTAGTAACTATTTCTAGCTTGCATAGATCTGAAAAGGAGTTACTCAAAGTGTCACAGCTCATTTTGATTTGATTTTTATCAACATGTCAGTAAAAATTTACTGTTTTGCAGATGATGTGCAATCGTATAAGTTTTTTTAGCTTCTCTTCATTGACGCTAAATTTAAGCTCCTGTAAAATCTTGTTTTTAACCTCTCATCTTGCAGCATTAATGCACGCGTGAACTCAAATCATTCCCTACATAGTCTGTAGCCTGAAGCTCTGCACTGTATGTGTGGTGTTGATGCCTTTTGGAATATTTTAATGGAGTTATGTGAAAGCTAATGTGGCCTCCTCTAACAAACTCTAGGATTTTATTAGTCTGTTTAGTCAGCAGATTCGCGTGTCTGGGCTTCACACCTGTAAAGTTCATGAATGCAGGACGCTAACCAGGCTAGCTAGCTCTGCCCTCTCGTCCTAAAAAATGGTCACGTGTGGCTTAAAAACAAATCAACAACAAATCCATCATTTATATACAGTCTATGGTTAAACTGTGATATTATTGCACTGGAAACAGGTAGAAACAGACAAACTTTTATCTGTCACTGCTGGTAACAGCAACACAGGCCAAAATACCTCTGCTCTGATCCTACACATCCCACAGTGAACCCCCCCCCCTCTGACCACATGTTCCTTTCATTCAAACTGTACAGCTCTGCAGCAGTGTGGACAGCAGGCTGTCTGTCGCTCACACATCTTTAACCCGGACGGCTCTAAGAGTTATGAACACCAGAGAACACTGCACGCTTTTGACTTTTGTACAGTTTTATGAAATTGTAGCTTTTACCCAACTTTGCCCAGGTGTCTAAAAAAAGTTGCTCGCTGTCACTGTAACCCAGGACTTCCTCCCTTCATCGAAACTGAGAGGACACTAAAGCATTGTCTGCATATTTTTGGCCTCATACTGTCACGTCTGCGTCTCTGCGTTTCCCTTCTTGGGCCACCTCCCCTCTCTGTGTGTGTGTGTGTGTGTGCGTGGAGATTTGCCTCTTGTATTTCGCCTTCCCTCCTGTATTTATTTCATTCTGTCCTCTCTGCTGCTGGTCCTCCCCTTCCAGTCAGGGTGAGGGATCTCTGCGCCTCCCCATTGGTTCAGAAACAGGACAAAGTCCCGCCCCCTCCTCTCTCTCTCCCCGTCTCCGTGAGGCAGAGTGAAAGTGGAGGAAGCAGGCAGACGTGTTGCAACAGATGGCTTTACCAGCGGCGGCTCGGCGGCTGCTGCACCGCCGTTAGACACACTCGGATGCAGAGAGGGAGGGAGGGGAGCTCGTAAGCGTGGCTGTGGAACAAATCAAGAAAAAAAGGAGGCAGAGGGAGACTTTTTCCTCCTCCTCTGCTTCGGCTAACAAACTCACTCTTCCTCTCCAGACACACAGGAGCACATGCCGGTGTGAGCGCAAGTTTTTAAAAAACATTATTTTATGGATTTCCGAAACTAAGGGGAGTTATGGAGGTGGCAGTGTGAACCGAGCCTTCCTCCCCTTCCTGTCGGAGGGGTCAGAGAGGAGAACACCTGCTGACAGCGAGGAGTTCCTGAAGGAGGCGACGCAGCAGCAGCCGCAGGAGGAGGAGGAGGTACAGCACTGTTTTCATGCTTCTGCAGGAGCGCCTGTGTGTGTGTGTGTGTGTGTGTGTGTGTGTGTGTGTGTGTGTGTGTGTGTGTGTGTGTTTCTTCAGTTCTGCTCTACTTCACTGTGTGTCACTTTCTGTGGTCAGAGCTGTTAGTCAGAGCAGCTTTGTTAATGTGTGTGTGTGTGTGTGTGTGTGTTGCTCCACTTTACCGATGTGTTCCTCGCATTAGTTTTGAGGCCATGCTGTACTTAGACTTGTTTGCAATTGTGTTTCACGTGCTTTCCCACCTTTTTCAAAGTGTGTGTGTGTGTGTGTGTGTGTGTGTGTGTATTTATTGCTTCCTGATTGCTGAACACGTGGGAGTGTGTTTTAGCTGTGCAACACTGAGGTCAGTCAGGATAGACGGAGAGGGAGGAAAGACAGAAAGAAGAGGTGGATGAATGGAGGGAGGGGAAAGGAAGGAAGGAAGGGAGGAAAGCTGTTCCACCCAGCTCTGTTTTTATTATAATCATATTTTTTTATGCTCCACTTTACCTAAGTAAGTAACAAAGGGCTTCACGGGGAATATAAACTGTGAAAAGAGGCTGTAAAGAGCAAGTCAGACAAATAGAAACCATAAAAACACAAGAAGTGTGCAACAAATACAGTGAACTGAGACGTGACACACACACCGTGCTGTGAGGCTCCATGAATTCGGTAACAATAACTGAGCCCTTTCAAAGCCTCCGGGTGGAAAACGGTGACTTTGTTGTGTAATTATGCTGAACTCATGAAACGAGCCACGTCAGTGCTGCACAAACTTGTAATTGTTTTATACAGTTACACTAATAAAGTGCAGACACTATAAATATTCAGACGCTGTGATAGGACGGCACTGCAGACCTGGATGACTATTGAAGACTGAACGGCTCATTAAGATGAAACTAACTGTTTTGTACATGACTTCATGATAGTGATGCTGCGTATCACCTGTGTTCAGGTCTGCTGGGCTGTGTTTTGACTACGTGTGTGTTAACCTGTTATTGTGTGTGAGTGATGTAAATGAGATCAGAAGGTCGGTGTGGGGCTCCCAGATAACCACGAGCCTCGAATAACATCCAGCAGGTCACTGATGGAGCGTTCAGGGTCAGGGGACGGAAAAGCTTTTAGCAGGAAAAACTGTGACGCTGTGTTTGAGGCTTTATTTGAAAGGTAACATGTTCCAGCCTGGAACGACCAGTACCTGACTGGAAATTAAGAGGTTAAAGCACTCTATAAAAAAGAGAGGGCCTTGGTTATAAGAAAGCTCGCTCTTTTTCACAATGTTTAAAAACACTATAGTAGGACAAGAAGAAGAAGAGTGTTCATCAGTGTCCTCCGTGACACTCAGAATAAGGACAAACCCACATTAGTATAAACTGTTTGTTGGCCACAGATCCTTGAACCTGACACTTGAAGCTCACAATGAAACACTTTTTATATTTCTCTCCTTCGAACCATCTAAGCAAACACTTTCAGTGCTGACTGACCCTGGAAGACTCGCCACAAAGCTCCAAACACTCATCTCGTCCATCAGCGTTAAGACTCGTACGTCACTCGGCCTTAATGAGCTGCGCTGTGCATTCAACAGGAATATGTGACACTCACAGGCCGCTGTCCACTCTGTAAATAAAAGCTGTTACAGCCACAGTGAGTGAAATCAGACGTCCACCTCTGCACCCGTGCATGGACCAGTTTCAGAATGAATACTGCATTTTTCCAATCTCTGCGTGAACCTGGTGGAAAAGGTTGGTGTGATCAGTCCTTTTGCTGGCTTTGCTGTTTGTTGGGTTGGAATTCTGTTTTTGCTTAATTAGAAAAATGAAGTGTTCCCCATCAGCATTAAGCCCCGCCCAGCAGTCAGCCCTGAAACACCTCCCTGTTTAGGCTCCAGTACTTCATGACAGGTGAAACCTTTAGGGCAGATCTTTGAGCATTTAATATTGTTGTCTGGTCGAGAGCCGAGATTGTCCCTGCAGCTTTAGTTAATTATACTGTAATACAACAATTTGAAGCTGTAGCAAAAATAAGCCAATGACAATCACCACGGTGACGCTGATGGTGATTCAGATTGATAAGGCCGGACTTAAACTTGTTAAGGTTGACACAGTTGTGATGTTTTGGGGGGAAATTATGCAATAAAACGTGATGAGTGATTGAGATATTATTTCTAAGGCTTTAGTTCCTTAGAAAGATCACAGATATTTGTTTATAGAACTTTTGGTTTTGAGATAATCGACATTTTTGCTTTATCTTCGAGGGCCATAACGTTTGTAGGGACAGCGCTGCACTGATTACTAAAGACAACAGATCAAAGTATAAAGTCGAGCAGCAGCAGTACACTAAAACCTGGCTGACTCCTCTGCACCTACTGTGTGTGTGTGTGTGTGTGTGTGTGTGTGTGTGTGTGTGTGTGTGTGTGTGTGAGCTGCAGTGGTCAGTGTTGGCGGGGACTGTGTTGACAATTATTACGATTTTGGTCTCTGGGTTTCCACCATCCATCTCTCTCTCTCTCTCTCTCTCTCTCTCTCTCTCTCTCTCTCTCTCTCTCTCTCTCACTCACACACACACACACACACACACACACACACACACAGCACGGGGTAAATGAGGCTTATGGCTACTTTGCTACCACTGGAATGTAAACATTCACTGACCCAGACTCTTTAAATATTAACAGACACACACACGAGTTTTACGCTCGCCACTCGGCAGAATTAATATTTGATGCCAGCAAGTCTTCACAAAACAAAAAATACAAAATACTACAACGTACCAGAGTATTCAGAAATAGACAATTTTCAGCATTTGTCCTATTAAACTGATCGGGAGGAGCTGCACTGAGGTAATATGTTGTAGTGCACTGCAGAGCACGTGCCACCAGAGGGCGGTCCCTGCTGTCGGACGAGGTCGCTGAGCTCGGCGAGCTGTGAAAGAAGGCGAGCGGTAAAGAGAGAAAAACACAGCCACCCTGTTTGGAAGCATCAGGGGTTTAGCCCCATTGATCAAAGTCAGCCAGCCAACACGGAGGAAGCTGTGCGGACGATGTGCTTCAAGAATGTCGTGGCTAAAGAGGGTAACCCTAAAGACTTCACCCACGCAGCTCATCGCTGTATTGGTGTGAGCCACAGGAACAAGTTATAGGAGATTTGTGTTCACACCTCCGGACACCACGTGGCACTTCTTTGTGTTTGCTGTGTAATTGTGTGTTAGGAGGAGGCGATAGAGCAGCAACAGGTGCTGGCTGTAGTGGACTGTGCAATGTGCAGAACATCTGGATGTGTTAGACTTGCAGGTGGACAGCCACAGTTTCATTTAGGGTTAGGGTGTCATTTTTTACACACTTGAAAACACAATTTGAACACTTCAGTATATATGTGAGTGTATATATATACACTCACATATATATATATATACACACACACACACACATACATACATACATACATACATACATACATACATACATACATTATATATAGCTATATATATATATATATATATATATATATATATATATATATATATATATATATATATATATATATATATATATATATATATACATATAATGTATGTATGTGTGTGTATATGTGTGTGTATACATATATATGCATCACATGACCCACATTGACCTCATGTGTGTGTATACAAAAAACTTTAATACATATGTATGTATGTGTGTGTGTGTGTGTGTATGTATATACATACATATATATATATATATACACACGTTGCACATCTAAAAACCTTCATTGATAATTAAGGTCAATGTGGGTCATGTGATGCATTTTCAGCAAAGATCGACCTGCTTTCTAAAACACGTCTGTAGCTACCATGATATCACTATTGGTTTCCATGTTTCCAGATGTAGTTTGAAGCCTCATTTGTATTTTGGCCACTGATTGTTGATTTTTTTTGTGGGGGGTAATTTTTATGTATTTATTATTTTTTTTAGTCAGAAGTGGCCATATTTGGATTGAGGTTTGACTGTTAAGATATCAACTAATGCTAGCAAGTTTCGAGCCCACGAATAAGGCTGAATTATGTAGTTATAAAAAATCTGATGCCAGTGTTCGTTTGTTATAAAGCAGGATCAAACCCACAGATTTGATTTCTGCTCTGGTTTTAACACGCGAGTCTGTGGGAACTGACCTGCTCTGGGAGCCACCCTCAAGTGGCCATAAGAGGAACTGCAGTTTTTGACACTTTTGTGCTGACTTAATTTTTTGTTTCAGCCCAGAGGATAAAAAGTGTTGTTAAAAAAGTCGAACACTGTCCACTTCTCTGCTTCTGTGTTGTGAGGTTTGTGAAATGAAGCGAGCGGCTCTCCAGTTGAAGGGCTGTGAGTTCTTATTGATGCTTTGTTTCATATTGATGGGTGGGCATGCTGGTTTCCCCTCCATCGCTGCTCTTTGCGGAGCTGCACCAGCGTTGTGGACTCAGACTGTCTGCACATATTTCAGCTTCTTTTCTTTAAGTGTGTCGAGAGTGAATAGAAACTGAAGCAGCTTCAGGACAGACGGCTCGCTGTCACGCATCAAGCTACATCTGTGTGTGCGTGTGAAGCGATGATGACGATGACACTGTAGCCTGAAGCCGCTTCACATCGCTGTTATCCTTTGACCTCCTGCCCTTCTGTTCCTCTCGCTGCACTTCCAGTGTTGTCGCTTCATGTTTCATCAGAGAGCTCTTCAGCTGGTTTGTGTCACGTGACTCTGTCTCCACATGAGCTCAGACCCGTTTAAACAGTCAAAGCAGAGAATGTGTGTTTTTAGCACATGAACAGAGAGTGCTTTAAAAAAACACACAGCAGTCACATGAGTGATGTCGTGTTGTGAGTCCTTTTGTATTGCAGATAGTGAGTCTGGTCTCTAAATGTTGATTAAATATGTCACGCAGTGAAACAGCTGCTGTGTGCTGTGGGGCGCTGATTGTCAGTCGAAGCATGCTGAAATGAACTGCAGCGTTATTTTACATTTGGCTCTAAACATTATTTTAAATCAGAATGTGAAATTGAAATGTTAAAATCGCTGCGTGACACTAAATATGTATCGAATTTGCAAAAAAGCTCGACGTTCCCACAGAAGCCTCACAAGACAATTTTCAGGCTTTATTGACAATCGAATGGTCGAAAAGCTCAAATCAAATTGAATTTCTGCTCTGGGCAGCTCATCAACACCCAGCTGAGCTGCTGCAGTGCTGCTGAGCAAAGCACAACGACGTCATGCCCGCATGTCAGCTGATCCTGCTGAGCAAGGTCGATACCACGGCGGTGACGCTGGGTGACCTTCGAACTTGTTACAGGTTGGAGCCTGACACGTGCAGGGTCTCTCTCTCTCTCTCTCTCTCTCTCTCTCTCTCCCTCTCTCTCTCTCTCACACACACACACACACACACACACACACACACACACACACACACACACACACGCATTTCATGTGCTTCAGTTTGTTTTCGGCACTTTCCCTGTTCCTCGTGTTCTTGCCCTTTTCTTCTCCTTGTTTATTTTCTCTAATATTGATTCATTTGGAAAGTCGGTGGTTTGAAGCGTGTGAGGCGGCTCGGCTTGTCTGTGTGTGTGTTTGTACTTGTATACCTGTCTCTGTGAGGACCAATGAGATTGCTTTTCCTTACAAAGTGAGGACATTTTATCTGCTTCTCAGATTATCTCAGAGCCTCAAAGAGCTCTTTATTGTTCCAACCTGATAAAAAGAGGTCGGGTTTGGATCACGTGCAGATCAAGGGTTGAATTTAGTCGTGATTTAAAGGTTTTTGTAAAGTTTGAGCATAGAGGGGAAGAAGAAAAAACCACAAAAGTCCCAGAACCACAGCCGTGAAGCTGAAACGTGCTACATTATGTTGTGGATAATAAAACATTAAGGAAATTAGGGGCAAAATTGCCTCTCAGGAGTCTTCTTGAAAACGCCTCCAGGCAGCTAATTGGGTTTTTTAGAAGGCCTTAAGTTCACATTAGCATCTCAACCTGAGTTTGTGGCCTGGTCATTGTCTGACTCATTGCACCATAATGTTGATTATGCCAAGAATATAAACTGCTCAAAAATTAAAGGAAGAATTTGAAAACAGTCATGCTGGCCATCTGTAGCGATACGGACCAGGGGATGTGTTAGGAATGGAAGGATGCTGCATCATTTAATGGAAATGAAAGTAAGCAACCTTCAGGGCTGAATTCAAAGACACCCGAAAAATCAGGGTGAGTCCATTTTGCTGACATTTCTTTGCTGCAACTCAAAATGGTGCTCTGTAGTTTGGATGGCCCCCCACGTGCTCGTATGTGTGCCTGAGAACCTCAGACCGAGCTCCTGATGAGCCCATAGATGGTGTTCTAGAGGATCTCCTCCCAGATCTGGACCAGGGCGTCTCTGAGCCCCTGGACACTCTGAGGTGCAACCTGGTAACATCGGAGGGAACGAAATGTGTTCTGTTAGATTTAGGCAAGGCAAATCGGTGGGAACCAGCCAATGATATCAATTCCTTCATGCACCAGCGTAGGGTGTGACAGTGGGTCCAAGGACTTCATCTGGATACTTAAATGGTAAATGGCCTGTATTTGTATAGCGCTTTACTTAGTCCCTAAGGACCCCAAAGCGCTTTACACAGTCATCCAGTCATCCACCCATTCACACACACATTAACACACAGGTGATGGCAGCTACATTGTAGCCACAGCCACCCTGGGGCGCACTGACAGAGGCGAGGCTGCCGGACACTGGCGCCACCGGGCCCTCTGACCACCACCAGTAGGCAACGGGTGAAGTGTCTTGCCCAAGGACACAACGACCAAGACTGTTGGAGCTGGGGCTCGAACCGGCAACCTTCCGATTACAAGACGAACTGCCAACTCTTGAGCCACGATCATTAATGGCAATGAGAGAAGTCTGTGCAGGAGAGAGGATGGAGGCAAGTATGGCCTCGTGCTAGCAGCAGTGACGCTGACCCGAGCCAATTAAAAAAACTACAGAAAAGATGAGGAGGGGAAAATGTCATCGGCTCCACCTGCAAAATCAGCCCTACTCTGTAACACCACTCTGATTAAAAAGTGCAGCAGGCAGTGATGCAGCGCAGCAGTGGAAGTGATGTGTCACCACCTGATTGGGCGTGTGTGTTTGGTTTATTGTGCGGAGCGTGAAGCACGCTGAGCATGCATGATGCTCTGAACCAGCTTGTGACTTTGGACTGTTTTCATTGGTTGGAGATTTTAGTCAGTTTTCAGCTTGTAGTTTGTCGCCTGCATCAACAATGTGATTGGACAGAGGTGATGTCGTGTCATTGGTCTAACATTTCGTCTGGTCTGTTGATCTCAGGAGGTTTTTTTTCTGAAATTTACAAATTTTATTGAAATTTTTCTCTAAAAGTTTTTTCTTAACGCCCACCCCAAGCTCCTTTTTTATTTGTATTTTTCTATTATATTGTTTTATTATATTTGCTTATCTTGAGTGGTCCTAATATTCCACTGGCCTGTTCTTCCTTTTTGTTTTGTTTCTTTCATCTTTTTATTCATGTTTTTTATCTTCCTGGATGTGCGTTTCCTCGCCTCGTTTTGATTTAATTTCTGTTTTTTAACTGAAGCCTGGATTAATACTTTCCATGCCCACGAGTCCACTTGGGTCCGCTTGGTTCAGAGTGACAAAAATTTTGTTACAGTGGGTGAGCGTGAGCGTGTTTTTTGTTTTTTCTTGACCCCTTGTTCGCATCTGCAGAGAATTTACATTACAATGCACCGAGTGTGTGTGTGCCCCAGCGTCCACCCGGACTTCAAAGAAGTACATCAGGAATGCCTACTCAGCCGTCGGGTCTCCAGCTGTCCGTGTCCACGTTCTCAGTGGAGTGTAATCTGGGCTTGAGTGTCCTCACAGGGATGGAAATCTCAGCATGTGTGAGCGACTGAGCGAGCGCCGGGTCACCGGGGTAACATGTAGAGATGTAAAGAACAGCAGGGATGCTTCTGGTCTTTAGAAACACACACACGCGCGCACACACACACGAGGCTGCTCGTCTCTGTTGTGGAGCTGTTTAGATTCCACTCAGCATTACTTTTTAATTTGCTTTATCGCCGCTCTGAAAGTGAAAACTCGTCTCTGGACTCGTCCACAGTCACACGGCAGCAGTCTGCGCGTTCCCTGCAGCTCTGAGTGTGTAATGAGATGTGCAGTTTACTCAATGTGTATCCAGATGGAAAACAGAGAGCATTTTGGACCCTGGAGACTTTTGGAGAGTAAGTGCAGGTCTTTGTGGCTGCTGGAGCTGCTTTTCACAGTGTTGGAGGTAAATGTTGAAAAAGACCTATAACAGATTATACCAAATGTATAATATTTTGTAAGGAGGGAGGTGTTATTGTATCAAATGTGCTTTATGTAGCAGTTATTAATTCTACTCAGGACAGTTTTCGTTTACCTTTTTGTTGTTGTTGTTGATCTTCATGTTGAAATGTTCCTTATAGTTTGACATGCTCATAAATGATACTTTATAACATTTAAGTTCAGCTTTCTAAAATGTCCCCCGGGTGTTCCTAATAAAACGCTCACTAGTGCAGGAGTACTGATGCTGATCAGGGCTGATGTATCGCATCTGTTTGCATCTCTCCTCGTTCTCACTCACATAAATATCTGTGTGTTGCAAAAGTGAGACTGCTTTAAAATACTTGAAGTAAAGCTTTAAAAAACTGACAGACGTGTTCCTCCTACAGAGATGCACGTGATGCAAAAACACCAAGAACCTCAAACCATCGACACAAATGGGGGTAAAAGGATCACGGCGTCTCCGGCTATGCCAAAGGCAAAAGGAAGATATCGTGCTGGCAGCAAAGTTAGGAGGCAGCCTCACACTAGAGAACCTCAAGGAGAGGAACAATTAGAGAATAAAGCATGTTATTTTAGTGAGTAATAAAAGTGTCAGAACAGAATAAAAATAAAAGAATAGAAGATTATCTGTCTCACTGTATCACATGACTCTCTGTTTACTGCTGTCTACTCGCTGGCAAGGAGTCGGCTTACTTCAGAAAACCTTCAAATTAAACATACAGAACCACGAAAAATAGAATAATGCTGAAAATGCCATGCAAAATCACATTTGCATGGGCAAATAATAGAAGGATTACATAACTGTCATGACAGCATGCACACATTTATTTATTTTTATATAGATAGATATGTATTAGGGGTGCAACAATAATCGTATCGATATTGAACCGTTCGATACAGTGCTTTCGGTTCGGTACGCATATGTATCGAACAATACAAAACTTTTTATTTATTTTATCAACTTTTCTTCTGACGATGCTGTCTGAGCGCTCAGTGGATCTGCGTTCGACTACTCCGCTGCAACATGGCAACTGCCTCAACGCTACCTGAAATTTAGCCTCCCCCACCCTCATTCAGATCTGGCGTTTGGAACTATTTTGGTTTTCATGTGAAGCATGACCCTGATGGTCAGCACGTCATGGACAAAAGTAAAACAGTATGTCGGATGTGCCACGCAATGCTCAATTGGTGGGAACTAGTGTTAGCGCAGTTAGCTTGTTACCGTATTGACGCCGTCCAGCCCCAAGCACGGGGCGATCCACTGTAACTCGTTAACGGAGATTTGCCGCCTAATGGCGTTAATGTCATTTTAACGAGATTAACGCTGACAGCACTAGTGGGAACACAACAAATATGACTGCACATTTACGCCGACATCATCCAAGTGCAAAGACAAGTGGAAGCAGACAAAAACAACAAGCACGCATGCTACAAACTTTACCCGAGTCATTTAGACAGCCGTCAGCACATGATTCTCCTTATGGGGACCTGATATGTTTAATATGCTGCTGAGAATATAGCCCAGAAGAAGCGTATAGTATAGCTTTTATTTTGGAAAGAGACATTTCTCTGTAATAAACTCTCTTTTCCAAAGATGAGTGATTTCTCCATCAGATAGATTTATTTATTTATTTTCATTATTTTGTTGTTTCAGCAACATTAAATTTAAAAACTGTACTTTTGAGTTAAAATATATATTTATAAATTTAATAAATGACAAATTAAACAGGCATGAACATTTTTTTTGTATCGAAAAAATATCGAACCGTGACACCAAAGTATCGAATCGAACCGAACCGTGAATTTTGTGTATCGTTGCACCCCTAATAGATATCTCATCAAGAGTGAAGCAGCATATCTTGGAATGAGAGCCATGAAATTGTAACATATTTTTCAAATATAACACAAATGATTGAAGGTAGAGGTTTTTTTTTATTCTAAATTTTGACCCTTTTTCTTTTTTAGCTGCAGTTACTGTTGCATGTTGTGCCCTTCAAACTTAAACACAGCACCCTCAGTCCACATCCACCTGCCTGCTGCCACCCTCCGCTTAGCTGATGGGAAAACTCAGGACAGGATGAACAGCACCACCCGTGAGCTGAGACGAAAACAGTGCACACACACACGTCGGGTATTCATGGTAAATGGTAAATGGCCTGTATTTGTATAGCGCTTTACTAGTCCCTAAGGACCCCAAAGCGCTTTACACATCCAGTCATCCATCCATTCACACACACATTCATACACATTCATACATATCTTGTAGGGACATCTAATTGACATAATGCTTTCCCTGGTCCCTTAGTCTAATCATCAAAAATGAATACCTATCCCTTACAATAACCTAACCCTGACACTAAAACCACGGGCATTTTTCAGTCTCAAAAATGCCTTCAAACTTGTGGAGACGGGCGTTTTGGTCCCCTTCCAATTTTTGGTCCTCACAAAGATATGAATACACACACACACACACACACACACACACACACACACACACACACACACACACACACACAGAATTTGATCTGCGTCATTACATGGAAAGTAAAAAAAGGTGCCAAGTAGCCCATGTGTTGGTGTATTTGCATTTTGTTATTTCCTCTCCATGTGAATGGAAAATCAAACTGTCTGTTATCTAAAAGGTTCAAATTTCACATCCAGGAAATCCTGTGTGGACCTGATGCAGGGCGCCGAAGCTGGTGCATGTAAATATTAGTAGCGTTCTGAGTCTGGATGATTGTGTCGGTTGTGTTTTAATAAACTAAAAAATCAAGTGCCTGCTGCTGACATCAGTAACCACAGATGTGAACAATATTCAGTTGGTCAATGTGTCCTCTGAACATTTCATTTTATTATTGCTGGTGGCTGTTACACGTTCCAATGTTGCTGTAATCACATTACATCTTCCTGTAACATAATCATGTAACACTGTATTAAATGTAGTAATCATATTACTGTTATCTATCAAACAAATATGTAGTTATTGTTGTTACATTCTTTAATTATCTGCATGATGGGTGGTTAAAGAATTTGGAGTGGGAAGGAAAATAACAGAGTGGTCTCCAACGTTTGAGCAGTGGTGATATGAATGCAAACTTTCCTGCACGAAAAGCAAAAGCACAACGTAAAGTTCAAACTGCAGGTCAGAGACGACTGTCCACAACTGGACAACGCAACATTGACTCATTCCCGCCAAGACTGCATGCTAACACAAAGCTAGCAGCAAGCTAGGGCTGTGCGATATGACCAAAATCTCATATCCCGATATTAAGACATCTATCGTCCGATAACGATATAAATCACAAAAATGTAACATTTTCTGTAAATTCTGTGAATCTCGGGCAGCTCGACTTGCGTGAAGTGTTTCCAGCTGGGTGTCGCGTACCTGGAGTCGAGTGTTTTAACTGATGCATGAAACGATACATTTTTAGACAAGTTGTAACAGCCACCGTTTTCTTTGTGAGTATTTATTACACAGCGTGCTGCGGGGAAAAGCCTGTTCTAACGTTTTAGTCTAAGGTTTATTTTTTAGCACCTGGCGGCTCTTTTTTGCTTCTCATCCGTAAATACTCTGCATCTTTCACGTGATTCAGTTTATTTTGAAAAGTCTCAACAGGATCTTGAGCTTTATTGTGAAAGGTTTATGTGGAAAATAAACAAGCGGACACGCGATGGTTTTACCGTCGTTGTTGCTAACCACAACGCATAAAAACAAGCGCTTGTCCATCTGTAGTGTGGTTATATTAAATATAAGAGAAAGAGAGAACTTGAAGAAATTAATATAGCCACTACAGTGACCATCAAAATAATGAAAAAATATTGCCGTAAACAGTTTATTTTGCGACACCACGAAACAAACGATAACGTAAAATGAAACGATAGACGTTATTATATCGTCATCCGATATATATCGTTATATCGAACAGCCCTACAGCAAGCAATTCCCAATCCAGGCAGCCGGAGCAGATCTTAACAGGAAACAGGCGGTGATGATGTTGGTGTTTCTGCAGAACAATCTGTTACCGTCTGTCTGCATCTTTCGACTGGTTTTCAGCTCATGTGTACGTGTTGAGTAAAAGGGTTTGCATGTGTGTGTTCGACTGTAGCCTCGGGTTTAAATTGTTATCTGGTAATTATCTGTGCATCTCACACCACGCTGTGCTATAACACAAGAAATGGAACAATTAGTTTATGTGGGTAGGTTCTCAGTCATCCAGGTCATGGTAGCCCAGAGAGATTTTTAAAAAACCTGAATGAAATCACTGGTGAGAGCTTGCCCGACCACCCAGTGTGACCAGTTGGGGTCACCTGAGGTAAGGTGGGGTGGAGGGATCTCAAGGCTGATGGCCGATAGCTGGTGTCATAAGCCGTCACCTCTGTCAGTCATGTGAGAACAACAACTACTTCATATGGGGAGTAGTTGTGTAGTGCATTACTTCAGATAAGGTAAAATGTAATGCATGTAATGACCCCAGCCCTGTGGCCTTCAAGGTCATTTAAATCTGCAGGTGTTTCTGCTGTTCAGCATCTGGTCATGCAAAGTCCCAGTCAGGATTAATGGAGACCAGGTTCATATTCCTGAATCTGAGTGGGGAAAAACCATTACTTTTATCTGCTGACACCTAATCTCTGATAGAGTTTTCTGATATCATTTCTGTGGACGATGTTTGCAGAAACTCAGCCTTCTCCCAAAAACATTTAGCCTTCCTCTTGTTTTAGGCTGTAAGAAGACATAAATCTTTGGGATGCTCTTTTTCCGTTCTTCACCTTCTCACTGTGACTGTCATGACATCTGCGGCCTCCAGGGGGCGCTGACAACATTCCCAGTCGTTCCCTTCTGAACCCCGGCACGCCGCAGTTTTCTCGGCGGTTCTGTTTGCCGTGTGACTTTTCATCAGCATCTCATAAATCGCCTCATAAATCTCCCCCACTTTAATTGTCCTTTTCACTTTGTTTCATTTAGACAGAAGGTCACTTAGGATGTATAAAAAATACAGCTGGAACAGCTCTGATTGGTGTTCGGCCTCCTCGCGCTGTTATATTTAAAACCCCTCCTCGCCTCCCCCTCACTGTAGCAGAATTGATGAAATTGGTAATCGTTATAGACCGCTGCTTTGGAGCGGCTGACCTTCAGAGACGCTCGGTGAGAGCGATGGATCGAGGCAGGAGGACGGGGGGAGGCAGAGGGGGAGGTTTTAGTTTTTAATGAACGTAAATTCTTCATAGAGCAGCAGTTTTAAAGCGCCATGCTCTCTGCAGCAGCAGTGGAGCCAAACTAACTGCAGGCTGTAAGAAGTTATTTGACTGTGGAACATCCACAACTGCTGTGATATGTCAGAGAGACAAAGACGATGAGGAGAGGAGGAGTCTGCTATTTAAATGGTAACACTAAATCCACATTTACTGCCAGAGGTTTCTGGGCCCAGTCTGAACCTCTCTTTGCTTTTTCCTGTGAAAATCTGCTAATTCTGTTCTGAGGAATCAATAAAAACGATTGCTTTTTACTTCATGCTCTCATACTCTACTGATAGGAGCCGGTGTGGGAATCCATCATCTGGTCTGCTGACTTAGCCTCTGGGGATAACGGCCAGTATTTAGTGTAGTCAGCAGTTATAAGGATTAAGCTTATAGAAGCAGATACTGAAAAAGCTCATAAAAAATGATATTTTCATTGTCAAGCTGATGGCTTTGAACAATAATCTGTACACACACTGTTTATTTTCTGTCCGCTCCAGTTTGATGAAATCAGTGAGTTCTACGTTGCTGTGGGTAAAGATGCCAAGGCTAGCTCCAAACCCGATCCAAAAAAGTCATTTTGGATAAAATTATTCTAATTCTTCATGTGTGTCGGTTAGAGCAACTATTTTATTTTTGTTTCTTCCCAGATGGTTGAGGGGAAAATAAACTGTATATTGTGATAGCATTAGCGACAGGTTTGAGGTCATCACCAGCGATGACTTGGACCTCACAGGGTTAGAAGTCAGACAAGTGGACCCAAGGCTCCTCACACCACAGATGTAGTCCCTTATATTCAGTAGTTTGATCAGTACAGAAGGCCAATGAGGTAATTATAATGAATCTGGATTCATATTTTATAGTTTTTATTCAGTTTGAGCAAGACTGTGGCTTGTTTGCACAAGATGTGTGAACAAGCTGTTATCTTGTGGACAGAAGAAAAGCATCTTCTTACCCTCAGTTATTTACCTTGTATGTAAAATTTAACTGTGAGTGTATTAACTGAGGATGAGCAGCAAACAGCATGATGTGAGCTTATTTAAAAAGAACAAATCTGTATTTGATTTAGCACTTTTTAGCTATAAAAATCCTTCACAGGGACAAGAAAGTAAAAGAAAATGCCATAAAATCAGACTTTAGAAATCAGAATTATAATCCGTGAGTCTCTGATGTGGTCTGTGCCTGGTGGTGGGAAAAGTTGGAGGTGTCTTCTTAAAATCTTAAAAACTTCAAGATAACATCCACGTATTTTAGTGCCGCTGGCGTCACCGAGCATGTTGGGGACGTCTGAACTGGAAGTGCTGAATAAAACAGCAGCAGTCAGACATGATCTCATGATGGCCCATCGGATGGAGGCGCACACAAAGAGCTGGAAAGAGAATTAAACTCTCCAGCACCGTCTCCAGGAGAGGTACTGATTAGGTCACTGTGTGTGTGTGTGTGTGTGTGGGGGGGGGCTCCATTAGCAGTGACACGCTGTGCAGAAATGGAGCAGAGTGATTCAGACTGACAGAACAGGGTGAAGACAGACAGCAGGAGGAAGTGAAGTGAGTTTCACATGAAGGTCACAGATGATTTTCTTGTCCCCTGGGGGAAACCTGTTGGTGGTCGAAATGACTGTTACCACGGTCACGGACACTGACACCATCCCAAAATACTTTGCTTGCTTTCACTGCTTCATCTTCTACAGCAGGGACACACCTGATGACTGAATACTTGTAGAGTTCATGTCCTACAGCTATCCCGGGATCAGCTACCGGATCGACCCACATTTTCCAACATTTGTTTTTGACAAAGACTTTTAAAGGACAGACAACAGTTTGACACCTGCTGCAAAGTTTCTCTGAGATCTCATGTCCAGCGGTTGTCCGTAGGGACAACCTTTTAGCAAATCCTCTATAACATTTCAAACAGATGTGTCTCTAAATGCTGTGCTGGGTTTACCAGCAAAAAGCACGAGCTCCTCACAACTTTCCGAAAAAGCTGTATTGTCTATGAATCATTATAAACTTGTATTTCCAGTCAGACTGAAATGAAACGTAGAAATTTGCTGTGTTTGTCTTTTCCTTACGACCATGCACAGGTCAAAGCAACCAGAGAAAAACTTGCAAACACTGTGTTAACATGTTACACCAACACTGTTTGGCAACAGTGTTACAGTGTTACTGTAAAAAATTACATTTTTTAGTATTTACTAGGGCTGCACGATTTTGCATAAAATGAGAATCACGATTTTTTTGCTTAGAATTGAGATCACGATTCTCTCACGATTTTCTTTTCCAGTATAAATATTTATTGCACTTATTAACTGCACATCAGCTTCGTAACAGTTGAGACTGAACATAAAAACAATAAATAAACATAAAAACAATAAATGTCTCACATTTTGTCGTTGCCGCAAAATGTTGTACTGCTTGTAATTCCGTCTCCACCGTTGCTCGACACTGCGTGTATAGAGCAGGTAGTGCAACATTTGAAAAATATTTGCGGGACGGCACTGTGTAGCGTTTGGCTAGGGTGTTGATCATTTTCCTAAATCCCTTGTTTCACAGTGTTGATGGGAGCCATATCTCTGGTCAGGTGATAAGTGATAGCCTCCGTAATTTCTTTGTGCCTGCGGGAGTTTGACGGGTATGGGGAAGCGCTGTATAAGGTTCCCGTTATTGATGTTTGGGTGGTTGACCGGGACGGATTTTCTCCTGTCACTTTCTTGGCCTTTACAGCTTCGTCATCTCTCACGTGCTCTCCGTTGCTTTTTCCCTGTCAGCTGGCTTCGTGGTATAAGGCTCCGCCCTTGTCATTTGTTGAGCAGGAAGAGTGAGCGCTTGTTTTCATGCACATTATGTCCCGGATCAAAATGCGGTACAATCGTCATCTTTTTTTTTTTTTTTTTGAAATCGTTGTCATTTGGAAATGAGATCGCACATAAGTATGAATTGAGATCGCGATTAACGATTAATTGTGCAGCCCTAGTATTTACATTACAGTAACAATTCATCGTTAGAAAGGTTCTTCAGTTATCTTATTTTTACTGCACAAAAAGACAAGAGCATGATTGTGAAAAGCAAACTGTATCCAAGAGAGAAACAACTGCATTAGACTGCTAACAGAGCTTTGGCTCTTTGCAGCCATCTGCACAGAGAGCATGCTAACGGTGAGCTAGCCAAGAACCCAGAGTTGTTTTAAAGCCGAGTGCAGCCCAGCAGTCGGACCCTGATCTTCAACAGGTAACAAGTAGTAACTAAGTAATGTACTCCAGAACAGTAACGGATAATGTGTAATAGCTAAACACGTCTCACACCTGACTCACCTATGAAGAACACTGTTATCACATCTAAACACAGTGAGTAAGGGTCATTTCTCAGCATGATGTTTCCTAAATATGAACCAAGTAGTTTTTGGTTCATGATCTTAAAAATGAAGGAAAAAAACAATAAGTGATTGTAAATGAAGCAAAACGAAGGTCAAAGCTCCCAAATGATCCACATCTTCTCTCTGACCATCTTACTACACCGCCCCCACTCCATCCTCCAAATGTGCACAACGGTTATATCTCGCCCATCATCATCATCATCACTGATGCTGCTTCAGGGCACTGGCGGCAGGATCTGACATAACAGTATTTCTCGATGCCCTGGGATGTCTGTTATCTTTTTCTCTGGCTTTTTAGCTCTTTTTTTTCTAGATATGGGTATTTTTCCCCAAAAAGCTCCTCATTATACGTGTAGCATCTTTTTGTAAGCATGTGATCGTGCTCTCACGCAGCAGGCAAAGCTGTCTGTGACTGGCCTCTGTTCAGTAAGCAAGCAGCTGTTTCAGGGTTGTTTTAGTGGTTTGTTACCCAGATGTTGCTGTCAGATAGGTATGAAGAAACTCTGTCTGTCTGGGTGTTATGTACCTGGGGAACATTTGAATCAGATCTCAGTTTACTTCTGTTAGATTATAAAACAAAGACATTTTTCTGTAACTCACATCTGTTCCTCATGTTGGAAGGCCAAGTGAAGTGTGTAATGGGGGAAATATTTATTGGATCTTGTGCTCAATTTGTAAGTTTGCTCACTTACAAAGAAACAAACAGCCTTTTAATTTTTATAGTAGTTTCATTTTAATGCAGAGAAACAGAATATCAACTAAAAAATCCAGAAAAAACCCCAACACATTCCAGTCTAACCTCTCCACCACCATCAGCAAGACCACAGAGCTGTCAAAGAACATCACGGACAAGACTGTAGACCTGCACAGGTGTAGAGTGGGCTACATGACCAGAAAGAAGTTGGGTGACAAGGTGGCAACTGCTGGAGCGATTATTTAGAAACAGAATATGAAATGGTAATAACTTGCTCTCAGTCTGGAGCTCCATGAGGATGATCATGAGAAAGGTGGTGGATGAGCTTGTTAATGATCTGAAGGCTGTTGGGACCACATTCACCAAGAACACTGTTGGTAAGACACTATGCTGTAAAGGACTTAATTCTTACAGTGCTTGTGAGGGTCCCCCTCCTCTAGAAGGCACATATACAGGTTTCCTAAGGTAAATGCTGAGTATGACCTAAAGAACACTTTCCCTAGAGTCGAGCACGGAGGTGGAAACATTTTGCTTCCTTGTTCGATGGGCCAATGTACCATAAAATCTCGGACAAGAACTTCCTTCCTTCAGACAAAAATCTAAAGTTGGGTCAATGGATGAGTCTTCCAGAATGACGATGACCAAAAGCATAGTGCCAAGTATGGCTAAAGAAGAAGCACATTAAGGTCATGGAGTGGCCTCCCCTGTCTCCAGACTTCAGTCCCATCAAAAATCTGTGGAGCAAGCTGAAGCCAAGACACCTAAATGATTTTTAAAGTTTCTATTACGAGGAGTGGGCCACAATCCCTCCTGAGGTTTCTGCAAACCTGATGACCAAGTACAGAGTCTTAGCACTGTGCATGCCAACAAGGGTAACCACAAGCATACAATGAAAGTGGAAGCACTGCTGAACTTTGTGTATACAGGCAAACATATAAAGTTTTACTATTGGAATAAAAGAGTAATAAAAAAAGTTGTTGGCACCTGTGGAGACGTAGCAAAACTCAAACTAATTTAAACTACAAACAGTTGGTTGTAAATTTGCTTAAAACACACCATAAAGTATGTGACCTGAACATACCAAAAAACCAAACTGCAGTTGTTTTAAGATGTGAAGGAAACTGAATAGTACTGGTCTAATGGTCTTGTTTCATACCACAAACTCTATATAAAAGGTTACAGTTTGGTTTTTCACTCCACATTTGGAATGTTCAACATTAGTTTGGCCTCAGCCATGTTTTTCCTTTCTGTTTGGTTTTTTGAAGTCAGAGGATTTTGACTTTTGTTGCCATGATACCAGATTTTTAATCTCAACGAGATTTTTTACCTGGATAAATAAAGGACTAACAAAATTTGATATTTGGATGAGAGCTTGAATTGCCAAATCTTGGTCAGCAAGCTAAACCTATAAATCAGTTACATGATGATGAGTTACAAGTTTACAGTGTTAAAAAGCATGTTTGTATAAAGTTGGACATTTTTACAACAAGAACATATTTGCTTAGAGTCAGCAAGTGGTCATTAGAGGAACTGTAGTTAGCACTTCCACATAAGCTTCAGTTTTCACACCTGATTGTAGCTAAGCATTTTTTATCCCAAACAGAGGGTTTTTTCTTTTCTTTTTTTAGTGGTTTTACGGCACCGACACAGGTGATGATGTCCCAGAAGTAGCTGCAGGAGAGGAAGAAGGGCCAATATCATTAACGTTTAGAGAGTAGAGGAACAAAGGAGAAAGAAGTCGAAACGAGGATAGAAGGAAAAAGATTAAAGGATGGAAGAGGTAAGGAAAAGGAAGCAAAGGGGGGAGAAAGGACAGAAGAAAAGGAGGGTGATGAAGAGGAGAGAAGGTGAGGATGAGAAACAATGATTGCTGAAAAGCTTTTCACTGAAGCATGAAATGAGAATTGGGGGATTCTTTTACACACTCGCGCACAAAATTTTGGACCCCATCACCTCCTAAAACGGCTCCTCCTCCCCTATCTGACCTGGTGGCGCCTCCCTGTGTATGTGAAGGCGTCAGAGCAGCACTCGTCGATACGAAGCAGAAGAAGAATCTGGAAACTGGAGATTCTCTCAGATGTCGATCACTCTGCTCCCTCAGAGTGCTGCTGCTGCTCAGCGTTTCTTTAGTTTTCCTTTAAATTCATTTGCCACTTGCTTTTCTCTACAGATACTTTTCATTTATACACATGCACATCCTTCAGTTTTTAAAAACAGTTTGTAATACATAGCGCCGTCAGAAAGAATCAAGTTAAGTGATATTAAATGGGCATTTGACATCCATAGTGAATTCTGCAGTAAAAAACAGCAAAAGGTCATCTTTCATCAATATAAAACAGAAAAAAATCAAAACATCAAAGAGCTGCAGTGCATTCTCCAGTCAGTTACATTTTTACAGCTTCTGCCGTCTACCAACCAAAATCCAAAACAAGACTTTTAGTGTCTTCCTCTATGGAGACAACTCTGTGGGTTCTGAACTGTGCTGTCATTAATGCAAGGTTGCTAAATAGGCCTAAACTGACCCCCACTGGACCCAGGCATTAGGGAATTGTATATTTTAAAATATTTTATTTTATAAACTACCCGCTAAGTGGTTATGAAACAAACCATTAGCCTTCAAAGTAAAAGTTGTGCAATTTAAAACAAGTAGCAAAGCTTTTATACCAAAGCTAACCATTCTCGGTGGTTAGTTAGCAAGTATTTGCAGATAAGTGCTAGAACTCGGGCATTTGCATGGTATGTCTCAAGCCTCATCTCCTGAATTCAAGTCAGGGCTCTAACACATGAAAACATGCTAATTTATTCCAGATATTGTCGCAGTTACGTATTGTCAGTAGATTAGACGTGCCACCCTCCTATCTTTGGATACTTATCAGGAAGCTGGCTGAAGAACAGCAGCACCTGGTTATAAGCTAACATTATACAAGCTAATGCTAGGCTCGAATGTCCTAAAAATCACACTTCTGATAAACATTTTGACTACATTGTCACATCGTATTAGGTTTTGTTTGCCAAGTGTCAGAGTCAAAGAATGTAAGAGCCACTTCAAAGAAAGTTTCATTAACACCGGCTAACAGCAGCTAACAGAGGCTAACAGAGGCTAGCAGCAGTGATTTAGACATTTAAAACTAGACATGGCGAGTGTAGATCTAATTGTAAAACAGAGAGCTGCTGCCGGCTCATCTTTTTGTCAGGTGTTTTTTTTTAATCTATTTTGGCTTGGTTGGGTTCATCTAGTCTTTCTAGCTTCTGTGCAGGTTTATCTGACTTACTGCATGACGACGAGACCATCAAAACAAACCAAACTATGCTACCTGCTTTATCCATCATAGCTAAACTCAGGTCATTTTGTAAGTAAGTAACAGCTTGCCGTGCTCTTATCTTCCAACAGTATGTGCAGTGTTGATGCAACAAAAGGAGCTCAAATAATTTAATGGACGAAATAAAGTCAGACTTGAAGGCTTTCCCTCTAATGATTCAGTTCAGAGGCTTAGGGGGAAACCCTGGTACAGATCAGTGTTTGTGGACAGTCAGATAAATAAAAATGACAATTTTTCAAGGCAGGTTAGAAACATGCAAATTATTGAAAGAAAACATTCTTTATTGATGAACAGTTACATTATTGTAAAAGAAAACCTAGCCGGATGGCAGACAGAAGGACACTGCGTCCACTCTTACTGCTTTTCACAGACAGTGGGATTCGGTCTTAATAGTCACTGGAGGCCGATGAATTCACCTGAATCTAATGTCAGTTTAAGTCATGATGACATACTTTTTTTGATGGGCTTTAGGATTTAGTGAACAGTTCAGCTTGTTTCTCCGTGTTCTTGAGGGATGCCTGAAAACAAACAAGCCTTTTAAAATCTCGCCGTTGAGGTGCACAATTTAACAGTGCTTGACAACAGCTTTGACTCTCCCCATTGGACTGATTGGCTAATTGTTAGTCGCTACGGCAATGCTCATTTGGTCAATTGTTTCAAGAAACAGCTGTTTCATGTTACAGTGCCAGACCGACCCCGTCAGCTCAGTTGAACAAATGGATTTAAGAATCAGCAACAACAAAACCTCCTCTGTTACCGATTTTCTGCTTTGTGAGCCATCCAGCCCACATCTACACTTCAGGAGTATCCATCCTGCAGCTAATTTAGCTCAGGGAAAACCAAGCACTTCCTGCTTCATGTTGCTGGGAATAACCGCAGTTCTGAAAGTTCAAGAAATGTTCGATATAACTCGTGTATTTTCTGCATGGCTGGATAAAAGATGCTGTGCACATTGAAAGAAAGAAGATAACTCAGTGTCAGTGCTTGAACTTAATTTCAACTTTTTAAAATCTGCCAGAAAAATGGAGCAGCATGCATCCGAAACGTTGCTGAAGATATTTGGCATTAAAGATCCAGCACCATAAACTTGGTTGCTATTGTGAGACATTATGGCGTGTTAGAACATGCTGAAACCAGTGTGGTCAGTGGATGTGGGCCTTCGACAAGCACAAGGCCAGTACACACTGTGACTGTGCAGCAACAAATTACTACAGCACCATGTCTTTAAACTTCACAGGAAAATTGTGTGCAGCAAAGAAAACCTGAGACAGTTCAGGGTTAATGAAAGCCACAGCAGTTTGTCCTAAAGTTAATTACCAGAGTTATCGTAGTTTTAATTAGTGTCAGTGTCGTGCTTGTCTGGTCACGGCGTTTTGATCTCAATTAAAATCACAAAGTTTGTGATTAACATGATGATTAGAAGTTTTAAATCATGGATGGAGCAGTGTTTCAGCCACATAGACGGTCCGCCCGGGTATCGTAAACTCCCAAACTTTTTTTAGTTTAGTTTTATTTTTTATCCACTCAAGAGAATGATGACATCATTGATCGATTTACTAGTGGGTGACCATCATTCTTATTTTGATAGTTTTGTTCCTGCCAACCAGCCCTGGCCCTTCCTGTTCTTTCCTTATCAGATTTTTATTGTTCCAGAGAGTTTCTCATCCCGTTGCTGGGTGGAGTAACTCCACTGTAAAGGTCTGCTGGCAGTGCCTGTTCTGTTGTGTGGACGGTAACTGTAATCAGAACTTACAGCAGGTTGGAAACTATGTGCTGCTCCATCTGTGGGATGTGGAACTCATTGGAGAGGTGGCTGATCATTGCTCTGGCATCCATTGTTAGTGCTCGGGACACACGTGCACCTTCCTGTCGCTAAAGCCACAAGCAGAATCTAATTATATGGGAGACAGAGTGAAGTTACAGTGAACACTTGTGTTACCTTTCACTGTTTCCAATGAACTGTTGTATTCTTCAGGCCTTCATCACTGGAATACTCAAGTTCTCAGTGTACTCGCTTTTTCTCAGATGGACCATTGAGAGTATTTGACTCCACTGCGATCCGCAGCACATACGCACACGTCCCTCTTTTCGTGTGTCTCGTTGTTTTTGGCTCGTTCCAAACCTTTTTAAAATTCAGTGACTTTAAATGTGAATGTTTAATCGTTGCTCTTAGTTTCTACCACTTTTCCCAACCACAGTAACCGAAAATACTCTGTTAGAAATCTCACTGAATCAGCTTTTAATGCAAAACTAAAACGTGTGGTCCAGTTCTGTTTTTTCAGAATTTTTTAAAGTAGCCAACTCCTGACTGCACTTTGATGTGTGGTTTGATAATCAAATTCAGTTATGATAAGCAGGTACACGTCTGGGTTCAGTTACGATAAAATGCCCAGCGAGCTCCATCTGTAGGCCTGCCGCGGCTGTTTGCTGGAAGCCTTCTGCAGAGGGTGAAAGAAAATACATTTTTGCAGACAGACTGAGGTCTTTAAGTGGAATCCGGTGGATCAGAAAGTCCAGAGAGCAGGTTCAGGTCCTGAACCTGCCTGAAGACCTCCACCGTGTGGCCTCATTATCCAGCCACACACACACCAAACCCCCCAAACAGACCACCAGCCCAGCTAATTGGAGATGTTGTATCACCTCCCTCGTGTCTTTTGCTCTTTGTGTTTCTTACACACACACACACACACACACACACACACACACACACACACACACACACACACACACACACACATGGTGACCCAGTGGGAGTTGGCAGCTCGGAGCGAATTGAAAGAGAAGGCAGAAAGTCATTACTTCTCTCACTAGATTGTGTGTGTGTGTGTGTGTGTGTGTGTGTGTGTGTGTGTGTAATCCCACCATCAGTATGCCGCTCATGCTTTGCAACAGAAGGGAGGAAATTGAAGAGAGAGAAAAAGAGAGGAGGGAGAGAATAGTAGGAGGGGGGAGGCGACAGTCCAACACGGAGTTCTTTTGATTACAGATGGTAAATGTGCCTTCAGTTACCACCTCCTCCTCCTCCTCTTCATCGTCTCCTCGCTCCTTCTCACTCGGGGGATTTGAGGTGGACGTGAGTGGAATCACTGACTGCGCTGTGTGTGTGTGTGTGTGTGTGTGTGTGTGTGTACGCGCTGTACTGTATTTTGTATGGCGGTGGTTTTATTATGGAGCTAAGCTGGGGTCACAGAGGTCGTCTGCTGGAAGTTTTAAAACTGAAAGTGCTGTTTGTTACCAGGACTGCCCTGTTATGACAGGGGGGTTAATCCCAGTTATTTTGGCCAATAATTAAAATTTGGCTTGTTTAACATAATTTTAATTAGAATAACACTTGCAATGGATTCAATTAACATTATTTATAGAAGAGTTTTCTTGAACTTTAAATATATTTCAAATGAAACAAACAAATAACAGAGAAAAGCAACGGAAGGATACGGGAACAGTCGGTCGGGTGTGCAGCCACAGTAACAGTATTAGTTTATTCTGAAGCCACGTGCTGGTCCGGTGCACCCTAACCCTGGTGCGTGATATAGGCGCCTTTTATAAATTCTCCCTCCACGCTGCATTACATGCGACGTGCCCCACTGGGACCTTTTTTATTCTTTCTTTTTTGTCTTAAACTCCTTTCTTACTTTCACTTTAACTCGCCGTTCGAGTTTAAGAACTAAAAACTACTCGGTTAGGTTTAGGAAATCAGGGTTTAGATTTCTCTGGAAGAAAGTGACTCATGCATACGAGTATGTTCTGCATCTCTGTGGGCTGCAGAGGAGGCGGGATTAGATGTTACACGTCACATTTGTCGTCATGTACCCACCGCTGCCATGCTGTCTCCGTACTGTGTCATCCAGTTAGGTTTATAACTTAACGTCGGTTGCTGACCTCAGCGTAAGATTTCTTTGGAGAAAGAGAAACAGTTTTGTGTTGTTCTTCTTCGCTCCCACCAACATAATGAGGAAATCTTAGGTACAGTTAGAATGATAGAAGCCAGTCTAAAATGGGTTCATATCAGGAAAACCTTTAGAAAATATAAACGAACACCAAATGTGGATGGCGCAAGAATTTTATTTCTCCAAAAAATCCGCCCAGTCAGTGGACTTCAAAGATCCAAAGAGGTTTAATGGGAATAATCGCTCGGACATCGGTTCCCCAGCTGTCTGCGTTCACAACTGAGTATAAACCCAAAAGCCAGCTGGTTTCCCAGGGTCTCCTGCTGGCAGGACGTCCTACAACCATCTCGTCTGGGACTCCCCAACGAGGCATCCTAGTCAGGTCTTTGAACCTTGGCTGGCTCCCTTCAGTTTGGAGGTGTATCAGCTCTACTATTAATTTACTGGTCCCATAAGTGAGCGTAGGAATGTAGCTTAACCAGGAAATTGCTTAACTTATCGTAGTGAATAATATTGCCAAAAACTGTAATTATTGTTTTTCTTTTTAATCAAGCAGCATTATTTACATTGTTACATTCTAAAAGACAGGTGGAGCTTCCAGCTCTGAGAAGTGAACCCAGCGAGTGTGCGGTGCCTCCACTTTTAATCGCTTACGCCTCACTTCCAGCTCCATGGCACAACTTCATCAGTGCCTATATCAGTATTTATACTATCTATGGTTGCAGCCAATGTTTTCACCACTGTATGTGGTTTAAATGTGGCCGATGAGCGTACACTTAGCAGTGACAGGCTACTGATTTAGCAGTTCATTAATGTGCCTGCACCTGTACTCGCCTTACGTCAGTGCAAATGTCAGTCAGAGCTCCTCGTTAACAGCTTCTTCTGTCTCTGTTTGTCTCTGCAGGACTGAGCACAGCAGGAAACGCCACACACACCTGACAGGTAAAGCTATTTTTGCTCATCGCTAATTTAGCCACGGCGTCTGTTTGCTGGTAACGAGCAGCACGGCTGCAGACAGCTGCAAACAGCTGCGATGGATCACAATCATCTTGTAGATTTGTGGCACTCATGCTTGCAGAAACAATGATTACACTCATTACTGAAATAAATAAAAACTCTGCTTTTACTTATTTAACTCCCCCCAAACGATTTTCTCGGGACTCGATGGTTCGTGTGATATCTTACTGTAACATCTGATCTCAGTCTGTCGTGTCATATGAAATCTCTTTTAACCACGACGTTGTTATCGTGGGGTAATGACAGATAAATAGCAGCTTCACCAAACTTCTATTTTTAATCCTGTGAAAACAAGATGGGAAGTTGTAATCACAAGAAACAGCCTGTTATCCCAGGATATCAAGATCGCAGAGCTGTTTTATCGAGCTCTCTTTAACCAAAAAATGGAGTGTGAAGCAAACAAAGGTTAGAAAAACTCCACACGGGAATCCAAAAAATGAAACGCAGACTCGCAGCGATGCAGATGAGGAGGTGAGACTGAGCGTTGCCGGGTTGCGACCCGGGTAAGAGCAGCCTCGCATCTCACGTTCCTGATTAATGATGCAGCTGTTCCCAAACAATGAAAACACACGGACACGGTCAGGTTGTCATCACATGTGCACACCTCACTCTCACATACAGGAAGCTATCACGCCTCTGTGTCCTTTTCCACATGTCGGTTATTCAGCTCAGACGGCACACCTGTTGATTGGTTCGGATCGAGCTCGGATCGCGTTCATGCCATAAACGAACCGCTCTGGAGTTGATTTGGAATCGCACTTCTGAGTGCAATTACTGTGTTCACACCGGCCCCAATGAAAAGCACCAGGTGGGAAAATTACACATCCTAAGTGCAAAGTAGCAGCAGTAAAGCATGCATGGGTGTCACTCAAAAACACATGCTGTAGCTGAGCTGATCTAGTCTACTGGTATCTGAAATCAGGGCAGTGAGCAAAAAGAGAACCAGAGAACAAGTGAGAGGGAGCTTTTATTGGTCCAGGTGTAGCTCACACATCCAGTTACTTCAATCGACTCCTGCAGAACAAACCACAACACAAAATCCAAAATAGAGACGCCCAGGGGTCGTCACAACTCTCGCCCAGGGTCAGGGTAAGGATCTCAGTAGCTCAGAGTGGTTAAGAGGGGGCTCTTCCTTCGCTCTGGCAGGAATCAGCTGAGATGGTTAATCAGACCAAGACACCACCTAAAGACCGCCACATTCACGTGTTACAGTCACAGTGCAGGTAACAGCGGTTGAAGACCACAGCATGCCCAAAATAAATGCAACTGCCTGCAGTGAACCTTTGAACTTTGTTGTCTTTGGTTGCTTCGAAGTCAGAGATCAGGTCTACGACCGCTCTCAGGCAGGCCCTGTCTCCAAGGTGAATTTGGTGCATCAACATGGTGATGATCACACTCTGACTTTAAAGATGTGCTGCACAGGAACAGGAGACGCAGGAAGTGAAAATGCGGCCATTACGTCATCATTTCACAAGCTGACAGCTGCGCGGTCGGCACATACCCAAAAACTCTCTGATGTCCATGTTTCTACATGAAATGTGTTCTTTTACTGCACCTGTCATGAAAGCGTGGACGTGGATAGGACACATGCATCGCTCACGTAGTGCAAAAACAAACAGATGTTCGAGCCTGTAAATAAGACGCCTGCTTAAACAAATGAAGAGAAATGAAACGGCAGTTACATAAATACACTGTTGGAGCTGCATCAAGAACAAATCACGTCTCTCTCGTGGAGCGTGGCTGAACTTTCAACATTTAGTGCAATGAAATTCTGCCAACTGGCAAACAAGCTTGGGCAGAAATATCAGAAATATCAGTGCTGCAGATGTTTTCAAGACCAGCTGCATACAAGAAGGACGATGTTAGAACTCTGACAATAAAATGACTTGAATCCTGTGATTTCGGAGGCAGAGGTAAGTGTTTAATGTTTCTGTTAAATCTGCTGTGTAAAAAAGCACAGAGTCGATCATGGAGACGCTGCAGAGGAGTGAAGGAGTTTGTGCTTCAGTGTGAACTCTGCAGCCTCGTTTGTTTCCCTGCAGCTGATTTCTGGTTCAGCTCCAGATGACCTGTACTCCTCCACATTCCTCCCAGTGCGTGCACGTGTGTGTGCGTGTGTGTGTGTGTGTGTGTGTGTGTGTGTGTGTGTGTGTGTGTGTTCACACACTGAGAGGACACAGAGAGAGAGGGAGAGAGAAAACTCGGGAGGTGTCACGTTGACATATTTTTTTCACTCTTCATTGCAAACAACAGAATGATTAATTTACTGGTTTATTGATTAAGTGACTTGTTGATTGATTTTCGGGCGGCCTGTAAAGCGTGTCATGTTTTCCTTTCTTTTTTTTTCTTTTTTTTTAAATAGCAGCAGTGATATCCAAACAATCGAGGATCTGATTGATTAACCTCGCCCAGCAGCGCCCCCTGGTGTTTGGCATCTGCACTCTGTCTACATGTGAAATAAGCAACACAAAATATTTCCGTCTTCCAAAAATGTATTTGCACCGTATAAGCTACAAACATGTAATGTGTAACGATCGTCTCTATCTGAGGTAACGACACCGATTGTGTAACTGGAACATCATCGGTTTAAAGATCCGTCTGAGGCTCTTTGCCGTTGCCGCTCCGTGGTCTAAGTAATAATAGTCTTTCAGTGGAAGCGGGTCAGAGGAACATCAGGGATCATATCTGTCAGCGTTGTAGCCACTTCATCTATCAAGCATAACTCAGCTGTAGTGTTCACTCCCAGCGGTCACTGCAGTGAGGAGACTCACAGTGTTGTCAGCATGATACATCACTGCCCTGTGTGTGTGTGTGTGTGTGTGTGTGTGTGTGTGTGTGTGTGTGTGTGCGTGTGGGACGGTTATTGTTCGGATGTAGGACTCTGACGGTCCTATGGATAATCTACGTCTAATTGCGCCCGTTCTCACTGCAGCCTTCATCCCTGCACAGTAGCAGAGTTACCAAGTGATCGGTGCCTCACGCTGATTGTTTTTCTCTGGAAAGGAGACAGAATTAAATTCTCTCTTGTTTTTGATTTATTGAGTCTGTCACTTTTTCGGGCGGTTGGTAGCCTACAGCAGAAATAACTTCGGATTGGATGGAGCGGTGTGAGACAGCAGCACATCAGAGGAGAAAATAACCGTGCGCGTTATACTCACTGTGTCTTACAATGCAGATTGCTCATTGGTTTTGATGTTTAATGTTAGTAATTGTCATGTTTGTCCATATTTACATTTATGTTTTTAAACATTCATTAAATCAGACCAGCAGGTCGTTTGCATGCTGGATCAAGGTGTGACCAAGAAACTGAGTTGTGACTAAAACAGCTATAAGAAAGGTGGGCGTGGCTGTTTGTGGATATGTGAATGTGTTTAAGGGCTGCCGAGGCCTGCTGCTGGCCTCCGGGCCACAGCTTGAGAACCTCGGTGTGGAACGTAGCTGTAACTTTTTATTCTGATGATGCTGACTTGAATCATCTGATTATCATGGAGCCACTCACTAACGTAAGCTAGCCTGTGCAGGTTTGCCAAGTGGTTGTCATTAGCTGTTACCTTTCTCTCTGTGAGATGAATGTTTGTATGACGCTCCTGGGAAAACTTCTGCATGCAGGTGCATCTCTGTAGCCTTTGCGTTTGTTGAATTTCCATTACTTTGTGTCACCAATAAGCTTTGTAAATGTACAAACACGGCACCATAAATTCAGCTTCAGAGCCTTAGCATTTAAACCTGAGCAGCAGGCTCATGTGAGATTAACTGCTCCCGGCCGGCTGAGACATTCAAACAGTTTGTGACAGAAATTCATATTAAATAAAATGTAATAATCAGTCTGTAATTGTTTAAATGTCAGGGCAGCCGATTGAGTGTGCGATCTTTGTGTGGTTTAACCTTTATTCAACATGTTCTTGTGTAAATCAGCCGGCAGATTGTCTGAATAGTTTCAGAGTAATAAAGAGTCAAATACCGAGAAGAGCAAGATATTGATCTGTGAGAGATTTAGACCGTCAGGGCGTTGTGACTGGAACTGTGTCCTCACAAGTATAGGAGTGTGTGTGTGTGTGTGTGTGTGTGTGTGTGTGTGTGTTACATGATGGCCAGTCATGGACTGCATTTCAGCTAAATTGTAGGCAAGTGATGGAAAAAGGAACAAAAAAATCTTTAAATAAATCCATCCATCCATCCATCCATCCATCCATCCATCCATCCATCCATCCATCATTGCTGTTGGATGAGTTGTGTTGGTCTTTGTGATGCTGTTGCCGTTCAGTTTTATTTATATAGCACCAAATCACAACAACAGTTGCCTCAAGGTGCTTAAGTCTGCTACACAATTTCCACTTCCCTTCAGCGCAGCTTTCTTCACTTCTCCACTGTAATGCAGATTTCTTCCAAATAGTCTTGATGTTATCCTTGAAATGGGGACATGCTGTCCTTCCTTCTGCATGGATGTTGTGACCTGTCTCTCAGAGTTGGTGCTGCATTCCTGAGGTGGGAATCATGGTTTCCTTCAGATCCCTGATGTTGCCGTCTCCATCAATTGAGTTGATCTTCGGGATCTTTGGTGGCGCTCCATTGTTCTAAAGTCCCTGCTGTAGGCGGTCCATGATTCAGCAGCATACAGAAGGGCTAAGAGTCAGAAAACCACACACCCACACCGACCACGTCTTTGGACTGTGGGAATAAAAGTGGGAATCCTTCACAGGGAGAACAGATGCACTCCGTCCAGAAAGATCCAGAAACCTGGAACCTTCTTGCTTATCACTGCACCACAGAGCCACCTGTAACTCTTTTAAATCTTTATTTAAAATCGTATCCAGAGCCTGCTGCTTTAACTCACCAGGTTGAGTGGGTGAGCTTTATGCTGAAGGCCACTGCAGGGTCCCGGATCACTTCCTGTGTGCCATTCCTCCCCGCTCTCTCCCTGCATGCGGTTTGCCAAAAAGGCTCAAAATGCCCCAAACAATTCTGAAAACTCACTAACAGTTACATTTAGTTACATTTTTGTTATTTAACATGACAACCACACGTTTCTGTTTTTTTAGAGGTACTTAAACACTCATTCATACCCACTGAAGCTAAAAAATTCCCTCCACAGCTGAGGTCCACCATCATGTCTGCTGCTATGCAGGCCCCCCTGGCTCAATGTGGGGAAACCGATGGCATGTGTGTTAAATGACTCACTGACGTTCTATAATATATGCTCAGTTAATTAGGCACAAACAAATGCACGCCACTACAACCGCCAGGAAATAAATCCTGCCTTCATCAAGGCTAGAAGCTGCAGTAAACCAGAGGCTGCGAGGAGCACGTAAATATTAAAGAAGGAGTCGAATCCCGTCAGACCTGCTGTCAGCCGTGAATCAGGTGGGAGAAATCTGCAGCAGGGTCTGCAGGAGCATACATTACATGTTTTGTCTTAATATATGTGTGCATACAGTAAAGTGAGTGTGTGTGTCCGGTGGTCATCTCCCAGCAGAGCGCTCCTGCTCTCCATCAGTCTATTTCTGTCTCTGAGTGGGCAGGATGGATGAACCGCCCGAAGGGATGGAGAGGGGGATGAAGAGAAAGTGAGAGAGGTGGAAATAGTAGAGGAAGAGGAGTGTATGCGATGCCGCCGTCCTCTCGTTTTGATCGACCTGTGTCGCTTTGTGTTCAATCTGTTTTTGGGGGGGGTTTTTTCTCTTCTTTTTTTTTCCAGCTCGTAATGAATTAATTAGAGATGACATCACCGGGAGAGAGAGGCAGGTGCCGCTGCAATGGAAGACTGTGATAGGCTGTGAATGAAGAGGGTGACAGACGAGGGAGAAACGTGGAAAGGACAAGAAGATTAGAGGGTTTAGAGTTAAGACACCTCAGAGGTCTAATTATTGCCCGTCCATTAGTGAAGTCTTAGGACACCAGTGGTTGTCACTGGCAACGGACTTAAAGATCTGCAGACTGAAAGGAAGGAAGTTTTGTTTAACCTCTCATCGAAAGCTGAGTAAAAATACATGCACCTGTCCAGGTGTCTTGTCGTATTCGTGTTTCCCCCAACAAGCTTAAACATGAACATTGAAATTTCGGTCAGCGTTTCCTTTTCAGGAACGTCTCAGCAACGTGTCTCCTCTCGCCTCTCACTGCTTGGTGTGTGGGAAATTTGATCACTGTAAGTTTGCCAGAGGATGAAAATGGCGACATGTTGGTGAGGGCGATACTTTAGCTGAAATGCTAATTCCTGATATTTGTCTAGATGGCTGTCCCTCCCATCCCCTGTTTCTGTTCCTGGTGAACGTTCTTCCCTGTCATCGCTGAGCACTCACTGGTAGGGGAATTTCTGGAGGAAAGACAATGTTGTTAGAAGTCCACCCCAAGCAACTTGAAGTCGATCATTCTACAGTGAGAAAGATTATTAATTAGGGAAAAGCACTGAGGGCTTTATGGCTTCTGTGGAAGGTTTGCCAGGACAAAAGCCTGAATATGTCAGCACAGCTTGGTTTGCAGAGTTGCATCACATAAACCCAAAGACTTCTGGAACAGCGTCCTTCTAGCAGACCAGACCAAAGTGGAGATGTCCGTCCATGATTCACAACACCAAGTCTGGAGCACAAACACCTCACACTAACTATAAGCACGGTGTGGATGGGTGACAATTGGGGCACCTTTCACTTACTGAGTCAAAGTCTTCTGTATACTAAAGTATTCTAGAGTTAAATATGAGGACATCTGTCCAACATCTAAAGCTTGGGTCATGCAGCAGGACAGTGATCCAAGCTCAGCAGCAAATCCACAACAGAATGGAGAAAATGAAAAGAATCAAAGTGCTTGTTATGCCCCTCTGTAGCCCCTAATCTCCTCAATGTTTTCAGCTGGTGCTAATTGGCCACACCTAATCAGGTGTTGATAAAAGCATACCTGAGGCAGGCATTTTATTTTTCTCATGATTGTGTCTTTCCTCTTTTTAAAGATAATTTATGCCTCATGTCAGGTGAGCAGCTGCATGAAAAAGATAAATGTCATGAATAAAGAGCTGCATTAGTTACCTAAAAGCAAAGATAAACTTTTGAGGGGAAAAATGACAGCGTAGTGTTAATAATTACTTTTCTCTCGACTCATTTTTAGACCAACACCGTTTAGATAAGTATGCTCTTTGGCTGCTCTACCTCTAATCCTGCTTCAATGGTGGCAGAGGCATTTATGTGTAATTTAGCAGAAGCATCCATTACACAGAGCAGGATTAGGTTCGGGCTGCTGATGTGACTGAGGTCAGACTGAAGAGTCGCTGGCTCCGAGCGAACGTCGAGTCAGTAAATGAATAACAGAGCAAACTCGGTGAATGTGAGAGAGAGAGAGGCAGCAGCTGCTTCTCCTCCTGCTTGCAGGAAAACAGCTGCTTCACTGGTGGAGGATACAGCCCGAGGGACTCACAGTGACACACACACACACACAGATCTCCTGTGTGCTGAGAGGTCAGCAGGCTACCAGGTATAGGTGGAGGACGGGTGAGAGGAAAGAGAAGGAGCTGAGGGAGGCGAGGAGATTGAGGAGGAAAAGAAGGGGGAAGTGCTGAGTCTAACTGATGACCGCTGCTTGCTACAGCCTGCAGCTATTTGTACGTCGCAGGAAAAAAAAGATAAATAAATAAAGAAGACAAATGTCCCCTGCTCTGTGGAGGACAAACTAAATCTTCCCCGCGGCTCTCCTCTGCTACTGTTTCAGAAACTCTAAACCAGAGAGGAGAGCAGCTAAAGAACAACAAATATATCCTGGGAAATGCGGCTCGCCGGCTGCTGCATTCGCCCGGTGCGGGCAGGGATTTGGTGATCTGCATTTCAATCCAGAGTAAAAGGACAGAGAAAGACAGAAGGAAGAGGAGAAAGTGGACGCGGTGATGGATGGGTTTCAGCAGAGACTCACAAACTCAGTCAAAGACCCAGAACGATTGAAAAACTCCTCCCACAGCTTTATTACTCCTCGTGATGAATGGAGAAAATGAGCTAAATGAAAATGACACGCAGAGCGAGTGAGTCCTGTAACGGCCTCAAACTGAAACCTGAACCCTGTGTGACCAGTTCCCCCTAAAAACGTTGAATTTCATGACCTAAACCCCTACTACGCTGGGGATCTCCATCTGGGACATGTGATCGTATTAGCTCCAGGTTCATATCAGTGTGTTTACATAAGCTGCTGCTTAATACAGCGAAGGACCGTGGACCCTTATGTGGACGGTTGGTAGTCGTTTTACCTTCAATGTTGGCTGTGTGATAACACACTTTATATTTTAGTCCAATAGATAAACTTTAGAGTTAGTTTCTATAAATTATAGCTTAAATTAAATCAACAGCAGTCAAAGTTAACACAGCTGATGCTGCACACAGTCCTAGAACCCGCTGATAGCATAAACTGTATATAAAAGATGGCCATGGCCGTCTGGTCTAAAAAGGGCCTAAAACATCAGTTGTTTCCAGTTGCCAGCAGGGGGCATCTCTCAATTAACTAGATATTTGTTGGAAAACGACCCTTGATCTGTGACATCATTGAACACTTTTAAATCTTATTTACTACAATGTTCAGTTTATTTTATTTATAAAGCACCAAAACACAACATCAGTCACCTCAAGACCTCAAGGATGTGTGGTTTCAAAAAGCCTTGATGTAATGCTGTTCAGCTGCACACATACCGGTTACCATTGTTCAGGTAATACTGTAATCATGGTTATTTAGCAAGTTAAAAAATGTTACAAATGAATAAAAATGAGGCGAGGGTCATGGGGGACACGGGTTTAACTGGTAGGGGGTGGGCCCCGGAATATAAAACCAGTTTCCCAAAGCCAGCCAGCAGTCACTGCAGGACAGACTCCACAGTGGGAGAGCTCCAGGTCAAAGTGAACTTGCATCAGGTCCCTCAGAAGACCTTGAGCTAGAGAGAATAAACCAACAACCACGTGCTTCATGCCACTGACAGCAGACCAGGAGACAAATCCTGAGACGAGGGCGGCTGCAGGTAATCCTGGTAAACCCTCTGAGTTTTATTTCCTCTGGGTTGATGTTGCTGGTCAAAGGCTCTCTGTGTGCCAGCTAGCTATGATATTAAGATTTAGCTTAAAGTTAAAATCACAATAGCACTTAGTGATGGGTGACATCATACTGCGCTACATCCATCTTTTATGTACAGTTTGTGGTCAATATGCACATTAGTGAGAAAATCCCAGTCATGGAACAAAAAACTAACAAATCTAACTAATGTTTGATGATCTTTATTCTGGAGATTATTTCTTTTAATTGAAAGACAAGGTTAAAACGGGCTCCAGCAAATAGTCAGGGCCGTCCAAAGCTGTTACAACATGGAAAAAGTAATTTTATCTGCTTATATCATCTGTTATGACGTCACCATCACCAGCTCAGTAACAGGAAAGCTGTCCACAGCCTGCAGATGAGGGTGCAGATGATTGGGTTGTCCATAATGCAGTTAGCAAAATATTCATTCCAGGTGGTCCTCTCAGCAGACGGAAAACGAAACATTTGAAAGGATTCATGTTCACTGCTTTGTTTGACTCTGTTTCCCCGAATCTCCGTCACACCATGCAGACGGAACGCAGCTCGCATTGATTTTCACTCCTGAAATGATCAAACGTAGAAAGTTTGATAGAAAATATAAACATTTTTTGCAGTAGACGAGTCTCTCATAGACTATACACGCACGCACACACACACACGCACGCACACACACGCACACACTCTGCACTGATGTGCAGCAGAGAAGACGAGCCACCCGGGGAGAGACTCTCCGTTTCCTGTCAGCCTCGCCAACTTCCTGTCACCATGTTGATTTACTGTTCCATTACTCTACCTGTGGAGCTCTGTGCGTGTGTGTGTCTGTGTGTGTGTGTGTGTGTGTGTGTGTGTGAGAGAGAGAGAGAGGTAATTCTGTGTTTTAGCCTTGTGAGTGTGTATAAGATATTCTTTCAGTGTCTCAGTGTTTTGTGTGTGTTTCTCCTCAAAGGCTGGCATCACTGGCAAAGTGCCTCACTGAAGTAATTGCACACACACACACACACACACACACACACACACACACACACACACACACACACACACAGAGCCTCGGGAGCAGCAGTAGTTGTTACCATGGTGTCATCCTCTCTCTGACGATTGACCAACCTTCAGACTTTCTTCTTGTTGTTGTGTTTAATATTTTTGCACTGAAAACATGAGTCTCATTTATAATTGGAAGTAAAAGTTCTTAAATGTCTCAGTGATGGTTTAATCTGGCTTCTTTGGTTTTGGCTCAGTTCATTTTCTTTAACCACTTGTAGATCAGTGTCATGGTGGTGGAGCCTGTCTCAACTGTCATTGGGCAAGAGGTGGGATAACACAAAGAGACACAACAATTCATACCCAGGTGATTGTAAACACCTGTTTAAAAAGAAAGTGATAACTGATTCTGTTGAGTACACAGTTTTGCTTGTACTGGATCTCACCTCTGCCTCGATACTGATACTGTGATCAATAATATCCATATGTATGAATCGAGTCATGTCTGAAAGAACAGTTCTGCCTCGTGGAGTACCTCAGAGGTCTATTTTGGGTCCACTTCTCTTTTGGCTTTGCCCCATTGGCCACATTTTTAGATGTAATTGTGTTACGTTAACAATTTCTTATTATCTCTCTGCTAATGACATTCAGTTACACGGTTGTTTCAGCTTCTGAGTTTTCTAAAATGTTTATTTTAAGTAATCGCCTGACAAAAATCAAGCAATAGTTCACTGACACCTTCCTTCAGTTAAATATTGATTTAAAAAAAACTATGATTATTGTTTCTTCAGAAATTAGGCAGCATATCAGCCTCAGAGATTTGGGTTTCATTTTGCATGGTTCATCGTTGTGTCAAGACTTTAAAGTGGGACCAACAGAAGATCACACGTCACTCCAGTTTTGGCGTCTCGTCACTTGTTGCTACATTTTAGAATTCATTTTAAATTTTTGTTGTAATTTTACGGGCACGCTACACTCCAGCATTTCTCCTACGCTTCGTCCCGGGCTCTTAGGTCATCAGGTCAGAGGTTACTGGCTTTCCAGGCAGCGATTCCACGTTCCTGGATCTTTATTTCACCGTCTTTACGCTGTACAAACTCCACTGGCTTATAAAAGAAGACGTTTTTATACAGTCAAACTTTTAACTAACTTGATGTTTTATGTTGTATTCTATTGTTTTACATTGCTATAGTATGTTTTATTTCTAACATTTTATTTCGAAGCACTGGCTCATTATCTGTGAATTACTTAGTCTTTGACTCGGTGCTGTTTCCTGCAGTATATTGCAAGTAAACCTGACAAGTTTGGGATCAAGTTTTGGGTGGCCTGCGACCTAAAATCCAAGTACATTTGCAATGTCCTCCCATATCTTGGCAAGGACCCCAATCGTCCCAGTGGGGAGAGACGGTTTGAAAATGTAGTGATGAGGCTGATGGAACCATTCCTAGACAAGGGCAGAAATGTTACCACGGACAATTTCTTCACATCGCTTTCACTTGCGCAAAAACTTCTTAGACGGAAAACCACCATCCTCGGCACAGTCAACAAGATTCGCCGGGAAATTCCTCAATCCGCTAGAAACTCAGATCGCAATGAATTCACCACTCAGGTAGGCTGCAGGTCTTTTGTGGTTCTATGTTTATGTGTTTCATTGTGTGTAAAAGTGCTATGGAAATAACAATTTATCTTATTTCTTAGGTGTTTTCAACCTCTGCTGCCACGCTGACGGCGTATGCGGCTAAACGGAAGAAGACAGTCTATATTCTTAGCCCAGGGGTCTGCAACCTTTAACACCCAAAGAGCCACTTGGACCCGGTTTCCACGCAAAAGAAAACACTGGGAGCCGCAAATACTTTTTGAAATCTAAAATGAAGATAACACTGTATATATTGTTTTTTTTACCTTTGTGCTTTGTGTAAACAACTAAAGTAAGTAAGTAAAGTTTATTTATTAAGCGCTTTTCACAGACAGGCAGTCACAAAGCGCTGTACACAAATATTAAAATAAACAATACAATCAATAGACATTATACACAATGTAAAAGATCAAATGTAAATAATGTAAAGAATATAAAATACGTAGATCAACAATAGGCTTGTTTGAACAGAAAAGTTTTTAACTGCTTTTTAAAAGAATCCACAGAGAAACTATGTGTATTGCTTATGAAATCCATGAAGTGCTACAGAGAAAATTACATTTTATTTATGTAATTAACATATTTTGAACTCTTAAAGAAATATAACAAAAGCAAAGACACCCAGCTGAACTAAAATGATCCATGTAGCAAACAAAAACTGTTGTGAGCCGCCTCCCTTTTAAAAAAGTAATTGGAAAACAAGCACTATGCCGCTTAAAAAAAAAAATAAAAAATTGCAAAATTCTGCCTAAGTATCTATTTTACCTTGTTAATGTGTGTGGCGGGGCGTGGTCTGCAGTGCCGCTGAATGGGAGTCGGACGCACCTGAGCGGCACCCGCAATCGCGCCTCGCCGCCTTAAAGCCTGCGCTCTCTCTGTTGTTGTGTTGTCGGGCTGTGAGCTGAAAAGCTGCAGCCGGCTGTATGCGTACAGCAACCGTGTGTGAAAAGTGGTCAATATAGAGATGCTGAAAAGCGCGTTCATGCAAACATCGTCGGGTCTGCCGTGATATGTTTACAATAAGACTTCTGGTCCCAAACCTCTGCTTACAGCGTCTGCAAATCGGGGCTTTCATCTTTACGCAGGACTGTAAGCTGTCATCTGTGAGGCGTGAGCGTGTTTGTTTTTAACATAGTTCACGGTGGAGAACAGCTGCCGACATAATTGGCCTACCTGGGGTTGAAAGTCTCGATAAATGCACGGCGTTTCGGCGGGTACACCGGCTTCCCCGAGTGTAACGCTTATTTTGAGCGATGAAAAAATTAATAAAATATTATTTTATTTTTATATTTCAAAATCACAACAATCTTCCAATATAGAACTACAAGTTTTTTAAAGAACTAAACACAAATAAAATGCACTTCAGCTAAATACTTATAATTTATTTTCCCAAACCACGCGGAGCCGCACTATAAAGACTAAAGAGCCGCATGCGGCTCCGGAGCCGCGGGTTGCCGACCCCTGTCTTAGCAGCATGCACAGCGTGGTTCAGACTGATAACATCACCAAAAGAAAGCCCAACACTGTCACCCTTTACAACACCACAAAGTGTGGTGTGGATGTGATGGACCAGATGGTGCGGGAGTACACGGTCTGCAGAGGAACACGGCGCTGGCCAGTTGCCGTGTTCTATAACATGATTGACATGGCAGCACTGAATGCACATGTGCTGTATCAAGCATGCACCGGGACGCAGGAAAGACGGGTGGACTTCCTGGTGGAGCTTGCAAGAGAGTTGGCTAACTCTCATATGGCTGGGAAGAAGGCAAGAAAAGAACAGTTGCTTCGGACACAACCCTCCACACCTAGCCCTGGAAAAAGAGCCACGTGTCAGGTCAAACACAAATGCAAGAACAATCATGCCACTGTGCGATGTGTTCACTGCTACAGATACACATGTGGTAAATGCAGACTACAGATACCATGGCAGTGCCAGGATTGTGAGTGATTGCTGAAAATGTTGAAATGTACTCACTCACTTTTTATTATTATCTGTAAATATGTGTACAAATGGTTGTTTTTGTAGAAATTTTTTTTGTTTTGTTTTTTTTGTACTGTTTTTATCAATAAATCTTTTGGAGATTTATTTTCCCGGATGATTGAGAATGCATCAAGACGAACACAAAACGAAGTTCAGTTGTTGTTGTTTTTTGTACTGTTTTTATCAATAAATCTCAGCAACAAAGGAAATGCACCCATGTGTGTTGATTTCTCCCTAAGATGGCAAACTGAAACACAAGTTTCCTTGTGGCTCAGGAAACTAACCACTTCAAGTGGCTCAGCATGGCCCCACCTTATTTACGTAACAAAAGCAGCTGTTCACAGGTGATTAAGGATATTAGCTAAAAGCCTACCAGCGGGTTTTAAAGGTAGAAAAGCCAAATGGCTGCTCTCTGGGACTTCTAGTGTTAATGCAACACTATATATAGAGAAAAGGAATAAGACTTCTCAGAATGTTAATTTAAAAGCTTTAGAGTAATTTTAATATTTTCCTCATTTCTTTTTCTCCTGATAATGCACCTTAACAAATGGAAGTAGAGGAATCTTCTACTATATATGTAAACTGTTTTTTGGCCCTCAGAAAGTTTGACATAGTCGGCTTTAGGTCTGGTAAATAGTGCAATAGTGCACATTCATACAGTGCAGACCGGCAGCAGCGGCACTGCTCACATATTTTGTGCTCTAAGAACAAACCAAAACCAGCGGGTGATGTCACAGTGGTTGTGTCCATCTTTTATATACAGCCTGTGGATATATCATGGTTTTCATGCCTCTGTTCTGACAGCTTGTCATGAAATATGATGTGATTAACGTGGTTTTGTTTTAGAGGACTGAGGGACCTCCAGGGTCAAGAGGGTTAATTAACCTTAGCGTTGCTTTTTATTTTTGTAAAGACTCACACGGTCTGCTTGGGCGCTTGAATTTCTCCCCATGATTGAAAATCTTTTTATTTTCACCAAAGCCCTCTGTTGGTTTGAGCTCAGTCTAAATGTGTTTGTGGTTTTCCGTTTGAGCCCTGAAAGAAAAATGAAACTTCCCATCGCCGAACTAATTTGCTTCATAATGACTCTGCCGGGGATGTAATTTCAACAAAGAAAAGTGGCCTTTCGCAGAAAAACACAAAGCATTTACATAGGGACCGAGCCCCCTCCCGGTGCCCCCCGTCGATCCCAGCCAGGTTGTTTTGCAGCTGAGCTCTAATGAAGCTCTGAGTCTATTTTGGTTTGTGCGACATGAAAACATTCGGGTGCCTCGGGCTGCACGCTGATCACAGTTCACAGGTTTTAAACAAGCGAGAACACGAAGACGACAAGCGTTTCCTGTCATCGGAGATTTACGCATCTGAGGGGGGAAACAGGATCAAACAATCAAATGTGTCTGTGCAGACAAACGAAACCACACGAAAGGATCCCAGACCTGCCCCGTCTCTCAAAGTGATCAACATGAAAGCTCGTGAAGTTTCATTTGAGGTCACGCAGGTTACATTTTCTTTGAAACTACTGATTATGTGTCAAATTCAGAACTATTGCTGCAATATGACCCAAATAATACTTTTTATTCTCTATTTAATGAGATTACAATTGTATCGCTGTGAGATCTGGCTGTTATAATAAGGGAAAAGTTAATGGAGTTATCAGTCATCGCTGTACTTGAAAGGAGAGATGGCCCAGCCAGATTTATTGTAATAAAATGTGTGGACAGCAACAGGAACCCACAGTTTTATGTCTCTATTGTTTTATAGTTTGGAAAAAATGATTTGCCAAAGATGAGTGCTTCCCGTTTTCTGCAGACTGCACGACCTGACTGTGGAAGTCTGTTTCTGCCACTGAAATATGAAGTTGATAATAGTTTTGTGTTATTTTCTCACAAGTTGGAGTCAATAAGTGGAGATAATAACCTGTTAAGTGTTGAATTATGATGAGGATCTCTGTCAGTGCCTGCATAAAAATCTCAACTGTAGCTCAACACAACACACCTCACAACAAAGTGCAGCACAAGCACAATGAAAACACTGAACCTGGGTTTAAAGAGGACCAGAATGATCCAGAACAGAGTTTTGACACCTTCAGTTAACGACTAATTAAACCTGACGGGTACTTAAATACAAAAACACATGCAGAGTTCATTTTTCATGTGCTGCAGCCTCACACTCCAAACAGCTGATGCCATGGAGATATAAAGTCAGAGCCAGCTGTACGTTACTGTTAGTGTGCATTTTTAATTTCTTTTATCCCTTTATCATCCATCCAGAGTCAGAGAAGAGTCTATCCCACCTACCGCAGGGCGAGAGGCGGGGTACACCCTGGACAGGTCACCACTGAAGTACAATAAAATCAAATCAAACAAAAACATCCCTACAATAACTCTGAAGTACTTTTAGATTGCTCCATTGCTGCACTTCAAACTTGTCCTCAGAGCAAACATCAAATTCTCTTTCAAACTCTGAGGCTCTGGAAGTCTCCTGGCATACTCGAAGAATACGACAGCGGCACAGAAGCTAACCAAAGTACTGCTGTGCATGTGGTCAGCAGTGACATGGACTTCAGATTGAGAATATTTTCACTCCCTCATCTTCCCCAGACAGTTCTAATGTTACGCTCTTTAAATGCCATCAGACTTTGGCAGGATGGAGTCTGGAGGCTGCCTAATGGAAGAGAGGAGCTGCATCTCTGCCTCTTAGGCTACATCCACACTACACGGGTGTTTTTATAAACAGAGATTTTCCGTTTTGTTTTTTAAAAGAAAAATCCCGTCCACGCGTGCAGTTTTGAAAAACATCTCTGTCCACGTGTTAACGCCAAAAACGAAGTCAAACACGATCAAGAACATGCCAAGTCCTAACTGTGTAGAAACGTTGGCCAATCAGAAGTCTAGAATCCTGGGAGGGAAAGACTAAACAATACTAATGAAAAGTTTTTACTTAGTATTTTACTTTTCAAATGCCTTCATCATTTCAAATGTTCATAACTAAAGACAGTATTTTGGCTGGTGTAGACTCACAACTTAGGAATCGACGAAATGCATACAGCATACGTAAATTTAATTTTTTTTAAATTTATTTATTCAAAACCGACAATGACGTTGGCAGATAGTCAGATTAACAGCAACAGTATTTTGTCTCTATCCAACATTGTAGAAATTCATCTCATGTAAACAATAACGTGGCGCACAGCGTGACGTCAAAAAAGGTTCACACCTTTGATGTTGCGTGACTAAATCTCCTTTTACCTCGTGCACACGTAAACGCAAAAAAGAAGTTTGCAAAAATCTCCGTTTTCAGTGATCCAAAAAGCCATTTACGTGTGGTCGAAAGGCCCAAACGCTTAAAATCTGCGTTGTCAAAAATACCCGCGTACGTGTGGACGTGGCCTTACTCAGCTTTGGTGCTGCTAACATGTTCACTGAATAAAATAAAGTAACCGATCAAGGCAGGAGTGGAAGAGCGACCCTCATATTCGGTTTCTTGTATTTAAAAAATACTCAGTTATAGCGCACATTTAAACAGATTATCTTTGTTGGTGGGATAAACCTGTCTCCTCTCAGCAAGAAGGTCCTGGGTTTGAATCCATCTCTCCTGGTACCCTGACATCCTCCCAAAGTTTAACTGCCTCTTGCCTAATAACAGCTGGGATAGGGTTACACACACACACACACACACACACACAGACAGTCCTGTTTTCATATCTCTGTGGGGACATCTAATTGACATAATGCTTTCCCTAACCCCTAACCCTAACCCTCAGCCTAAACCTAAACCTAACCATAACCTAATTGTAGCCCTGACACTAAAACACCATGTTGAGTCTCAAAAATGCCTTCAGACTCTTGGGGACGGTCATTTTGTCCACACAAGCAGAGTAATATTCCAATTTCTGGTCCCCACAAAGATATGTAAACATAGTGCAAACACACAGACGACCCTGAACTGAAAAGATGGATGGATGTGTAAAATCCATACTGCTGCTGACTTGTTCACAGCAGGACTTTGTTTAGCTTCTGTACCAGTTTTCCTGATTTGGCTTCTCCAAACCGGCAGCCTGCTGTTACTATCAGCTGTGGGAAATCTACAAACCATTACAACATATCCAAACTAAGACTTTAATTTAGAAAAGCTGGTTTTAGTGTTTATCTCTGTTTAATCTTCACGATTTCTTCATTTCTTCATTTTATTCGTAATCTGTTTTTCCCTTGCTTGTAAAAATCAAGCCTGTGCATGCGTATGGTTCATTTTTGACGTTACGTACAATCAGCATGCACAAGATGTCTCGCAGGCATTCAGAAAATGTCCTCTTCCTTGATAACTGTCTGCTGGAATGAGCACCGGTGCCTCTGGGGACCGCTGGCAGGACTTTCAAACACCTCAGTGATGTTTCCCGTGATTGCGTCACCTCGTTTGTTTGTGTGTGTTTAATCTAATGTGTGTGTCTGTTTGTTTCAGGTCCCTGCTGAGCCCAGCACTGTCAAACACTTGCCACACTCTACAGCATCAGCACAAGGTAACACGTGCACATGCACATACACATTGTACGCCTTCACAAGCCCCGGACCAAAACTAAATGAGTAACTGTAACCTGAACCCCCAAACGGTCCTTTGAAGCTCCGTCCCAAAGTGAGTGAGGACCGAAAACGTCCTCACGTCCAAGGTTGGTCCTCACAAAGACATATGTACCGCTGTGCACTCAGACGCGCTCAGGACCAATTAGTTATTGGTGTGTGATGAATTCGTCACTGTGTGCCTCCTGCGGCCAGGCTGCTACAGCTGGTCAGACGCAGCATCCATCACGAGAACCAACAAATAACCGAGCCGTGCGTGTTTCTCATCTGTAACCATGGTTACATTTGGGTGCATTTTCTTTGAAAAAGCTTTTACGCAGTCGGCAGCGTTGTGAGGCGCTGTTGTGTGGCGAAGACGTGCGAGTCTCTGGATGTTTCAGTGCTCTGCTGGTTTTCATGTTTTAATGTGTCTGTCAGAGCAGCCAGAGGTCAAAAGGTCAAGCCGCGCTGCAGCTAACCCGCTAACTGATTAGTTCAGCCTGCTGCTGGCAACAAGGCTGACTGCGGGAGACACACACACACACACACACACACACACACACTCTGCCAAATGATGCCAGAGGCCCAGTAGGCTGCAGCATGCCATTACTCTCTCTCGGTGGATCTTGTTTCTGAGGCGCCTCAGTGGCTCCGTCCCTGCAAAGCTGGAAACACTCCCATTCTTCTTCTTTACCTTCCTCTGTTCCCAAAGTTGTTTTTTTTAATGTTTCTGCTGTTTTATCAAAGCTATATTATCCATATTTCAGTACAAAACTCAAATCTTTATTAGCATGTATAGAGGTGTCCCGAAGCTGGCACTCTCTGTTTTCACATGAGCCTCTTAAAACGTTGGAAGAAGCAGGTCTGGACATTTACCAGAGTTTTTGCCAGGGAGCACACAGCAGGACAAACGTGGTCCCACTACTGGAAATACTCCATCGGGTTTGGACAAGAGAGCCCCGCTGCCTAAGATGTCATGTCATAGCTGGAGAGAGGATTCAAGTGAAGGACATAAAGCAGGTTAAACAGCAGAAAGCAAACCTGTTGTTGGAAGATAAAAAAAAAAAAAAAATCTCAAAATTAAAGCAAAACTGAAATTCAAAAAAAGGTTCACAACACAAACAAGTGGATTATTCAAAAAGTCTACAAAGTTAAACATTAAAGACGTCAGGCTGATATTTGGATCAGATATCAGTCCACTGAAGCTGGATCGGATAGTCGATGTATTCAGTAGAATGACAGCATAACGTGTGGCTGACACAGCAAGTGAAGTTTATGTAAATAGCACGTTTTGGACACTACAGTCATTTAAAAAAAAAACCCAGAAAAGTGGGAAAAAGGATAGATAAGATAACTTTATTGTCATTGCACAGTCATACATAGTACAATAGTACAATGAAACTGGACAACTGTCCCACATCGGCACTACGTACAACACAACACAACACAACACAGTAACTTAAGTAATACAAAGAAGAATAAGTGTATGTTTATTGCACCTTGTTATAAATATAAATATTGTTATTGTTGTTACACCCCAAAAAAGTCCAGGGAGGTAGTGAATCAGGTCAGCTGTTAGCATTGATTAGGGCTGACAGAAATAATACCAAAAATAATAAATAATTGGTTACAACAAAAGTAACGCAGTTACAATGACAATAATAATGATGGTATGCCCATCGGACCTACCAGGTGGGTATCCATGAAACATCTCAGACATTACGACCCAAATGATTTATAAGCAATGAGTAATACTCCTAACTAAGTTAGCAAACCTGTTTAAACTGAGCCTCACACTTGCTTAGACATAAAGAACTATTCCCAAATCATACCCTACAGTGAGGGATGGAGATTATTGATTGGTACACTGGTATCACTACTCCATACTGGATGATACTCACAGCCACGCCGCGGGTATCAGGTCAAAACTAGAAAAGCTGAATGAGGAACATTTTAACTTTTCCAATGTCACTGTGGGCTTCAAACTGGAGGAGAAAGTAAACATCAGAGAGCCTGTAGCAGAATAAAAAAGGCAGAACGTCACTGGAGGTCGAAGCGTGGTCAGGGCGACCCTCCAGAGTCATTTACAGCTCCTTTAAAACAGTTTGGGCAATCCTCGTGTCAACTATTAATACTGTGTCACTGTACCCAGGCTCCTGACTCTCTAGAAGAAGCTGAACCTTTCACATTAAAACATGTTTCTAATTAAAAGCCATGCAGATGTCAGCAGTTAGTGAATCTCTGCACTGTTTGAGCCTTTCAGTTTTACTCTAAATCATCTTTTTTACTCTTGAAGAACATTTCTCATTACTTCAGTTCATCTTTAGTTGTTGTAACTCATCATAATTAGGACTTGATCAAAGAAAGCACTGATTGACTGTCACTGGTCCAAAATACAAGTTCAGATGTTTTAAGTTGAACAAATTCTTGTATCTCTCCATTGGCTTTACTCGCTTCAACAATTAAAAATCCTTCTGTCTGAAACTGGATGAATGTAAATTATATTTCTGACATACTAAAATATACAGGAGATGACTCAGCGACATGCCCTTTGCTGTCATGTACCTGAACTGTGATTAACAACCCTGCAAAACGAGGTTTGAAATGCTTTTCGTTCTTTGCTTATTCTTTTCTCCATTAGTCTGTAGTCCTGACGTGATCCTGAGAAAACCAAATATTGTGCTGATTGCTGAATCCTGCTCACTGTGAGCTGAACAACAGAACAACAAACACGACTACCATTTACTGGGATCCGTTTGCAATTTGTATTTTTGTGATGAGCTCAGTGTGCTTCTCCAACTGTGGAGGGTGGGTGGGGGGAGCTTTCAGACCAGTCATCATCTCCAGTTTGTAAAAAACACAGAGCACTTCTGAAGCTTTCATTTCAGATGATATGCCTCTTTGTGACGTGAAAGGGGGGAAAAGGGACCTGGTAGTAAATGGAAATGGATTCATAGGACGTCTGTTTGGACTGGTTTCATCTGAGTCAGTAATCAGAACAAATGACATATTTGGGTCCATTTCCTGACATTATCACTTCAGTTTTTGTTTTTGTTTGTTTGTTTGAAGTCTGTATCGAAGGATTCATCACATCCCTGCAGCATGCAGATCATTAGTGTCTCAACATTCAGTCGCCTTTGTTGATAAGATTGTAAATCTTGTTAACAAAGACTTTAATATGTCTCAATAAACACTGTTTGGATCATTTCGGGAGGCAAATCTTGCTTTGGGGTTCCTCTACTTTAGTGAGTTTGGCCTTTCAGGGACAGCTGATTGACATCGCTGTGAAGTAAAGAATACACTGGATGCAAAAGACAAGACCGAAGAAGTCAACACAGTAATCGTTTTATCTTATTTCATTTATATAATTATTGTGTGCTAAAGTTTGTATTGAGACTGGAGGAGTAGGAGTAAAGATGGGGTAGCAGCAGCTGTCCAGAGATGCACAAGGACACCACCCTGAAGGGGGGATCTGCCAAAACTTGCAAAAACCAAAACAAAGCATGTTTTGATTTTTGTGGCACGTCGACTGGTAAGTTTGGCATCACACCTCTTATTTCCGCGGTGTAGTAATTCACATTTGTACAGCAGTGTGACCGAATGATGTATTTTGAAGAGTTTTCGGGAAACGATCGAGCCCTGCGGCAGGGGCGAATGAAAGCCTTGTGGTTCTAATTCGGATATATTTCTCCAACACTCCTCATATTGTGAGGATATAATAAACACGTGTGCCTCGCAGGAACACTGGTGTGGCTCTAGATGTATTTTTCACTGACTGCTTGGCTGTATGGCCCCCTCACTGTGGTGTTACAGCAGGGATTTATAACGTTATTTTCTCACATGCCGGCGGGGATCAGCTTCTGTAAGCAGGCAGAATCCGATGGAGGGACCTGGTACTGGCCTGTCATGCTTTTCTATTTGCTTTAATGAGCTCACAAAGGATGGATGGATGGATCGTGTCTGCAGCTGCTCTTTTAGTCTACATCTCAGTGTAGCCCATAATAATCAGAATCAGCCCGGTTACCATGACAACAGCAATCAAATAGTCGAGTGAGAGATTTTCTCTCCACCAGTTGGACCTCTCTCTCTCTCTCCTGTGTCCTTTTTTTCACTTTGACGGGTTTTTTTCCTGCAAACTCACCGTCATCTGTTTTGCAGGACTGAATTTGAATCTGAAAGCTCTTTTGTTGTTTGTCTGAAAGGAGACAAACACACAAACAGCCCAACGTACACACACACACACACACACACACAGTGTCGAGTCGATCAGCCAAATGAGTGCTGCAGAAACTGTGAAGCTTACACAACTCTTGCCGTGCACAGGAGAACAAACGAGTTTCTGAACTGACTGTCGATTTAAATGAGTAAGGCTTGTAACAGTTTGTGCCGAGGAACATAAATTCACTGCATTAACTAGTGGAAGAGCAGGACCTGGTAGGGAGGTCGTTCAGTAGAGTCTTAAGGTCTTGGTGTGTGTGGGCTTTATACCGCACAGTTAGTCATTTTCCTTTAGTGGCACTTATTAAATATCTTTTATTCCTTAATTGAAGTCTGCCTAATGTGGACTGTGTTCTGCATTCTTAAGTGATGTCTTGCTAATAACTAATTCTCCAGCAGTTTGACACTTATTAACCTACACAGGTTCATTATTCTAAAGTTGTCTCCTCTTCACACTTATTAAATCCATTATAGCACAAAATTACAGCAATTAACTGACTGTATTCTTAAGTGAAGGGTGAGAAACTGAAGGTCTGCAGAGATACTCTTGGCTTTTTCCCCACTCGATAATAGCTCAGGTATCTCTGTCATTAATGATCTATTTCATTTTCAGACATCATTATGAAAACATTTTAGCTGAAGTGTCATGGCGTTCATGGCGTTCATGGACTTTCATCCATTAACCTGTGCATTTTTCCACAGAGTAATTCACTCCAGGAGAAAAAGGAGCAGTCATGTTTAAAAGTCTGAATGAAAATGATCAAAACTGAGCCCCTAATAGATGATGTTAAACACCTACTGAACAAATACACTGTGTGGCTGTGTGTCTAAGATGTGTTTGAGGTGGCTGCAGCTCAGGTCAAGCAGGGCACCTATTCATCAGGAGGTTGGTGGTTCAATCCCCGTCTGCTCCAGTCTGCACTCATGGGCAAGATAATAACCCCAAGTTGCTTTCCGATGCATCCTTCAGAGTATGAATGTGTGTGAATGTTAGTTAGAAACACTTATGTAGAATGAGTTTGTGTGAATGTAAAGCGCTTTGAGTGCTCAGAGTAGAAGAGCGCTATATAGGAACCAGTCCATTTACCAAGACTCATTTAATAAGTATCAGCTTACTGATGAGTTAGTCATGAGTTTGAATTTGAAACACTTTAGAGTCCTTTGGACACTTTTAACCTGTCATATAGATCAAACTTTGTTTTGATTGGTTTTCACAGTGTTGAGTCCATTTAGATGCAATCTGAGTGTTTTGGCTTCAGCCATCTCAGTTTTTTTGAAACTAGACATAATTCTGACTCCAGTAAGGACCATCATTTACAAAACCCCCCCATATTTTTCAGTAGTGAGCGAGGCAATAAAGTCATCAGGAAATATGTTTACTAAGGTCAAGAAGTAAGGTCACTTCCTCATAGACTTTTCTCCTATCAGAATTCGTTTTGTTGCCTGTGGAGTCGCCCCCTGCTGGATATCAGGCCTCTCTTCTGTGGAACCAGCTCCCAGTTTGGATTTGGGACACAGACACCTTCTCTGCTTCTAAGATTCGGCTTAAAAGTTTCCTTTTTCATAGTTGGGGCTGGATCAGGTGACTCTGAGTCATTAGTTAGGCTGTGATAGGTCTAGGCTGCTTCACATCATGGATGGATTCCCATGATGCACTGAGTGTTTCTTCTTCAGCCACTATGTGTTGACACACCTCTCGTTAGTTGTTGTTGATCTGTCTCTCTTCCACAGCATGTGTTTGTCCTGTCCTCCTCCCCTCATCACCAGCCGGTCGGCAGATGGCCCCGCCCCTCCCTGAGCCTGGTTCTCCTAGAGGTTTCTTCCTGTTAAAAGGGAGTTTTTCCTTCCTACACTCGCCATAGCACTTTGTCATACCTTACCATACGATATAAAGCACTTTGAAGAGACTCATCTTGTGATTTAATGCTTTAGAAATAAAACTCAATTGAATGCAGGTTTAAGGTGCTGCCTCTCTCTTTCACACACAGTCTGTGTGTGAGGCTGCACTCCACACAGTCACATTTTAGAAACCTTGATGTATTTTTATGTTTTCACCACAGTCTGATTGGAATAAATGTCCTTTCAAGGCCTCTGCACTGCTTTTTAAACTGGTGGAATATCCTTTTCCTCTGTGTGTGTGTGTGTGTGTGTGTGTGTGTGTGTGTTGTTATTGAAGGTTTTATTATGTTAAATCTGTTACTTTATTTCAGTTACTATGAGTATTGTAGTTATTATTTATGTGTGTTTATGAATTCCTTTGAAAAATGTTATATGAGGTTCAGATGCCAACGCTTGGGGTCGGTTCTAATGTGGCACCGTGATTCACTTTAATGACACAAAATAGCAGCTTTTAGTTCCTCAGAGCTCTGCTGAGAGCTTTTAGACATGAATACACACACACACACACACACACACACACACACACACACACATCAAAGTCTTCACGGTGTGCGTCTCTTAGTGTGTGCAGTGTCAGAGGTGAGCATTTAACATGAACACATCTTTCTAATGGAGGCAGTAATTACCTTCTGGCAGCCCGATAACACAACTTATACTCACACACACACACACACGCCGTCTTTCTGCATCCTGTTTGTCACTTTAAAGCAGCTTTTTGCTTCCTTGTTTGTCACATTGCGCAAAACAAAATTACCATATAAATGAATCTGGAAAAACAATCACTGCAGCGATCCTCACTTTGGCTAATTCTGTGTTTCTAATCGTGTTTTTTTTATTTCTGTCATGTATTCGTTCTGTTTTTTTTGTCTACATTCTTCCTTCATCGTTGAAGGATGCTGCTTTTATTCTCCTCCCTGCACTGTGGCCTCTTTATTTTTGCTCGTGTTTCGTTTTCTGCGGCTTTGTCTTTAGGCTTTTGTGAAACTTGGTCTCGTCCAGCTCCGGGTTACAGTCAGTAAAAATCAAAGGAACTAGTAAACTGAATTATTTAGCATCATAAATCTGAATCTGACTGCAGACGGTAGCAGCACCTCAGAACCTGTTATGTGTCAAAAATAGCTGCACTCTGTCTTCTTTGAGGACATGTTTTGGGTTTTGTTTTTACAGTTATTCTGTAGCACAGTGTTGCTAAAGTTCATTTAAAGCACGTTTAAATATTTGTCTCATAAACACAAGAAGAAACTCTCAGGTTAAAGAATTTGGAGTGCAAGTTGAGCAAGATTGGCTCATTAAAGCATGTGTGCAGATGAATAGCTGGGCTAGTGAAGTGATGAGATCCCTAATGCACAGTGTCGCTTCCATCCATCCATTTTCTGCCACTTCCCCAGGTCCTGGTCAGCGGGATCTCAGGCTCAGCTGAGATGCTCAGACTTCCCTCGATCAGGTGGACATCGAGGTGTTCCCTGAATTCATCTGTGCAGCTGTGTCCTCTCAGTCAGTTTAGAAACGATTATATAAAATGGTTTTGTTTGGGGTTTTTTTAACCAGTATTCTGGTTTGTCATTTGTCTGAATCTCTGCAATGGAGATGAACAGTGCAAAGTTGCTATGAGCCACTGAGATGTAGCAGAAACACATTAATTAGGACGATGATCCGACTCGTAAGAATAACGCTGGTCTTCTAAGTCTTCTGGAGGGCTACAAATCACACGAGGACTATTTCAGAACCAGAGCATTTTGTCTTTTATTTTGAAAAGCTGACCTAATGATTTGTGGCATTAACATGTTTTAATGCTTTGTATCTTGTTTTATTCAATCTGAACAAGCCCATAAAACAGTCCGTGATCACTGTCGGCCTCTCTCGGTTTTTATTACCGCTGTTCATTTTAAAGCTCTGTTTTTTAAACCTTACGATGTAACTACAGCTCAGCCCATGCAGCAGTATATTAATGACTAACCTGGTATTGTGGATGGATTATCTCAGTTGTTCTCCTGACTGAAGTTTGGTCCGTTTACAGCATCCTGCCAGGCGATTGCATTTGTCCCTAACCATCGGGAACCCTCACGTTAACTTTTATCGAGTGGAAAAAAGTTAGCGTTCATCCTCCAGCTTCACTGTGTTTATGTTATGCTAACATAGCTGTGTCGCTAGCGATCACGTAGCACATCATTATATACCAGCTAGCCCAACTTCAGTAACCCTACAAACGTCACTGCTGTTTAGTTTTCTGTCTTCATTTACGTTGGAAGTGATAGCAGAGCTGTACGTTTTAATTTTTTCAGAAATCTCTCAGTCAGAACATGCTATATCATGTTTAGGTGGAAGCTAGCGAGCTAACTTCCTGCTAACTTCTAACTCTGTTGTATTTAATAGATCCTGTTTTCATGGATGCCTGGATGTTAAACTTAATTGTTACACCTGGTAAAGCAGCAACGCTGATCATTTTATTAAAGATGAGAGAATTTAGACAGTTTTTAACTCTCAGTGATGCTGCAGTGATCGTTTGACTTTGGGACCTGCAGCGGACACAGCTAATGACGTCAGACTTAGGCTGCGTTCACACCGAACGCGATAGAGGCGAGCGAAAACGCCCTAAACGCCCCTAATTTGACGCGTGCACATTCGCACCTCAACGCGTGTCCAAGAAAAACCCATCGCGCCTCAAAATTGCATCTTTCCATGCGCGTGGACCGGAAATGTGGGAGGAAGTTGTGCCAGATGTGTTGTGCTGCAGATGTCCTCTGAATAAACACATTATCTTGTTAGCGGAAAGGTATTTGTACATCAGTGGGAAAATAGCGGGACAGTAGGCGGGCTTGCTAGCTTTTGCGCGGCTTTATCGGGTCAGTCTGAAAATTAAAAAGGAGAATGAATGAACTTACCAGGTTGCCCGATCTCCTCACTTCTGTGCCTCCAAGCTCGGTCCTTTTTATTCCTGTCTCGGTAGAAGTAGCAGCTGGCATCATACAGCTCTGGGTGATTAGCCACGGCAGTGATGAGTTTTTCCTCCATACTGAATGAAGAATGAAGGGCTTTGGTTTGATCTGCCCCTGTGACCTGGTTACAGCCACGTCACCGGCCTCCTGATTGGTTCATATTTTAGAGTTCATATTTTCCTACTCCAGCGGTTGGCGCGGTACGGGCGTGTGCACAAAATGCAGCACACAATCTGACACGCGTGGTTTTCTTCGCGAGTCAAACGCGCCCCACGCGGTACACTGATGCGCGTTTCACGGGTTTTGGCGTTTTCGCGACGCAAATCTGCTTCCGCATGTTCGCCGGATGCGCAATCGCGTGTCATCGCGCTCTTTCCATTGACTTTACATGTACACCTGACGCTCTGGCCGCCTCTATCGCGTTCGGTGTGTGCGCGCCGTTAAAGACCAGATTAGCTTTTTATTAAACGCAAAGAGAGTGAAAAAATGCAACCGTGCACTTTGCCTGTGAAAACACAACATGGCTGACAGAAATTGCCCAGCCGGTTCAGCTGTATCATTTGTGACACAAAGAGCTGGCTCTGAGATAAATATTAATTATTGTGATGATCTGGAGTTATTGTTTGACACGTGCAAAACCACATTTAGAGCAAAACAGTCAGATTTGCAATTAATCCAATACTTTGACCTTAACTTTTGACTGCTAGTAGGAAGCTTCTCAAAAACGGTCGAGGTGCTGATATATATTCAGTGCAAGCAGAGCTCATACAAATTGTTTTACGAGTCATTTATTTTTGGCTATTTACTTTTTCATGCTCATGATAAAGGATTTTCCCTCGAGCGGCAGTTATTCTGGGCGAAAGTGTGACGTTTAGCCGTCAGATGTATGCGAGCCGTTGCATTAGCATTTCATTTCATCACCCAGACGGGAGCTGCTGTGAGAGGAGCTCCTCACCCGGGGACAAAAGACCGTCTTTCAATCCGTCACTCCCTCCGTCCACGACGCTGCTTGTCATTCGGGAGTGCTGCGAGATAGGAAGAGTTCATTATTCTGATAACTCATCTCACGCTCGTCTTTTTGGCTTTTCCACTCTCGTCTTTCCTGCCTTGCGACCGCGCCGTCCACTCTGGCCTCTGCGCTCCATTTAAACTCCTTGCGTGTTTATGTATCCCTGCCTCAGGGCCCAGACAGAACAAAGTGTTAGTTTCAGTTACAATTTGGATTTCCTACAAATATGAAAACAAGATTATTCAGATAAAATTATTCTTTTTGCTTCCTGACATAACAAAGTCTAGTTCTGTTGCCTAGCAATAATATACAAAAATGACATACATTGCATTTGCAGCTGAAAATATGTTTACAGGAAACTCAGTGATGATGAAGCATTGCCTTCAGACAGCAGTACCGGCAAACTGGGAGCGGCCATCAGCTGTTTCCCTAACGCACATCCTAATAGCAAATCTCAAATCCAAGCTGCTTCAGTCTGCATAAACCTGCAATCCCTTTGCAACCCACCTATGTCCTGTCCTTTGCTACTGATGCCTGATTGCTGCTATGAGAGGTCTCACTGCTGCTTTGTCTGCCTTTAGACTTTCCACGTACACTGAGAGGAAGAGCAGGATGCTCCCAGAACAACACCATTCATCCATAATAAATCTAAATTAATTATTGAGTGTATATAAATATAAATTACTGCAGATTAAATACTGGGTTTGATTTAAGTGGTCCTGATGTTGATTGGAAATGAGTTGATTTAATCAAATGAGAAATAATGGTAATTTATGTATTTAGTCAAAAAAACAGTCACTGCTGGGAAAACTGTGGCTGGATTATTGCAGCTGTGTGAAATAAACCTTTGAAAACCTTTGGTTCCTTCAGTCGGGGACGTCTGTGACCGTTCACGGTCAGTTGTTGTCTTCAAAGTGACTCTTCAAATAATCAGCTCCCTCTTGATAAAATCAACGGTTTACAGGTGATTTCATTTTTTCACATTCAATAGTTGAGGTGATGAACTGTCAACTGATTCTAAGCAGATTACACAGATTGCCTGTTGGGAGGCAACCTGTCTGTCACATCCAGCTCAGACTGACCGCGCTCCTCTCCGACTCGTCGACCATGGTTTGTAAAAAACAGAGACAGATCAGCTCAGCCTTGAATATCTTTGCAAATGGGAAATTGATCCAGCTGATTACCAACTGATTGTATTGTTGTTATATTCCAACATAAAACAAGGTTGCCGAGCACCTACATGTATTCAGCTAAATCCATCACTATCTGTAGAGGACTTTCTGTATTTCTGAGGAGCATCGATGAATTTCTGTCTGGACTCAAAATGTAGTCGATGTGAATTTAAAGAGAAACAGAATCGATGAGCATTTCCTTCCTCCTGTTCCTTTTAATGTTCATTTGTTTTTATGTGTATTAACACTTGTTACTTTTATATTGATTGACTGATTACTAGTACATTGATGTAGCATACCAAACAGATTGCATGTAAAGGCAGCTTCACCCCATTCAATCAAACTGACTGCGACTGGTTGCAGACCTGTTGCCAGTCTTCAACCATTTCAAAGGCAGCAAGATTGCAGGTTCATTGCATACTTCTGTCTTAATTTTGGTCATGCTGTTGAACGAATACCGCACACTAAATGATTCTACACATGTAAATCCAGTGAATTCTGAGCTGTCAAATGCAGTCAGATCTCATCATTATGTGCATAGCATGTTTTGGTGTTGATACCTTTATACAGAGAGAGAATCCCACCCAGTACTGGGAGGTTGAACGGAAAGTGCTGCGGTGAGTTTCAGGTTCACCCACGAGCGCAGGGTTTGCATTAGCCTGGATGCGTCTGTGTGGCACTTCAGTTTATTTATTTCATGCTGATACTTTTTTTTAAATCATAAAGATAAAAAGCATTTTTATTGTTAGTGTTCAAAAACACTAACAACACTGTTATTATATCGATGATCAATTTGTTATTTTTTCAGCTAAACGACCAACAGATAATAAACTTTCTTTATTAGCTTTTATAAACACTGCGTGACCACATAAACCTGAAGAAGCTCTGAATGATATTAGTGCTGAAGGCTCTCTGTAGCTGACTGTGTTCTTTAGCACAAACTTATTTGAAAGGAAAATCCCAGGATTCTCTCTTGAAGGAGCTCAAGTGACCTCAGTGGATTTAAAGGACATTTGTATCTTTGTTTTTCATCATTCGAGGGCGAGGTTTTTGCTCTGATGGTGGCAAATATTCAAAGCAAATGGAAATCAGCTGATCATCAGCATCGTCAGCATTTTTTAAAGCGGCTGGTTGGCTGTGCTCTTTCAGAGAAATGCCTTTTCATTCTTTGTTTCCTCTTTTCATTCTTTTCTCTGACCTTATCGTCTTTGAATTTCCTGATGAGATATCAGATTTTCATCGTTTTCTCTTCGTTATTAGGACTGTGTTATAGTTAAAGGCTTTCAGCGTTCAGGAGGATGGTGCAGTCCTTCTTTTTCTCAAAGTTAATTTCATTAGTATGCCTTCACACACCCGTGATATGTAGTGCACTCTATGAAGTCTATAACTGTATGTATGACTGATGTGTGCAAATGAGATGGAGGATAAAGGCATAGAGAGCTGATGATGTACATGGGAGGTGTACAGATGGAAGGAGCATTAAAGAGATGAGTGGAGGTGTAAATGAGGCAGTGGGCGGAGTCTGTGGTGTGGAAGATGGATGAGACGCGAGAGGACGTGTTGTGCAAATGTGTGTAAATGGCCGACTGCATTCAGATGATGTGTGTGTGTGTGTGTGTGTGTGTGTTAGCACAAAGTGGATGGAATCTCTTAAAGGAATATTCCAACTTAAAGCAGGAAAACTATGAACAACAAGATGGCGATCCTTACTTGCCTCATTTGCGGGGGGGGTGGGGGGCTGAAAGGAAGAGCAGTCTAAAGGTCTTATTTAAAACATTGTCCATGTTTAATATGAACAATAGACAAAATGCCACAATAGCTGAGAACAGTCATTTGAGAGGTGTCTGTGGCTGACAGCAATCTTTGAAGAATAATTGATTATTGAATATCTGATAGGATTGAGTGGGAAAAGTCCGTCCCTGCTCTGCACCTCCCCACACTGGGAGCACAGCAGAGGAGAGACGGGGGAAGTGAAGATGATGTGTTACCATAAGTGCAATAAAAGCTTCCCATCAAGTGCTAAACTGAACATCACAGGAGAGGGAGCTTCACTAAAGGCGTCACTTTAATGCAGCACGCTTTTCGCTTCAATCACAAAATACAAAAAGGAAATAGAAAACATCCGTTCAGCCTTTGCTGTTAGCGCTCCTTCTGGTTTACTGCAGCTGACTCTTGGTAATGTAACAGTAACAATGTAAAGTGACCAGTTCACACTGATACCTGATCTGGTTTTTGGTTTATTGTGGCTGGTAGCTGGTACAACAACAGGCCCGGTGAATCTGTAAGGGCAACCAAAGTGATAATAATAAATCCATTGTTCGGTTTGTTGGGCCATCCAGCTTTCTTGGATGTTAGCAGAAGTCATTTAGGGGCACTTGCTGTAAAATCTTCAGCCTTGTCTTCTCAGAGGTTTTTCTTAAGCTTGTTGAAATGGTTTCTGATGGTGGTAGAGACACGAAAACATCAGCAGGCTGAGAGCTGTGCTGGTCGTGTGGAGCCGCTGACATTGTCCTCATCAATAAAGCAGCCGAAGAGCGGTGAGGTGATGAGAGCCGTCACTCTGCTTCACAGCCACGCTGCCTTTAAATCATTCAGACCTGGACGCCGTTTGAGCGTTTAAAGAAAACACATACAAAAACACACAAAATCATCAAAGTCAATGAATTGATTTGAAACTGAAGAAAAGCTAAACTGTTATTTTTATTTCCTAATTAAAAAGTTTCTCTTAGTCCAATATTAGGGAATAATAATGGTCTGTAGTGACTCCTTGAGGCTACAGGAGGTATTGCAGTCACATGTGAAGGTGAAATAACGTAAAAGTCTGAGTGGTGAGATAAAGATGTTTGTCCTGAGTGTATATGAACAATTTAAAGATCATTACAGCCTAACCGTTGTCTGCAGAGCAAGAATGTGTTCAGGACAATTCAAGACAAATCAGATTGTAGCGTTTATCCACATCATCGCTGCGTACATTTACTAGAATTTGTCTCAGGTAGTTTGTTGCTGCCCGTTTTATCGAATGTAATGCTCGGTGTTGAAAAGGCTTTTCTTCTCTAGCTGGTTATTAATAATGGAAGCACCTTAATCAGCTTTTGAACAGGAGGTAGGAGTGTCCAAAGGTCAGAAGCTGCAGTGTGTGGTTCCCAGGTGGCAACCTTCAGGGCTGAAAAATGAAGCCGCTACACAGGCGACACAAACCGCCTCTTGATTGGCAGGTGCTGCTCTGCAGGGGGCTGCAGCCAATCAGTGTCTTCGAGGTCTCTGACCCGAACTGTCCTGTTTGTGCTTGTTTTACCTTCTGGAGCATTTCTCATGGAACCTTTGATGAGTAATATGCTTCTCCTTGACCATGATTTAAATTTTAGGATTTCAACGAGTATAATATTACTTGGATACATTGAAGACATACGTGACTATGTGTTGCACCAAGCTTGCTAACAAAGCTGGCTAGCGTTAGCTTATAATTTAGCACGCCACCCTCTCATCCAGATATGGTCACTCCTGGCTACAGAAAAACAACATGGCGGTGTCCAAAATTCTAACGTTGAGGCTTCAAATTGCAGCATTCAAAACCAATGGGTGACATCACGGTACGCCCACCTTTCATATCCAGTCAACGGTGCTTCCACTGATTCATGGAGGTTGTGTAATAAGAGCTTTCGTTATGCCGTTTGTGGATTTCTCCATCTTTGACGTTACCATTTATGTTTTTTTTGAATGGGACACTCCACCAGAATAATTTACTGTCAGCGCTGTCCTTGGTTAACCCCGTCTTTCATTCGTTTAGGGTGATTCATGAAACACATTTGTACCAAAATGAAAAACGGGATTTGTTTTTCAGACACTAAACAGGTTCAACGTAAGAAGACGAATTCAGTATTTGACAACACTGTATTAATAAACTAGGCAGTCATTTAACATCCTTATAAAACTAAAACTGTAAAATGTAGTCTGATGATTATTATTGCTGTAATTTTAGAGAGGTGTCAAGTGAGGACCACTTTATTCTTCTGTCAGGGGTATAGCGTGGGTGTTACACTCCACAAGACTGTGAGAGCCCAGTTGGAGTCCAGTTGGAGAGAGTAGCTCAAATTTACAGGGAGATGTTTGTATTGTTTTTCACAGGAAAAAGTTCCATAAATAACTGTGTGATAAATGAGAAAAGAGAAAGACTGGCTGGCTCCTTACTGCTGTACAGCTGCTCACGGCATGAAAGTTCCAAAAAGATCTGCCCGAAGCACCGGCCCTTTAAGGCTGTGGAGGTTGGGGTGTTGGATGGGTGCGTACAACATCGTGCTATCCTAAAGAAAATTTAGATTTGCTTAGCTTGATATTGTAGTAAATGCTAGGTCACAAAGTTCAGACGGTCACAGAAATGGTCGGTCAATCAAAAGTCAGAAATCTGTGGAGGAGCAAGCACTTTAAAAATGTCCCATCAAAGGTTGTGGATAGGTGTGTGATACTTCTTTGTGCTCAAACACACCAATAAACTTTTTTTTTAATGTGTTCAATTTTCATGTCATTCTGCAATGTGTTTTTTTTATATACAGAAAGTTTGTTGCTGCAAATTAATCTGAGGAACCAGAATCGCTCCTGACCCTGGTTTCTTCTTCTCTTTTCAACAACTGCAATTCACGAGCAGATTAATGAGCACCACAACTAATTCACATATTGGTGAAATGACTGTAAAACTGTAAATAGGAGGAGGACATCGGAGGAATGGGCTGAAAGATATGAGAAAGTGATGAAGCGATAGAGAGACAATAGAGAGCGAGAGCCAGAGAAGGAGGAGGGGAGGGAGTGATGGAGAGAGAGCCAGAGGAGAGCAGGGAGATACAGAACAGGAGGTATAAAAAGATCAACAGTGAGAGAGAGAAAGTGATAAAGAGGGAACAAGCTGGAGAGAGCGAGGGAGGAGGGGAAGAGGACGGAGGAGGTTGAGGAGCAGCAGCAGCTCAGCTGTTGTTACAACGGTGAGAGCGTGCGGTCGCCGAGGGGAGAGAGCTGTTGCCACGGGGATTATTGTCATGTCTGCCACCTCGACAACAGCCAACAGGACCTAGGCTGAGAGAAGGCTGGGGTGGTTGTTGGTTTGGTGCTGGAGCCTACGAGCAAGGCAGCGTGGGCCATGAGGACGAGGTAGGAACGAGAGCAGAAGTAAAGAGCGATGTGAAGGAAAAGACAAAGGAAAGCAGAGGAGGAAAAGGAAAGGGAGAAAGAGAGAAGTGTAGTAAGAGATTTGAGTGTAAAACATCATCTGAGAGGAAGCGAAAGAAGAAGTAAAAGCAAAGAGGAACAGAAAGCAGAAGTGGAGCTGTGCATTCTGGTTATTCTGCAGAGTTTCAGGAGAATTTCTGCCTTCTTTTCTTCCGACTTCCGTCTGTTCGCTCTCGTCGTGTTTCTCTCTGTTTGATCTCTTCACGTTAAGCTTCATGTTCTTCGCCTCGTTGCAGTAAGTGCTTCTGCTTGTAAATGGTTTCGTGCCTCTGTTTTGGAAAGCTTTATTGATAGAAAAGAGCAGAGAAAGAATGAACGTCAGCAAATCTGAGCAAACCAAGAATGTCAATCTGTCGTTAAATACTTTGTTTCCTTTTTAACCTGTCCATTTCCTGTTCAGTCACTTACAGATATACGTTGTGTAAATATATGACTAACACATCAAATATGTTAGACACAAGGAAATCCAGCATCCCCACATTAGAGAAACTGGAAAAACTGTTTTTACATTGAAGCTGTGGATTATCAGTCAGCGAAAAATGTGGATTTTGTAGGAAGAAAAGTTTCTGACAGAGGAATCAAATTCAGAGTTCTTCCGTAAAACGACATCAGACGTACGTCTGGAACTCTTATGTGTGTCTCTGGTTTGTGGTTGTCGCTGAAATAAAGGTTTAAGGTTAAATCTGGTGAGGCTTTCTTTCTTGACCAAATTAAATCAACACAAAATGTTTCTTGCAAACAAATAAAGTTATTGAAATGTTATGAATGAGTGATTCTTAATATTTCTTGGATCAAATAGGGTGAAGTGAACAGAGTTTTACTCTCTGGGAGAAAAGTAGTCAGTGGATACTCTTATTGATACTTTTGTTGATACTTTTATTGATATTACTTTCTGTATTTTGGAGCAAAATAAAGGCATTATAGTGGTTATGGCTACTTTTGACGCTTCACCTAGCGATACAATCGGTGATATATATTTGGTATCACAGGTCATATGATGGTTAAATTTGGACGTACAGCTTAGTGGCAGAGGTGAGAGGTCTCTTCCTGTGAAAAGAGAGGTCTTTCTCCCTGCTGTTACCAAGTGCTGCTCGTAGGTATCGTCTAATTCTTGGGGTTTTCTTTGTTTTGTTTTATTTTTTTCTTTACCTACAATACAGATGCAATTATTGAGGCAACTGTTATCGTGAATTGTTGCTGTGTAGATAAAACTGAATTGAATTCAGTGGAACTGTTTCAATTCTACCAACTGGCTCGTTAGCATACAGCACCTGAATAACTCTACGGTACTTCGCTGCTGTGATGGGGAGTAAACCTTTTACCACGACTGTGCCAGCAGGCCTGTTACACTCCTTATGTAGCAGCTGACGGTGGGTTTGACTGGGGTGCCTGCATGTGTATATTAAATATATTTAAATATATTTATTTCATTTTTCTTTCTGTATCTCAGAAATACTCCAAATGTCTGTTAATCCACAGCTGAAAATAGTCCCATCAAATGCACCACATCCATCTGTCAGTTGGATAAATGATTTCCATGTTTAGTAACACATCACCGGGTCAGTGATATAAATGAAACATTATGTTTGTTGCTCTAAAGAGTTGCCTTTTTGGCAGGAACCAGCGGATTTGGAGTTGAGGGCCATCAACACGAGGTCAGAAAATTTTGGGGACACACAAACTTTGGTGTGTTCATAGGATTTGTTGACAGTAAGAAAAATATACAGTTAAACTCCAGAGGACTGAACATCCTGTTTGTCCCCAGTCAAAGTTTGGCTTCAGTGCTGGACAGAGAGAACAAACAGAAGATGTAGAAATAGGAAACTGTACACCTTCTCCAAAACATTTGGTAATACGATATCACTGTGAACCCTGCACTCGAGGTTTATTGTACGGAAAACAGAACAGAGACACATTTTCTTGGGTGTCCTCGGCCATCTGATGCGTATTAGTTTCATCCGTGTGCGTCCAGTGCAGAGACTGGAAGCAGCCAAAACTGTTGTCTCATTTTATCAGCAGAGAAGAAGGAAAAGAATCCAGTGCAAACAGAGCTGGACTTTTTCCATAGTTGGTGAAACTGCTGCTTATTGTAACTGTAGCTGTTACTTATTATAGCAGTCACACTGAATTTCCATTAGTTGGCTTCTGTATTTTGCTTCAAAGCTGAGTGTGGCCAGTTAACATTTAGCACCATTTAACTCTGAAGTCCAGCCTCAACTAAAGGACACACCTGCACCGTCCCAGTCCAGCCTGCAGCATCCAGAAACGTAAGGGTGGTGTTTGAAGGGGTCAGTCAAGGGAATGGACTGGGCATGTTCTCCTGCTATTTACCTTAATGCCAACAGAGGGCGCTGTACATTAAAATAGCCCTCAACTTTACCTTGTTCACCCCAAGTGAAGGTTCAAGTGGCCCTAGCTGATGATACAATCAGAGGTGGTGGTGAAAAGTCAGGTTTTTAACCAAGAAAGGACGTCTAAATGTTTTTGTCACACGCCTCCGTTCAGTGCAGCATGTTTGATTCGCCTAAGCAGAACATTTTTGTCAGCTGACCAGTCAAGAGAAGTGGTGAGATTGTACTTTAATAACAGAAAATGCTTTACGTTTATTTACACAGCTGTGCTTCAAGGCAAAACTTTAAGTAGAGAAATTTACCACAGGGTGCCCTGTCCCGGAGATGAAAAGGTCATGGAGTCGTGGTTCATCCTCAGGGGGGCAGAAATAAGTTCAGGAATTTCATGACGTCTACAGATTTGTGTGAAGTGAAATTTTTCTAGGCTTTTGTTATATCTTGTTATATTTCTCCTCTCTAACTGTACCTGGTAGATTATAAACAGACAGCTTCTCTAGTTATAAATCTGTTTGCAGAAATGAATGCAGAACTTGTTGGTTCATCCTCTGAAAAGAAGAAGTCTGTGCTTTTAAACATTTCCGTCTCTTGTAAGAGGAATCCACTGACGTCAGCCTTCCCCTCTAGCTGACACCCTGAATGAAGGTTTCACCTAATTGTCCACTGTTTAGTTCAATATGCTGTGTTTGTCTAATCTGCTGCTGCTTGTTAGAACAAGCTCATTAGGTTGTGGAAGGAAAGAAAGGGCAGCTTTATTTATAGTGCACAGTTATTCCATGGAAACATGATGTGCTTTGCAGGTAAAAGGAGACATAAAACCAACAAAATAAAAGAAAGCTATACATAAACACACACATGAAGGTTTACCTCTGATATAGCTCTGAGGTAAAAGACAGAAATGATTCTTTTTAGTCTAAATCTTCAGCGTGCCGTTCACTTGCTCCGTTCTATGCTTGGACCCACAATGAAGGAAAAACTGCGTCTCCTGAATTTTTCTGTAACTCTGATGGGTTTATTTCGTTTTTCGGCCGAATGACGTCCTTTTATCCTTCTGCTTGGTCCTTATATATTCAGTGAAAAGCTGGGAAATACAAGTTCAGCACTTAGAATCAACACCTTTTATCTGCTTAATTTCCCAAAGAGTAATGAGGGAACAGGCCTGACCTGCTGCCTGTCACTCAGTTGTCTAATTACTTTTAAAAGTACTTTTGGCTGCTCTCTTATTTCCCGAGGGGAAGCCACGCTGTTTGATTTGGCACAGATTTTACACCTTTCATTGGGTGCAGTACTTTGGTTACAAACCCATGAATTAAAGCTGTAGATTGTTTGATTTAAAGTCCACTGAGGTGGTGCACGGAGGCAATACTACACAAAATAAAATAAAATGTGCTGTTGTCCAAAAATGTAAGACTGTAAGTGAATTAAACCTGCAGTGGCCAGAAGGTCACATCCCTGCTCCTTTATCTATGAGCCTGTGAACACTTACTGAGCTTGTGATTATCCCCAGTATAGTGAAAAGGGCTGAAAACAGAGGGCATGTGATCCCCGTATGTGCAGAGTCCTTCAGTTTCTCAGTCAGATCCATCCCTCGTTCATCGTGCCTGATGATGACGCTGAAAATGCTCGCCATTAGCTTCACAGTGGGACTTTAATGACAAACGGGTGGCATCACTGTGTCTAGGACCAGCTTTGCTCAAGCATCCAAGCTTGTTGCACTGAGTGATATTGAAAGAATGGTGCATTTTTGAGTATTTTCTCAGGTTGTTGGTGTTTAGAGCACCTGAACTCTTGAAAATTCAGGTTTGTCATCTGTTATCAGAGAACAGAGAAAGCAGCCACACAGCAGCATCAAACATAACGGGAACCTGTGTTAAAATAAACATGGAACCTGTGCTGATTTGTTACCGGTCCTTAGTTTAAAAAAAAGAACTGTTTCAGTGGTGCAATGCGATACAGAGAGGTGGTGTTGTTGGATGGACTTTAATAAAGCAGAAGGTTAAATGTGGTCTGAGAAGCTCAGTGGCGATGCTGATGGAGAGAATTTAAGGTTGTGCCCAGAAATAAATCCCTCACACTAAACGCCTCCTGACATGTTTATTAGTAAAAGTCGAGAAATATTAGCCGACGCATTGATTACAGCCAAATGAAAATGGCAAATGCATTGATATTTCTGTCTGCGATCAGCTATACGTCATATAGTCTATGTCAATAACCGCAGCCGGCTCTGTAATAAAGGCTAAGAGGCTAACGTGTCACCACAGCAATCGCAGCACTTTTCATTTTCTCGTCTGATACTTTTTAGATTTTTGTCGAGAAGCACGGAGCTGGACTCTGACCTTTCACCTGGAAAATGTGACCTTTCACCTCCGCGCAGGGAGATATTAAGTCTCCCCTGCTGGTCTCTCTGCATGTAAAAATGCTAATGAATATGAATGAGCAGTTGGAGCCATATTATGGTTGCAGTATCTCTTTATTGACATTCACCACATTTCATATTGAGTCACTTGGTGGCCAGCTGCTTCGGCTGCGAGGCCTGCCCACGGCGCATGAATATTAATGAGCAGATAGATGTGATCGAGAAGAGACAGCGAGCGAGGGCACATCGGGATGACAGACGAGAGAATTTATGATCCCTGGGGCTTCGGAGCGCTTGTTCACAGTTCAGGAGAGCGTGACTGCACGTGTAGCGCATATTATAGCCTGATAATATAGTTTCATTCATTGCTCGGCCGAAAGCGTGCAGACGCTCCCGCATTTCGGCGCTGTCTGAGAGCGGAGCGTGACTGTGACTCCACGTTCATTAATATGCAGCTCTAACAGCCTTCCTCGTCTGGATTCAGTCTCTCCGGCAGATGTTGAACCTGCTGCAGGGATTAGCTCCCATTCAGACACTAGCGCATTATTGAGGTCCAGCACTGATGTTGGGTGATAAGATCTGGCTCGCAGCCGGTGCTTGGGTTCATCCCAAAAGGGTTGGATGAGGGGATTTAGGGCTCCATGCGGACCAGTCAAGTTCATCCTCACAACACTTGGAAAAGCATCTCTGTATGGTGCAGGCTTTGTGCATGGAAGCATCTTAATATAGAAACATAAAGTCTGCCTCAGAGGTCTGAGAGAAAGCTTCTCAACCAGTCATTCATACACACTTTTAACCCTCGAGCGTCTTCGGTCTTCAGATCTCGGGATGTCTAAAGATGTCTCTCATGCAAAGCTGTCATGTTGGCTTTGGCTAGGCAGCATCTCTACAAGTTGTTCCTGTGAGCCAACAGCTCCCAACACTCTAAACACTACTCTTGGCTTTATGATGTCATATTCAATTTTCAGTTTGATTTTGTTTATATAGCGCCCAGAAAGAAACCTCCAGCAGATCCAGGATCAGGTGGGGACCAGATACCGCCCTGATATATGGTTATTTTAGGCACACATATAGACTATATATAGACACCATGGCTTCAGGAAGACAAGAGCTTAAAATGCTAAGTTATCAGCTAATGCTAGCTCCATTTATAAATTATACAGGTGCAGTGCACAGACCGACACCTGCTATTTAGTGTCCAGATAATACTGGGTTTCACTCAACTACGAAAGCACAAACGTCTTGGGTGATCTCTACCTCCAAAAGCCACAAACACAGTGGATTTGTCCAGTACAGTGAGCATAAGTGAGGCCAAGCAGACAGTTAGCAGCTCACTGAAGCCCCTCCCACCTGCAGTTCAAATGCCATGATTGCGAGGGGCAGCCAATCAGAAGAAAGCTGCCTTAAAGGGAGAGAACCCAAATCGGCGACTTTCAGAGAGAGGATGAACTGACAGAGCACACCGAGGCCCGAGAGGAAATAACTAAAGATGATTTACATCTGGAATAAGCAACAACAAAAAAAAAAAAATCTATCAACACTGAAAGGCCACAGTAAGGCTCTATTGTGTCTTCTGAGGATAAAACGTGGTTCCTCTCCTGTTAATTACTCAGGAAATGAACGTTTCTCTGTAAAGTCTAAAAACTTTACCGTCTGTTTTAAATAATGTAGTGACTCTGCTCTGCTGCTTCCGCCTGTGTGTTTACTGATGTTCCTCAGACTCCGAGGTGAGGATATAATATTTCAGCGGCTTCACGAGAAGGCTCTGAATATCAAATAAAACAAACTATCTGGAATCAAGAGCAGCAGCTTTATTTTCAGGCTCGACTCCATGAATATCAAATGAAAAGAAAGTATCGGGATTCAAAACAGCTGCTGTATTTTCAGCAGTTTGAAATTACAGCACTGAAAAGGCTTTCGCTCCCGAGCACTGAACCAAAACCTCTTCAATGCAAAACTGAATCTTCAGACCGGCAAGTGCATGTACATAATCAGGACATGTGTAGTCCTGTAATTAACATCAGAAACAGACTATTAAATCTCCGATGGCCTTAAAACCCTCGTTTTAACAATACTGGGTCGACTAAACCTTTATTTACAAAGACGAGTTATGCTAATTTGTGTCGTTAATCAAAGTTATGGGGCTTTTAACTTGTTCACATGATATGCTGGCAGCTAAGATGAGCCTATTAGGGTGTAATTGTCTGGTCTGATGGGAGAAACAACCAGCTGTAACTAGAAAATTAAATATTCCTGCTCAAATTACCTATTATATTTCACCAAACACAGAGGGTATTTCATGATATTAGTCCTTGGTGGCTTGCCAAATGAGTTTTCTTTTTAATTAGCTTTTTCTTGTCTGTTTCAGGTAGATAATTTTAGAAGCTACAGTAGAAATGATTGATGAGCAGGAGGGCTGGAGGAGCAGCAGGAGAAGCAGAATTAATTACCCAGGGAGACAAACACAGAAGCTCGGCACTAAAACTTTCTTTTTATCTTGACTACCAAATGTTTGAGCGCAGCTTCTTATTCAAAGGACTTGAATGTTCTACAAGGTAGAGCAAAACTCCAACACCTTTGGAGCTGTGAAGTAAACAGAATTCCACATCCTTCACATTATCCTCAGTTTGTTTTGGTAATAGTGTTGCACTCTTTTACTCTACAGACAGTTTAGGTTTTGGTCACCTTTGATGCTTTTATTTTGAAGGAATTCTCACTTATCTTCCTTCGCTGTGCACAAACTCAGACCAGCTGGGTTTGTGTTTAGAACGTCCAAGTGCTTCTTAAGTCTTAACATCATTGAACCAACATTTAACATTTTACGTACATTAATAAGATATAAGTTTAATCAGCTAGTATTTCTGCTGCAGTATTTAAGCATCTTGTTGATTAGTTGTCCACATCCCTGCTGGAAATATGATTTGGTTTAGGTGAGAGCATGCAGGTGGCAGTTCACAGGATGCCAGTTCGTTCATTGTAAATTAATCAGATGCAGGTGAGCATCACATGGACTTCACACCAGAGAGCTTACAGTTTAAACATGTCTGATCCAACTGTGTCAATATCACAGGCACCTCTGCTGGGTATTTTCAAGAAGTTTCCTTTCAGTGATCCATTAATTCCATCCATATTCTTCAGCTTATCTAATCCAGGGCTGCAGAGCCTTTCCTGGAGCTGGGGTACGCCCTGGACAGGTCACCAATCTGTTGCAGGCCTGTGAGAACAAAAATGATAGATTCCCATCACGATTTCTACACTGAGTGTTTGAGATTCGATCGGGGGGAATGGGCTCCACCAACTATGAATCAGCTCGTATTTCTGTAGCAGTACTAGATGGAAACTTCTTTTCCTTCAAGCTGATATTAACATTGGATGGAAACGCAGCACTCTTGGGATTTTTTCGCTTTAGTGCCAGATTAATTTTCAGAATTGTCTTTCTTCCTGTGTGACTGTGCGGATAAATAACTCAATGGCATGAACTGCACGAATAAATCAAGAAGAAGTCAGCGTGTTGAAAACTTTATGATCCATTAGTGCTACAGATAATTTGCACTTTAACCGCGCTGCGTTCAAAGCTGACTGTGACCCAGACTCAGACCGAAAAATAATCCTGCAGGTTGAGTCGGGGGTTAGTCTGGTCTCAGGTCAGTTTGTAGGTCAGTTTCATAATGACGCTCAATGACATAACATGAATATACTGCAGTAGATTACCGACAGTGGTGTGCTGAACATGGCCAACAGCTGGACCGCTCCACTTCAGTCCAGATGTTGAGTTGGATCCATAAACCAGGTTAAACAATGCGGTTGTGGAGTCTCGTGTCTGTTTATTCTCAGTTTCACTTGGTTCCTGTTCAAAGTCAGCATCATTACCCAGTCGTATTCATTTAGAGCCAACATCCCTAAAAAGACAGCAATAAACTTGTGTATCTACCAGAGTGAAACATATTTGTATCATATTTGTTTGATGGTTTTGGTATGAAAAGATAGATACGTAGAAATAAAAACAAATTAAATAAATTCAGCTTTAATAACCAAAGGAAGCGATGCTTGTGCTTGCTAAAGCTGCAATAACATTAGCGCCATATAAATCATAATGCAAACATACGAAGTGGGAGTCTGTGTGAGAGCAGCTTAAGTATCAAATGTCAGAAAGTTTGTTAGAACAGTTTCTGTTAAATCAGGAACAAATGCAGATTTAATATCACTAAACACTCCATTATAAATCTGCCCAGTTTTTCATGTTAACTTTAATGTAATCACTTTTATATCTCAGTCATTCGTGTTGGTGCTTTATGAAGAATTATGTTAAAATCAAAGGAATGTCAGAGTGGACACAGCATCCACGACTGAAATATGAAGCAAATGCAGAAGTGTCAGCATTATTTCCTTTGGCCAGCAGAGGGCGACTTATCTGGATATGGTCTTGATCCCTATTTTGAAGTGTTACTGATGACAACATGATGTTTATTTTTAAAGTTATGATCCCCATTAGTAATAAAGCACCGTAACCTTTAGGGAAGGCCTCCTGCGTAACTGCTCCGGTGCTACATTTTCAGGGTTTTTTGGTCAGCGCCTCTTTTCAACATCCTGTTTCAAAATTCCAACACAGCAGCAACAGAAACAAGACCAGTGAGTGACATCACTCCATGTTTAGGGTCCTCACCACATGAGCGTGCCCTGAGCATAAATAAATCAAATAAATCCGGGATTTATGGTCCAGTGCTGACCTCTGTTTGTGCAACTTGTTGCCTCTGCAGACAGAGGGATCATGGGAACCAAAGCACAGACTGCAGAGATGCAGCAGCAGCAGTAAAATGTGACCTCTGTATGTTCAGGCTGAATGCTGATTGGTTCAAAAGCTGGTTTGAACAGGTAAGAAAGTGAAATTGGAGTTCATCTCCAAAGAGAGAAAACTATGGAAACGAACATTAAAGATGAAAAATTGTGCACATGAGAAGCTGCAGCTGACAGTTTTAAGGCTGTGATGCATTTAAGGTTTTGAGCTGATCTACTCTGAAATGTAAGGACTGTTGAGTTTGACGTTTAGTTGTAGTTAGTGTTTTTGAAACAATGGGAAACAATTCCGTAGACGGCCACATTCACTTCCTGACTGAGACTCATGGTACCACAAACAGCCTTACAAATACAAGAAGAAAACAGCGGAGACACTTTATTCTTCAAGCAGACCAACATGTCTTCATTCTTACTCTGTCACAAGACCTGACCCAAAATATTCCAGCCCGGCTCACCCTTTCTGATCTCATCGTTACTGTGTGGGTCCTCCTTTCTCCGTCTGTGGATAATAATCTTGTTACCACGTGAATATCTTGATGGATTTGCATTGCAAAACCTCCCAACTCCCAGTGTTCCCTTCCTCTGTGACCTCTTTATACTGCTGTGGAGTATCCGGGTGGCTTCATTCTGTATTCTTTGAGCATTTTTACACAAAACAGACAAGCTCAAAATATGTTTTTTTGGTGAAGATTGTTTTAAAATGAAATACGTGATTGTGGCTGTAGCTTGAATGGAGCGTGGAGGTCTCTCTGCCAATCTCTCTCTCTCAGCAGGTCGTGTGTAATCTCCAGTCTGTTCACAGCTGGAGCCACCAGACCACTTTAACATGAGAGCTCCATCAGCAGCCGCACGCACGCACGCACACACACACACACACACACACACACACACACACACACACACACACATATACAAATCACCGTGGGTGTGTTCAGAATGAGCACTGAGCCTCTTCTGTTTTGATTACTGGCTAATTTGCATGATACACCCTGCTGTGAGCGCTCTTTCTCTCTCTCACACACACACTCACAGACACACTCACACACACACACTCACAGACACACTCACACACTCACATTTGCAGACACACACATTTCTACTGTGCTTTACGTCAGTGTGACTGATAAGATTTCAGCGTTTTATTATCAGAGAAACAATAGACTGCAGCTAATGACTACTCTGTGGGTGTGTGTGGGTGTGGGTGTGTGTGTGGGTGGGTGTGGGTGTGTGTCCTGTAACTACTGGGACCAGAAATCTTTGACTTTTTTATTATTATTATTTTTGCTGTGTGAAAGCAGCGCTCTCTTGGATGGATCATCAACATTCCTGCCCTCGCGCAGTAAATAAACGCAGCCCATCACGCACCGCAGCCACATTTCAGCCAAACACTGCTGCAACAGTCATAACACGTCCGACAGCTGCGGGACATTCGTTTGGCCTTTTCGAATATCTGACCCGAATAGCTGGCCAGATTGCTGTGACATTTGCTGCAGGTATTTTTCACCTCCAAGAGGATCAATCCCGATGACTCTGACCTCCTGCAGGATTCCAATCAACTACAACCAACATGCATCTAGGAAGCGAATGTTAGCAACAGATTGAGGAAGTGTTTGCAATATCAGAAGGAAAACAGTTTCCTAAAATATCTATAACTAAAGCAACATTACGTGGTTCTGGTACAGCGTAGACGCCACCTTGACTCTTTTTGTAATGTCTTCTCTTTCAGTGGCCAAAGTTGAAGATTTTACATCAGTACACAAGTCATTCCCGTGAGCCTAAAACGCAGGCTTCAGCCTGCCATAAACACTCTGTTTCATACATATTTTTTCTTCTATGGTAACTAAACTGTGGTCATCTCAGACTGGTAGCACAGAAACTCCACCATCGACTGTTCAAATCTTCTGTTTGTGAACGGTAAGTCAGAGGAAAGCTGTCTTGTAGGCAGGTTGGCCTTAATAGGATAGGAGCTCGGCTTGTTTGAGAGAGAGCATAAACTGAGGGGCACCAAGATAAATATGGATTATCCTGAGTCCTGGATCATGCCAAGATTCTTTAAGTGGAGTCTAGGAATAAAAAGATGGAGCTGGAAATGGCGAACGTTGTAAACCGGTGGCTCAGCCTCACGCAGATTTGTTTGAACCTCGGTTCTGAACTTGAGGTGGTCTCTTTGTGTGTGTTTTCCAGAAGCTGAGACAACTCGTGGGAAGCAGCTGATTGGTTGACCTTTGTGGGGAGGCCCAGGGGTCAAAGGCCATGGCGGGTCGACTTCTCCTCTTCCTGTTCGTCTCCGTGACGCTCTGTCACGCTCATTTTTCTTCTACGCAACGCCTGAAGCCCCGCCTCCAGAGAGACAGACGCAACATCCGACCAAACATTATCCTCATCCTGACTGATGACCAGGACATGGAGCTGGGTGACTGAAACTCCACTATAAGCCTTATTATTAGTATTAGTCTGACTGTCTGTACTGTTAATGTAACTGTTGGTAACACACAGTTTAAAAAAATCGAATTTAATTTACTGGTGTGGACATAAAAAAAGTCTCAGTTTAACAATAATACACAGTTAACATATTTTATTGGGCATGTCATATTAATACATTGGCTGGATCTCGTTTGAGCAGCTTGAGCAACTGAGCTTTACTTCCAAGTCCAAGTGTTTGTGAATCATTAACTCCTTTATTTTGTTCTTTAACAGGTTGGAGTGCAATGATTACTGTCTGGGAGCCTTTTTAGGGCTAACTTCCTCTCTGGGATCCAAAAATTAATCTTCTATTACCTCCTTTACATCCACATTACATTTAACCCCCTAACATCCCCCAGGCTGCTGGTGAACCACTAGAGATGAGGTTCAGATGCATTTTAGCTAGAAGAGGTTACCTTTCAAATGACTCTTCCGTTTCCTCTCTTATGAGATTTCCATTTGGACGAGACTTTAGGCCCAGATTTATATAATTAAAGCTCTTATACAGGGTTGTTGTCAGCCTGGATGGTGTCTTCAAACAGCCTCCAGCGTTTACAAGATGAAGATCGGATCAGATGGGCCATCGTTTCTGTGACAGAATTAACGGCATACAGTTGGAAATGGCTGTTGTCTGCTGCTGTCTGAGATTATGATCCCATTTTTCAGCACAGTAAATGTATCGTAGATTGTGCAGGCGTGTTGCAGGAAGAGAAAACTTTTGTTACCCCCCTCTGTAGCCTCTTCGCAGCTTGTTAGACTCATTGGGTTTTGCACTGGCTTAGTAGCTTTACTCTACTGATATAAACCGAGGTGTCAGAACTCGTCATTAAGGGCAGAGGCGAAGTCATCGAATGACGTCTCTTTATGGGGAAAGAGTTAAAGGCGTAACTAAGGTTGCTCTTGGAGGCCCAGCACTTCTTGCCAGGCCCATGTGCTCCTGGCTGCAGTTGATCTTTAATCATCTAGGATGTTAAATAAGACCCATGTTTCAGGTGCCACTCTCCATTTTATGTTGAGGCTTATGAGGCAAATGATTTTGAACAATTTTCAACAGAAACCAAGGAACTTATCACCAAAGCAAGGTTTACAATGTGCTAACTATCTGTTTCTCTGTGTAGGGTCGATGCAGGCAATGAATAAGACTCGCCGCATTATGGAGGAGGGCGGGACTTCCTTCTCTAATGCCTTTGTGACCACACCCATGTGCTGCCCGTCACGCTCAAGCATGCTCACTGGGAAGTAAGTACAGTTCCAAACATGGAGGTGCCTACTACACCCGAAAAGTGAAGCCAGAGCCGAGATGCATTTTTTTCATTGGCCAGCAGGGGGCAACTTGTCTAGTTGCAAAAAGAAAGCCGGTTATATAAACTGTGTACAGGAAAAAGGTCGTTCCTGACCTCAGTAAAGACTTTACTGATGAGTTCATGGTTGGGTGCTAGTTTCAAATCTTATTAAATACAAAATTATGTTAATTTTATTAATCAAGTCAAAGAGGATAATGAAGCACATTTACACTTAAGGATCCATCAAGTTTGACCTATATCGAGTTTGATGATATGCCGAATGCCGTAACCAGTTATTCCACCAATTGTTGCATCGGCCCGTCTACTCACTTTCCCCGCTTACACCACCTCTTTAAGTAGTAGCTCCTCTCTGAGTCAGAAGGTTTTGAAGCAACAACAACTACCCAAGAACAGCAGTGGCGTCTGACAGATCACAGGTTCCTTGTACATGTACAATAACAATAACGGGTTATTTGATTCTTCTATTCTTTTGTTTTGTAAACAACCAGCTGCTTATGAGTCATTTACAGCTTTTTCCAGTTATCGTGTCTTGGCTGTGGGTTTCTGCAGAGAACCAGTCTGATGCAGGTGTTAAATTAATAAGCTGCATGCCTCAGTGTGAGATAATCTGTGCCGCAACGGGTCAAATCTGGTTCGGGGCCCAACGAAGACGTTAGTAATATTAGACAGGTGATTTTAATGTCTTCATGTGTAAAGAAATGGGAGAAAATCCTATAATGGATGTGTTTTATTACCAAAGCGCTATTAGTCGAACTATTAAAAAGAGTTTACATGAGACTTGTCTGAGCCTCTTGTAGTAACACGTGTTCTGTTTCCCTCAGGTATGTTCACAACCACAACACCTACACCAACAACGAGAACTGTTCCTCGCCGTCTTGGCAACGGCAGCACGAGCCGCGGACCTTCGGCGTTTACCTCAACGACACTGGATACAGGACAGGTAGACAAATACACAAACACGCACTCAGGCTTTGTGGGGCTTGTGTTAATACATCTGTGCGTGTGCTTTTTCTCCAGCCTTCTTTGGAAAGTACCTGAATGAGTACAACGGTTCGTACGTTCCCGCCGGGTGGAGGGAATGGCTCGGTTTGGTGAAGAACAGCCGCTTCTACAACTACACGCTGTGTCGCAACGGCGTGCGAGAGAAGCACGGAGCGCAGTATCCACAGGTGAGGACACACAGCACACCTCTGTCACTGCACAGCAAAGCAAGCCCAACACAGTTCTTATCAGAGTTGCAGCTCACTTTTCCTCTGTGGACGACAAGTATGGACCCAAGTAATCGTAAAGAGGCTGAAGCAAGCGATGCTTATTACGCTAAACAGTGCCAGCATCTAAGGTTCAGGTTAGGGGACAGCATGTCAATCCAGTCTGTGACATCCATCCATGTTCTTCTGCTAATCTGATTCAGGGTCAGAGGGTGGGGTGGGCCGAACACCCGGACATGTGGTCAGTCTGTCGTAGAGCTGACAGTAAAGAGGCAGACAACCATTCACCCCTATGGACGAACTAGAGTCACCAGTTAACCCATCCCCTCTAACTGAATGTGTTTGGATGGTATGAAGCTGAAATACCCGGAGACACCCACCGTCCTAAAAGGACGATCAAATAAACAACAAAAAAGAAAGAAATGACTAAAAGGCTTTTTTAATTTAAATTAGAACCAAGTTTAAGTTTATATTGACTGATACTGATTAAAACAAGGAGGATTCAGAAGCCTCCAAATCTGAGGCCATGGTTCTCAGCCGGAAAAGGGTGGAATGCCCACTCCGGGTCGGGGATGAGTTCCTGCCCCAAGTGGAGGAGTTTAAGTATCTCGGGGTCCTGTTCGCGAGTGATGGGAGAAGGGAGCCGGAGATCGACAGACGGATTGGTGCTGCGGCTGCAGTGATGCGGACGCTGCACCGGTCCGTCGTGGTGAAGAGGGAGCTGAGTGTAAAAGCGAAGCTCTCAATTTACCGGTCGATCTACGTCCCGACCCTCACCTATGGCCACGAGCTGTGGGTAGTGACCGAAAGAACGAGATCGCGGATACAAGCGGTGGAAATGAGCTTCCTCCGAAGGGTGGCTGGCCTCTCCCTTAGAGATAGGGTGAGAAGTTCGGCCATCCGGGAGGGGCTCAGAGTAGAGCCGCTGCTCCTCCACATCGAAAGGAGCCAGTTGAGGTGGTTCGGGCATCTGACAAGGATGCCCCCTGGGCGCCTCCTGGGTGAGGTGTTCCGGGCATGTCCCACCGGGAGGAGGCCCCGGGGCAGACCCAGGACGCGCTGGAGAGATTATATCTCTCGGCTGGCCTGGGAACGCCTTGGTGTTCCCCCGGATGAGCTGGAGGAGGTGGCTGGGGAGAGGGAGGTCTGGGCTTCTCTGCTTAGGCTGCTGCCCCCGCGACCCGACTTCGGATAAAGCGGATGAGGATGGATGGATGGATGGAAGGATTCAGAAGGCCACACCAGTGTCGGTGTAAACCTTTTGAATGATCATTTCCATTGCTGTAAGGCTGAGTAGCTATTTTTTAATTCTTTATTAGAACTTATTAGAAACATTTTTCTCCATTGATGAATTGTTTGCATGTTAACGTTATTAGTTTCACAAATACCGCCTATGCATTTTTAATTTATTGGTTATAACTTAACCTCCTAGGACCTGGTGTCCACATATGTCCACGTCACATTTTTGTGTTGTTTAGACCAAAATACAAAATTTTGCTCTACAAGGGCCTGATATCCACTTACGAGGACATTTTACTGCCTCTGTTTTATCAAAATTTAAAATGTGGCTCTCATTTTTCTTAGAAACAAAAATCAGGTAAAAAAAAAATCTGGTGATTCTGTGACCCTAATCCTGCGCTGACTGCTTCATCACTGACTTGGTGGATGTCAAGGAGTTACGTCAGATTTAAGTTAAAGTGAAGAAAATCAAGTCAAAAAACCAGTACGAGTTAATAATAGTGATGTGTGTTGTTGTGTTTCCAGGACTACCTGACCGACCTGATCACAGCAGAGTCGATCCGTTACTTCCGCTCTTCGAAGCGAGTTTATCCTCACCGCCCTGTTCTGATGGTTCTGAGTCACGCGGCCCCTCATGGACCCGAAGACTCTGCCCCGCAGTACAGCACCGCCTTTCCCAACGCATCGCAGCACATGTAGGCCTCCCACAGACACACACAGAGTTATCTTTTCTCCGCTTCAGAGAACTTTACCTCGACTTGCATTCATTTCCTAGAGAATTATCCTAAACCATAAACCTGCCGTCATGCAAAAACGTCATGATTTACATTGTAAGGACTTAATTTTTGTCCCCATAAGGAAGTGGAGTCCCCACAGTGTGACTGTGGAAACACATTTATGTCCTCACAAAAGTAGTAATGCAAGTGCACACACGCATGCACACATACAATGAGACTAAGCCACTGTAATCCAGCAGAACAATGGAGCAGCTCTGTTCTGCACCACGGGATAAATCCTGAAGCAACACGACTGAAACGGCACAATCCTCCCTAACACGTGTGTGTGTGCGTGTGTGTGTGTGAGTGTTAATGAATACATTAGTTTTATTTACTCTCTTTACATGAATTTGAGTCCAATTTTAGTGAACATGACAAAGTCGACGCGCGAGTCTCGAATCAGAGATACGTTTCCTTGTTTATGGTCTGACTGGGAGACGGCTGAACAGACAAACAGAGACATCACAGGGAAATCTTTTCCATCCCGCAGATATAAACAGATGCCCGAGGAAACTCCGGCTGGACTCCTGCTGTCAGGAGACCATTTAAATCCCATTTAAAGCTCACAGGGATTTTTATGCAGGTTTTTCTATTTCTGTAACACAAAAACGCTGCTGGAAGTACTCGGAACAGACAGTAATCCCTTTCCTCTGACAGTCAGTGCATAACTCGACGCTCATACGCCGGAGTGATCAGCGTTTGACAGTTTTGTCTTTGAACACAAAGCACAAAAATGCAGCACAGCGCACAGTTGCTTCTCCTTTTATTATTCAGTATGAATTAGAAAGCAGGAAACCAGCGGCACTTGCAAAGTCAAAATTTAAACCTTATTGACGGGACCGAACGACAGCTGATTAAGACTCAGCAGATCACCGCGACTGAGGAAACGTGTGGTGCTGCAGACTTTAATGAAAGTGGAGACCTGTTGTGTTGTCAAATTCTGAAGAAAAGGTCGGGTTTAGGCTGCAGCTTCTCCCCGAAGTAATAAACAGCCGTGCATTCAGCTTTAGTCTCGTAAATAAAGACAAAATGAAGCAGAAGGAAAGAAAACATTTTTACCTTTCTGCTCTGAAACAGGTGCAGAGGCTGCACGTAGAATTGGTTTGACTGAACACTGAAGACAGCAGTGGGATCGTACAGATGCCATAAACAGGGGAATTACAGCCATAGATGCTAAAACCATTTTGTTGTACCAGCCTGTAAACGTGGGGGTCTGTGGGGATTGACTCACTTTTGGAGACGGTCTCATTGCCGATTAGAGGAAATGCATTTCTGTGTTGGCTTCATTTCATTTCTCAACACCTCAAACGAATCCAAAGCCAACCGCCACAACTGGACCAGAACCAGTAGACAGTGCCCAGGCGAGGACGGCAGACATTCACCTTCCTTGTTTGCCTACTGATCTACTTCAAATGTGCTTACTGTGACGCATCATCATGCCAGTTACACGCAGTTTAACAGTTGAATGCAATTCTGCTTTTTGGTAGCTGCATTTGCAAAATGCATGAAAATGCAATGAAAGTGAATCTGGGAACAGCGCCTCAAAGAGAATCGTTTAAATGTCAACAAACTGTCTGGTTGTCGCCTGGCAGGTTTGAACTCAGCACCTCAGTGCTGTGAGCTAACGGTTTCACCACAGCTGCGCTAATGAGGCGCCCTGCAGTCCTTCAAAATGAATAAAGTCAATCTTCCCTAAAACGAGTTCACGAGCTCCACACGTGTCAGCTGACCGCCTGTCAGACGGACCGAAGCATTCCAGCCTGCCTGCGCCCGTGCAGATGTTTCCAGCTGTCCAAAGCAGAGCGGAGCCCACAGCATTTCTGTCCCGACGAGGAAATTTAATTACGAGGCTGCCGAGCAGTAAGGAGGAGTGAGGAGAGGAGTAAATGAGTTAGCTGATGGGAGTCATTCATTATCCACGCAGAACACAGTGCAGGAACATCTTCTGCAGCTAACACAGCGGGAGGACAGAGAGTGTGTTATTAATGAAAAGGAGCATCTGCTGTCATCACTCCACACACAGCCTGGTGTGTCCAAACATGATATTACACTCAGCTACACACAGACACGCACACTTCACACATGCGGTTCATTCTAACACTGCTTGGAATACATTTGTATTCATATTCAGCCTGGTGTTTTGTTTACTGCCTACACAGATCACATATATATAAAAGTTAGGGGAAGCATTCAAACTCGGTGTCTTAAACTTGGTGGGGAAACCCACGCTGATAAGAACAGCAGTAAGATGCTTCCTGTTGTTGGTCACCAGGTTTGCACACATCTCAGGAGGGTGATTGGCCCACTCCTCTTTACACAAATTCTCTCAGTCCTTCAGGTTTCTTGGCTACTGTTCAGCAACTCCAAGCTTCAGCTCTTTGGACACATTTTCTATAAGACTGAGCTCCGGAGAAAACCATGACCTTTATGTGCTTCTTCTTCGGTCACTGCTTTGTTGCCTTGGTGGTATGTTTTTGGTCACTGTCATGCTGAAAGACTCATCAGCTCGTCTTCAGTGTTCTGGCTGAGGGAAGGAGGCTCTCGTCCAAGAGTTCCATCCATGCAGCTCCATCCTGCAGCAAAGTCGTCCTGTATCCATCCATCCATCCATTTTCTTCCGCTTATCCGGGTCGCGGGAGCAGCAGCCCGAGCAGAGACGCCCAGACCTCCCTCTCCCCAGCCACCTCCTCCAGCTTGTCCAGGAGAACACCAAGGCGTTCCCAGGCCAGCTGAGAGATATAATCTCTCCAGCGTGTCCTGGGTCTGCCCCGGGGCCTCCTCCCGGTGGGACATGCCTGGAAAACCTCGCCCAGGAGGCGCCCAGGAGGCATCCTTGTCAAATGCCTGAACCACCTCAACTGGCTCCTTTCGATGTGGAGGAGCAGCGGCTCTACTCTGAGCCTCTCCAGGATGGCTAAACTTCTCACCCTGTCTCTAAGGGAGAGGCCAGCCACCCTTCGGAGGAAGCTCATTTCCACCGCTTGTATTCGCGATCTCGTTCTTTCGGTCACTACCGTCGTCCTGTATCCTTAACAGAAAAACAGATGATGTCCAGACCTCCGTGCTTGACTGTGGGGATGGTGTCGTTTGAGCCGTCTTCCTTCAAACCCGGCACGTCCAGTTGGTGCCAAAGAGCTCGATGTTGTTTTCTTCTAACCACAGCACTTTCTTTCAAACCTTCTCGATCATGCAGTGTGTTACCAGTGGCGTTATCGGTGACTGTCGTCCCAACTGCCTCCAGTTTATTAACAACCACCTTTCTCATGGTCATCCTCACCCCATGAGGCAAGACCTTGCATGGAGCTCCAGACCCGGGGTGATTCATGGTGATTTATATTTCTTTCATTTCCGAATAATCTCACCAACACTTCTCATCACCTTCTCACCAGGCTCCAACCTTTTTTGTGCCACGGACCAGTTTAATGTCAGACAATATTTTCACGGACCGGCCTTTAAGGTGTCCCAGATAAATACAACAAAATAAAATGATACGACCAAGACAAAAACTGTGGTATTTTGTAAATATAATAATAAACAGGAATTCACTGTGTAACTTTATTAGCAGCGTCCTCCTGAAATGCACCAACAAAAATGAGAGTACCATCCTCCTCTCTGCCCCTTAATGCTCTCTGGTCGCTATGGTAAAGTGTAAATATTTCTTTCAAAATAAGACACAACTACAACACGGGAAAAGACCCAGGGAAACCGAGTTAACGATAAAAACCCTGAAAACCACACATTTCACACCCGAGCCTCAACTCTCGCGGCCCGGTACCAAACGAGTCACAGACCGGAGTTGCTGTGAATCCAAAAAGCACCTGGAATTGTTCAGTTTTGCATTTTCTGCTGTTATTGACACGTTAAACCATAATCACAAAGAGAAGACACGTTTTTTAAAGAGCAGTGTTTAGACTGTTCGGTACATCGCTGGCTCGCTCACTTCACTTTTAGCCTAAAGTCTTCTCGGGTAAGTCTGTAAGCAGCTTGTGGATCAGGCATTACTGCCTCATACCCAGCACACTTTTACAACCCTGCTGCAGCTCATACAGTTTTTCATTTTTTCCATTTCCTGCTTTTCTCATTTAATTTCCTGTTGCTGCTGCAGCAGCTTTAGTAAATACAAGTCTTGTTCCTGATCAGTTCACACAACTTACCGAGACCTGACATCAGCACAGACATCAAGGAATTACTGCCAAGGTCTACAGGCCACAGGCCAAGTCTGAGGGCCTTCGTATTAAGTGATATTTCCTCTTGTAAAGTTAAGTGAACGCACAGAGAGAAATAAAAATAGCAAAAAAGAGATTCAAAGGACCAGAAATGGAGACAAACTGATCACAGAGACGTTAACCAGTGAATAAGAGGACACAATAAACACAAGTGGATGTGGAAAGTTCTTGAAAGAAGCATGAAGCAGATGAAACATGGTTGAAGACTGAACAACCACAAGCTGACACAAAACAGCCACAGAGAAACACACAAAGATGTTGGCGATGAGAAGATGCACAAAACGAAAACAAGGATGCAAAATGATACGAAAGGATTGCACAGAGTCTCAAAACGACCACAAACAAATGGACTGAAAGGAGACACAAAAATAACACAAATGGGTGCAAAACTACCACAAAGACGCACAAAAGAAAAGTTCAACATGTCAGTTGTTTCTTGATGTCAGTGATTAGTGGACTCCATTTCTCAGAAGCTGAGATTGGAAGTAAAGCCTCAAAGTCACGATCCTTATGTTTTTGTCTGGAAAATCCATCCTGTATCTTTCACATAGAGGTTTCTCCACAAGCTGTTCGAGGCAACCGAGAGTGAGTCTCATGATTAAACTTATAATGCAATCTGTTAATACACTGGAAAAAGCAGAACAGAACACATTTAAAGCACTCGCAGCACCACCGGACCCAGCAGCATTCCTCCCTGATCACATGGCATGATGTTGCTGTCATATACAGAGCTTTGGTGCTGTCACAGACTGTCCACAGCCTGAAAATGTGATCCCAGATCGTCTTTCCAGCACAAATAACTCAGGACTTACCCAACACTCCACCTGTCTTATCTCCTTTCCTGTCACTGTTCTTCTCACCAGTACTCCCAGTTATAACTACGCGCCAAACCCAGACAAGCACTGGATCATGCGTTACACCGGCCCCATGAAGCCCATTCACATGGAGTTCACCAACATGCTGCAGAGGAAACGACTGCAGACGCTTCTGTCTGTGGACGACAGCGTGGAGAAGGTGGGTACAAACACACACACACTACACGTCGGGTGTTGCTATCCTCGTGGGGACATCTCATTGACATAATGCTTTCCCTAGCCGCATGGGCCGCGGGGCGTGAGGGCTGGAAAAAGATAGTTTGTGTCATTATGTCAACGTTGGTAGAAGTGTGAACAGATAAAAGATGACCAGTGTGCAAAAGCACTCCGTTTTTTTAAACCACAGACTGAAATGGTGTTGTTTGTTTCTCAGCTGTATAACATGCTGGTGGAGACGGGCGAGTTGGAAAACACCTACATCATCTACACGTCAGATCACGGCTACCACATCGGCCAGTTCGGCCTCGTTAAAGGTACGAACAGAGAATAAGACTAGAAGGTTTTTCTGTCTGCCTGATTCTTTTTCTGCTGATGGAAGAATAATTTGTGATTATTTTTACAACTGATTAAACTTGATTATCATCTGGAAACATCCTGATTTGTGATTTAAAGGATTCCTTTTTAGATTTTTTTTTTTTAGTAGGAAACCAGCTGCAGTGCAGGGAGGAACATTGTGAGATGTGTGCCAGACTCATTTTAAGAACCGTTCTCCAGCAGATGAAACAGCATTATGTACAAAATAAACAGCGAAACAGCACAAATTGTAAGAGTCTGGAAATTGGACAATCGCTCTTTGTGAGTTTGCTGAACAGCAAACAGAATTTCAGATGCAAGTACAGAACATCTGAAGAATCCAAGATAATAAAACGTTTGTGATAATGATCACGGTTTGAGTTTAAAGGAACAAATGTTTTGTATTTGATCATCAGAAAACTGTGCTGAGCATGAAGATAACATCAGAATGTGACAGCAAAACACTCCTGTGTGTGCAGAGCTTCAGTGTCGCCGCCTCAGCTACAAACGACAGCATTAATAACGTGTGTGTGTGTGTGTGTGTGTGTGTGTGTCCAGGTAAATCTATGCCGTACGAGTTTGACATCAGAGTCCCGTTCTACATCAGAGGACCTAACGTGGAGCAGGGCAGCATGTAAGCACACCTCAACAACAATTCACTGCAAAAAGGCGCCGCCGATCCTCTGAACTCAGTAATAACTTCAAACGTTACTTTGTTCAGTCCATAAAAAACCATGGATGGCTGCTCATGACCACAGCAATCGCAAGAAGGGTTTTAGTGCACCACCCTCTATTTTCACAGACTCCACCTCCCACATGCCAGCTGGTTAGGGAATACACATATTTCCCGTGCAACCTGCATGTCAGGGGGTCACTGAGGCCTGAGGTCACCTTCCCATGGGCCTGTGGACCCTTCTTGACCACCTGCATGTGCACATTTACAAGCAAACATCAGCTTCTTTGTCAGACTGATTTTCAGGTAGAAATCTGGTGCTGAGAGCTGGCTCTCCATCTACACACCAAACAGTCATTTTCAGGTAATGAATCATTACCAGCCACTTAAACTGTGGCGCACACCTTCATGTCCCAGCACATGGACTTTTATGATCCAATTCTAGCAATTTTTTTAAAGAGAGTTTCGTAAAATAATACATGTAAAAATATATTGATGGTCCTGCGGGTCTCCGTTGTTGGCAGTTGATTAAAAAAAGGCACGTTTGCAGGGTATTTTTAGGCCAAGCAGTTAATTAATTTACTGAATAAATAATAATGCAATCAGTAATTAAAATGCATGGTTTTTTTTGCAGCCCAATTAAATGTACAGAAAAGAAAAATAAGCCTTAACCAACAGGGCTCAGCTATCAGCAACGTCTCTGCTTCACTGGAGTCGTTCCTTTTTTAAATTCCTGCTTCTGTTTCGAGCAGCAAACAAACCCTCAGTGCTCGGCACCACACGGTGGACGCAAGGAAGGAGAAGCTGATGGAGCATGTACAAAAGCCTGCTGGTTTTGGGCTCCACCTCAAGCTGGTGGAGCCCAAAACAGAGCTAAAAGAACACTTACAGACTGCTTTTTAAAATCTCTGAACCAAAAATATAAAGAATCTGTGGAGACGTGAAGCAGCAGAAAGATCATATCCCTGAAAAATATGACAGCGCTGTTTTCTTCACAGTGTGTTACTGTGTGTGTTTGTGTGTGTTAAATTGAATTACCACAGTCAGAGTGGTTCCACGAGATGATCACGGGTTCAGGGGCAGAGTTTCTTTCCCTTCTTCGGAGCAGACGTTATTGAGATAAAAAACACTTTGTTTGCAATATTTCACAATAAATGTCCCCGTGAACTTTCCCCCCTGCTCTCCAAACCCAACACGAGTCTCTGCTTTAAGAGCTCTCGGGTCTGTTTTTCCTTCAGCAATTCACTTTTAAAATATCAATACAATGCAAGATGGGACGAGTAATTTGTCCTTTTTTAACATTTTCCATTATGTGTATTTTTTAATCTCTTCTGGTGTTCTGCTTTGGCAGCAAACACCATTTTCATAGTGGAAGATTTCACTTAAAAGGTTTTGAGATATAAGAAAAAACACATTTTTGCCCCTCGTCTCCTGTGTCCTCTGGACAGGAGAGAGGAGGCGTGCTGGGGGAGGAGCTATGATCCAGGAGGCACAGGTGTATTCTTTCAGGAAGTGTTGTTACCTACAGTTTGTAAAAGAGGCGTGGCATAGGAGGAGGAGGAGGGCTCATCAAACTCATCATCTTACTTTCTGCGTGTGTGTGTGTGTGTGTGTGTGTGTGTGTGTGTGTGTGTACATGTTTAGACATCTTTGTGAGGACAGAAAAATTGGCATGCTTGTGGGGACCAATAGTCACTTATGGGGACAAAATGCTGTCCCCATGAGTTTGAAGGCATTTTTGAGGCTGGAAATGTGGTTTTAGTGTCAGGGTTACATTTATGCTGAAGGTTAGGGTTAGGCATTGATTTTTGATGGTTAGGTTAAGCGGCTAGGGAAAGCATTATGTCAAGTAGATGTCCTCACTAAGATAGCAAAATGAAAATGTGTGTGTGTGTTTGTGCGTGTGTGTGTGTGTGTGTGTGTGTACAGCTGTAATAAAACCATGTATGATGCAGCTGTGCCGCATGTCATATTTAATGAATGTCACATGAAAATTGAAGCCCTGAAGGAGCAAAATGTCTCCTGTTTTGGTAAAAATTTAAAGTATCTTGTTAAGAGTTTCTTTTTCGGATTTCGTCATGACAACATGAAGCTAAAACAGGCACACACATATAATAAAATAAGCGCTCATACTCTGTTTGCATGTTTGTGTCAGTAACCCTCACATGGTCCTAAACATCGACCTGGCTCCGACCATCCTGGACATCGCTGGTGTCGACACTCCTCCAGATATGGACGGAAAGTCGATACTGAGTCTGCTGGACACAGACAAACCTGCCAACAGGTACGCACCCACACACACACAGACACACACCTAAATGCCAGATTGTTAAAGAATTTCATTTCCTTGTTTTGTAACCAGCTGAAGGAGCTGTTGCGTCACCATTTTTCCAGCTAAGACGCTCTTTAACCATCTGAGCGCTCAAAGAGCTTCTAAATAAATAAACAGTAGTTTTTTCATGCCAGTAATCATCCTAAACACACAAACCATTAAACACAGATTGAAGTTCATTTCTCAGAGTTCACAGTGAGGTAATCAGCCGCTTGTTGAAAACAGAGGTCAGAGAACAGAGACACATCACCAGTATGTAAATCATCTTCCTGCAGAGAGTCGTTGGAGCAGCAGGGTGTCTCTCAACTGTAACGACCTCATTTAAACTCCTGGGTGCGCCGCTATTCGGCAGCACAAAGAGCCATCTGGTTCGCCTGGAGCGAGAGAAATATTCTATTAATATTTATAATGATCAGAGCGTCAACAAAGGCAAACATAAAGGTCAGGAGGTCGGGACAAACAGGAAAGCGTTTCAGGGGGCTGTCAACCCCCCGAGCTAAGACGAAAGGATTTTGCACACAGGGTCGTGGTTAAGTGCAGATAACCTAAACTGGTGATTATTTCATCTCGGTACACCCTCCTGTGAGGACTCAGGACACCAAATGTGGATTCATCTATCAGTAAAAATAGTCCCCAACTAAAGGAATGTTTCAGATTTGATTGGTAAACGGACCGTGGCGTGCTCTTGTTAAGGTTTAAAGGTTATATAGCTGCTGGTGTTGGACACACAGGCAAAGGAGTTTAATTCCCACTTCCAGGTTCAAGAGAAAATAGATAAACTACACCAGCGTGAGAGTCTCAGTCACCTCTAATGATGAATGATTTAGTCTGGCTTAATTAGTGGACGGATATCAGCTGAGCAGCTAAAATGTAATTAAGTCTCTGCAGACCTGGAGCTAAATGAAGCTCTAATTTCAAATCAAAACGGCAGACACAAGTACCCTCCTTTGGTTTAATCTCGTTTTCAGATGATGATGGATCATGATTTGAGAGGGAAGGGGTGGTAGCACCAACTTCACCCAAAACTGTCTGTGTCATGGCGAAGCACATTATATTTAGCATGAATCAAAGGATGTTAATTTAGTGCATTACTGGGGAAACTAGTTAAAATATTCCCTTCATTGGCGAGGCATGGTCGAACCTTGAGATCATCATGACATGATATTAAAATTTGACTTAAAGTCCAAATCAGAAATGGAGCATTTCTGAACCCTCACCAGTTTTTTTAGGTTGGACGAAAGTTTGTTTGGTCCCAAGCATGGTCAGCGTGAAGGTTTCTCCTCCTCCTCCTTCTTCATCACAACGTTGGATGGATGGATGGACGGACGGCTGGATGGACGATGGATGGATAAACTTGAGTTTCAGTAGATTGCACAGGTTCAGGAGGGTTCGAGGGGATGTTGCAGCTGAATGAAAACAATAGTTTAGAAATTAAAGTCTTCTAAAACGTGGTCCATACAAGCAGAAATCCTGTTTTTCTTTTTTTCTTGTTAAACATGTTGTGATGTAGCCGTGTCTTTGTGTTTTTCACGTTGTTGAATTTAAATCAAACCAGATATAACCAGCGTTTTTTAGCTGTACTCTCGGTTCTGCAGCACACCGAAGCCTCTGAGGATTTCTGTTTGAACGTTTGAATAGAGTCCTTACATTCTGTGGAGTGCTGAGAGAAACTTTACAGCATCTGTTCCCTTTTTATTCTCTGTGAGGAACAGAGGAAACACCAACAGTAGCTGAAAGACTGATTACACAGAGCCAGAGTTTATTCAGAATAATGGACTGATTCTGTGCAGATTCTCCCAGAACAGTCTGCTCTTTAGAGTTAGGAGAATTAAACCAGACACGTCCTGCAGCAGCTAACAGCTCGCAGCAAGCACATGATTATAGATTCTAGGTGTGTCAGGAGGAGCCAGATTTTCAGCAGCACAGGACAAAACGATGACTGATAACACTTTACAGCCAACAAATTAAGAAAGGGGGTCGTGTTGTGCTACAAACATGAGAACAGATACCGCGCAGGCATTTGCAGATAGTTTAATTTTCTTCGTCTGACTGTGGTAATGTGTTTGCTTGTTAAATATATATTTCAAACAATACCAGTGTAGTGAAAAGGCGTTTGATGTTTTCCATCAATCCATTTCCTTCTGCTTAGCCAGTTCAGACTCATAGACGGGCAGAAGTCGAACACCAGCCTATCACAGTCTGCTATAATGGCAATGATAGTAAGGACAGCTGCACTGGAGAGCCAACAAGAAGACAGCCCCCTGATAATGAGGGTGCATTTGGTGATATGGGTCTGTTCTGGATCCTTTACTGGTGAAATCTGCAGGCAGGAAGAGCAACAGCAAGACATCCAGCACATGTGAGCAGACATCAGCAATTACAGTTATGACAGTCACAGTCAGATGCAGCGTGAAAAAGGAGGTGTGGGTATGGTTGCAAAGCGGCTTGCAGTAGTGACTGTGGGCAGGTTAAAGCAGTGTACTGGCTGCTGCTGTGAGTTCTCCACAGTAACGTTGGGCAGGAAATCTCCCTTTCACAATTTCGTTCCCACATTACTTTTCACACAGTCTCTGACTCTCTGTGGCCGGCTGTGCTGCGCCGCCTTTCAGACTCACCGCTGAGCGTCTTGTGTCTCGATCTACCTGCTGTCAGGGGAGGGGTTAATTAGACGTCCCCGGCAGGTGTCCCACCCTCCTCGTCAGGCACTGTGCCCCCAAACACACTGCTCTACCTCTCCTTCCTGCGACTCTGCCCAGAAACTACAACCCCACCCACAAGCGTCTCAAACAGCGTGCCCTGTATAAGACAGCCAATTAGATGCTTTTAAGGGTATTAGCGGAGCCATCAGCTGATGTGGACTGACACCGAGGTCAGCTGATTTGCCACAATTGCAGCTGAGTCTCAGGATCAGTGTTATGCTGTGTTTTTAGACCTATAAAAAGGAACTAAATGATAAAAATCACTGTTTAAAATAAGGATGTTGGGGATTTGACAACGATGCCTCCTGGGCTGCTTCCAGATGTTCCGAGTGTGCCCAACTCTGGCCAGAGCAGACACAGAACAGGCCGGAGGGAGTTTGTCTCTCGGCCGGTTCATGAACATCTCGCTGTTGCCTCAGACGTGAGAGGACTCGACAGCTCTGCTCCCACTTGTTGCCTCCATCTCTTTAAATCCTTGTGAACTGCAGAGCATCGGTGGATAAAGGTGCTGTCCACCAGCAGCTTGTTAATAGTTACACTTAGATTCAATTCTATGACTTTTTACAGACTTTATACATGTTTTCACATAAGAAACAAAAATCTTATGAGCTCCGTTTGGCCACGGTGTGTTTAGCATCTCCGAGCTTGTGGCTAAAGTTCAACCCAACCCTAAACCTAAGCGGTGCGCCGGCAACTGGTTTGGATGTCAAAAGCAAAACTAAAAAAATCTAAATATTTAGTTGTTTGCTGCGCTGACGGCTGTCATATTGGAAACTTAAATTAGTCCTTCTTCAGTGTGTTTCAAACTTTGGAGACAGCTTTTTACATCGAGCAGCAACATTTTCCGCCGCCTTTGTGTGTAAATCCTCGTCGCGGCCTCATTATTATGTTTGTGTCTTTCTGTGCTGTTTATTCTGTGAATCAATCGAGACGAAAACGACTGGAAAAAGTCCTGCAGTCGTTTCCACTGCGGTGACTGTTGTTCTTTTAAGTGTAGGAGGAAAATCAAAATGTTATTCCTGAAAGTTAACGTTACAAACATCCCAGAATAGAAACCAGATGGAGTCACGCTCTTAATGAGGGGACAGAGCGCGGTATGAATATTCTATAAATGCGTGTAATGTTCGATGATTTGAACTGAAATGAACTCGCTGCTCCTGACGTGGCAGTGAGAGGAGCTCCAGCCCGAAGTTTAGGGGTGTAAAATGAAGCCGTGATGCACATTTAGCAGCTCTTTCAGATGCCGCTTCAGTAAAGGCAGTCGTGCTTAATGGAGTCGATGTGAAAAAAGAAGAAGGTAAGGTGAGGTGAAGACGGGCGGAGGGTGCGACAGTGTTGGTTGTGGGTTAAAAATAGCAGGAGTGCAGGAATTCTGATTCTCGCTGTTTTCATCCTCTTCTTCAGGTTCCAAGTGAACAAGAAGGCGAAGGTGTGGAGAGACTCGTTCCTGGTGGAGAGAGGGTAAAGACGACACATCACTGCTGCTGCTTGGGAAAATATAACATATAACAATCTACGTTCAGTGCAGAGTGTAACACAGCAGCTGCTCTCACTGCTGGGAAAACCTGGCAGCTACAACTACACCTGGTGCCGTCCACCCGGTGGAAGCAGATCTGCCTGATGATATTTGGTTAATTAGGAAAAGTGTTTTCATAATAACTCTGAGACAGATATTAATCACAGCTTACAGCTACAAGCTTAAACACATCATTAAGCTTTAATTCAGTCAAATGTTCTTCTAATGGAGGGCTAAAGGTTAACTTTCAGCTTTTAAAAGTTTGACAAAAACGTTTGGAGTGACTCGAGTGAGTCGCTCGTTTCCTCTTCGGCTTCCTCTCCGTGGCATCGATCCCTACGCTGAAGGCCACTGAAGCATTTACACGGAAAAAAGCTGATTTCTTGATTCAGACAGAAGAAATGCATAAATGAAAATTGCCAAAATAAACTTTTATTAACTTTGAATCATGAATTCATTAAACATGCAGATTTCCTCCCTGCTTGTGTTTGGTGTTTTCACAGGAAGCTGCTCCACCAGGTCGTCGAAGGTAAGGAAGTATCGCAGGAGGAGAACTTCCTGCCCAAACGCCAACGAGTGAAAGACCTGTGTCAGAGAGCCGAGTACCAGACGCCCTGCCAGCAGACGGGACAGGTAGTGCAACACTTTACTTCTGATACATTTACTCCCTCGACTCCTGATCCTACTTCTCCCAATGGTATCACGTTCCTTCTCCATCCTTGCACTACAATAGTCTGATTTTTTTTATAATCCCCTCAATCCAATTACTTCACTCCTGATGTTATTATTGCTTATTCCCCAATGCATAATCTTATTCCTCTCTTTTACTCTGGAATACCTTATTTTTCCTGATTCTACTCAGTCGTATGAGTTTCACTGCGTAGCCGTCCATGAAATCACTCAGAATTCTATGAGTTTGCATCCAATGACTTCACTCCTGATCTCATTACGTGTCCCTGATTGCATTACCTTACCCCCAGTCTACCTTAACTTTACTCCAGAATACTTTACTCAAGACTCCATAACATTCTCTTACAAATCAGTTACTTTAGTTCTCATTCCCAATTTTCACTTCTCCCCAGAAACCTTATTTTACTCCATTCCTGGTCCCTTTAAATATCACTCTTTTAAATTACTCTTATTCGTGTCCTTTTCCTTACTCCAGAATCCCTTTCTGTGCTCCATTCAGCTCCCAATCCAATTAAATAATTCTTTCAAACCTTATTATTTTACTCACAATATCCTCACATCCCATTTTCTAACTTCTGAATCTGGGACTTTATTCCTGATTCTACTCGTTTTTATTATTATTATTTCATTACTCAAGAATAATATTCCACCCTAATCCTTTCCATCACTTTCACTCCATTCCTCAGTCATAGTCCAGTAAATGTTCCTCTTTGGTGGATTGCTTTATTCAAGATCTCGTTGCTTTGTTCTGCATACTATTTGCTATTTCTTATTTTACTCCAGAATAACGTTCCTTAGTCCCGACTCTACTGGATCTCTCCTGATCCTGTGGTTTGTTTAAAGCACACCTTACCACTTCATTTTAGTCTTTATCGTATTTGAGTTGTGACTTCATCGTTTCATTCCTCACTCGGGACTCTACATTTCTCAATCCAGTTATTTCTTCCTGATCCCATCATTTTGTTAACAATTGAACTGATTTATTCTTAATCCCTGTTTAATCCTCGTCTAATCACTTCATCCAGATGCTATTTACTCTCAACTCCATAACTTCCAGACATCCGAATCCTGTTTAAGTTCTCTGTACTCCTAACTGCTCCTCCAGTGCCAGTCTCATCGTTTTACTTCTACGATCCTGTAATTCACTCCTGATCCTGTGGCTTCAATCACAGTCTTATTGCTCATTATTCCTGCTTCACTTTGACAGAACATGCAGACTATAAAGTTTGCACTCTTTCCGATGCAGTTTTTCTTTGGTCTGTGCAGTCTTCAGTAACAAGCTGTTTTTGGAATAAAGACGGGAAAGCTGGGATGGCTACCGCTCCAATAAACAGAGACTTGAAAGAAGCAGGGTAGACTTGTGTCACAGAGATGAAAAACCAGATGTCATCTCTGTAAACCAGACACATACAATAACTGCAGTAATGACTGGAACGACCAGAACACAATGGACTCGCTGAATGCTGCAGCATCAAAGAGACGTGGAGAGAATCAAGATGTGACAGCACAACAGAAACTTTTCTGCCAGACATTTAGAGAGCTGTGTCACTGTGTGTTTGTGTTCACGCTTGTTTGAGGTTAATTACACTTGTCGAAAAATCCCTTTAGCAAGTTGATTAGTCTCTTAGCAACAGAGTCTGCCGGCTGCTGGGTTGCTGTGATAAACAGCCCCAAGAAAACTGCATATATGTGTGTGTACTTAATAATTCAGGCATTTGTCGCTCTTTAATAAGCGTGAGTGACTCAGGGCAACAGTCGGAATTCATTCGGGTCATGCTAATCTTCTAATGAACAACTACAGAGTCACGATACAGCCGATGCTGAAAGCAAAAGAAGACTCTGAATGCATCGTACGTGTTTACGAAGCAATAGACGGCCTCTTCCCAGCCTCGCCTTTCCTACCTCACCCTCCTTCACCCAAAGCCCGGCAGGTTTGGTTACGTGCTGATCAAAGCAAATCCACCTGAGTGTTTCGAACCCTCCCAAGCCGTGAAGCTCTCTTCTCTCATCATACAAACACCTGTCCAAGGTTCCCTCTCGTTTTCAGAGTCACTCTGCCTCTTCTTTGCCTCCTTTAGTAAAGTGTCTCTTTTCATAGCTTCTATCAGGATCCTGCAGGAGCTATCGGAGAAAATGGAAGCATTGTTCTTTTGTTCATTTTGGTTCCACAACAGCTTTCGAGGATTTTGGAGCCAGTGGCAGAGAGCAGTCAAGAGGCCAGTGTGATTTGTCCTAGAAACATTGTGTAATCAGCGTTTACCTTGGGATGATGTGTAAAACACACCCACTTACATTTCAAACCTACAAACGCCACTCAGTGCAAGTCTGGCGTGTTGAAGCTCGGGTGTCCCTGCATGCTACCCCTGTATCACCGTAATCAGCGGTTTAAAACAAGCTCACATGCATGTCACCTTATTTAATAATACGATTTGGATAATCAGCCAATCAGTGATGTTCAATAGTCAATAATAGAACATCACTGATTATTGCGGCCCAACCACAGAAGTATTTCAGGGTCTTTTTCAGTCACATGGACAGGATGGAGTACAAGGCCTTGTGCAGTAATGAGTATAAAGTGCGTTATGCCAGACTGAATATAGAACTCTGCTGTCGGCCAAAGCGTCTGATTTACCTGCTGGTTTTGATATTCAGGTTGTGAGTCAAAGAGCTGAAATGAGCCTCTGCTTGGAGACTTGTGGACATTGTCCCTACAGACTGACTGAGGAGCTCTGAGTAGAGCTGCTGCACGTAATCGTCTGCAGATTTCGCTTTTGTAACAAGTGGGAGACCAGAACACATCGGCTGTTTATGGCCCGATATATGTGAGGATCTTTAGCCCCAATCCAAACTTTAATCGACCTGAACAGATCAAATCCTGACATCCAAGACCAGCAGCAGTCAAATGCGTTCCTCACTCACAGAACCACGTAGACCAAACAAGACCTGTATTGTCTTTGGTTAGCCGTGCGTGTTGTTGTAAATCAATTCTGAGGTAAACAAATATTTTTCTGTTTAATTTTGTGATTCGCGAACTTTATTGTTGCATCTTTTGTAAGTCGTTGTATATGTGAGATCACATCCTGCCTGAAGATAATCCTTATATGATTATCAGGATGCTGTTTCCCTTTTAACTTCCAGCTTTCAAAATTCCTGTTAAAGTATTTATTTATATTTTATTTATGGAGCTTTTTTTATGCTAACATTTGATGTGGGGAAAACTAAACAGGCTCCTCTGAACTGTTAAAAATAATTCCTCGTGCATGATTTTTGTGTGTGCAGAAGTGGCAGTGTGTGGAGGACGCCACGGGGAAGCTACGGCTTTTCAAATGTAAGCATGAAGGAGGAGGGGCCAAAAGCTTCCAGAGGGGTGCTGTTGGCCGTCATCGTCCAATCAGCATCAAGTCTCAACTGTACCTTCCAAATTCTGGCGCCTGTGACTGCGATTTCCATGACCTGCGACCTCTGAACCTTCGACCCTCCATGATGAAGCCGTTTAACAAGAAGCCGTTCTTCTCCAAAAAGAGTGAGTGTTAACGCTTCAGTCCACCAGGGGGCAGCAGTGAGTATTAGGCATGCGCAATTTGCCCCATGAAAAAATAATTTTGCGTTAGGTTTAAAATAGAAAACTGTTGAGCGCCATGTGTGAGCAGTTTAGCAGCTTTTCTGGAATTCTCTGATTCCTTTATCAAGCTTCATCAATAAATCCCTTAAAAGCCTAAACAGGTTAAAGGTCAGTTGACTAAAATCCTACTTTATTATAATTAAGCACTGTTCATGATTGTTAGAGTGAATTGTTAAATGTTGTCATTTTTATGCTTACCATCTCTACATTGTTTCAAACTGTGTGATCAAAGACATTCCTTTGTCCCCCTCCCCAGCCTGTCGGATGGTGGGGGAGGCTATAGTGTTTTATTGTAGGCACATCCTATGTGAAGGTTCTGTTTTGTTGTTTAGTAAACTCACCTGTGTTTGTGCATGGTGAACCAATACAGGAATTGAGCCATATATATAGGGTGGGGGGAGATGACCCTCTTTATGACCAAGGATGTTGTTAACAGTTGTAATTAGGAAGTCACGCACACAGAGACACACACTCACTCACACGTGCACACTCACTCACACGTGCACACACACACATAGTACCTTATCTTTTATAACCATCGGGGGGGGTTACAATGGGTGGTGCTTGTGTGTACTGTAACTGTTTTAAATAAAAAGGCGGCGAGCGGAGGCCTAAGTCGGAGTCATTTTGCGGTTGGATTCAGAGTGCTTTTCTGAGACACCGCCCGGGGCTTCCCTTGCGCAAGTAAAATCGAGATCGCGGTTTGTCTTGCTTCCTTATCGTTAACGGGAATAAGTCTCTAAACCAGCGGGGCCTGTGGAAGCGCAGACCCAACAATGATTATCATCATCATCATGTCCACCATGATCCTCATTGCACAGACTGTCAGCATCTTCATGTTCGCATTTTGGCTGCTGCCATATTGTTTTATTATTTTTGGATCGGATCACTATGCTAGAATGAGGCTTTTAGCTAAAATAAGCAAAAATCACAAAACTGAAGCATAAACTTCTTTGAATGGTTTGAATTTAGCAAACCCAAGTTGTATCCAAGTGGATAGTTTATAACAAACAATCTGTCCTCAGTTTGGACCACTAAACTGTCCATGGTGGTCCAAAACCTTTTGTTCCCGTCGGTAAACAAGTTTTTTTAATGCTGTAACTTGGCTCATTTTAAATGGGAGTCTATAGGCATTGACTTGGTTTCTGAATGACAGTTTTTGGCTTCCGATGGGCGCTACCAGAGCAATTCTGACCTGTCGGGGTGCGGATGAGGCCCTCGCGGACTTGTTCCAGAACGTCCTGCTTGGCCTCGATTGGACTGGGATTTTGAGATTTTGTGCTTCTCAAGCTGTTGCGGTCAGTTTTTTGCAGCGTGGTGGGGTTTGTGTCCTCATGCTGCTCGCGGCGTCTGCAGGATGCGAAGGGATAATCGGATAAATTTGGATGATGCGTTTAAAAGTAACGTTTCTGTGAGTGCCAGGACAAGATGATTGTTGTTACTGACTTTACAGTGGTTTCATTGTTGTGGATGACTGGTCTACGCAGATGTTTTAATCCCAATGATTAATAATTAAATCTGACAAACGAGCAGCTACACACCGACACGTTGGAATCATGAGTGTGACGCAAGTCTGACAAACTCCTGCAGATAAGACTAGGGATGGGTATCGTTTAGGTTTTATCCGATACCGGTGCCAAACCGGTACTTTTGAAACGGTGCCGGTGCTTAAATGGTGCTCAAACCGGTGCTTAAAGAATGGAGAACACAAACTTTGTCCAAAAACCTCTCATGTTCTGCTGTTTTTTTGTAAAAAGATAACAATGTTAGCCTTTTCTGCAGCTATAGGGCATATATGGTCTCACTCTTGGCTGGAAGCAGTGCTTAAACAATGGAAAAAACACAAACTTTGTCCAAAAACCTCTCATGTTTAACTGTTTTCCACTTTTTCTTTGGTCATTTTAGCCTTTTTGGCCAGGGTGAAGGGAGTATCTGCCATCAAACAAGAAGACAGCCGCATGTAACTACGACGGTGTTTGCTAGTTCACCTTACATGCATTAATGTAATAATGTGGTTAGCGTACTCAACGTTAATTACACACGAACAACATGAAGCTACTCACGCAGAGGAGAACGGCTGCTGCTGCATCATCATCCTCATCATTTCTGCTACGCTGACAGGGCTAGGGGCCAGGACTCTACTCTTTGGGTTTTTGGGGGATGTTGCTAACTCCGGGTCCGATAACAGGCACCACACCCGCAGTAGATGTGCTCGGTGTGAGGTCTCGCAGCAAGCTATCAAACACGACGCATTTCTCGGCTTTAAAAAAACGCTATGCGTCGCCAGGTGTTTCATCAGATTTGAGGTGTTACCTCCTTTGACAGTATCACAGTATCAGCTTAAAGCACTTGTTGCAGGCTGCTGAGTTTGCATCTTTGGCTGTGAAGTACAGCCAGACTTTTGTCCGCTTCGCCTTGGGCGTTTTTAATCTGTAGCTCTGCTCTAAAAGAATGTACGTACCTGGGCCCGCCTACTATCCTCGGAAACGTAAAATGATTGGCTAGAATTGGCTCAGGAAAAAAAAAAGCACCGAAATAAAGCACCGAAATGTGCGCTGCTTTTCGGTCTGGTTACTACCGTTTATGTCAGAACCGGTGCCATGACACCGGTACCCATCCCTAGATAAGACACATTAGTGCTGGTCATACTCATAAACAGAACCTCTCACCAAAAAAATGTCAGAGCTTTAGGAAAATGGTACATAAATGTTTTTGCATGAGGTTTATTTGCAGGTGGAGTTTTTAATTTTCCAGCATGATTTTAAACTTTCGTTTTTTTCAGCGTGGCTATCGCTGCTTTGTGGTAATAAGTTTCTCATGAAACAGAAGCCACGGTTCATATGAGATGATATGAGCATTGCTGTATGTGCTCAGAGAGGACGACGGTGTGTAAACTCCTCAGACGTGTCAGCTTTAGATCTCTTTCACTCCTCTGATTGACACACTCATCTTGCCAGGATGACACGTTTGATGTGTACGGCAGGTGTGAGGCGGCTCATTGCGGTCGTAGAGGAGTGCACAGTCTTGTCATGGTTTGGATCATTATCTCTGACTTCTGCATTGTGTTTGGCTGGTCCTGTGTCTGATGGATTGCTACTTTGAACTCTGTGGTTGGAGGCCCACATGTTTAAATAATCCATTTGTCAGACTTGGTCAGATGTCACATTAGAGCATAAAATTAACAGGGAAAGTCCTGCAGCTGTGCAAAGTTTTTCACAGTACCACTCGGAGCTGTGACTGTTGTGCAGGAGCACGCACGAGGCTGGGTTTGTTTTAGCACATAGCATGCAAGCACACAAAACATCCCTTCTTAATTCCTTTAAATTGAAGCAGGTACAGGATCGACTCTTAAGTCCGTGTAACATGAATAAAGAAGTTAATTTATTTTTAGGTGAGTTTCAAACAACTTGCCACCAGAGCTTCCAAGCTTTCCTTTAATGACTTTTCTATTTCCCTTTCTTTCTTGTGAAGAGGCTGTGAGCAAAGATGTTTTTAGATTTTGTGCTCCAGGACAGAAAACCTGGTTTCTCATGTTTCTGGTGGAGTCTTCTCAGTCCGCAGCTTCCACTTTGTGGTGTGATGCTGACCTCTAATGTCTGAGGACAGCACTGCATCACCCTTATGGTGGTAGAGATGCAGGTATTTGAGGTTCTCTGTCAATGATGAGCTTTAGTTTAGCCATTACTGTAACACTGAGGCATGTAAACGTTTACTTGGAGACTGCAGGAAGTGGATTTTATTGTGTAGGGTAAGAGCAGTCTGATAATAAACATCTTATTCTTCTTGGTGGTGATATTCGCTGAGGTGATGAGCTTAATTGTGTTTGTCTGTCAGAGTTCAAAGCCCTGAAGAATTACTCCAGGAACCGTTACAGCCGCTCTCTCTCCATGACGAACAATTACCCTGGAAACCAGAGCCTGGCAGGCTGGGATCAGCCAATGAGAGACGAGTTTGAGGACGAGTTCAGCGGGATGGGAGGAGATGCCAACGCCGTGGTCACACCCAACTCCGTCAAAGTCACTCACCGGTCAATAATGCTTGTTTTTTATTATCGTTCTAGTTCAAAATATGCAGTGTAATGATATGATGCTCTTTAATCAAAGACGATTAATAATAAATATGTTTTCCTGCAGATGTTCCATCCTGTCTAATGCAACAGTGAAGTGTGACACGGGCGTGTATCAGTCCCTGCAGGCCTGGAAGGACCACAAGCTGCATATCGACCACGAGGTAACGTCCTTCTCACGTTTCTGTAAAGCCACACAGCAGTATGAGGTAGCATCTCTGGGCTGTTGTGACCACAAACTGTATGCGAGGTGGACATGAAGCCCATTTAAGTGGATTAAAGGTGCATTCTTTCTGATGGCCTGCAGGGGGCGAGTTCTCTTGCGTATTTGATCTGTGACCTGCGGAAACACTTTGCTGATGGTTGTGGTTTCTTTTTTGAAGTCTTATCTTTTCTAACATGTTCATTCTGAAGATTCTGGACCTGTTAGAGTCAAAAACGGGATAAAGGAAGGCACATTTTAAGCCCGCCCTACTTTGTGATTGACAGGTCACTATCACTGCTTCTCGGTGAGATCCATCACTCGCTCGTGACTTCTGGGTTCAACAAACTAAGCTGCCAACAACCAAAACACTTTGATCCGGACTTCACAACTTTAGCGACTATGAAGAGGTTTTTAAGCAACCCTAACCTTTTTTTAAAGGGTTTATTTTAAACTAAACTTGACTTTCTCCAAGGTCAACTAGTATTGTTGGTACCTAAACCCTAGTCTCCTGCTTAAAGGGCTTTTGTGACTTAACCTCTGAAGCTCTGGTTTATTTTGTGATATTTCCACCTTAAATAACATCCCCCAACAAAACACATCAAACTCGCTAAAATGTTGAAGGGTGTGAATCAGTCAGTGTGCTCTGGTCCCTTTAACCTGAACTGTCCTCGAGCTTTGAAGTTCCTGATTCCTGCTTTTTCTTTTTTTCTTTTTTTAAACTTTATTTTTATTTATTTTTAGGAACAGGAACATTTACATTTACACAGACACAGCAAGGGAAAAAGGGAAAAGGTAAAAATAATAAAAATAATAATAATATATAAAAGTAAGATAAATAAACAAATAATAAAAATGATGGAGGGAGGGGTTCACCCAGGGCTATGGGCTGATTCCTGCTTTTTCTGAAAGATGGAGGGAGGGATGTTATTGACGATGAATTTAAATGTGCTTGAGCCGCTCCGCCTCCTCACGATCCATCTGCATGTTTGATCAGATTTTGCAGCGGACGCCCGTCCTAACAAAACGCTGGGGTTGTGTATGTGTGAGGCAGATTTTGTGGAGTCGGTTTATAAAGCAGCAGAATAATAAATCAAATTAGGTATTATGTATACAAGTAAGAAAACAGTCCAAATTAAGCACAATTTAATGGGAAAGGTTAAACACAGGGCACATTTAAAAGTCAGTGATTGCGGTAATTACACCAGTGATTACACTGTTCATTGATCTGATCCTGTTCTTGCTGGGATGTGCACTCAGAGTGTGGATAACAGGAGCAGCAGCCCTGCTTCCTGGCAGGTTAGCGTTCCCGTGCCTGTGCAGACTGTTGCTGCCCGCTGTTCCGGGTGAACGATTCTGTGACAGATAACAGAGTCTGCCGGGTTCCTCTCTCTCTCCACCTCATTTGTTTACAACTTCCTGCTACAGACAGGAATGCTGCTGTCTGCTGGACTGCAGCCCCAGCTCCTGTCAGGTGTGCACGACACGGTACACCTGACAGGTAAACCTGGGAGTGGTAAATGAATGAAATAGGACTAATTGGTTCATCCATCTGCAGCATCTAGGCAACCAGTTGCACGCACCCAGCCAATCAAAACAGTTAGTTAGGGAGTGAAAAACACTTACAGCAGCGACACTTGTTTTAAAAAGTCAGGGATGTCACTCTAAAAATCCCAGCTCACACCTGACGCCGCAAAAGTGAAGCAAACTTTTGGAGAAGTACGTTTAAGTTTCTGCAGAATATTATTAGTGGCCCTGAATGATACCTGTGACTTTCTCTCAGATTGAGACTCTGCAGACGAAGATAAAGAACCTGAGAGAGGTCAGAGGTCACCTGAAGAAGGCCCGCCCCCAGGAGTGCGACTGCAGCAAATATCTGTAAGTAGCAGAAAAGTGCACGCCACAGTTTTAGATTCATGCATGTGATTAAACGTGACGTTTGTGTTTCTCAGGTACAAATCCAAACTGAAGAACAAACTGAGGTACAGAGGAGGAAGTCTGCATCCGTTCAGGTGAGAAGACACTAACCATTCTGGCATAAAGCCAGCACGCTGTAGGGAAAGATTTTACATAGATTACCCTGAGCAGCTACATCCTACAAGCTTTATCTGTGTGTGTGTGTGTGTGTGTGTGTGTGTGTGTGTGTGAGCAGGAAGGCCGGGGCTCGGGACAAGAAGGCGTGGCTTCTGAAGGAGCAGAAGAGGAGGAAGAAGATGAGGAAGATGATCAAGAGAATCAGAAACAATGACACGTGTTCAATGCCGGGACTCACCTGCTTCACTCATGACAACCAGCACTGGCACACGGCGCCGTTCTGGACGTGTAAGAGCCACCGCTTTACTTTGTGACGATTATCACAACCCTGAGCATTTTGACATCACGATCTCCTTACCTGTGTTGGAGCTTTTGATCGTTATTATTACAGCCATTTCCAAAAGAGCTGTGTTTGAGCTGTGCTCATAAATAACTGCTATCAAAGTGCTGTCCCAAACCGAGAACCACACTTTCTAAAAATGTCCTCGTTCTTCAGGTTTAACCAACACAGCAAGAAAAATATTATTAATGAATATTTGGGTGTGTGTGTGTGTGTTGCAGTGGGTTCATTCTGCGCCTGCACCAGTGCCAACAACAACACATACTGGTGTCTGAGAACCATCAACGAGTCCCACAACTTCCTGTTCTGTGAGTTTGCGACCGGCTTCCTGGAGTACTTTGACCTCAACACGGACCCGTACCAGGTACAGAGCAGTTTTCTGATTTTAAAGGTGTTTTTTTTCCTGCAGTAGCTCGGTGACATAAATGCTTCCCAAAGTCCCAAACTCTAAACTCATTCTGGCTTTAACCCTCAGGTCTGTGAAGGGGGGGGTCTAAAAGTCTGGTGTTACAGCCGTTCTCTACTGTACGACCGCCTGTGTGTGATATGTTCAGGAGACATCTTGAAATGAAAGCTCCCAAACATAGCCTGGGTTACACACTTTCCACGTCAGACTTTGGACTCGTGTGCTTAAAACAAGAAACCAAGACTTGTGTCTGGCTGAATTTAATTCTATTAAATCAAGACTCAAGAATATAAAAAACTATATACTATACTCTACACATACAGTATCCTGAAATATTGTTTCCCTGTAGTGCTGTCCAGTTCTAATATAAATCAGTGATATAAAGAAAATAAAAATACACAAAATGTAAATATAAATACTAAAAAAAATGTCAAAAACAAGAAGACAGAGAACAAAAACAGCTATAAAAACTATAACCAGAAGAACAGAATAGAATCAGCTGAGAGGGCTTGTCTGTGCCGATGGAGACGCTGATGTTCAGAGGGGAGCGCCAAATCACAACAACAGTCACCTCAAGGCACTTCATATTGTAAAGACCCTACAGTAATACACAGAAAACCCCAACAATCATATAACCCCCCGTGAGCAACCGCTTTGGCAACAGTGGGAAGGAAAAACTCCCTTTTAACAGGAAGAAACCTCCTGGAAGGCCATGTACCACAACCAGACTGGGGTCAGGAGAGAAAGACGGGACAAAAACACGCTGCGGAAGAAGCCAGGGATGAATAATAACTAATAATTAAATGCAGAGAGGTGAATAAACACACAGTGAGTGAAGAAGAAGCACCCAGTGCATCATGGGAATCCCCGGCAGCCTACGTCTATTGCAGCATAACTAAGGGAGGATTCAGGGTCACCTGGTCCAGCCCTAACTATATGCTTTAGCAAAAAGGAAAGTTTGAAGCCTAATCTTGAAAGTAGAGATAGTGTCTGTCTCCTGAATCCAAACTGGAAGCTGGTTCCACAGAAGAGGGGCCTGAAAACTGAAGGCTCTGCCTCCCATTCTACTTTTAAACACTCTAGGAACAACAAGTAGGCCTGCAGAGTGAGAGCGAAGTGCTCTAATAGGGTGATATGGTACTACAAGGTCATTAAGATCAGATGGGGCCTGATTATTAAAGACCTTGTATGTGAGGAGCAGGATTTTGGATCAGCTGAAGGCTTTTCAGGGAGTTTTTAGGAAATCCTGATAATAACAAATTACAGTCGTCCAGCCCAGAAGTAAAACTATGTAAACTAGTTTTTCAGTGTTTCCCTGAGACAGGATGTTTCTACAGGTTTGCATATTTCTTTCATTTACAGATGACACACATTCAGCCTGACAGTCACACTCACAATGCACACGTTCAAGAAACTTGCATAACAGCAGACATGTGGAGTTCCCTGTAGCTGTTGGGCTGATAAACTTCATCTAATTTACCTGAACACAAACCAAACAAATTACCGTCTCTCTTTGTCTCCTCATTTTTGTTTCCAGCTGATAAATGCTGTCAGCTCTTTAGATCGAACGGTTCTCAATCAGCTCCACGTGCAGCTGATGGAGCTCAGAGGATGCAAGGGACACAAACAGTGTAATCCTCGCACGCGCTCAGTGGAACCAGGTAAGACAAACACACACACCTTGGACAAACGTGATTCATATAGCTGCTACTAAACAAACAAAAGCTCCAGTGTTGGTCAGCACAGTTTTTATTACTCTGGACCTCTTTCACTATTCTTCTTCAAAAAAATGAATACGCCTATAAACTCCAACACTCAGTTTGAGCTGCTGTATTTCTGCAATTCAGGCAGCAGCTTTATGCATTTGCATATTTCCACCTCTAGATATGAATAAACAGCATTTGTTCCCTCAGCAGCCTCAGACAGAAGAGGAACTGTTTCAGCTGAGCCTGTGCTCTGTTACACTGACGGCTGAATTCACTTGAGTGCTGGTTCACTGTCGTGGCGTTTTGGAACACTTACTGGGAGAGAGATGTTGTTTCTAAGGTAGCCTTGAGAACATAAGAAATCTTCTTAGCGATGAAATTTTCTGTGAGAGAAAGCAGCTTCGGGGTTCTTTGTTCTTTTTAAAAAGGTGCAGAGCACGTCAAACCTGTTCAGCCAGGGTTTATGGAGGCATGTCAGCGCTTCCCACAAAATTAGCCTGTATTCAAATTAAGAACCAGTGGCTGCAACACTGCCTTAAAGCTTTTAAGCTGTTTAGGGTTCCAGCGAGATGTGATCTTTCTGAAATTTAAAATAAAGATTCGGGTTTGAAAATTTTTAAAAAGCACGGTGGTTAGAACAGTTGCCTCACAGCGAGAAGGTCTTGAGTTCGATTCCAGCATCAGGCTGGGGTCTTTCTGTGTGGAGTCTGCATGTTCTCTCCAGGTACTTTGGCTTACTCCAAAAGTTCAAAGACATTTAATTAGACTTAGAATTTGAACTTTTATTGTCAATGCACAGTTGCTTGCACTCTGAAATTTGGAGTTAGTGGGATTAGATTAACTGGTAATTGCCCATAGGTACAAATGGTTGTCTGTCTCTATGTTAGCCCTGCGACAGACTGGTGACCTGTCCAGGGTGTACCCTGCCTCTTGCCCTAAGACAGCTGGGATAGACTCCCTGAAAAGGATAAGCGGAAGAGAATGGATGGATGGAGGTTTTAAAATTGTATCAGAAGAGATGGAAAGATGCATGTATAGTTAATAGCAATGGGCCAAAATTAGAGCCCTGTGGCTATCAAAACTGAAAAAGGGATTTAAGTGAGCATCAGCAGCAACTTAACATGCCTGAGCCATCATAAATGGTTTAATTCCAGTTTCTCGTTGTGACAAGTCAACAGTGTTGGGAAGGTTACTTTTAAAATGTATTCCGTTACAGATTACTGAATACATGCCCCAAAATGTATTCTGTAACGTATTCCGTTACGTTACTCAGTGAGAGTAACGTAACGGAATACTTTGGATTACTTAATATATTATCATGCTGTTTACAACCACGTGAATGTACTATTGCTGTGATTTATTACTGTTACTGAAGGTCTGCGGCTCCGAACCGTAGCAAAGGGACCTCTGGCTAATACGGTGGGTTCCGTGTCGGGCTCGTAGCCGAAAAATAGCTTTACTTTGTTGTCTGGGTCAACTTTGCTTGTGACAAAGTAACTGTATTCTAAATACCACCTTTTTAAACGGTAACTGTAACGGAATACAGTTACTCATATTTTGTATTTTAAATACGTAACGGCGGTACATGTATTCTGTTACTCCCCAACACTGCAAGTCAACAACAAACAAGCTTTATTCATCACATACACAATCATAGAGAGTACGACACACAGTGAAATGTTTTGTGTCCGAGCTGCAGACAGGCTGCAGGCGTAGCCTCGCCATTCCAGGGCTTGGTTTTTAGCGTGGGGGGGTCAGGCCAGGACCCTTACTGGATGGGAATCAAACTTGCAACTCCCACTCCAAAGGTGTGTAGTCTTACCGCTACACTATCCAGCTGCACGAAGTGTGTGAATGAAAAAGCCTTACTGTATTTAAATCGTAGTTATTGACCGTGCGTTCAGGTGATCCTTGTCAAGTTGAGTGATCACATGACGCTGCTGTCCCTGATCATCACAAGTGGCCTTGCCTTTGCTCATTAACCAATCAAACTGTCTTTTCAGCAGGAGGGCGGGCACATGGCAGCTTTCATGACTACAGGTACATACATACACACACACACACACACGCTCGTATTTAATGTTTTTCTGCTCTGAATGCTGCATGATTTCCTGATGGAGCTGAGGGCTGCTGCTGGTGAAGCAGAGAGAGTGTGTGTGTGCGTGTGTGTGTAACATGGTGTGTGTTTGTTGCATCAGGCTGTTTGAGAGGAGGAAGTGGCAGAGAGTCAAGAAACCTTCATCGTCTCGAACCCTGTGAGTCTTCCTCCTCATTTTCCTCTTCATCTGACCTGTATGCTGCTTACTGCCTTTAACTGTGTGTCTGTCTGTAACATACAGTAGAGATGTGAATAAAAATAAATAAATACAGTCAAAGCCTTAGTTGATTTAAACATGGCCTCCCCTTCAAGCTCATCTCCTCGTGCACCTCTGGACGGTTTTCAGCTCAGCTGAAGTCTCGCCCTGTCCACCTGCACTTGCCTCTGCATTGAGTGTTGGTTCTCCTACAGTCAGCCTTCCATTTGCCTTTTATTTAATGGAGGTAAAGAAGTACAGAGTGAGGCAAATGTGGCGAGTAGAAGCACATGACCGCTGTCCTGGTGTGGAGAAACGTGGGCATGCACCACAGTTTGGCTCATTTCATCTGAATGTTGTTCCCCAGACACTGAAGGACATTTACAGCATAACTCCACTTTGACAGGCTCTAATGTCACACTGAGCTATAACCTCACATTGGAGTGTGCTACAACCAGAGACCCAACTCTCACTAACAACAATGATCTTTCACAATAAATTTAAGACAGTTTGAAACAAAATTTCATGTTTGCACTCAGTGTCATAGCAGGGCTTCAGCCTTGCTGAGAGAGGTCTGCAAGTGGCTGACAGGATGACTTCAAAGGGTCGAAGGTCGATTGATCATATGTCTCCTTCAGGTCTCAAAATAACCTCCAGCTGAGACTCATAATATGATGTGTTCAGTGAAGGTTAGCTGACCTCGGGTTTTATCAAAAGTGAAAGCCTGAGGGTGAAGAACCCTGAAAGTAGAGAGAGTGTCTTTTGACAGTAGTTTAAATAATTCATTTATTCACTCGTGCTGTTTGGCAAACGGCCTTAATAAACCGCATTTGTGTCCGAGCCGCCTCCTGTTCTGCTGCCTGCATGGCCTCTCTGCTGTAACTACTGTAACACACACTCTCAGTGCAGACACACAACTGTGGTTCAAGTCTGACATAGTGTGTGTGTGTGTCCAAACAGGGGTCCGATCTGGGACGGATGGAAGGGCTAAACCTTTAGATTGGTTGGACTCCGCCCACATCAGCTCAAAGGTGGAGGGCGTGGTCGTCAATACATCATCACCGATTGACCACCACATCTCCGCCTCACCTGTCAGCCAATCAGCTTCTTTAGTCTATGTGACATCACCAGGACCTCCCACCCTGCCGCTCAGGGAGACACTGGGACAAAATAGTCGACGCACCCCTCCACTGGGTGCTCCAACTTCCTCTTCTTCCTCCCTTGACGAGGAGGGGAGCACCATGTGGAGGAGCAAGAAGAAGGAGGAGGAGAGGATGAGGAGGATGATGGGGATGAGGAGGAGGCAGAGAGGTAGACGAGGAAACCGTGATTGTAAAATAAAAGCAGGCTTATTTGAGGAAAAACCTTTTGCAGTTTCACACCACCGAACATCAATCTGCTGAAAATCCATCTGCTGAAATTCTATTCTTATCTCATCTCGTCTCTGACAGAAATCATGTTGCTTCAGGTGTTCATTAAGTTTCATTTTTCTTGATTCAGTCGCAGCACTCTTTGTTTTTAATTTCAGGTTTTTTTCAGACACCATCGCTGGAGCATCACTTTATAAAAAAGTTTCTTTTCTTCGTTTTTTTGAGCGACTCTGTTAAAGATGGAAAAAATTCAGATAGATGTTTTTTTTTCAGTTTTTGGCTTCAGAGAGAGAACAACACAAACAGCTTCTGCCGTGATGAAATAAATGTTGTGTACCAACCTCTTAACTTTATTTTTGATACATTTTCTTGCTATTACACTATATTGAAAATGGTAAATTGGTATTAATAACAAGAAAACGTTCATAAGAAAATGTTTTGCTAGATATAAAATTTTCCGTGATACAGAACACTTTGCTTGTTCCATAAAGATGGAATAATTTTAAAAAAGGAAACATGTGAACCCACTATGAGGACAAACATTTGTATTTTTTATGGCTTTACAAGTTTTTACAAAATATAATATAATAACATATCATAAATATCATAAATACTGAAAGCAGGTGAAAACTGTCACAGTATAACGAGAAATTTTGTTTCCACAATAATGAATAAATAAGTAAAATTAATGAATGAATTCACATCTCATTAAAACAAGAACAAATATTTTAACATATTTTTGAAGCTTTGGGGGAAAATGTTCCAGCTGCAGTGAAAAACTCGTAGTTTACATGAGACACATTGTTTCTGACATTTTTATCATTCTGAGTTTTATAACAAGCAGTGACATGAATACTGAAGGATCTTGGAAATGTGAAGTTTTTTGGAATTTACATTATTATGTGACACATTTCCTTAGGGGAAAAAATGGTATATCGCAACAGGAGAATAAAGTCTGATGAGATTAAAAAGTAGTGAAACTTTGTTGTGGCACAATTTCCTGAGTCCGTCATTATTGACCAGCTTTTTAAAGGTAGTGGAAGTTTTCGGAAAATTTTTGACATATTTTCACATTCTTAGAAAATTTTTGTTATCACTTGATATAGATATCAAGTGATCAAGATATCACTTGACCATAAATAAGTGTAAACACCTTGAATATAAAAGGACATCAGGCTGTTTTCATTATATGAAATTAAACAAAGTTTTAGTTTTTAATAAGAAAAAGACAGGTAAAAGTTTGATTTTAGAGCTTTTTGAATTTTTGAAATCATCAAAAATATAGTAACGGATATAAATATAGTTTCACTCTGATTATGTGAGGTTTTACAAGAACCAGCTTCAAACGTTATAAAAAGAAACATTGTTAACATGCTGACAGCTGGGTTTGTTTTATTCAGTTCAATTCAGTTTTATTTATACACCCGCAAATCACAACAACAGTCGCCTCAAGGCGTTTCATATTGTACAGTAGACCCTACAATAATACATACAGAGAAAAACCCAACAATCATATGACCCCCTATGAGCAAGCAGTTTGGCGACAGTGGGAAGGAAAAACTCCCTTTTAACAGGAAGAAACCTCCAGCAGAACCAGGCTCAGGGAGGGGCGGGGCCATCTGCTGCGACCGGTTGGGGTGAGAGAATTATAAAATAAAAAATACAAAATGTTTCATTTTCATGCTATTTTGAAATATTTATCAGTTTTTCCTTCTAAAACAATAATATATCTCATAGTAAGGAGAAAACAGTACATACAAGTACAAATACATGTTTTTTACAATATTACTTTTCATGGTTTCATGAGCTGTTAAATCACCTGTTTGGGAATAACAGTCTTATCTACAAACAATTATTTTATTATTATGATTGTTTTAAACTACACATGAAAGATGGTTTTAAAGCCTCAGTGTTTTGGTGGTCAGAAACCTTCATCAATGAACCTTCATCAATGAACTGCATGCCTGATAATTATTACTAATTAGCTGGCATGCATGTCTGCTAATTAGAGCTAATTAACAGCCTAATAAAGTAGAAGAAAGAGATTAGCACAAATCTCTCAAAAACGCTCCAAAAGGCACCAGCAGCACAAACGTTATCCTTAGCTTCAGGCCTCACCAGTATCCAAACAAATCATGTCAAAAATATTTACCCACCCAGTTAGGAAGAAGGAGCTTATTCATATAGGCAAAGACTTTTTTGCAGCAGTCTTACTTTGTCTGTCCTGGATGCTGTGTCCTGTCCTGGAGTTAGAGCACTTGTGTTGCAGACACATTTTAGTCTGTAGTGACCTTGATCGGCGTTGGCCAACCTTTGATTCCATCTTCTAATAACCATCTTATAAACATAGGCCATATCAAACTATTTTCAACACAAAAGGACACTTTGTCACTGCAGTAAGAAACCTGCCATATCTGTCTCATGTTTACATTATTCCTTGTAAAAACTGAATCTCACGATAGCAAGAAAAAATGTCAAATATAAAAATGAGAAGTTATTTTTCTATTGTAACTTTTTTGTCATAATTTAGTATAAGAAAGTATTTTAATCTCTCATATTCTGATCATGATGAAAATGTATCCGTGTTGAACCTCACAGTGAAGAGGTTCGCCATTTTTACACAGAAGTATAGAAGTGAAACCACCACCTCCACCTCCTCCTCCTCCTCAGGTGACCTCCCAGTGGCCTCATTTGTTCTCCGTGTTCATATTTAGTCTTTCTAACTGTCTCTGAGGACTTTAAAGGACCTGCTCTCCCTTTTCGTGTTGTTACTAAACGCAGACTGAAGCGGACGCCACAAACTTTCACGCCGACCACTCTGACATCACTGCTGATGCAAATGTGATGTCGCGTTTTTCCCCTTCGCTAACTTGGGTGTCGGTTACCGTCATGACCGACAGCTTTATTGATGACAGAGCTACAGTTGTACTAACCTGGTGACTCACTACAGTTCCCATGATGCAATGCAGCAGCCCCGAAGAGAAGAACATGTCAGAGTTGAAGAGAACAAGCAAAGGGGGGAAAAGGTCTGTTAAACGAGGGCGCGGTGATGATGTCATCAGGTCTAGAAACAAAGAAGAGTTCACAGAGATCTGGTTCAGTGTTTTTGTTTTTTAACACTTCATCGTCCAATCACATCGTACCTGCACACCTTCCTTTTGGTTCAGTTGTTTCGTCCCCTCAGCTGAGTTTTAAAGATTTTTTTTTTTCATCTAGATCAACAACAGAACATATGAAATGTAAATTGTAACTACAGAAAAGCACGACTGGATTCACACAGGAAGTCAAAAGATTGAAGTCGTTTATGTTTGAATTTCCACGTCTGAATATTAATGCTAAGTGTTGAGAGAAGATCAACATCGGTACAGCTGGACAGGAAGTGATTTCAGGCTACGCCCAGGTTTCTTATATTTCCCAGAATGCTGTTCAGCTGTTCATTTATTTAATGTCTGCAGTTGCCCTGTTTTGCAGTTCAGTATTTTCTGTAACATATCAGCTGTCTAGTGTTGAATGTTCATATTAAACATGGCCAAAGTTCAAAACACCAAGGTCAGTGTGTACAAATAATCCCCGCTAGCGCTGGGCTTCAGACTCTCAACAGTCTCAGCCCATTTTTTCAGTGCTTGGGTCTGTGTGACATCATAGAGAGGGAATATCCCAAATATTGTCATCTCACGCACAGCCTCACCCACCTGGTCTACAAACGCAGCAGAAATCTGGATTGTAGGAGCTAAAACAGGCAGTGAACCGGGCACCACATCCCTGTTTGACATAAAGAAGGATTATTTTGAACTTGGACTTAGGAAAAGCTACTCTAGAGAGTCCAAGGCTGAAAATGTGGAGCTGGAAATTAGTAGAATAGATCTCGGTGAACTCGGTGATCCAGATTATTTGTGACCTATTATTCCCTGAAGTTAGCAGTCATTAGTTATAAGAGTCTGTGTAATATCATTTTTTTTAAAGTTTTGATTTAATGTATGGAATACCGAACAGCTCAAGGGTCAAGAGGGAGATCACACAGTGACCTAACATGATATCATAACACCACAGTGAGACAACTGTTCATTGGCTAATCTGGGCTTTTAGAAAAAAAAATCAACACATTACATGCATGATGTGTGGCAGGTGAAGACAAAAAATGTCACCTTATATTTAAAATCTAATTCAAATCCTTTTTAAAGAGCCACCTTCAGGGCTTTATAAGAATTTAGAAGACCAGCAGGAGCACTGAGGGAACAGGTCTGATGGTGTCTTTATGTTCTCTCCACTCAGATGACAGATTTTATTAAAGTCCCACAAGTCTCTGAATTCCTAAACTGGCTTTTTCAGAACATGCATCATATACTACATATACATATGTATTTGTTCTTTGCACTTGTTCCATTACGTGACATTAATGTCGTATCAGAGTTACCATGATGAAGAGTTCTGGAGGTGATTTTCCTCCTTCCTGTGTGAACGCAGCTGTCACTCTGCTGTCTGTAGATGTTTTTTCTTTCTTTCTTTAACCCCAAAGTGTATTTTGCTCTGCGGTGCTATTTGCTGTCTAACAGATATCTAGGAAAAACCTTCTGGTTGTGTTTGAATGTATTTGTAAATGTGTAGGCGTGTCTTCTGAAGACGCACACGAGAACCGGACCGATGTGGTCCAGCTGAGCCTGGACAGACGCGCACATACACACTTTCACTTTATCCACCCCGACACACACGCACGCACACACACACACACTGAAGGACAAACTGCAGAGCACTTTGATTGGAGGATGCAGGGGACGAATGAACCAATGGAGGGTTCATGGTGAGGCATGATGTAAAGCTGCCATGTGCAGCCAGTTAATACTGATCTAACACACCTGTACAGTCACCCACTGACCTGTGGATACAGTGATTGGTTTTAGTTTGTGAATAAAGTGTTGAATGCCAAACTGTGCCTTTTCTGTCCAATGTGTTTTTGTCTATAGAAATCTGTGAATGTCTGTTTGCAGAAAATCTGAATTAAGACAAAAACTGATCACTACAAAGACAAAAAATAACCACAAATTACATTTTTATTTGCTAAAATCATTAATGAACTCCAAAACATTTACCTTAATCAGTATCAAAAATCAAGTAAAAAACAATTTCAATATTTTAATGCCAGTTTTACATTGAAGATTTATAAGAAACCGTTTTTTTCAGTGTGTGTCTTATTTTGAAAGGTTTCCAGGAAAGAGTCTCTTCCCTAAAAAATAAGGCCATGACAGTACAGTTTAGATTTGCAAAGCTGCAAATGAATAAATGTCCTCTGGACAGACGAAACTAAAGTGGAGATGTTTGGTTTCCTCCTAGTGTGCTGCTGTGACAAACAGCATATTAGCACGAACACCAGCTGTCAGCACGGCGGCGGAGGGATGATGATTTAGGCTTGGGCACTTTCCGATCACAAGTAAAATGGAATCCAATGTGACACCTGTGTGACGGAGACAGACTATGGCTGTGTCCCAGTTCATAGACTGCATCCTTCGTGGCCGCATTTGAAGGCCGATTATGTGAAAGCGACACGACAAAGGCTGTCCCATTCGAAGGCTGCTCCAAATGCGTCCTTCATTTCCTCAAATTTGAAGGATGGTTCGGGTGCACCGTTCGTGGCCCAATCTATCCCAGAATTCATAGCGCGGCCCAGCCAATTCGGTTTCCAACAATGGCGGCAGCTACTTAGTTTTAATATTACGCTTATTGCTCTTTCTGGGTCATAAAATAAACTTTTAACATATTTTCAGAAATTATAAAATGTAGCTGTGTAAACTTCAAATCTGCTCGGTTTATCAAGACGTCACATATTTGCAAAAGTGCTCTGACGTTTTTGGAGACGTCTGTTACCCACCAGCTCGATAGCTGACCGGGAGGTCGAGGCTCACTAGAGCCGACAAGAACAGCGAACTTGCGGCACATCGTTTTCAAACCCCCCGCTGTCTTTCACTACTCAGGTTAAACATGATATATAGGTCACTTAGATTAGACTTAGACTTTACAATGTTATTGTTTGGCTTTTTTCAGTGTTTTATTTGTTCCTGAGTAAATCGGTTTGGCTGAGATTAAAGTTATAGTTTTCACACAGCTGAATAAACTTCAAACAGAAAACTGATTAAACAGAAGTGTGAGATGGTCGAGAGTTTACTCCAATGTCCTGTTATATTTTAGGGAGCAAAGAGCAGACAGCTGAGTTTATTAAACTCCACCGAGACAGCAGTGATGCAAATCTGAAGGCTAGACCGTCCCATTTCACAGCCTCGCACTTGCGCCCCTCTCGGTGTTCGGAGGACCCAGCCCATGTAGACCGCGAAGTCCGGGTCCTATGAAGGATGCGGCCCCTGAATTGAGACACGGCTAATGATCCTGCAGCACACTGCAGCAGATCTACAACAAAATGTTGCTGCAACGGCCCAAAGTCCAGATATCAACTGGACTGAAAGGCTGTGATGGTATTTTACGAGAGCTGTGCATAAATGAAAGGCCACAAACATGAAAGAACAACATATAGAAGAGTGGACCAAAAGCAGCATCAACAGCATTGGGCTTTTATTGGTCACTACAAAGAACAACTCAGTCAAAATAATTATAAAGCCACACATCAACATAATTACAGTCTGAATACAGGTACATTTCTTTTATTTGCATTCTTTCCCATTAACATGCTTTTGGCCATCACTGGGCAGAGAAGAATCCAGCACTGATGTTCCATCCAGCAATCAGAAAGCTCTCTTTTTAGCTCCATTTTTGGTCTCCACCACCTCTTGACTATGTTTTTCCCCCTTCGGTTAAACAGCTGGTCTCTAAACACTGTTTTTTCTTTCTTTAATTGGGAAGTGACTGCAAACAGCTTTTATGCACAGTGGTTACAGTCTGACACCACAAAACAGTTACAAACCAAACTTTTTATGCACAAAATCATCTGATTCAGTACTGACGTAAAACACTGCTAAATTGATTTAGCACAAAACATTTTTTATTCATTAATAGTTTTATTATTTCTTTATTGTAACGACGCTTCTTTGCATTAAATCCTGTCCCAGTGGAAAGCCGGTTTATTTTCCCGTTTATTAAATGGTTCCACGTGTGTGTTGCAACCATGAAAAACTTGCCAAATCTTCTCTGCCAATGTCCAACAGCTCATTCTGTTACTGACTCTTGCTGCTGTTTATTGGACTGGTTCATGATTTTTTTTTAATACCAGCAGCATTTTCATCAACATTTAGTATGTCTCCAGAAATAGCCACAGCCTCACACTCTGTCACCCACTATGACAAAACTGGTCCCCTTCCCTAACATCTTGCATCTTATGTACTGCCACACAAACGTCTGACAGTCCAAATAAAAGTACAGCATCCTTAATCTTTACAATGAAATGTCTGAAACTATGAGGAGAAATCTCTGAGAAATCCTCTTAAATCTATCACTATTAAACCAATAGTGCCAGTCTACATGAACCAATGGCTCAACTGATCCCATCCCAGTGGTATGTATACAGCCTTGTAGGTCTGTACAGTTGTCGTTTCCTGGATTCGCCTCATGCCTGTAGAAATACAAGAAGCACTGACAAAGTAAAACACAAATAATTTGTCTTTCTTTCTTTTTTGTCTTACATTATTTTTCCAGTATCGCTGACTGTGGAAGGGGGATTAAACTGCTATTTTAAAAAGATCTTTAGTCTTCTCTTTAATTTGGTTAAGCATGCTGACCCCCCTGAGAACAAACACGCATAAAACTGTTTAAAAGAAAGTTTAAGGTGGTGAGAACTGATGCTTTACACAGGGGTGAGACTGATCGTATGTTCTTGCATGGACGTACTCGCAGCCCTCAACACTTCCCCTTCAAACCAGGTTATATTACTTTTCATTGAAGAAACTTATTGTCGTACAGTAGATGCAGATGTACAAACACACTGGATAAAAACACACAGCAGGTAACAAACAACACGTCAGTTAATCAGTGATGGAGATGCTGCAGAGCTTCATTCAGTGATCTGCAGAGACACAAACGGCTCATTAGGAATGCTGATGGAAGCAAAACAGTGTTAAACTCTGCTTCGTGCGACCATAACTCACCACGGCGACCTTGCTGGTCTGTTCGCGAGTTCGAATCCTCAGCTTGTTGACGGTCGTCTCGGCGATGTCTGCTCTCTCCTCGGCTTCGTCCAGCTCGTGTTGGACTTTGCGGAAACGTATGGCAGTGCAGCTCACCTGCTCCTCCTGGTGGACAAAAAGATGATCCCTTTTAAATAAATGTTATTTTATACAAATTAGAGCAGCTCTAAAAAGAAAACTTTTAGGAGGAAGAACCTCCAGCAGAACCAGGCTCAGGGAGGGGCGGCCATGTGCCCTGACCAGTGAGGGGAAGGGCTTTTCTGCCACGGTTGCTCTCTGTTGATGTCAGTGTTTGCATGCCAGAATATCAATTAGTAAATTCAAATGGTGCATTTACTAAAAGTCCCAAATAACTGTGGCGCTCAGGAAATAAATAAACACTCACAGCGTTCTCAGCTTGTCTCTTGTAGCTCTTCACTTTGGCCTGCAGCCTTTCAATGAGCTCCTGCATCCTGAGCAAAGTCTTCTTGTCCTCCTCTGACTGCACGAAAGCACAAAGATCCAATAAAAACACAGAAGACGGGACCAACATCTGTATGACAGCAGCAGCTGGATGCAGTGAGGACCTCACACCTGGTACGTCAGCTCCTTCACTTTCCTCTCGTAGCGTCGGACCCCCTTCTGATACTCCTCGCTCTTCTTCTGCTCCAAAGTCAGCTCCGTCTGCAGCGCCCTCACCTGCACACACAGCAGCTGATTTACTTCCTGCTGGTTACCTGTTACTGATATGGAGGAGGAAAACTGCCAAAATCAAGCATGAATAAATAATTAAATGACTCAATAAAAAATGTGCAACTTTGCACTATATGCATGCATCAATTAATCTATGAGAAAAGGTAAAATCATATGGCAAAATGCCCAATAAAAGGAATTGATTTAAAAAAGGAAAATTAAAAAACAAAGTATCAATTGATGTTCCATTTTATAACTTAATGTCTCAATTTATTATCAAGTGCATTTTTTTAGTGCATTTAATGGTGTCTTCATATTTGGATTTTTTTGAGCCATTTACTTTTTCAGTTTTATTTTTAATTATATTTTTGCAGGCAGAGGAATCTTAGCAACAAAGCATCACTCAGAGATTGAGCTCGCTGTTCCTCCCCAAACAGGTAAGGGTAGCTCTTTATTAAACACATGCTCTTTCTACACTGTGCTTCCGAGCGTCAATAACAACATAACCAAACTCACTCATGGTAAATCATTCTTTCCATCAAACAATAACTGCCAATGACTTTGTACCGCAGTATAAACAGAACAGTTAAAAGTCATGTAACCGTAAACAATACAACAAGAACATCTTAACAGCAGCACATGTCCCAAGGCATGATGGGAGATAACTAGCTGATCCCCCAACATGCCACAATATTTTAATTCATACAGTGCCCGTTTACAACAACAGCCACATCGAAGTGTTTTATACTGTAGAGTTAAACCTCAATCAATCTCAAACAATCAAACAACCCCCCTGTGAGCCAGTACCTGGCAACAGTGGGAAGGAAAAACTTCCTTTTAACAGGCAGATAACAGTAGAGGAAAATTGTTCCCAGCACAAATATTCTTTGCCAATTACTTTTTTGATAAACCTCAAATAAAGATGTTTACCCTTTTTTAAGATGACTCTTGACAGAGGCAGTTTTTTTTTTGTCAGATAAAGTAAATGTGCCTTTTTGGAAACTGACCTAAGAAATTACTCAGACGTTTTGGGGTTTTATTTATGTAATGCATGTAGCACATCCACCACTGTGTAGAAGAGTATCTGTATGACAGAAATACGGAAAAGTAGAATGTGTCCTTGTTAAACTACCAGGCGTTGCTCTGAAACTTGATTTAACTCACAGTGAGAAACAACTTCGTGACTGAGTTTTCACTCACTGTTGTCTCCAGTTTGTGGAGTTGTTTCTTTCCTCCCTTCAGCGCCATCTGCTCCGTTTCATCCAGTTTCACCTGCAGTTCTGTCAGAAGAACAGAGATGCTGGTAAAAACACGGTGACATCTGCAGGTAAAGTATGTGAACAAGTGAACTAACAGAAACAGTTTGGTTGTTTTCTAAAAGTGAGGAAATAAGAATATATATTGTGCGTGGTTCAGATAATCCAGATAACAAATGTGCCAGAAAACGTTATCATTAATAAAGTAGCTGTTCTGAAAAAAAGCATTTTAAAGGACTAAAATTCTGGTTGATTGTGACGTGCACACTGCCCAAGAAGTCTGTGCTTTAGTTTTGATCAGCTAATTTCCATTGTTTTATTAACCAACTATGACAGGTGACATCTTTTGTCAGTAATGTTATTGAACCTTTTACAGTAGACTCCATATTCCTCTTCATTCTCTCCAGCATAGTGCTGCTGTCCATCTCCTTCTTCAGCTCCTCCGCCATCATAGCCGCCTGGTGAAGCACAAACGTTAACAGGATTCATGTAATAAGTATTTGAGGCTGACAGAGCGTGTGATGGATGCATGAATCGCAGCTTTATGGGGTAAATAAATTGGGGATACAATGATTAAGAAATGCTGAAATGTCTCAGTTATTAAATTTAAAGATTAATAAGGTTTTCCAGCATCGAACTCAGTTAACATATGATGAAGAATACAATTTAACAGCAGCAGGAGCTCAGCTATTGGTTTGATCAGGGGTCAAAGGTCATGGGTCAGGACTAACATCAGTGATGGCCTTTTTGGCCTTCTCCTCAGCGTTGCGGCTCTCCTGCATCGCCTCGTCCACCTCTCCAGTCAGCACAGACAGATCGGCCTCCAGCTTCTTCTTCTGGTTCATGAGGCCCGCGTTCTAAAACAGGAAGTCGTCAAACCGTCCGTCATGATGAAATATCATGCTCATATTTCAACATGATTGTATTTGATGTGCCATAATTAATTAACCTGTGTAGCAAGCAGGTTAACTCTCTCTGACACCTCCACCAGCTCATGTTCGGCCATCTTGCGGGCGCGGTCAGTCTGTTCCAGGACCCCCCGCAGCTCCTCCTCCTCCGCTGACATCAGCGAACACCGCCGCTCCAGGAGGGCGATTTGCTCTCTGAGCTGATTGGTCAGCTGGACTTTGTCTTCTAGCTCCACCTGCTGCTCTTTAACCTGCGATAGAGTTCAGCACAGCAAGATTAGCTTAAACATTATATCATTTGCGGTGCTGTTTGAGCAAGCTTTGTTTTGGTTGTCACTTGAAGTTTTCACTTCAACTGCATTTTTCAGTCCATGATTAATGTGATAATGAAGCCCAGTGTGGTCAGTAAAATGCACATTCCCTGGACACTGTTTTTGCTCATCAATCTGATGTGAACAGGTGGGGGTACCTGTGTCTGCAGGTGTCTGATGATCCTCTGGCTCTCTGCTTGCTGTCTGTTGGCGTTTCCCAGCTGAACCTCCATCTCGTTCAGGTCAGACTCCATCTTCTTCCTCAAACGAACCGCCTCGCTGCGATGACGAATTTCTGCCTCCAAATTGGCCTGCATAGTCTCCAGGGAACGCTGCTGGCTCCCCCTGGTGGACAGCACTGGAGTTACCTCTCAAGTCCATCAACACTAAGGTTGCAGTTGTCAGGTCTTTCTCTGGTTATGAACCTTTTTTTCTGGTATGACTGCTTGGGGCAGACCCTACACAGAGAAGGAGCTGTGGGCTCTGTGCTTATGTGCTTTAGGACTGAGGCCTTAACAGCAGAATTATAGACAGTCACTGCTCGCTGCACTTAGAGGCCGTCCATTCAGTGCAGAGCCTTCCATCTACCTGTTAGCTAACAGTAGCTAACAGTAGCTAACAGCAGACCTGTCCTGAGGAAGAATAACCTGGACCAGAAGCTGCTGTTGGCCTTCTACTGCACCTCAGTGAAGAGCTTCCCTCTGCCTCGCCAGATCCTCCTGTCTCAGGAAAACCAAGACCATCACAGGTGACCCCTCGCACCCCACTCACCACCTGTTTGACCCACTGCCCTCTGGTCAGCGCCTCAGGTCAACCTGGTCCCACACCTACCTCCAGACTCACTAACAGCTTCTTCCACACAACAGTTTTTTTTCTTTGCATTACTTCCAAGCACTTTGTAATGACAATAAAGGGCTATTCAATTTAATTCAATTCTATTCTATTCCATATACTAAGTCCCTTTCAGTCTGTCATTAATATATTTATTACCTGAGGCTGTCGATCTCCTCCTCTTTCTCTGAAATCTTTCGGTCCATCTCTGCCCTTATCTGCTCCAGCTCCATCTGATATCTCAAGATCTTGCTTTCCTCATGTTCCAAGGTTCCCTGATCAATGGAAATGTAGCAGTTCAGGCAAAAAAACCTTTATAGATAATTGATTACAGCAGGTAATTACCTCTGCTTCCTCCAGGGCAGCTTTAATGTCGCTCTTCTCCACATCGAGGATCTTCTTCATCCTCTCCAGCTCATGGATCGTCTTCCCTTCCTGACTGATCTGATCTGTCAGATCCATAATCTCCTCTAGAGACAAAATAATGAAAACACTTTGATACACTGGAATTTAATCCCTTAACTCACACAATATTAAAAAAGATTAAAACATTGAAGTAGTTTGTTCACTGAACTACAACTTTGGAAAAATACTTACTCTAGCTACAATGTAAGGAACTGAAGTGTTGTTGAAACAGATTAAAGGAACACCGCTCGTTTGAAGGGTGTCCCGCCGTGATGGCATTTGCTGAACATTATGGTTCAAGTAGTTCTGTTTCTCATAGATTTCTATACAATCAGACTTCTCTTTGGAAACAGAGAGTCGCCCCCTGCTAACTATTTCAAAGAGTGCAGATTTACAGCTCTTAAGTATTGGAATAACTTTTCAGATTTATGTCGACTTTCTTTAGACACCAGCTGTCACGGTACTGGGTCTGTGACCCAGCGTTTCATGGTTATTGGTTAATTTATATTCCTTGATTATTGTTATTCATGGTTTTTGATTCTCAATGTTCTTTACTTATGTTATATTTTAGTTTATAGAATTTAGGTTTCTGTTACTTTGTCTTCTCCGTGTTCCACGTGTAGCCACTCGTCTCCATGTTCCCTCTGTCTTCCCTGTCAGTCGTCTCTATGTCTCAGTGTCTGCATCTCTGTGATTGTCTCCTGTTTCCTGTTTTACTTTGACAGTCCCTTATTCCTTGTCAGCTTTCCTTGTTTCCCAGTCCCTTGTTACTCCTTTGTATATTTAAGCCCCGTGTTTTCCTTTGCCCTTTGTCGCGTCGTACCTCCCCTTGTTTCTGGTTTCAGAGTTAGTTCCGTGTTTCTAGTTTCTTTGAGTTTTAGTTCAAATTTCTCAGTGTTCTTTTTCTAGTTTTCCAGCTTTTGGACTTTAGTTCAGTTTTTGTGCTTATGTTTTGAACTTAAGGCAGAAGCTGCCTTAAGTTCACTTTTTGTGTCCGAGTCCTGCATTTGGGTCCACCTCCTGCCTGCCACTGCCTCACATGACAGCTATGCTGAAAACAATGCACTGCATGTGGCTTGTCATTATATGATAAACCTCTACCTCTCTTCACATCATGATATTCTCCATGATATTGACCTTGTAAGACCAGGTCCCTGAAGTGAACATATAAGTGTAATTACAGTAAGTTAAGAGCACAGGGGAGGTACTGCAGTACCCTGCAGGTTCCTGTTTTCTCGTTTAATCGTCTCCAGCTGGTCCAGAGCTTCTTCATAGCAGTTCTTCAGTTTGAAGAGCTCAGTGCTCAGACTGCGAGACTCTTTCTGCGAGGCCTCCAGCTCCATCTGACACTCGTCAAACTTCAGCTTCCAGTCACTGAGCACCTGCATCAAACCAATGCACAGATTTGTTTCTGAGCACACCTACAGATTATGGGCATTAAAGTGTAACTCTCCAATGTTATAATGGGGAATCGTGCCATATGTCTGACCATGTCAAAGGTGCGTTGCCTCTTGTCCAGAGCCAAAGCTGCAGCGTTGGAGCGCTCCAGTTGGACCATCAGGTCTTCCATCTCTATCTGCAGACGCTGTTTAGTTTTCTCCAGTGAGGAGCATTTGGCCTGAGACGCCTCTGCAACTTCTTCGAGAGTCTGCAGTCTCACGACCAGTTTCTTCCTGCAAATACAACAGTTCACCTTATTAAACCTTACCAAAGTCTAAAGTCTAAAGTCAGTAGCTGCTTTGAATCAAACTAGATAAAGAATTTAAACTGTGGTCTTTGCATTGCCCTATAATGTGTTAGAACGGGACCTCAGAGTGACGTGTAGCTACAGCAGTGTTGTCTTACTTTGCTTCCTCCAGCTCCTCTATCCTCAGCACAGCATCAGTCTCATACTTTGCTTTCCACTGAACCCCCTGACTGTTGGCTGTAGACAGCGCCCTCTGCAGTTCAGCCTTAGCTTCCTGCTCCTCCTCCAGCTGTTCCCTGAGGAGGCTGCAGTCGTGTCGGGATGCCTGCACCGCATGAGCCAGCGCCACGCGAGCCTAAAACACAGACACAGGATACATTTGTTCCAATAAAATACCTACAAAAAGGTATTAATAAGAGCACTGTAGTGACCTGATGTGTTACAGGTGTAAGAGTTAAGTATTACTTTGCTCTCCTCCTCCAGCTGTTTCTTCATATCCTCAACATTCTGGCAAACGCCCACCTTCAAGCGCTGGAGCTGAGCAATCGTAGCGTCTCGCTCCTCCAGACGACGTCTGTACTCGGCTGAAAAGACGACAGTCAAAGGTACATGAGTACCATAAGTTTGCTGTATCTTAGACATCAGATATTCATTTATCATTTGTACAATTGTATTTTTGGTAGGTGTATTTACTAAGAATCATGGACAAAACATTTGCTCAGATTCAAAAACTTTCATCATTTCAGATCAAACATTAAAAAAATACAGCTGTTGTTGGACCTTTTTTATGACTCAGAGGACAGAACACTATCAAGAACAACCCTCAGATACTTAAATTATCCACCAGTTCAATGGTTCACTATTTACTACTGTTAGTGTGATCCTAACAAGGGCTGCATGTTTGTAATGTAAGTTTTTACTTTTAAGGTATTTCATCAGTTGAGCCTGAAATTCTTTTTTTAGATGGACAAAATGAGGAATATCAAACGGGATTTTTTCAAATCTAGCTGTAGAAACCAATACATCGATGTAAGGAAACTAAAGAAGTTCAGTTTTTTAAAATTGGTGCCATTAAAAGTAGCAAAATCATCTACTAGTGGTTTCGATTTCAGCCACGATTGTAGCGATGGCCATCATCACTAGCTTGAATAAGCTTTTATTAACATTTTATGAGGTTCTCTTTGTCCTGTTGGCAAAGCTTAAGCTGAGAGGGGAGAGAAATTTTTGGCATCTCAATAATTCTCCATCACCTTTCGCTGTCAATTAATGTTTAATATTATTATGATGATCACTATAAAAATCATTTTTAAATACTTTTTTTTTCTATAGAGTACATTTTTGTTCTAATAATCTTAACACAACAGACAGGAAGGGGTGCAGAAAGGAGAGGACATCCACACAGAGTGCTGCAAGATGTAGGAGAAAGAAAATTCATGCAGCCTAAAATCATGTGTTTAATCTGCCCCAGTTTAGCCATAAAAATCTGTACAATCAGTGTCTGGAGTGTCTGTGTGCTGTACTGGTTTCTGTGACTGCTCGTGCTTTCTGAGCGTTGACTTCAGACAGTTGTCTCTGCAGCTCATCTGCTCTGCTCCTGCTTTCATTCAGCTGGTCCTCATAAACCCTGCACATCTTCTCCACAGCAGCCTGCACACAGAGAAGATCAATCAACAGAGAAGTCACAGTTAATGTGGTCTAAGAAACATGATCAACGTGTGGTGGTTACAATGTAGAGACTGTAGTAAAACTGAAATCTGGTCCCACTGCACTGCGTTAACATGTTTCACAAAGGTTTAAAGTGTAAACAGGTCAGTGTGTTCAGGCTCCATCATCTTTCACCTTCTACAGTTTACCACTCGGCTAATGGCCATTTTTAAGGTTCTGATAAAGTGATGAAAGTTCATAGCTGAAAGAGCAAGAGCCACCCTTGTTTTGTGCCCTGCCATCAGTTCTTTACAGGGCCAGCAGGACTCAACATGCGAGTAGACTGACACTGATAAACCTGGTGGAGTGGCCCCTTAAGCTGGAGGTCTATTCCTACCTTGGACCTGGAGAGCTGCTCCACGCTGGCAGCCAGGTCATCAGCCTCCAGCCGGAACTCCGCCTTCTCCTTCTCCAGCTTCTGTTTGACTCTCTGCAGAGCATCTATCTGCTCGCTGAGCTCCGTCACCATGTCCGAGTGCTTCTTCCTCAGGGTGGCTGCTGTTGCCTCATGGTGAAGCCCCGCCTCCTCCAGCTCCCGCCGCAACTTCAGGAAATCTGCCTCTCGCTTCCTGTTCAATAAAACAGTATTTGTGATATTCTGGGTAAATCTCAGCATTGAGATACTAATCCATCCACTGTCAAAGTCTAAAGGTAGGAATTTACATCTGCAGAACAATCCTGATGATCCATGACAGAAGTCCCAAAGATCCTGTGTGCAAGGTTACTTCTCATTATCATTAGGCCTAATCTTTAACCTCCTAAGACCCGAACTCTTCCACGACATGCATTTCTAATTTCTCTTTGATATTTGGGCTGATTGGGACCCGGTGAATGTAAAAACAAAGAATTACCAGATTTTTTTTTTTTTACCTGATTTTTGTTTCTAAGAAAAATAAGAGCCACATATGAAGATATTCATTTGAAATTTCAATAGAACAGTAGCAGTATAACGTCCTCGTAAGTGGATATCAGGCCCCTGAAGAGCACAATTGAGTATTTTGGTCTAAATAACCTAAAATGTGATGTCCACATATGTGGACGCCAGGTCCTAGGAGGTTAAGGGGTTTCTCTGACATACAGCTACGGCTGTGTTCTTGAGATCCCCATATTAGGGGTCTTTGTTCTTTATGACATTATAAAGTGTCGACGTCTCACAGTAAGTACCTGTGCATACAATGACCATGTTATTTTAAAACAGCCATGATCTGAGCACTATGTATATGACAGAAAGTAAGGAAACACAGGACGGGTCACCTCTAACGTAGCTGCTGTGGCTCTGACTAATGGACCCTAATGGATCCCTTTGATGGAAGTTATAAATCACCGAAGCCTATTTTAACCTGTTGAGGGCGATCTGAGCCGCTGAGGCTCCTCCTGCCTCCTCCAGCTTCTCTCCCAGCTCCTCCAGTTCTCTGGCAATGTCGTTCCTCTGACGTTCCGCCTTGGAACGCCATGCCCGCTCCGCCTCCAGCGCCTCCTCCAGCTCCTCAATACGAGTCTGAGGAGGGCAAGTACAAAACAAACTATAGCAGCAGCAGTGAAGAAGCTGAAGCTGAATAAGAGCCTCTCTGCACCAACCTGAAGCTCTTTGATCTTCTTATGAAGCTGAGCAGCCAGACTCTGCTCATCCTCCACTTTTGACTGAAGCTGCACCAACTCAAAGTCTTTCCTTTAGAGAAGGGGGAAGAGAGAGAAAAGCATTGATGGTAATAAAGTACCCTTTTTTCAGTTAAAATGAGCCCTTTCAGCTTAACATTTATATTCCAAAGCTCTGGACATTTCTCCTACTTTCTCAGTCTCTCCTCCAGCTCTTCCTTCTGGTTTTCCAGGTCCCGCACTGAGTCCATGGACAGCTTCAGATCCCCCTCTAATTTCCGTTTGGTTCGTTCCAGATCGGTCCGCACCTTCTTCTCCAGCTCCAGCGAAGTCTCAACCTGCACATGAGTTAGAAACCAGTAATAACAGTAGAGAACATTACAGGTCTTTTCTGGACCAGTGCGTGCTAAACAAGCTTTCAAAAGTTGGTTGCAGAAATTCTGAAAGTGCCAAAATCTGCCAAAAGCCCAAACCTGTGATGTCCACTTGAAGCTGGCTCCAAAAGTAAGTCAAAGCTGTAACACACTCCTGTGTTGAAATTTCCAGCTTTACAGCAGAGTTAAACATGTTGGCTCTCTATCGTGATGCTGTATGAGTGAAAATTTTATCCACTCGTTTGGATTTTGTTAAGGCTTAAGGTTGGGGTGAGATGCTAATGACCAGCTAATGCTAGCAAGTTTGAAACAAACACAGACACATTTCTGCTAATTAAATAACAGAAAAGTAAAATACTAGAATTTAAGGGAATTCATATGAAGATTTTTCTCAACACTAAAACTCAAAAACAAATGAAAAAGTTACCTGAATAAACTTCAGGTTCAACCAGTCGTCTCAAGCTGCTCATCCTTCTACTCGAGCGCCACAAATAACAGTTTATTATTACAGCCTAATGTCAGACATTCCAGGAATATCTTTCCTTACACTGTCCACTTGCTGCTCCAGTCGAGCTTTGGCCTTGGCCAGCATGTTGACTTTGTCCTCCTGCGCCTGGAGGTCATTCAATGCCTGCTGGTGAGCTTCCAGCAGGGCAGCCTTCTCTCTGCTCAGAGATGCGATGGATTCATCTAGAACAGACATCTCCTGTGATAGGTTCTTCACCTGCATGGAGAGAAAAAACAAACATTATTCTATGAGTGAGGGAAGTGATGGAAAGCAGCACTGACATAGTCCTTTTTGGGGAACAAACCTTGTTCTCAACCCCATGTCTCTCTTTCTCCACTTTAGCCAGGGTCATCTCCAGGTCATCCACGTCTCTCTTCAGCGATAACACCTCGTCCTCCAGCTGACGCTTCTTGGACGTCAGCGTGGAGCTCACCTCCTCCTCGTCCTCCAGGCGCTCCTGCATCTCCTTCAGCTTTGACTCCAGAGAGATTTTAGACTGAATCAGCTGGTTGCAGCGGTCCTCGGCATCCATCAGGTTGTCCTGCTCCTGGATTGTTTGGATACAAAAAGTAATTGAAATATATGAGGCCAGTCTGTATATCAGTGGCTAACAGCTGTATTATGGACAGGGTATATTAAAAATTATGAATAGGTGCATAAAATTCTTGTATAATGGACTACACTGTATATAGCGTGACTAAAATTGTGCTCTTATGACAGCACGTTCCATGATAATGACTAACTGGATTACCAAAACAATGACAGTTTTTTATTGGTGGGTGCTTAAACCCACAGAGGGTTTGCTGAGACTAAAAAAAGCACCCAGAATAAAAGGAATCAACATATTTTAAATAGCAAAGCAGGAATATTATCACTATGACCTCAGCGAGCGAGAACGCACGATTACAATGACAAAAAGAAATCTCGAGCAGAACTAAGCTGGGTCTTCTACCAGTGGGCAGATGTGGGGCCAAAGATAAAAAAGAGATTTATAGAGACTATGAACAATAAACAGGACAAAACACAAGCTCATGCAGAAAGTAAACCTTTGTTAACCTTTTAATGACCACCAGGTTTCTGCCCTTATTGACTCAGTTCTCTGTTTTCTATTATTCCGTGATCCTGCTGTAAGGATCCTGATTTGAAGTTGGCACTGCTCCTTTAAATTTCTTTGTGGCTTACTGCTTGAAGCTGAAGAGCCAGGTCATTTTTCTCCTGAACCAAAGCCACCTGCCGCTCCTCCGCCTCCTTCCGCTTCACCTCCGACCTGATGAAAAAAACAAAATGGCAGAACATCAGACGTCTGTGTGCGTGCAGCTCATTTCAGTCTGTAGCCCCGATTCAAGCGCAGGCGGATTAACAGACCTGCCGTAGGCCTCTTTTAGTTTCTTGAACTCTTCGTTCAGAGCGGCCAGTTCCTTCTCTACCTGGGCACTCCTGAGCAGCGGACGGAGCTTATAGAACAACATCATCCACGGCCAAGTCCTCACTGAGAAGAATGCCCTGATGGCAAACTGGATCACCATCGCAGCGTCCCTGAGAGGAAGAAGAATTAAAAATCACATCAGCCCAAAAAAACAGGTGATGAGAGTCAAAACAACAGCAACATGCTGCACTACGCAAAGTTTAAACATCTTGGCGTGGTCATATATTCATGATACTCTGTAGAGGCTGCTTTTCTTTCTTACAAATACAACTTCCTCCTTCCTTCTGATCAACCTCTCTGGCATCAGCACTCCTTTGTACTGATATGTTGTCATTCATTCCTCTGATAGATGTGATATTGACCTTTGCAGCATCAGTTTCTGTCGCTCCATCCTCATGAGCTTCCCTCTGCATATGGCCTGAACGGTGGTGAGGATCTGAGACAGACGGTTGTCCCTCATGTCCTCCAACTGACCCAACAGACCCGCCTTAAAGAACACCTGAGACGAAGCAACGGGACCATCAGCTTAACTCCAAGAACTGAGGTATCAAAAGCAGGGTTAACATGAGTTTGTTGTACCTTTGTGTGTCCAAACTTGTACTGGCTGTGGTCTATTTCAAGAGAGCCCAGCAGTTTCTCCACAGCCTTCCTGTTGTCCACAAATGAGTCCTCTGGAATAGCAGAAGGGTTCAAGATACGATAACTGGGAAGAAAAGAAAATTCCATTATTGAAGAGCAATATGAAAATAGTAGATGAAGTAAATAAATATGTGTTAGATATGGGACTCACCGCTGTCTGAACTCAGCGTACAGGATGCGGTTCGGAAAGCCCTTCCTGCAAATCCTGATCCCCTCAAGGACCCCGTTACACCTCAGCTGATGGAGGACCAGGAAGGGATCCATCACACCTGGAAAAACAAAGGAAGGCATCTCAAAAAATAATTTTAACAGTGCAGTCTGGTGCAGTTATTTGGGGCATGGCAAGGAACTATAATTTCCTTTTGTCAGTGCAATTTAAAAGTGTGTCAGTGTCAGTGTAAAAGCCATTACTTCAGATGGTTTCTTTACAAAAGTACATTGAGCATTACGCTAAAACCAAACTGAAACAGAAACTGCATCAACAAATGCATGTAGACATAATATGGCTGTTGTGACTTGTAAAGTAGTGCTAACAATATCTTTGGTAATATTTCTGGCACGAGACAATAAAATCACCTTTAGTGGTGCCAACGTGAAAAACACCACCACATACAGACCATTCATTTAGCAAGTTTATTTTTCTGGGTGAGGACGACTACTGGACAGAGACCAGCCGTCAGTAGATACCAGGGTTCATGGGTTTACCTGGATTCTTGCTCTCATTGGGGATTATGCAGCGCACAAAGTGAGGTTGAGTGCTGCGAAGGTTAGCCATCAGCTTATTAAGATTTTCCTGTAATAAACACACAGTTAGTTGAAACCTCTGTCATAATGTACAGCAGGGGCTAAAGGGTCACATGACAAACTGAGACTGTTGTGGAGGCTCTCTCAGATAAACTTATAAAGAGATCAAATTAAGCTTATTGGTTAGGCCCTCCAATGACACTCCCAGTTTCTCCTGTGGCACCTTGGGAAAATGAATTGCCCACCCCTGGTGTACTGTAATAGTGTCTCAGGGGAAGCTGCCAGTCACACCCACCTTGTGCAACTGTGACACAGTTTGGAAAGAAGCTGCTTTCTTCCTCCTCTGTTTGGTTTCAGCCTTCGGATCAATAGCTAAAATAACACAAAAAAGCAAGACTCAATCCCAACACACTCATATACTTGAATTCATTTTTATAGTAAAACGGTTTTCAATAAATATTTAGTGCAGCTGTTTTTTTTACGCATATCCGAGCTGACGTAGTTCTCAAAAAGTCCAGCCATCAGTTTGTTGGAGGATTTCTGGAAGAGGGCCACCACCGTCTCATTCAGAGGATCTCTGTTCTTGTCCAGCCAGCCTGTGATGTTGTACGGCACCTACAACACACACCAGTCAGTTCAGCTTTTTACACCAAATCTTTAATGTGACATCAACCTTGGCCAGATCTAACTTGAGAGAGAAAGGCGTTGCATTCAAAGCTTATTTGCATGACAGACGCTCTCAGGTCAAAGAAAATGTCCAGATGTTAGCTTGTAGATGTACCAGATGTTTTTCCCACCTCATTTTATGTCAATCAACAGTATCCTTTATTCTCACTGATAGTTGTTTTAACTGCTTACCTCAAAGCTGAGATAAGTTTTAACTGTTGAGCCATCCAGTTCACATTGCTAGCCGTTAGTTTCCTTGTTGTCATTACAAGTAACCGAATTTCACTGATGTTCTGTGGCCACTTTGCTGCTGAGCTCTTCTAGCCACTGGTTTCCCATATGACTTAAAGCATAACTATGGTCCCATATAATAAATAACTGGATGTGCTAAAATCCATTTATACCAAATTAAAATATCATAAGATTTATTTTTTTGTCAACTCAAGCCTTGAAAAACCATGCTGAGAATATCACACAAAAATTCTGTCCATGTTTATATCTTTAGGATTTTTTGTGTTCCTTATTCAAAGTCACACCCGACCAATTCCCATCCCGACGTTCCCTCCCCAGCAACATTCTACATGTCCAGAGTTTCAACCCAAGCTCAAGTGTAAAATCCAAAGCTTTATGGCTTCACCTGAAAAGGCCAACGTGACCAACAACAGAAAAAAGTGACTCTATGAAAGGATACCCACCACTCCAGCATAGTGAACCAACTCAAAGTGCGTCTCATATTTGCGCTTCTTGTCTAGACGCGGCCGCTGGAAGTTAGGTGACTTCCCTAGATGGTTGTCGTAAAGTTTGGTTTTAAAGCTGTGGTCCGTGGCCTTGGGGAACATACATTCCTCCTCCATGATGGACAGAATACCCATTGGCTGGACAAAGGAGCTCTAATTAATTCACTTCATATTCACATAGGCTTCATATTGCAATCATCCAACACAATCCATGTAACACACAAACATACCTTCTCTATGAGGTCTATGCAGGCCTGTAAGTCCAAACCAAAGTCTATGAAGGTCCACTCGATGCCTTCAGCCTTGTACTCTTCCTGCTCCAGGATGAACATGTGGTGGTTAAAGAACTGCTGCAGCTTCTCATTGGTGTAGTTGATGCACAGTTGCTCAAAGTTATTGAACTGCAAACAGAAATGAACCATATTTTTGAAGTTACTGATCAAAAGATGTTTAACTCTGCAAAATGACAGTAAGCCAGATGAGCTTCTGCTTGGCGAGTGACACCAAACGAGACAAATCTTTTCTCTGAAAAGCTGTCTGCTACTGTTTCCTGTGCTGAGTTTTAGCTGACATCTAGGATATCCTTCTGTATTTCAGGACTTTTATTTTAATGATTGCGCACTATTTTTACAGTAGCATTTATTTTCAGAACATATATTTGGTGTCACTGGAAAGACCTGGACCTTGGCTGGATTTGAGAGTTGCTGAATGTGTTTCTTTGTATTTCCTTTGTACCTCAAAAATCTCAAATCCGGCGATGTCCAGGACACCGATGAAGTACTGACGAGGCAAAGAAGTGTATAAGGACGAGTTGATACGACCCACCAGCCACTTAAACATGCGGTCATAGGTGGCTTTGGCCAGGGCGGCCACTGCATAGTTGACCTACACACAAAACATGACCTGTTAGGCTTCCTGGAACCAAAGATAAACATGTTTGGAAATTTACAGTTAAGTTTATGTAGTAAGACAGAAAACTTTGATCACCTGTTCTACAGTCTGTCCTTTAACAATAAGCTCATTTCCCACTTTCACTCGGGGATTCAGCAGGCCTTTCAGCAGGTCAGCAGAGCTGATGCCCATCAGGTAAGCTGCCTTATCTGCACCTTAACACACACAACACATGCAAGTAATTATCTGAGGTCTCTACCAGTACAGACTAGACATATATTTCACAGTTATACAAAAAGATAAAAAAAAAAAAAGTAATGATCTGCTCAATTGAATGCCAGGTAGTTATAAAGATCAACTACAATGGACCATTTGCAACTGATAATTGTGGCAGCTCAGCCACAAGTTCATAATACATCCTCTGAGGTTGTGTATTGTGAGATTTGGGTGAGGTCTGCTGTTTCCATGTTAGTCCTAGCTCATGACCTTTGGCCCACAATTGGTATTGCATTGGTACAGTCTGTACCTTAACCAAGAAATTGAAATTGAAAAAGTAATTTTTGCTAAAAAGACAAAAAGGACCAAAACTCTATATTGTTGCTTCGTTATCTTTTCATCATATCCCACCAAAATCTGAAGAGCTTGTGACTTCATGGTGACTTGCAACTTGGCAGTATAGCATTGGCAGTAAAAGGCGGGTTTACCTGCATTTGTCTGCTTTAATAACACACTGTGAGACAACAGAAAGCTTTCTGTAAAGCTCTGCCCAAAATCTCTGCCAGGCAGCATCACTTGCACCCATTATACAAACTAACTGTTGTGTCTTTGATCACATGGTGTTTAAGCGGGTCATACTCTCTGTGCCGTCCGCTTCAGCCTGTTCTTCTCTCTGTTTCTTCTTAAACTTCATGTTACCGAAGTGCATGATGGCTCCAACGATTTTGTAGCAGCCGTACTTCTCCTCTGGAGTGAAGCCCAGCGTGTCCATGGCATGCTGCACACAAACAGATTAAAGTTTACACACACCATCAGAGAGAGACTTTTCTTTGAGACGCTGTGTTCATCTTACATCGGTGAGCCTCAGTTCCTCTCCGTCACTGATGCCCTCCACTGTGGTCACACCCTGAGAGCAGAAGTGGTAGTCGTAGGGGTTGGTGGTCACCAGCAGCATGTCTGCGTCACACATCATGAAATTATGTTTTATTAGTTAGTTAGTTAGTTAGTTATCATAGTTAACCCTCTCTTTCTTCCCACGCTCCTCAGACTGTAAATGGCATGTTTTTATATTTTGTGTGGTTACATTTCATAATGCTATTGTTCAGTTATTTGGTACGCAGAGGCAAAGATAGAAAACTATAATAGTTGCCTCATTGTGTTAGGTTCAGTGATAGTTTTTTAGGATGGAGTGCCCACTCCGGGTCAGGGACTAGACCCTGCCCCAAGTGGAGGAGTTTAAGTATCTCGGGGTTTTGTTCACAAGTGATGGGAGAAGGGAGCGGGAGATCGACAGACGGATTGGTGCAGCGGCTGCAGTGATGCGGATGCTGTACCGGTCTGTTGTGGTGAAGAGAGAGCTGAGTGTAAAAGCGAAGCTCTCAATTTACCTGTCAATCTACGTCCCTACCCTCACCTATGGTCACGAGCTGTGGGTAGTGACCGAAAGAACGAGATCATGAATACAAGCGATGGAAATGGGTTTCCTCTGAAGGGTGGCTGGCCTCTCCCTTACAGATAGGGTGAGAAGTTCGGCCATTCGGTAGGGGCTCAGAGTAGAGCCACTGCTCCTCTACATCAAAAGGAGCCAGTTGAGGTTGTTCGGGCATCTGATAAGGATGCCTCCTGGGCGCCTCCTGGGTGAGGTCTTCTGGGCATGTCACACCGGGAGGAGGCCCCGGGGCAGACCCAGGACACGATGGAGAGATTATATCTCTCGGCTGGCCTGGGAACGCCTTGGTGTTCCCCCGGACAAGCTGGGGAGAGGGAGGTCTGGGCTTCTCTGCTTGGGCTGCTGCCCCCAGCCCCGGATAAGCGGAAGAAAATGGATGGATGGATGATAGTTTTTTAAGGTATTTGTCTGGGGTGCATAGACTTATGCACCAAAGCCTCCCCAGATTGCTGGGTTGATACATTTGATTTTAAAGACATGCATTGTTTTTATTGTTCTGCATGTTCTTGGTTTTATTTCTGTTTCTGTTAATAATGCAATTCTATTGAATTCAATGTTATTTATATAGCTGGAGTTTTTCATTGGACAGTTTATTGCACTGGTTGTTTTGTTTTTTTTGTTTGTTTTTTACCTTGTAATTCTGGCTTGTGATTGGACAGAATCTGGTAATAGATGTGGTAGCTCCTCTCTCCGGGCTGCTGGAAAACAACTCTGGACTTTTCTAAAAGGTCTGAGTAAAATAAACACAAACTACGTCACTCATCAGCCAAAGCATCGAGAGACACCCACAACACCTCACAACCCTTCAGTATCTGACACTGAGATGTTAGTAACACATCTTGTCTTGCAATACCACTAAGCCATAAAATGTAAGATATTGGAAACTTGGAGGACTGTATAGTAACTTCAGCTGCTGCATGACTTAAACTATTCCTCAGTAATTTGTCACGGAGCATTAGGAGTGTTTGGGATGTACCTCTTTTTCCAACAATGCCCCAGAGCTTTTAGTTGTTGAGACAAGTTTCCAGTGAACTAATGTGCTGTCTCAGCCCTTTTTACACCCGCACGCCTTACAAAATTCTACACTACCTAATGATGGATGGCTTTAATTAAAACGTATTTGTGGCTGTGGGATAATAAAATGCCATTTGAAAAATGCTGAGTAGAAAAGCTAACATGTTCGGCTAGTGCAGTTCAAACAAATTCAAACTCAGAACAACTTTTTGAGAACACTTACAGATGTCGATGTCAGCAGACGCCAGTTTCCCTGTTGGGCCAAAGTGAATTCTGATGAACTTGCCCTGAAGCACACAAATACAAACCCACAGTCTTTACAACACGTCTACACAAAAATTCACACGAGACACAAAGCTGTGTTCTCCACTCCAGCCTTCAGGATGAACTCACAAAGCGGGAGGAGTTGTCATTGCGGATGGTTTTGGCATTCCCAAATGCTTCCATGGCTGGATTAGCTTCAATAATCTGATCCTCTAAAGATCCCTGAATACAAAGAGAAACATTGCAAAGACATATTCCCAGTATGGTTCTTTCTTTTTTTTCACTATGGACTGGAACAATTAAGGAAAAGGGAAACTGTTGAGACATCTTACTCCTTTTTTCACATTTTCTCCTAAAGCAGCGACGATGGCGAAGTACTGTATCACCCTCTTGGTGTTGACTGTTTTCCCGGCACCTGACTCACCGCTGAAAGGATGGTGTAAAAACAGAGCAAATTTTCAGTTAAACAATTTAAAATATACCTTTATCTGTGAATAAGAGCAATAAAATATTGGTGCTACTTCATCATGACATGTCTCTGTTGTGGTAACTTGAAACTGGATGTAATGAGCGATGGATGGGTCTACGGAAGAAACCAAGGCCCTGTGCTCTCTTACAGTAGTGACTAGGGATGTAACACTTACACAACCAAGACTGGAACCTTGTTTGAAACAACTGGAATACCTATTGCCATCCCTATGCCATGATACCCATGTGGAGTAAAGTTAAATCATGCTAGTCAGATGAGAGCTGTGATGTTTAACAATCACTCAGCTACCAAGAACTGGAAGTAATTCTGAATCCAATCCTGGTATGTGGTTTATATTTTTCTGCTCCTAAAGAAGAACCAAGGTGCCTCAGTATCCCTGAGCCTTGTGTTCCTCCGGCTTTCTCTCTTCCTCTTTCTTTTTGGATTCCATTTCAGTCTTAGCAAGTTAGAGATGTTATTGGTTGGCTTCCCGAGGTTGAGACCAATCCACCTTTAACTGCAGCACGTACTCCTTTCATAGGGAAGATCCTTCCTCATCAAAGTCTATCTGAGTTTTCTGTGAGTGTTTCTCTGTTTGGGCCCTTAGCCCTATCTCAACCCCTTTTCCTCAGGGAGAGATGGTCCAAATCTGTCTGGCCTTTACCCTTTGACTCGACTAGCATGGGTGTCTCTGTGAACAGAAGTGCAGTTTTGGAGGATTTTAGATGCCCATTAGCAACTTTTCAGCATCTCTACACCATCTTTTTTTTCTAGATTTGGATTTCCACAATACATTTTTTTCAATAAGACCATAAACTGTGACCATTAAGCCATCATGAAATAGTTACTGAAGTTACAATCAAGGGAGTAGCGCAGGCATTTACACTAGAGGAGTCTCCCCCTGCTGGCCAATAGAAAGAATGTTCCTGGTTATCAGCTTTATGTTCTGACCTAGAAGCTACTTCCATGTTTTTATATGCATATATATCTGTGGTTTAAATTAAATAAACTGCAAGTTTATATACAGGACATGGTTTGCTTTTCTCATAAAATTCAGATTTCCATGTGTATTTTTATTATGAGGTCATATTACCGACTGTAATATTAGACCAGCTGTGATTCTGACTTACGTGATGAGCATAGACTGGTTCTCACGATCTGTGGGGGAAATAAAACCAAGTGAATAAACGTCCAAGAGGCAAATCATGAGCTCAATGTTTATCAGCACCCACATGTGTGTATGACAAGCAAACAGAAAATCACAAAGCAAATGATCCAATGAACTAAAACTGATTTCCAGTTCCTGCATGACAATATTGGTATGATAGCCAAACAGACGCACCTCTGTATGGCTGTTTCTGGCTTTGGGAACCTTTGGGAAGCACACTCTGACTGTCAGGTCTCACTAACACTGCCTTCCACTAAGCAGATTGTTAAAAAAAAATGTATTCACCCATTCACCTAAAGTGGTACGTATATTGACACCATAAACACAGACTATACCCTTAATGTTTAATTGCAATAAAAGGTGCTGCATAGAAGACATTGTCAAGTGGCTGGTTGCCAGGTAACGACTGCAATGAGAAAGCTGACAGCATGGCTAATGAGGCTAAAGGTGACTCACTCTGAAGCAGGTCAGTGTAAGCATTGTCAGCGATGGCGTAGATGTGGGGCGGCATATCTGCACGGCGCCTCCCTTTGTAGGCTGTCACCACCTCAGGAGTGTAGACCGGCAGCCATTTGTATGGATTGACTGTGACACAGAACAGACCAGAGTAGGTCTGACGCAGAGACACACAGTTAGAAACGCACAGTGAGGAAGATGGAAACATGTTTTTGATGGTTATATATTAGAGTAGATGCTAACATAGATCATCCACATGCTGTATCTCCTCCTCAGGTTGAAGAGGACAGATGCTTCGTTCAGGTGTGTCAACATGGCCATGTCCTCTATCATGTCAAACTTAGGAGGGTTCATTGGCTGGAGGTCGTCTTCTTTTACTATTAGAAACTGAAACACACAAAGACACTTAGACAGAGCTTTAGTTAAACCCCACACAATGAAATTTAACTATTTGTTTTTTGATTATGAAATAAAATCACCAATGATCTTCTGCTTGCAGCTGACTCAGGACTTATCTCCATCCTCATTCTCCTTGACCTTACAGCAGCTTCTGATACTATTTCCCACCGCATCCTCCTTCACAGATTAGCATCTATTGGCATCAATGGTACAGTACTCGCCTGGTTTAGTTCTTATCTCTCTGGCCGCTCACAGTTTGTTCAATTACTCCCTCACAGATCAGTATCTACTCCAGTTAATTCCGGTGTACCCCAAGGCTCTGTCCTGGGTCCTTTACTTTTTATCATCTATCTCCTACCCCTAGGTAATATTTTTAGGAAGCATAACATCCAGTTTCACTGCTACGCAGATGACACCCAGCTCTACTTATCCTCCAAACCCACAGCCGCTCTCCCACCCACATCCATTTCTGACTGTTTCAGTGAAATCAAGGTCTGGTTTACTCACAACTTTCTTAAACTCAATGGCAATAAAACAGAATTCATTTTAATAGGCACCAGATCAAAACTGACTACAGTTCCAACCAGTCTTTCATTATCCATTGATAACTCTGACGTCACACCCTCCCCTCAGGTTAAGAGTCTTGGTGTCATCCTCGATAGCACTCTGTCTTTCACAGCACATATAAATAATATCACTCGGTCTTCCTACTTTCATCTCCGTAATATTAACCGTCTTCGTCCCTCACTCACACCACACAGTACCGCCATACTTGTCAATGCTCTTGTCACATCTCGTTTAGATTACTGTAACTCTCTCCTCTATGGTCTACCTCATAAATCCCTCCATAAATTGCAGTTAGTTCAAAATACAGCTGCTCGTATTATTTCCAGAACTAGATCCACTGAACATATAACACCTGTTGTTAAACAGCTCCATTGGCTCCCAGTTCACCTCTGTGTCAATTTCAAGATCCTGCTTCTCACTTTCATAGCGCTTCATAACCTCGCTCCTCCATATCTATCCGATCTTCTCCATACATACTCACCCCTTCATACACTCCGCTCTTCTTCAGCTTCCCTTCTGTCTGTTCCACCTGCTCGCCTGACTACCATGGGACTCAGAGCCTTTAGTTGTTCTGCCCCGAGACTTTGGACGCACTTCCACTTGTTCTCCGGACCACACACTGTCTCACCACTTTTAAATCATGTCTCAAAACTCATCTATTTAGAATTGCACACACCTGATCTGTCTTAGTCCATTTTTACCTGCTCAGTTTTTATACTTACCTTTATATTTTTATGACTGTTTATGTCTAAATTTTATTTTACCATGTTTATTATATATATGTAACATAGTTAAATAGAGTAGAAGTTAAATCCCGCTAAATGGGACATTGGCGCCACCTACTGTTGTAAAAGTCACCCTGCAACATTCACAAAGGGCAAGGGATTCTGGGTAATCCTCAGAATAATGGAGGATTCCCGCGAGGTAAGGAATGCGCAAATGTCGTGGGGAAGAAAAATCATATTGCAGGTTGTTAAAGTAATACAATCTGACCCGATTATTTTTTGTTGTTTATACATCATTTGTTGCGGGTCATTTCTCCAGTCTTTATGTTGAATTGAGTGCACGTTTATGTGAGATTTCTTTATTGGGAAGAGAGAAAAAAATGGGAGCATAGTTAGCTAACTCTGTTGTTGCTTTCCCATTTAGACCTTGTGCTGCTTGCCCACGCCATTAAAAGAGAGCATTCTAACCGTTGCCTTTTTGTTGTGAATGCAGGTATGTGACTGTGCCACACTGTTTAGAGAATTTCAAATTGTTTCATGTACAGTTTTGAAATATATTTCTGTATTCCTTTCATTTTGGAAATTTAACATGCAATGTTAATGGTGTTGAGCTTTTTCTACTTTGGTTGTATAAATTTACCACTATACGATCACACTGCAAGGGATTCTGGGTAATCCTCAGAATAATGGAGGATTCCCGCGAGACCTTGTGCTGCCTGCCCACGCCATTAAAAGAGAGCATTCTAACCTTTGCCTTTTTGTTGTGAATGCAGACCAGAGAAGACACTACACAGAGGTCACATTGGTGCCGTGACTCGTTCATGACGCTGCTGGATCGGGCTGGTGTCTTCTCGTCGCAGCATCATCGCGGAGCATCAGCTTCCCTATTGTTTAGACTGTTGGGTAACGGAATCAAACTTTGGGGACTGTTGGATATACTTTTATATTGGCTTTGTCTATTGCCATTTTGTATTAAGCCCGTCTTAGCTCTTTTCATATCCTCCTAGATATGGATTTGAGTGACTCTGATGACACCCCAAATGTGACTCCCCTTGGTGTGGGTAGGGGTAGAGGGTTCACAACTGTTCCTTTTTCACTGGGTGACTGTCGGGTGGGGCAAAGAGAAGCAGATAGTTCTTGTGGGCTTGTGGCTGAGTCGCAGTCAGTACAGTACACTAAGGCATCTACCTCAGACCCCCCAATAGCTGATATGAGTCTAGTCGACCAAATGAATGACATTGTGCAGCAAATTGGGCAACGCCTGGCTGATAGCATTCTGTCACACCTGACTCCGCCACACACTTCAAGCCCTGCATCTGCTACATATACATGTCCTGAGGGGGCGCATGAAACAACGGATATCCCCTCCAGCCGCTCATTGGACCTCTCTCAAGTCCAGCTGGTGGCTCCACGACAGGTTAAAGACCCACCTGTGTTTCGGGGGAGAGTTCGGACTCATTGTCTGTTGATGAGTGGCAGGAAGCCATGCAGAGTTACATAAAGAAGAGTGGCATTCTCCCAGAAAACCAAGCTGAGGAGATTTTGATGCATCTGAGAGGCAGGGCAAAAGATGTTGTGAAATTTGGTGTGAGGAATGGTGGAATTGATGTCCAGCATAATCCACAAGCTATCTACAGGCTTCTGCACAAACATTTTAGTTCCACCCAGTGTTCGTCTGTGCCCCTGGCTGACTTTTATTCCACTCTGCCAAAGGACCGGGAGGATCCATATGAGTATTGGCTGAGGCTGAACAAGGCTGCTGATGTTGTTGGCAACTGTCTTAAGGAGCAGGGGAAATCGTTTGAGAACTCTGGTGTGGAGGTTGCACGCATGTTCATCAGACACTGCCCCTGCAGAGACTTGGCTCTTATTTTTAGAACCAAAACATGTGATAAATGGTCAGCTCGTGAAGTTCAGGAGGTACTGGATGAGTATCACCTGGGAAAGGGGTTCCAGTCTCCTCCGCGGAAGGGTAACTGTGTCTATGTGAATAAAGCAGATGTTAGCACTAATGCTGCTCCTTGCTTGGCTGACCATGAGCAGAGACCAGCTGTGAGTCAGGATGGCCCTGCTATTGAGAGGTTGATCAGCATGCTAGAGAAGGTGCTGCTTCAAGGCCCAGGCTATGCTCGGGCTAATGCCAGGCGACAGAGTGCCCGACTGCCGAGAATACCGGGCTTGGATGACACACCATGTTCCATCTGCAGAGATGGCTCCCACTCCACACTCACGCACTGTCGGGAGAACAGATTGTGCTTCCTGTGTCACCTACCTGGTCATTCAAGACGTGACTGCCCAGAGGGCAAGTGTCCTCCTTCCAATGGTCATCAGGGAAACTGAATGATCTGCGTGGAGGGGAGGACAGCGCAGATCCAGCAAGTAAGCCTCCCACCTTGGACATGTCTGATATTAATGATTATGACACTTTGTATTCCACTTACAGTGGCATCGTCCCACCAAATAAAACACTGATTGCTCAGGGCTTGCATAGGCTCTCAAACACTGATAGCTTATTCTACTCTGCAGTGACTACTAGTAGTGGACAAGTTCTTAAAGCATTAGTGGACAGTGGATCTATGGCGTGCACCATAAGTGAGACAGTTGATGAGAAACTTTCACAATCAATACCTGATGTTGAGAGACGTTCAGCTGAAGACATTGTCATTGTTGGTTGTGGGGGTCACCTTGTTACGCCTTCTGCTATGTACGATCTTACTGTATCAATATATGGCTTTAAGGTGGTGATTCCCGTTCTGGTGGTTCCGGGCCAGTCTGATGAAATGATTCTGGGCAGCAACGTGATAAAGTGGCTTATTTCGCAGTTAAAAATGACTGTTGGTACCCAGGATGATGCTTTTCCTCATTTGGCAACTTTGCTATCCTATTCTGATGACTGTTGTGGCAGAGCAATGCCTCCAAGTTTTGGCACTGCAAAACTTAAGAGACGCGTCACCTTGCAGCCCTTGTCTGAACATTTAGTGTGGGCTAAGCTGCCTGCTCCTGATGCTTCAGCGGTGGGAAGTGTTGTCATTGTTGAACCCACTCAGTCTCGATCCAAACCTGCACAAATCCTAGTGGGGCGAGTTGTCACTTCCATGTTCGGGGATGGCTGGGTCCCTGTTAAAGTGGTGAATCCCTCCGTGAAGCCCCTCACTCTCAGGAGAAATGCTAAGGTTGCTGATGTGTCCCCCTGTCTTTCTGTGCAGGACTTACCTGAACCTGTTCAAATTCGATCCAGTACACAATACACACAGAACTCGTCGCCCGCACCGAGATCAGAAGCGGAGATGTCACAGCACTTGCGTGATTTGGGCCTGCAGGACCTGGACCTCTCGTCCTGTGAAGTTTCCCCAGAATGGAGGGATAGGCTGCTGCGACTCATTGAGCAGTATGAGTCCATCTTTTCAAGGCACAAAATGGACTGTGGTGAGGCTGCTGACTTTGTCCACAGAATCCACCTGGTGGATGACAAGCCCTTCAGACTGCCATACAGACGGGTCCCACCATGCCATTACGAGAAGCTTCGCACTGCTCTAGATGAGATGGAGGAGTCAGGGATAATCCGTAAGTCCCAGAGTGAATTCTCATCCCCCCTTGTCTTAGTTGTTAAGCCAAATGGTGACCTGCGCATATGCAATGACTTTAGATGGTTAAATGCAAGGACAGTTAAAGATGCACATCCATTGCCTCATCAGTCAGACGCCCTCGCAGCACTTGGTGGGAATGTCTTTTTTTCTACAATTGATCTCACATCGTTTTTTACAATGTCAGACTCCACGAGGACGACAAAAAATACACGGCATTCTCCTCCCCATTTGGCCTTCATGAATATAACAGGATGCCTCAAGGCCTGACAAATAGTCCTGCTACTTTTATGTGAATGATGATGTCCATTTTTGGTGATGAGAACTTCACAAGCTTGTTGTGTTATCTGGATGACCTTATGGTCTATGCCCCATCCGAACAGGTGGCTCTTGAACGTCTGCAGATGGTTTTCTCACGACTTTCTGCCAACAACCTGAAGCTCTCACCTAAGAAATGCCACTTTCTTCAACGGTCTGTGAAGTTCCTGGGACACATCATATGTGGTGAGGGTGTGAAAACAGACCCAAGTAAAGTGCAGGCTATAGACAATGTGCAGGAAGCAGACCTGATGGAGTCTGACGGGGTGACACCATGTGCAAGGAAAATCAGATCCTTCCTGGGGATGGTTCTCTACTACCATCATTTTATTGAGCGGTGCTCTGCAAAAGCTAGGCCACTGTTTGATCTTGTGGCTGAACCAGCTGCGCCACGCAAGAGAGGTAGAGGCCATAAGCCTAAATTTAAAAGGGGCCACGTGAAGCTGTCTCCTGCTGACTGGACTGATGAGTGCAGGGAAGCATTCAAGGCCCTAAAACATGACCTTGTGCATAGTGTCACATTAGCCCATCCAGATTTTACTGCACCCTTTATCCTTGCAGTTGATGCTTCCTTTGACGGCCTTGGAGCCGTCCTCTCACAGTTGCCCCCTGATGGTAGGATCGCCAGACCAGTGGCATTCGCCAGTAAGACCCTGTCACACTCTCAGCTAAACTATCCAGCGCATCGTTTGGAGTTTCTTGCTCTGAAGTGGGCAGTCTGTGACAAGTTTAGCCATTGGCTGAAAGGGAGCCACTTCACAGTGTGGACGGACAATAACCCACTGACGTACATCTTAACCAAGCCTAGGTTAGATGCATGTGAGCAACGATGGGTTTCGAAGCTTGCAGCGTACAGTTTTGAGCTGAAGTATGTCCCTGGCACCAAGAATGTTGTTGCGGATGCATTGAGTAGAGAGCCATTTGTCCAGTCGTGCATAGGCCACAGGCTAGTCACTGAACCTTATGCTGCCCTATTGAACCAAATGCAGGGTCTGGTGGATGGGACTGTGCAAGATGTGTTTCGGTGTGCTGCAAACTGCCAGTTGGTCGTGGATCAATCTGAGGAGGAAGCTACCACTATCCTAGCTAACCCTCAAGGTTCTCTCTTGTCACAGGATGTTTCTGCTGTGTTGGCTGCACATGACACTGGTGGTATCAGCCGTGTGAGAGGTGTGGGATCTGATATCCCTCAGCTCCCAACTATTGCCCATCCTGCCTGTACGCCGAGAAGTGAACTCGCTAACCTGCAGGAACAAGATGAGGTTTTGGGCAGAGTTTTCTTTTATGTCCGGCGTCACAAGAGGCCCACCAGGCGTGAACGTGCTGGCGAGTCCCGTGGTGTAATGAAATTACTCAGACATTGGTCCAGACTCTTGATTAAAGATGGTATGTTGTATAAGGTGAAGAAAGACAGGAATATGAACATGACGATTTACCAGTTTGTTGTCCCGGACACTCTGAAGACTGAAGTTCTCCAAGGCATCCATGATACGGCGGGTCATCAGGGCCAAGTCCGCACCCTGTCTCTTGCCAGGCAGAGATTCTTTTGGACAGGGATGGAGCGTGACATCATCAATCATGTGAAAAGCTGTTTTCGTTGTGTGGTTGGGAAAACCCCGGAGCCGAATGACCGTGCCACACTGGAGAGCATTTGTACCACTGAACCGATGGAGCTAGTCTGCATCGACTTCTGGACTGCTGAACAGACTGACAAGAGGTGCGTTGATGTTTTGGTTGTCACAGACCATTTTTCCAAATTAGCGCATGCATTCCCTTGTAAGAATCAGTCTGCCAAGCAGGTTGCTCGCCGCCTGTGGAATGACTTTTTCTGTGTATACGGCTTTCCCAAACGTATACACTCTGATCAAGGAGCCAACTTTGAGAGTCAACTCATTAAGGAGCTCCTGGACATGGCTGGCATCCAGAAATCACACACCACTCCTTACCACCCAATGGGAAATGGTATTGTCGAGCGATACAACAGGACCTTGGGGAACATGATACGGGCTTTGCCCCCTCAATCCAAAGCCAGGTGGCCGCAAATGCTTCAGATGTTGACGTTCTGCTACAATTGCACTGAACATGAAACAACAGGTTTCGCACCTTTTTTTCTCATATTTGGGAGAATTCCTCGTCTGCCTGTTGATGTTGTTTTCCAGCATGTTCTCCCTGATGGTGCTGTTGTTGACCACAGTGACTTTGTCGCCCATTTGAAGCGTGACCTGTCTGAGGCTGCCCGCATTGCCAGGCAGAACAGCCATATTGCCCAGGCCTGGCAGGCGAAGAATTATGACCGCAAGGCTAAGGGTGCGCCCCTCTCAGTCGGTGACAGAGTCTTACTCGCTAATCGTGGTGAGAGAGGAAAGAGGAAGATCGCTGACAAATGGGAATCCACAGTTTTTGAGGTGGTATCTGTGAAACCTGACATCAATGTGTACCACATCAGAGACCCTGTGTCACTGAGGGAAAAAGTTGTTCACCGAAACCTACTACTTCCTGTCAGTTTCCTTCCTGCAGGAAATGAATTCCTGCCAGTGTCAACCTGCCCCTCGGTTGCGGATAGCGGACAAGGTGGACCAGAACTTCCAGGTGATGTGCAGGATGGTGAGACGAAGACGGTCCGCTGGCTCATGCAGATAGACCAGGCGAGTGATAGGGACTCTGCGGTTGGTCAACCTGGTTATTCTCTTGATGCGGCTTTGAGCATCCCAAACTCTGAGGCAGAATCGACTGTGGCTCCGCCTGCTGTGTGTGACCCGGTGGTTTCCCAGTTGCCCTCACCTGCCCCCTCTGTTGAATGTGTTGTGTCTCGGAGTGCCTCCTCGCAGCTTCTGGCGGAAGATGCTCAACATGTTCTTTCCCCTGATCTTGTGACTGACACACGACTGAGTACAGAGGGCCATGTGGTGCGAACACAGCCACCACCTCTTTGTACTAGATCAGGTAGACCTGTGAAACCTCCAACACGTCTTATTTGTGAGATGAATGAACAACATGTTGATGATTCAGTGTCAACAGTTGACTCCTTGTTTTCATTTGTGCGTAACATGTTTTCAGGATAGATTACTAGGTGTTTTGCAAATGTGCTGCTACTCAGAACGTTTTGGGTAATTCCTTCTTGGAGCAATGTTCACATCATGGGAGGTGTATATGGCATCTTTCATATCTGGGTTGGCAGGGGAATTGGCCGCTCTCTTGCTTACCTTATTCCATATGGAAAGTTTTTTTAACTGACTTGAACTATATTGTGCTCCTACGATCACACTGTTATGTTTTATACATTGGACGTTTCCTGTTTTTCTGTTTGTCATGCCCCAATTTAGCAGGATTTAAGGGGGGTGTGTGTAACATAGTTAAATAGAGTAGAAGTTAAATCCCGCTAAATGGGACATTGGCGCCACCTACTGTTGTAAAAGTCACCCTGCAACATTCACAAAGGGCAAGGGATTCTGGGTAATCCTCAGAATAATGGAGGATTCCCGCGAGGTAAGGAATGCGCAAATGTCGTGGGGAAGAAAAATCATATTGCAGGTTGTTAAAGTAATACAATCTGACCCGATTATTTTTTGTTGTTTATACATCATTTGTTGCGGGTCATTTCTCCAGTCTTTATGTTGAATTGAGTGCACGTTTATGTGAGATTTCTTTATTGGGAAGAGAGAAAAAAATGGGAGCATAGTTAGCTAACTCTGTTGTTGCTTTCCCATTTAGACCTTGTGCTGCTTGCCCACGCCATTAAAAGAGAGCATTCTAACCGTTGCCTTTTTGTTGTGAATGCAGGTATGTGACTGTGCCACACTGTTTAGAGAATTTCAAATTGTTTCATGTACAGTTTTGAAATATATTTCTGTATTCCTTTCATTTTGGAAATTTAACATGCAATGTTAATGGTGTTGAGCTTTTTCTACTTTGGTTGTATAAATTTACCACTATACGATCACACTGCAAGGGATTCTGGGTAATCCTCAGAATAATGGAGGATTCCCGCGAGACCTTGTGCTGCCTGCCCACGCCATTAAAAGAGAGCATTCTAACCTTTGCCTTTTTGTTGTGAATGCAGACCAGAGAAGACACTACACAGAGGTCACATATACATATTTTTTTTTATGTTTTTTTATGCTATTGTTCATGTGTTATTGTAAGGTGACCTTGAGGGTCTGAAAGGCGCCTATAAATAAAAAATAAATGTATTAAGAAAAACATTTTATATCAGGACAGCAAAACGGTGCATGGAAACAAAAAAGATTAAAAGGAGATGTAGTTTTATTTTGGGGGATAATTGGGGACTGCATGTTTCTACTCAATATATTGAATTACTAAATAATAATAAATAAACAGCATATTGAGTAATTAGAATTAGCTGGCTGACTAACCCGTCCGTCTTTGGTCTCCACAGTAGTCTTGTCTCCATTCAGCTCTCTGATCTCCACTTCAGTGTATGCTTCAGTTTCATCGGGCATCCAAACGCGCTTCGTGCCTGAGAGAAATGGATTACATAGTATTTTAATACATACAGCATCTAGAGCTATGTACAGAGCAGAGGTGGGAAGTACAAATACTTTGTTAGTTTCTCATTTTCAGGTATCTGTACTTAATTTGAGTATTTATTTTTCTGAAAACTTTTTACTTTTACTCCCAACATGTATAGTTGTACTTTCTACTGTTTACATTTTCAAAACAGGCTCCTTACTTTTGGTTTAACATTTGAGGGGAGTTATTGCACGTCAGTGCGCACCTTCAGACATCAAACCAATGTGAGCCTAAACAGTAACGCATGAAAGGTGAAGTACTGTTTGCGTATTAATGACCAGGGGATGCTGCATGCTGTGCGTCATAGTTTGTTTTTTTAAAGGTAAGAACTGCTCGGTGTTATTTGATAAACTGGAAATTTAAAGTTTACACGACAGTCCTCTTTTTTAAAAAAGTCAGATATTATCTGTGTATCATCGTATTCATATCGTGAAACATTCTACAAAACAAACTGAGGCATGCTAATTTTGTGTTATTCAAAGGCTGCAGTAAAAATACTCTGCAGTTTAGATTTGGTGGGTTTAAAGTAAAGAACAGTGTGTGATTGGTGCACAGATTAATTGGAAGTTAGGTGATGATGCTGAGATTCAGTCACTGAATTCCACCTTCATACCATCTAGTATAAAAACAGCATAAACTAGTCTCAGTGTAGAAGATGGAAATCAGCCGAGGCAACTCTTGAAACATCTGTTTACATCTTGTTGAATTCAGTTGTGTAAATCCACAAAGAGCAGTAAACCTCAGAGCAGCAGTACTTAAGCAAAGAAGCTGAATCACTACTCTGACTTTTACTGGAATATTATTTTACACTAGTTTCTTTTCTTATACTCAAGTACAGATTGTCAGTATTTTCCACCTCCGGTACAGAGAAATATAAAAAGGAAACAGAGACCGTCAAAAGCTTGGGCCTTGGCAGCCAGCTGCTCCAAGTTGGTGAGGCGGAGGTAGCGAGCCGCTTCTCCAAACTCCGCCATGTCCAGGAACCGAGACATCTGAACACACAAACATCACAGATATGAGCTTTCATTAAAGAGCCTCAGAGGGTCGTTATTTCCCGAATGGTGTGGAAAAGATGTGGTACTTCTTCTCGTTCTGTTGCGTTGGCTGCAGATATGTTCTGATACAAAGTTCAGATGCTCATTTTCCACCAGTCACATTTGAGAGGATGTGCACCGTCATTGTTTAATGCAAATGTCAGCAGTAGCTTTCTCATGTAGAGGCTGCGTCTGTTTCTTGAAATTATTTACAGTGAGAAAAAAATAGAACATGAGCACATTTACCTTTGGTTTCCCGACATTATAAGCCACAATCATTCATCCCATCGACTGCACTATAAATCTTTATTTAGCTGCGAGTAAATCCCAGACTGAACTAAACTGTGATGTCAACAAATTGGCATGGCAGTCATTCACAGTAGTTCTGGCCTACCTCGCTGCATTACTCAGGCTTTCCGAGAGAGCTAACAGCTGCCACATCAGCTCAAGAGGATCCTTTTGCATTGCTCAGGCGTCTCCCTGCATTACTGCCCACAGCTGAGCTGATGCTGCCTGCAGAAATTCTTCCAGTAAATATAACCCTTCAATTATCGGCCTTTGTGTGAGTCTGAGTGCCTTAACTAAGACTCACAAGATGAGATGAAGCCTCTATAGAGCATCTGTGGTTCAAAAGGTAGGTTGTCTATAAATTAGAAGGTTAGTGGTTCTATCCCTGCCTTCTCTACTCGTTGAAGTGTCCTTGAGCACGATACTGAACCTTGGGTTTGCATCCACTGAAGTGTCTTATGGTAAAATTGATTCTGCATAGAACAAAGTGCTTGAATGAATCAGGCTTTTAATAAGAAAGTACTTTGAGTGCTCAAATACTGTAGAAAAGTGCTGTACAAGTATAAGTCCACTTGGCCTTTCCTCTTCCTTTTCAACATCAGGACAGAGTTAACTGGGAGAAGACTGTTTTATTAGTGGGCAGAAATCATCTGCTTGGCCACATTTAACCAAATAAACCCAAATCCTTTCACCCCTGAGTCCACATGAAGTGCACTGTTTAAATATGGTGAGTAAAGTATTGAACAGTTGATAAATGTTGACTATTTAGGAGTGAACACAGAAACCTGTTTCTCAGTCTGCTTCTTATAAAATAAATGCAAAATAATAATGTTTCATTTATATTTCGAGGCTTCTGTTCCTTTCTAGTTTAACGAGGCTGAGTAAGAACGTTGTGACTTCACATACTTCTGAGCACCAGAAAGATTAAAAGACTCTTTAGTTGTTGAAGCTCATGAAGCTAAGTTTTCACCTTATTTCATTAAAAATGAAGCAGATTTGAAACCAACTCTTCAGGTCCTTTAAATTCTGTTTAAAATGATTAAATTAGAAACGCATCTGTTGTAAAACGGACCAGAAAACAGCTAATACAAAATGACATTAATGAATAACCTGGGACACAATTCTGTTTCTCAAATTTAGGATGCCCATCTCACTGCTGCCAATGGGAGTGCAACAGGAAATAACGCACCTCAATGTTGGCAAAATGAACCAAAGTAAAACGTAAAGATCAATTTATTTATTTGTTTTAGGAAATTAGCAAATGGGTACATCTAGCTTCATCACTCCATCACAATCCTGCAGCTGTTACCAAGGAGCAGATAATAATGGTGTTAGCCATTAGCCGTGCATCTTGTCCTCAGTTCAGTAATAAACTTGCACTAAGCTTTTCCTGAGTTCACTAGATCAGTGTGACACAGTGTTGCTTATACTGGACTCATACCGTTACACACTGGGTAAGCACCTTCAGAAGCTGAGGTTGCTGGGAAACTCAGTTACCCAAGCTGCCGTGTACAAATAAAATTCATCTTAGGATATCTGACAGTCAGTCTCAAATATCAAAGCATACATCACAGAAAGTTACAAATATGTAATCTGATTATTAAAATGGGGGCAGTGTACTTACTGTGCTGGGTGGCTCTGTTTGGAAGATCTTTGAGGATGTGCAGAAAAACACAATAGCGCAACTCAAAGAGCATCACTTTGCTTTATAACCTCACTGTGAAGGTCACTGCAGCATGTGACCCCCTCCCCTGCAGCTGACTGGGCAGACTGGTCTGCTGGACGGTCATAAAAGGCCTGCTGTGGTCAGGATAGAATACCAACTGAAGCAGAACCAAAGCCCCATCTGCTCCCTCCTCATCCCCGTTTTCTCCCACTGCATCCTGGTCTATCTATGGAGACTGACTGTCCACTGCTGACTTTCCCCTCTGTGCTTCTGCCCATCTGTGTTTTGTTCCATCTTTCTGACATGTATTCCATCCAGGCTATCTCTGGGTATTAAACCCCAATTATTCTTTGTTTAACCCAGTGGCGTCAAACTTAAGCCGCGCTGTCAATGAACTGCTGATGTGGTAAATCAGAGAAACCTGTCAGCATTGCTCCTCAGGCTCAGTGAAGCTCCGAGAAATGAATTTCTAAAGGTAAAGAAATGCCGGAGGCTCAGACCTTTAGAAAAATTAATTCACAGAAATGTCCTTTTTATTCTTCTACCTTTTTTTTCTTATAGACCACCTGTAAACAAAAATTCTTATATTTACTGGTTTTAATGACAGCACAGTGCTAAACTCAGATTTTTGATGGGTGAAAGTCATTTGTGTCTTCAGTAGTTAGTTTTCAGTACCTGCTTCTATTTATAGAATATTCATTCACATAAACATTGAAAGCAAAGATGTAATTAAATACAGCCTGAATAATTATATAGATGTGTTCTACACTAACTCATATCAGCAGATTGAGCAGCTATAAATTCATTTATCTGTATGCAGTTTCTAATTGCTTCCCCCATCAAATACTTTGTAACCACTGTGTAACCACATTAAGCTATTCAGTGGTAGGTAGTTCATGGAACTACCTACCACTACTTTAATTAGAAAATAATGGCATTGGTCTTCTGGGTTTTGGCTTCTGTATCCGTTAATAATAGAAAAGATTCACTCTAAAACCGTGATTGTCTTTTCAAGCAAACACCAGCCTCAGAAGCTGCTTTTAAGCTCCCATCATCCTTCTCTGTTTTCCTCCATCAGTTGCTGACAGTAATAAATAAGGCAATGATGCACATCGTGTTTCACTGACTGATAACCTGACACACTGAGCGAGTCCAGGCAGGATTTGGACCACAGTGGATTTTGATATTTGATTTCTCTGTGCAGAGTTGAAATAATAGATCTGATGTGGGGATTAAACTCGGGGCTTTCAGCTTTGATATTGTGCTATTTTTACACTGAGAACAACCAGCCTTCTGCTGCCTCTTTAAACTCATGAAAACTCAGCTGGCTGCACTGATCGGCTGGTTTTTGAGAACCACCTTACATATCAACAGGCTGGGGAACTGAACATTACATAGCAGTAGGTGGTGTAAGTTGGGGCAGTCACATTATAAAGATTACCAAAAGAATCTGCAGGCTGTTCCCAGAGCTACTGTCCGTGGTTCCAGCTTTGGGCCCAGCAGTACTGTTGTGACGCGCCTGCATCAGTCTTTTCTGATATAAATATGAGGAAGAGGTGAAAAAGGTGGATGGTTACGTAACAAATCGATTTAATATGATGTCAGCCCACACTTTGCAGCCATAGTAGCTTCAGCTCTTCTAGGAAGGCTTTCCTCAAGGTGCTTATGGGAATTTTGGGCCGTTCTTTAAGAATTGCATGTGACGTCAGACACTGATGTTGGCTGCAGTCTCTGTTCTAATTCATCCCAAATGTCTTCTGTTGGACTGAGGTCACAACTCTGTGCAGTCCAGTCACGTTCTTCCACATCAAACTCGCTCATCCATGTCTTTATGGACCTTTCGTTGTGCACCAGTGCGCAGTCGTGTTGGAACAGGAAGGGCCCATCCCCAAACTGTTCCCATAAAGTTTGGAGCACGAAGTTGTCCAAAATGTCTTGGTATGCTGAAGTTAGAAGAGTTCCTTTCACTGAAACTAAGGCCCCGAGCCCAACTCCTGAACCCCACCTGAAACTTTGCACTTGGCACAATGCAGTCAGATAAGCACCGTTGCCTCTGCAACCACCAAACCCAGACTCATTCATCGGATTGTCAGACAGAGAAGTGCAAACTTTCTGTCCAGAGAACAACTCTCCACTCCTCTCAAGTCCAGTGGCAGCGTGCCGTACAGCACTGCATCGGATGCTTTGAATTGTGCTTGGTGATGTAAGGCTTGGATGCAGCTGCTGGGCTATGGAAACCCATTCCATGAAGTTTTCTGTTTACTGGTCTTGAGCTAATCTGAAAGCCACATGATTTGGGAGTTTTGTAGTCACTGACTCTGCAGAAACTTGGTGACCTCTGCACACTTTGTTCTCTGTGATTTTATGTGGCCTACCACTTTGTGGCTGAATTGCTGTCTTTCCCAAATCGCTTCTACCTTTTATAACACCAGTTCACTGTGTAATATTTGCTAACAAGGAAATTTCCTGACTGGACCTGAGCTCCTGAGAGTGACCCTCAAATGTTTGTAGAAGTGGTCTGCATGCCTAGGTGCTTGACAGCTATGGCCATGTGAGTGACTGAAACAGCAGTATAGTGTATTTGGATATTTCCATGATGGATGAATGGATCGATCTATTGATAGACAGAAGGACAATAGCGATGGCCATGTTAGCATGTGAGGAAGAGTAGAAATACTGATAATTATCTTTGTGTTGTATTGATTTTTGTGTATCATACAAACTGTTGTTTGTGTCATGTGACCTGTTTTCTGAAAGTTGTGCTGTTAAGTATTCCGAGTTAGTGACTTCAGCGCGGAGATAAGTCCGTCTTATGGTGATTGATTCACTGTCATCCTGTCAGCTTTCCTGCCTTGCTGCCGTCCTGTTGGCTGAGCCCTTTGTGACCCTTTTATAAATAAAGGTTTACGCACAAACTTACTGCTGATAACACCTCACATATCTATGTAAGCCCTCCACCCATCCACCCATTCAACCATTCCAACCAGCTGTCTCTCTCATCTTCATCCCTCCATCCCTCAGCTGTCTGACAGAGGAGAGAGGGAATAATTAATAGTTCTTTTTCCAGAGTGCCTTGACTTTTTCTTGGAAATAACTAAGACGCCTGCCGAATTCATGACTTTTTCTCTCTGTTGTGTCCGTTCTTTTCTTTACCTAAACAACCCTTCCACTCCACTTTTTAAATTTATGGTTTTTCATCCAACTCGGTGCTCTCTCTTTCTCTCTCCAGTTAATACGCTCTAATCCAGGACAAGTTTGTGTGAAGCCTAAATACTGACTCACGCAGCCATAATAAATCCCTGCAAATGCTCCACTCACACACAAACACACTGAACCACTGACTTTGAAATGCCTTCTTTAAAAATTCTGTTTTGTTTTTGTTTTTTTGTTTCCTGCTGAACTGATGGTCTCAGAAATAACTTTAAAAATATGATTTAAGGGTGAGGACCATATTGCACATAGTGGAAAAATAATGCAATTTCATTTTGGGTTAAACTTTAGCTTCTGTTTGACCCATTTCATATCAATCTGGGTAAAGGTTTAGGACTTAGATTCCTGTAATAACAGTCTCTTTTTCAAAATTGACTCAAAAGCTAAGCTGGAAAATGACTGGAGACGTTTCCAGCACACGTGACTGGTCTTTAACCTGCCAGCTCCCCTTGTAAAAAGCCAGCGCGACGCATTGTGCCAAGGTGCAAATAGCACAGGTAATAGTCTGGTAAATACTCAGAGCGAGTGGCTGGCATGCATCTGGCCTCTGCTCTGGCCTTTCCACTGCCTTAACTATTCAGAGACAATTTAATGTACTGCAAACTCATTTGAAGTGGAACAATCCAGATGCCGCTGAAGTTCAGACTCTCGACTTTAATTAAAAGGGTTGAACAAAGTTATAGCATTAGCTATCCCTATTTTTAATGTATCTATGCATAAAAATGAAGTGAATGATTCCTTGGATGGTGCTTTGCAGTTTATATAGACAGTGGCCCAAAACATGCAGTTGAAGCAACCCAGTTGTAATGTTTGCATGCCTCAAACGTTAATGATGACACCTTCAGTATTTCTCAGTCACATTCTTTAATTCTCAGGCTTGCAGCGCTAACTTGTTCGTCTACCGTTTTCCGTTGTCCTTTTTTCTATATCTTTCTTCCGCCTTACATTCGACCTTTCAAAATAAAATCTCTCTGTAAACATCACACCAGTTAACAGCTATTACTTGATCTCAGTCTTCAGTGTTGAAGACGAAATTAAAGGCAAGAGCCACAAACAACAGACAACGAGAGACAGACACAAAGGAAAGACATGTATCTGAAAACAGTTGCATTTTAACAGGATATCCATTAATCATGTTAGTTTGTCCATTTACATTTGGGCCCCTGGGTATAAATTAAATACTCAGCATTTAATGCAATAATGCAGTTTTCTATTTTAACTCTATTATGATGGAGGACAGGACCAAAATTATGAAAATGTTTTTATTGTGCAAACATTTATGGGCCATTTCGAATGTGGTTTAACTTTTAAATGCAGATTGACACATAGCACTTGTGCATAGTGTTAATGCCAGGATAATACACTATAAAGTCTAAACTTAAACAGCTGTCAGACCAACCACAGCGCTCTCATCCTGCCTTCCACACACAGCCCAGTGTATCCCAGAACAATGGGTGGATGCTATAAACTTATTTTAGTCAGAAAACACAGAGACGCCATGGGAACCCCGAGCTAGTCCCCCCAGTCCCTCGCTGTCACTCAAAATGGCCTCACAAACACAGACAGGGATGTAAATGTTAAACCTCCTTTTAATTAAAGCTAAATTAACTGCAGTAGTTAGAATGCAAACGTAGAAGCAGTGAGCTGATGCTCGTGTGACATGACTCACAATCCTAAGCTGCATTCTTGAAATAATTTTCCATCATCCAGCCCGAAAAAGTAGAAAAATATAAGATGTATGTTCAAAGTTTTGTTGTTCTGTGGATTCTTGGGTCACATTTGATTTGATTGACAGAAGCCATGTTTCTATGCGATTTGTTCTACACATGTGAAGCAGGCTTCTCTCTGTTCCTTCCTTTCACAATAAAAGTCCTTACATCGTGAGTTCTGTTTATAAAATGACTTTTAGAAAGATTTCAAAGCAGTTTACAACAGATTCTTTATTTAAGATAAAATGTTAACTTTGATTTTAGTAGTTGTGAAAAAGAACATTTTAATTTTCCTGAATGATTCTGGTTTAGTTAAGAATGTCTAATATATACTTATTAAACATAAGATTATGTTCCCCTTATCAAAAAACAAACATTTGGAATTACATTTTTATACTTAGTCACATATTTTTAGAGTTTTAAAAGTATTTAAATAATTGCCTGACAAGTAGTTTGATCTCTGGTGAGGAGTAATATCTGAAGCGTTTAAATTGTACCTTATAGCTTTCACTAAATGCAGTTGTGCATGTACGGCTGCTGGTGTTGATCGATGATGTGACTGGTGATAGAAGCAGAATCAATAATGAACCAAAGGAAACTGCAAAAGCTACCAAAGAGTTTCTCAAGGCAAAGACGTGGGGTGTTTTTCTGTGTGCCAAGTCGGTCACCTGATCTTAACCCAAAATAGTGTTAATAACAAAGACAAATATTAAATACAAAACTGATCGATCTCCAACGTGCTAGATTTAACTCCTAATGTGCTAGTTTTTATTTTACAGTTTTGTTTTGTTTTTTATACTTTAGGTATTTCTAAGTGTCTAACTCAGGGGTAGAGGGTTAGGGTGTATCCCTGGATACCCTCCAAGTTTCCCCCGATGCATCCATCGTAGAGCATGAACAGGTGTGCGACTGAGTAGAAAAAGTGTTTTGAATCCAGAATTAGAGTAGGAAAGTGTTATATAAGTTCTAGTCATTTAAGATGAATGCTCACTGTAGGAGGAGAGGTGAGGGTCTCTGGATTCTCGAGACAACAATCGACTCCTGGTCTTCTCATAAAAGTCACTCTACAGTTTGTGGATCAGGAGGATCAGGAGGTGTGTAACACTCTGCTGTTTTCCACACTACACCTCTCTGCGTAACAAGGCCTAATTCAGTCATGTAATTGTAACTGTGGGACACATTAAGAAAAATATCACAGAACAGAGCACCGACTCGTCTTATAATCCAGGGTACCAACACGCCCCCGTGTTGTGAAAATGAGTTAATCTGCTGATGTGTCTGCTGCTTAGTCTCCTGTAAAATAATTTCAGCTTCTTTGCTGCTTCGTTTTCTGTGATTCTTTGAAGCCTAATTAGCCAACAGCTGCTGCTGCCTGACAGTGAACAGCTGGAGGGGATCGATCCAATCAGAAGCTGAGATTAGTCAGACCGCAAATGTATCCAAAACAGTTCAGAAATGACCTTGACCTGAGGTCACAGACGCTCACACAATAATTTCACATCACCTTAGAGAACTTCACAATGACAGACTCACTAAAACTGAAACTGTCATGTTTGTAAAGAAGCCACACACACACACACACACACACACACACACACACACACACACACACACACACACACACACACACACAGAGTCAGGCAGCAACTGTGGTCAACATTCCTCTGAGGCTCCACGCCAAAGCTCAGTAATCCTTCACTCTCTCACACACACACACACTAAAAGACACACATCACTACTACAGACCAGGAGATTACCTGTTGTTACAGAAACGATGTATCTAACCATAAATATTATTTTTATGCCAGATATTGCACAGGCACTGTACATGCACAACTCTCTCACACACAGAGCCGAATGAACTGAGAACAGTAAACACTATTTATAGCCTGCACAGAAACACAGTCTCACTGTGTGTGTGCTGTTTACAGATCCACGGGTCACGTGTTGCAGGAAGCTGATGGTGGAGTTTTGGCTTTATGGAGAGCTGCCGCTCCACTTCCTGTTAATCCAGTTCTAAAGAAAAACTGGCTGTGCTTCAGTTTAGGACACAGTCAGGCCGTTTGAGACGATCCTCAAAAATTAGGATTGAATACATTGAAACAGCTCGTGCCTTAACAAAAACAAAAACAGCTAAAATTAGTTTCCCATTTTTTCTCTGTGTTGCTCCCGCGTTCACCTTCGGTCACTCGTCATCACAGAGGTTGTTGCACACTGTGAAAGGTTTTCCTGGACGTGAATGAAAAAGAGACTCTGAATCAAAGTCTTTAACAGTTTACATTTAATGAAATAACATTTTTCTGAATGATGATGATGTCATTCTTTTGCATTTGATGGGTCGAAATATATTTTTTCTTTATCTTTTTATGTTTGTCAGACCTTTTTAATTTCATGCATTTTCAACTGACTTTTGAAAAGAAGTGATGATGTTTTCGTTTCCCTTCAGGATTATCTGTGAGTCCTTTCAGGTTTATCTTCCTGTCATGCAAACAGGTTTCAAAAGCAGCCGGAGTAATAACAATTACAATCCAGACCCAAAACTTAAAGTGAAACCATTTAACTTTAATATTTGCATTTTAAATCTAAAACTTAATTGTTTGCATTAAATACAGTTCATTCAATGTAAACGTGAGAAAACGTGGGTTTTCGTCTTCATACTTCTGACTCGTTTGTTTCTCAATGAAAAAGCTAAATGACATTTCTACTCATAAATCCATCATCCAGCGTCGGTGCTGGTCTGTTACAGTGTTAAAGAAAAACAAACCATATCTTCTGTCTGATAAACATTATCTCACATAAACCTTAAATCCTACAAGTTCCCCAGATGTACAATTTAAAAAACCAAAAACACACATGTGGGTTCAGCTCGCTTTACAAACAGAAGCACAAATGAAATTGGCAAACACAAGCTGCATGTTTCTTCCTATTTACATTTTCTTAAAATTATTAAAGTGAGTTGAAGGTTAGTTTTACAAACACACATTCACACACGCAGTTTTTATGAAACTTGGTAGAAACTTGAGCACATCCCAAAACAGGAAGTTTGTAGTCGTTTTGCTCCTTCTCTTTATCACTAAAGCCATCAAACATTTTGTCCAAGTAATAATTTAAATTGAACTCATTTTCTGTTTAGATAAAAAGAAACAGAAGAAAAAAACAAAACAGCCTGAGGTTTTCCAGCTGCAACATGACGCTCCCATTTTTGTCTCACTGCATCTTAAAAACCCAAAGATGTGACACAAAATGCACAAACCGCTTCCTACAGCACCCCCTACTGTGTGGATGCCGGCATCTACAGTTTATTTCTCGTGAAACAAGTTGCTCATTAATGACAACTAATATCTGTATTCAAGTAAACAAGAACAGATTTCTGAGATATTAACAACTAAGAAGCTAGACAATAAATTAGACATTTCTAAGTAAAGCCGTCTGGCAATTCAAACATTTCTTCAAACCAGGTACTTGATGTGGACATTTGTGTGTTATAGTTTGTTATAGTACACTTGGGTCTGATTGATGGAAGTTTTTCATAAGTGGGTGAGCGAGAGGTTCACAGATGTCCACGTGTCTACATGTTTTTTCTTTTTTGTCATGATCTACAGAGGCTTGAGAATTTACAAGTTACCCACGCGCCCTTCAGGAAGACTTAAAGCCTAACAGGAATCAACTATTCTGTCTCCAGATGTTTGTGTCAGAGCGTAATCGCCTTGTGTTTCATATTTCATTTTTAAGACACTCACCCAGCCCACACTGATCTCAAATGACTTGTATAACTGTGGCAGACTTGTGACGTGCTAGCTATGTCTGCAAAGGTTCTCAGTCACCCAGGTCATCGTAGTCTAAGGAGCTTGGAGGGAAAAGCATCTGGACTTCTTAAAGTTACTTGAAGTTACTTGTTTCACCTCTCATCCGAGAAGCTTAGGGCTTAAAAATCTGAGACTCTCCACCATTTGCTCTTAGAACTGAAGAAGCTTCTCGGAAGAGAAGTGAAATGTCTTCAAGAAAATTAAAGAAGTCCAGACGCTTTTCTCTCCAAGCTTTTCTCTCCTGATGTGTTAGCCAGTTATTATATCAATATTTCTTTTTTTTGACAGCTGCGTCCGTCTTTGGCTTTGTGTTTCCTGTTTGTGCAGCAGCAGCTCATTTTAATCTCGCCTCATTTTACTGGTCCAGCATTGGTTAGCAACTGACTTTCTCTTCAACTTTTGTTGTTTGATTGTTGCTGGCAAGGATTTTAGTAGATTATAGCTACCTTCTGGTAGTATCAGTGCGCCAAACATACATTTTTATAATTAAATTTTGTTTTCATGGAGATGAATATTATTAATTATAATAATACTAACATGGGGTTTTAGCCGGGTCTTAGACTCCCGTTAGGGCTTTTGTTCTCTCCCTGGTTGTGAAAGGTTCCAGATCTGATTTAAAACAGTTTAGCTGTGTTTTTCTGAACTTACTTGTAGGCTGTTTTCAGACAGCTTCGTGTTAGTTTAGCAATTAAGGAATTACTTTAGAAATTATTTTTGGACATGCTGTGCAACACACTGCATAAATAAAATAGCCATGTGCTGGTTAATTTCTTTTATTCATTATTCACTTGAAGCCATAAACCTTTAATATGTGCTGTTTCCACGAGAAGTAAGCTTAATAAAATACACTCAATTTAAAATTGATTAGGTGGAAAGAATCCCTAAACTTCTGCTGCACAAAGAAAACCATGGCTGCTTTATTCATGTATTTTTTTTAAACTGGGCCGTGAAGAACGCCAGAGCAGAATCCTTCAAAACACCTGGAATGAGAAAATTTAGGGCTAAATTTGTCGTGTGACCTGAGCCGGGATGAAGCTGCAGGTTTAAGAGAGTCAGATCAGCTATTCCGAGTAAATTATTATTATCACCCAGCAAACAATATTATCTGCTGACAATCAGAACTTTAAGATAAGATAAGATAACCTTTATTAGTCCCACATTTGGGAAATTTGTTTTGTGGGAAATTTGGGAAATATCTGTTGGATATTTGCCGTTATGAAACTGTGAAAGCTGCATGTGCTTCAGCTCTTCTAGTGTTTCTGTCTTTGCGTCCATCAGTCCAGCTGGATGGCTTACAGATCTAGAGATGACCATGTAGTGAACATCGAGTCCGTCTGTGTGCCAATGTGTCGAGTGTCTTTATGTTTTGTAGATCTGATGGTTTCCTCCTGCGGCGCTGGGAGGCACCGTGCCGCTCGCTCCGGCCTGGACGTCGACAAAGCCCATCCTCTGCCTTCTCTTCCTCTGCTCCGTCATCTGCGCACACACAGAGAGAGTCATTAAACGCCACCCAAGCGGTGATTTAGTGTCTATATGTGCTGCTGTGATTAGAGCTTTGCTCCTCAGTTATGGTGCCACTAATATGGTGCATTATAAATGTTGTCCTGCTAATCTGACTCTGTGAATGTAGTTTAAAGATCAGCTTGCTTATCCTGGATGATAAGGTCGCCGGTTCGATCCCCGCCCTTTCTGTCCTGGTCGTTGTGTCCTTGGGCAAGACACTTTACCCTACCGCCTACTGGTGTTGGCCAGAGGGGCCGATGGCGCGATATGGCAGCCTCGCCTCTGTCAGTCTGCCCCAGGGCAGCTGTGGCTACAACCGTAGCTGCCTCCACCAGTGTGTGAATGTGAGCGTGAATGAATAATGGCATTGTAAAGCGCTTTGGGTGCCTTGAAAAGCGCTATATAAATCCAATCCATTATTATGAATTTCTGCTTTTAATCAAGGGATAATTCATGAATGGATAAAAGTATGATCAGCATTTAGTTGATTTGGGCTGCAGTGTTAGGATGTTGTGGGGTAGAATATTCATAGATTTATAAGTGCACCAACGATTTTTCACATATTAAGCCTAATATTTTGACCTATCAGGGACTTTTTGATTGTCTGAGGTAGCTGTAACATAACTTAAGATGGAAAACATACCGCATATTTGGTAATGATTGCATATGATTGACTATTTCATCCAAACTCTTGTAGCTGAGCCGACTGGTAACCAGTTAACCATGGCTGATAAAAGTAATTATGAACTGACCAAGAGATTCATGCAGCTTAAAAAAGTTAAAGCGAGCTGTAATTTGTCAAATCACAGTCAGTTTGTTATTGTCAGTGCATATGTCACTTTGTGTGCAAATACCTGCTCTTTGAGCTCCGTCAGCTGGGTGGTCAGGGTTGTGACCACCTTCATGGTTGATACCAGTTTGTCCTGTAACTGCCTCATCTCGTTCTGCTCGCCATCGCTGTCTGTTACCACCAGCGACATGGCCTGCATCCGTGGAAACCAGTCCAGGTTGTTGTTCTGAAACAGCAGCAGAAGAAGCAGTTCATTGGTGAACCTGAAATCACAGCCATGTCACTTTTCTTTCTTTAAGGTTTCACACCTTGATCATGTGAGCCACGTAGCTCTCCGGTCCTGTGTAGTCTGTCTTGTTTTTCTCGCGCACCAAAACGATAAAGTAGAGGTAGTTCCAGATATTGTGCTCCAGTTTGATGTGCTCTTCGAAGGACACTGTCTTATTGTCAAACTTGTCTCTCTCGAGCCCTGCAGACGAACAAAGAAGACAAAGGTTCTTAAACAAATCAACTGTTAGCCGTTTGGTTTGTTAGTCACATTGTGAGGAACGTCTACAAACCGCAAATGAAACATGTTGTTTTCAGAATTTCTTCCTTCTTCTGCTTCTCACTCCTCAAGTCTGCAAACGTGTCGATGATGACACCGAAGATCAAGTTGAGGACGATGATGATGACGATGAAGTAGAACAGCAGGTCATACACAACTCGAGCAGGAAACAGTGGCTCCTGAACACAGACCCGGGAAATGTATTTAGCCTTCACTCTGCACTAACTTCTTACCTGATGATCTTTTATCTATTTTAAAACGTAATCTTCAGAGCAACTAGAATTTATAGTTCTGTAGTTTAAGATAATTTTTTAGTAACAGCAAATTTAAAAACCAAACTGCACCTTCCTGTGGCAGATGATAAAGAAAACATCAGATAAAAGCCAAAGATGTAGGCTGTGCATTTTGTTATCGGAGAGCAGCGTTCAGGTAAAAAGTGTTTCGTACATTTTTAGATGGTTTGCGGAGGACGTCTCCCACTCCTCCTCCATTCCTCAGTCCGTGGTTCAGCACAGTAACGATACACATCAACAGAGTGTCGCATGCTCGCTCAGAGTTGGGCTCCTCTGAATAACACACACACACAAAGATTCATTAAGGACATTTAACAATTATCAAATACAAAGTCGGTTTAAATGTAAAGTTATGGTGTGTAAAAACTTTCACCACTAGTTCTGTTTATCTACTCTTCCCAATTGAAGTGCATAATCCCAGCTATGGTGGCTGCTATAGCACAAACATGCTTTAGTGAGGCAAAAGAGACCAAAAATATCAAACTTCAACTGTAAACAATAACTGCCATTGCTGGCATATTTCTACTACTGTTTGGAGAGGATCTGTATCCACCCCAGAGTTATTCCTTTTCGTAGAGGCTGTCAGTGCACTGTTTACCTCAGCTGTCAATGCCGCATAAGAAGCGTCCACATTTACTCTAAAAGAGCCTTTAAAAACTTTGTGAAAGCAGTCGGATACGAGTCTGTAAGTGAGTGAAGCTCAGTTGTGACTGATGACAGTGATACTAAGTGAGTTATTGAGGATATGCTGAAGATTTGTTGGAAAATTTGAGGAAAATCTAATATCGCAATATTTTTTTGGATACCTCGATACACGATATATATATCGCAATATGTCTTGAGCCCCAAAGCCCCTGGTAACAGGGGCAAAGGGGTGAGCTGCAGTTTAACCCTCCCTGAAGTCAAGGTTTTTATATAGATATCACCATGAAAACCTCAGAATCTCATCTAAAAGCTCATATACACCATTTCTACAACCACCAAACACAGCGAAAACAACAAACAATTAAAAGAGCAGTAACAAAGCCATGAACTCACTCGACTTCATGTAACCAAACAAACGGCACAGTTTCTAAAACCTGAGATCTCACAGATTCCAAAACTGCAAGTTTTGTCACACTTCTACCAAATTTCACTGAACCAGCTACAAATATGCTTCACATTCGATAAGCAATAACATGCAATCAGACTTGGGCGTGCTACTAACCCTAACCCTATGCTATCATTTTTCTGTAAAGCAAATTTACCTTTGGGTATGAATAAAGTAACCTTAACCATTTTCCTTCATTTACCCCATTTTGTTCTACATCCTCCTTCTCAAATCCAAACCACATGATGACTTAATGCATCTTAACGCTGGTATTGCATCATTACCAGCTTTAAGAAACTTTGAGTGCTCCAGTAGAGTAGAAAAGCGCCATATAAGAACCACCCATTTACCATTTTACGGCTCCAAAACATATTTTTGAATTTGCCACTGTGGATAAACACTATTCTAAACTATCAATTATCTAGTTGGAGATATTTAGCTCCCTGTCTATACTTGGACTCCAGTAAGTGGTGGAAATTGGACAATTGTATCTATTTTAGTTAGCTAAAAGAGTTGTTTTCTAATACATGTTGCAAAAACTGATAAGTGTCAGTGACCATGTGTTGATGTCTCTATCTCTTACCTTCCTCCTCAGTGTTGGTCTCTGCAGTGCAGCTGACTCCGTCTGCAGAGCACGACTTGAGGAAGTCCTGAGAGGCTTCACTATTTTGAGAAGCTGAACAGGAGACAGTAACTAGTACCGATTACGGTTTTGGTATGAGGGTTAATTTTAACAGCTGTGAATTTACCTGCAGCGATCTGTGGCAGCGGGTCGACCTCCATAATGAAGTCCTCCTTCAGGAAGAGGAAGCCCACAATGGAGAAGAGGTACACAAGGATGAGAGCGAGCAGCGCCGTGAGCAGGATGGAGCGCCCGTTACGCGTCACGCTGTTTATCACGTTTAACAGAGTCTCCTCCCTGTAGATCAGGTCAAAAAGCTGCCCCAAAATGAACACAGACATTTAGATTTTCCTTCCTACCACAAACAGCACAAACACCTGACAGGTCGCTGTGTCTGCTGTTTACCAGGATGCTGTAGAAGAGCTCGTGAACGAAGAGTCCCAGTGTGGACGTCAGGACGTATGCCAGGTGATAGAGGAACTCCACATCCATCACCATGGCCTTGTACCCCATAATAAATGTGCCGTTGTTCCCCACAAAACTCACCACAAACACCACTTTATTGATGAGCTGGAAATGGACAAAACATGGACAGCACAGTGGATGATCAGGCTGGAGGTGTTGTTACCAAAGAGATGTAAAAGGACGCTGGCCAATTGTAAGAAATAAATGTAAGAAAAACAAAGTATAAAATTACAGAAAAAGTTCTGGTAGCTCATTTAATAATAAAACAAGGCCTGATTCTGGCCCTCAGGCCATATGTTTGACACCTCTGATCTAGAATTTTCGACTCTAGAACTATAATTCAAATCTAGAGCTCAAAAAGAACAGGAGAATATTTTCCTTTCAGGATACAGTCACATCTGATAAATATAAGCAAAGCACATGTTCAGTATCTTCACAGTTTATCTTTTTTAATCGACCAGTTCACTGATCACCAAACTTAACTAAAAAACAACATGAAATTATTATTTTGATTTAAAAAAGAAAACATTCTTCATCAGCTCTGAATAAAAGCTAGAAATGTAAACAGTGAATCAAGAGTTTAAATATGTAAATATTTAAAACGGGTACTGAGCCATGCTAAGCTAATAATACCCAGGGTGCAGATGTGTAGTGTGGTCTTTTCTCACATTAAGTGTTCCCAGCAGTATGAGCGTGTTGCCAATGCCTAGGTGGTAGATGGACCTGAGTATCAGAGCGACGGTGAGCGGCGTGAGGCCATAACGCTGAGAGAACAAACCCAGGACGGAGAGACCGGTCAGGACCCAGAACAGCATCAACAACAGAGAGTCGTCGATTGCACCTACAGAGGAGAAGAGCATCGTTTTAGGTGCCACGTCCTCACCTCGACCAGTCCTCCACACTTTCCCCAGATCATGACAAAAATGTTCATGTTCATGTGTTTAGTAATATTTTCAGATCGAGCAGGACTTGCAGTAGTACCTTGTCCGGAGTCGTAGGGGTAGAAGAAAGCGATGATGAGGTTGATGAACAGGGCAAGTTTAAAGGAGATTGTTCCCCACAGAGTCATCCTTCTGGAGAACCAGTACAACACTGGCATACCTGCACGAGCACATACACGTTGAGCCTGAACACACTGTTGGGTTTTGGAATGTTGAATCCAAGTAGAATTGATGCGAGCGCCTGGATCACAGGGATGAAACCTATACAGATCACACTGAGTGCAGGTACTCACTCCTCAGCTTCTTCTGCCACTCCATTTCTCCATGCAGGAATGAGGTTTGCTCGAAGAAATGTGTGACCTTTGATCCCTGCTCATCCAGCTCGGTGGTGTTGAACACCCTGACCTTTGACTCCTCTGTCAGAAACTCACAGATGGGATGAACGGGAAACACAATCTGCTCCATGCTGCGGTCCTCGCGAACAATCTGGGCACAGACAGGCACGCAGTTTAGACAACGTCTTCTACACAGATGATAAAAACTCGATCCTCTCTAAAACATGACCTAGAGATGAAGTTGACAAACTCAAAGAAAGCACATTTTCATAAGTTACAGGGTTTCTTTTGCCCTTTTTGGGTTATGGATAGTGTAGATAGACAGGACAGAGAGAGGAAGACATTCAGCAAAGGGACGCAGGTCGGACTCGAACCCGGGCCTACTGCTGTCCTCCCATACAGCGTATGGTCAGTGACTGAACTGCTTAGATTGTTGTGACTCAGACCAGGACAGAGTTGTATAACCGAGGAACAGAGATGCTTGTTAAATAAATAATTTGAAAAAGTTACGTTTTACCCGAACGATCAAATGCCATTTTGTGCTATTTGATAAAGAAACCACAAAGTATTATAGTATTGATGGCTCAGGATAAAGATGTTTATTTTAGTGGTAGTATTACCTCTATCTGTGAAGTTAGCTGTTCGTAGTAATCCAGCGGGTCCTGCTCCACCACAGCAGCTGGAGCTGAGGACTTCAACATCTGGGACAGAGGCCGGTTGTTCAGGTTCAGCTGCAGACACACAAACACAGCATGGTGTCAGTTTTAGAACTTTACAACTTGACATGGATGGATGGATGTTTACCATTGAGGAAATGCCCTCCTCTCCCTCTTTAAGGTTCTTTTGAGGTTTTAGGAGGTTGTGAAGGACTTTGTTGTGTCTCGCCAGCTGCAAAAACACATCAAGAACTTTATTTTGACCCTAACCAACCACAAAATATCATGAGCTTTTCCAGATAGCCAATAGGAAATTGTGTTTAGTCACCTGCTGAGCCAGGATGTAGATGTTGTGTCCCACCTCCCGAGGAGAAACTTCCACCTCCACCCCTTCACATTCACTCTCCTGGTTGTAGGCCTTCTTTATTACCTCCACCTGGCACAGTGGACATGTACACACTTAGATTTTTCTTGCTTTTCAATAAGATCTTTAACAGCTGCTTTATGGACATGTGGTTCAGGTTCTGACCAGCTCTCGTGGCCGCAGGTTCAGCAGAATCCTCTCTGCGTTCTCACTGTCGTGACGACTCTCCATAAGAGCCAACAGCAGCTTGGAGGCATTGTCCTGTCGAACAGTGGGATAAACAGCAGTCAAACAAATGGACTGAGCCGTTTGTCAAGTACTAGAGACAACGAGTTCTATCTTTACACAGACAGGAATGATATTTGTGGAAATGCTGACTTAAAAGCCTGGAAGCAAACCCACATATTAACTGGAGAGAGTTTGGATAAATATTGGTGTTTAGTTACATTTTATCACCTCCTACACTGCGCCTCAGATTACAAGTTTAAACATAATTACATTTTAAGCAGTGTTAGATTTCCTGGTGCTTCGTTTAATGCACAGAAACATGAAAATAAGAAAAATGTCTGCAAACTTTTGCCACTATGGTGTCACTACACTGGACTCTGTCTAAATGAAAAAGCTGAATCAGTTTTACCTTCAGCTGCAGCACCATCTCCATCCGATAGCGACATAGAGGACTGATGTCATTCAGGATCAGAGCCGTTATGATGTCGATGCCGTTGGACTCGTGGGTCACGATACATGTCTGAAACACAGAAAACAAATGTCTGTGTGCAGTAAACAAAGGACACCTTTAGAACGTCTTGAAAATGAAAAACTAGAGGACAACATCGGGTCTTTTCCTCTGTTGTGCTGGCACTCGTGCTACTTTGGTGCCTTTTGAGCCCATGTTTTGAGGTTTCTGGGTTTTTTTTCCAATGGGTGTACCTTTCTTGTCTGGTAGCAGACATTAGCACTGAACAAAGGGACTGCTGATATCCTCAACTTTCTCATATTTCTAGTAGTAAGTACCGTCTTACATTACCAACCACTGGCTTTGTGTTACATGCAGCTATATCGATCTGCCCAGACTAGGAAATGGAAATCACTGGCCACTCCTTACTGAGTAGTTACCCCAAAAAGGTCCCCATAAATGCACAGTAATGCAACCATCTGCTTTACAGCAAATGCATCACTACTGACTATGGACAGTTAACCTAACAAGCATGTCTGTGGACTATTGGAGGAAGGAAATCCACACAGGCAGAGCAAGAACACTCAACTTCCAGCTGCAGGTTTGAACCTACAGCTGCACCACCTTGGCACCTGTACTGCCAAAGAAAAGTAGAAACCATTATTTCCACCCTGTTGTTCTCATGTACCTGGTTCTCTTGGCAGGGTCCTTGGCAGTACTCTGTAAGTGTTTCCAGGGTCTGAATGATGAGGTGGACATTTGATTCATTAATGTACAAGCCCAGCAGGCCCAGGCCACCCGTCGTACTACCACACATGATGTCCAGGAACTGAAGCGTCTCGCACACAAGGTTGTAGTTGGCTTTGTTATTCTGGCAACGCAGGAAGTTCTGGAAACACAAAGTCACAAACTTGAGCCTTACATTTTCTGTATGTGTGCTCACATGAAGACGATGCTGGGGCAAACAGATAGCTTTACTTCCTGTACTGGCCTCCAACAGACGGTGGTAAAAGAACTGCTTACAGTGGAGAGAAACACATCCAACTTTTTCTAAAATCTAAGTAGTAGATATGACCTTTTTGTCACGTGTTTAACGCTATAAAATCTGTAAAAAAAAAAGGCTCTACACTGTTCAGTAGTTAGCAGGAACTGACCTGTAGGTCGTTGTTGTGGTTCTCACAAAGCAGCTGTAGGAACCTCAAGATCGGCTTCATGATGGTAACAGCTGGTCCCATCTCTGTCTCCACCTCCTTCTGTTCTTCAATAGGTTGAGCTGGCAGGGTGGAGGTGCCTGGGGCAATGGGCACCCCTGGTACCAACAATGGATGACCCCCTGTACCCGGAAGTACACCCAGAGTGGTGGAGCCACCTTTAAACAGTAAAATATTATTACAAACATCTTTCAGAACTCAAACTTTTTCGGAGTCTTATTTTTCCCTTTACAAAGGTGCATAATACAAAATTGTTTGTTAATTAACCCTTTAAAACATCATATCAAATCAAACTTGATCAAAGTTCCTGTTAGTGATGCCAAACCATTGATTACAAAACGGGGTTTGATCATATCATTATCAAATAAATCTAAGGAACCCTAAATATGGATTTACATGAAAACTATACAATAATTGGATTCCAAAGATGTGTCCTCATAAAACTGTACTATTTTCAGATGACTCACCGTTCTCCAGCTTCTCGTTGGCCTTGTGTGTCATCTCTCCAACATTAACAGAAACCGTTGCTTTAATGTCGGCCTGAGCTTCTTTCATTCTGTCATTAAACACTTTAAAGAACTTCTCTGACTTGTTGTCACCCATCATCAGTTTGTAGAAGGAGTTCTGCATAAGAAGTGGACAGAGTCAACAAACCAGTTTCACACGGGACCAAAAACCATCCAAACCAGTCTAAAACCATGCCTAGAATGAGTCAAAACTAGCTCTGAAACAGTCTTTGTTCTTAAACAATATATAAAAGAAAGTGAAAACTAAACCCAGCGAACAACCACATCTAACCAAGAACCAACTTATTTCATTAAAATGGTCCCATTGCCAGTACCACATCCTGTGATCTCTGGATCACCTATGTTGGAGAAAACTAAACTACGCAATTTAAAAAAAAATGTGACCATTCTTGTCTCGGATCTATTGTTTTTTCACATTTGCTGTATTTTTTGGTTTTTCCTGTGCTTTTAGAACAGACTTGGCTCTGTAATTTCACAACAGTGACTAAAATGAGCAAAGAAACGTCTCGTGTCTGTTACCTGTATCTCAGTGTTTCCTCCCTCCAGCAGACAGATGGCCAGCTGGATGCTCTCCTGGAAGATCTTATCATTCTTGGTGCTCATCACCAGATCTGTGAACAGCTTTGTTCCTCCTTCGCGGTCCAGACGACACTGGATTGCTGCCACTGCCGCCCAGTCCCGCTCCTGTTCACCGCCTAACTCACAGAAACAAAAATACTGCATAATATAGCAGCTTGTGCACAGACAATACAGATTGTAGCATCATAGACACATTAGATTGGTATTATTGTGTTAAGTAAATCATGTTAAATAAATGGTGTCCGGGGGAATCTCCCCCCAGACTTGGATCAGTGAGCTCAGTGGTTCTAATTAGCAACACTGAACGCACCGACACATAACTTCCAACAGGTTATAAATTAAATCCAAGTCTGGGGAATTCAATTCCTTCTTCATTAGTAACTATATAAATACACCAAAAGCCTTTAACCCAGGGTCCGCTACAACAACATAAAACATGATAGGTGGTCTGAGGATTTCATCCTGGTACCTAACAGCAGTCAGAATACTGCTGGCCTCCGAGGATATACATGACATGACAAACCTATCAGTGTCAAATATGGATGTGTCATCATGAAGGAGCTGGACTACCTGTGCAGCAAAGACACTAGCAAAAAGCAGCACTAGAGAAAAATCAGTAAGGAAAGATAAAGACAGAGAAATGAAGCCACCACCTGCAAACTCATCCTCTTTTTGGGTTCGTGTCCAGTCTACAATTTAGTTTAACAAAGCAGGTGAAATGGATTTTGGATGTTTTGTGCTTCTTCACTGAACATAATGACATTCCTGAACTTATCTGTCTGTGTTATACTGTTATGATAAAATGTTTCTCACATTTTATTTGGGCAGTGTTTATTATTTCCTCTGAACAGTGTCCGTATGAAGCAGTTTACCTGGAACTCCAAGTTCAGCCAATTCATTCTTCTGGTTGGTCTTCTTGTTTGGAAACAAGTAGTTTTGCAGTAAAACTTTCCGCAGCACCATTCCCTGAAACAAATCATTAGAAAGTTCATTCAGTCTCCATCCTGTTACATTTAACTGAAACAAAACCAAGAAATAAGCCAAAGATTTCAGTTTGGGGAAGGCTTCATTCATTAACAGTGGCAGCAACAAGGCCTGGCAGAAAGGCTGACAAACGGTGAAACAGATGAGAGAGGGTGGGGAACGCAAACACGAACAAACAGGTGTATGTTCGAGTGAAAGGGAAGTGTTTGGGTTGTGGCCCCATTCCAGATAAATGATCTCAAATAAAATAAGCATAGATATGGAAAAGCTGCAAAAGGACCAAAGAAAAATGACCACAACAACACTGTGGTTTTTTAAAATATATTTGTTAAGGATATGCCTTTGTTGTCCGACCGTGGTTGATTGTGGTAGTTCAGCTACTATTGACTCACCTTTTCATCAAAGTCCAGAGTCCTGATGAGCATCTCCTGCAGAGTCTTTAGGACTTTGATGCACAGCTTCTCCTCTGAAGACATCAGCGCCTTGGTGTGCTGGATCAACCTGGACAGCACACAGACATCATAATTCCCCTCATCCCTCTGTGACGGTGTCAGTGCTCAAGCATGCTTTACACTCAGGTGACCTACTTGGAAATGAATCCTCCGGACTCGCAGCGCTGTCGAACGTCGGTTCCTTCAGGGAACAGCAGCTCTGGCTGATGGAGAACGTCCACCAACACAGAGAGCTCAGCGTTCACCAGTGGCTTCAGACGCTCCTCCAGAGTGTTTATGATGTCCTGAGGAGGATACAGAGGGAACAAGGGGAAATACAGTTTACTGCAAGTTAATGTAAAATAAAAAAGTCTTTTTTTTGGTGTGCCCCTGTGCACCTGCAACTTCTCTATGATGTTCTTGTAGTCCCAGGGGTTGGTGGGAGCGCTGGGGCGGATGTGGCGGGAGGAGGATTTGTAGTTTGGATTTGTGCGTGACAAAGAGTTCAAAGCTGAAGTGGACAGCATGGAGTTGATCTGAGCCTCCAGTTCCAAAGGCACAGAGATGGAGCGACTCTTAGCTGGACAGAGAGAAAACTTTATTTAGTCTTCAAATTTCACAAGACTAAGTCACCTTTTTTAAGCAGGAATGTGAGGGAAAACCTTGAGAATCATTCATGGCTCAGACGTAGTGCGGTGCCAGGTTTGTTACCTGTCACAGCGAGCGTCTTGATGCAGGCCTCCACCTGCCCTCGGTGCTGCTGCTGCAACCAGGGACAGTCTAGCAGCCTGACGGACGACTGAAGCAGCTGAGTCACGATGGTGTGATGAGTCTGACAGAGACAGAGAAGCATTAAACTAACTAGAACCACACAAAACAGTTTTATTTCACCAAGGTGCAGCATGTCCTTCACCTGCAGAGAAGTGCTGTTTTCAGAGAAAGGGGAGCTGAAGAAGGCGTTGATGGTGTCAAAAACCACGCCGATGATGTATTTCTCCAGAACGGGATCGGAAAGACGCTTTTCTCGTTTATTACAGACCTGCAGAGTGTGAAAAAACCCAACAAGGTCGACACTACAATAATACATACAGAGAAAAACCCAACAATCATATGACCCCTATGAGCAAGCAGTTTGGCGACAGTGGGAAGGAAAAACTTCCTTTAAACAGGAAGAAACTTCCGGCAGAACCAGGCTCAGGGAGGGGCGGGGCCATCTGCTGCGACTGGTGTTGTCGTGCCATATCTCCTGCTTTAGGTGCCACCTTTTTTGGACAGCTGACTCCCATCAACAACTAAGAATACTTAAAGCCAGAGACGGTGAGCTCTAGTGCCAGAGAGCCTTGTTGGGCTGCAGCTAGTGAGCTGCGTGTGTGTTTGGTGGTGGATTGCTCCTACTGTGTGGAGAGGAGTGTGTTTTGGTACTAACTCTTTTTGGCATATTTTCAGCTTATTGTTTTCTTTCTTTAAAAGGTGACAGCAGCTTGTCCGTCTCTTTTAGTTCAGTTATTAATAGAAACATGAATAAACCTGTTAATTTAACTATTTTGCCTCCCTGTCTCCTTTTTTCAACTTGGATATCTTTTGTTACTTTCCCTCATCCCCTGGACCTTTTTAGGGGAACAGAACACCTTGTTGGTGTACAAATGTTTTATGCCAAAATCTGTTATCCAACTAAACCAGGGGTGTCCAACTCCAGGCCTCTAGGGCCGGTGTCCTGCAGGTTTTAGATCTCACCCTGGGTCAACGCACCTGAATCATATGATCAGTTCGTTACCAGGCCTCTGGAGAACTTCGAGACATGTTGAGGAGGTCATTTAGCCATTTAAATCAGCTGTGATGGATCAAGGACACATCTAAAACCTGCAGGACACCGGCCCTCGAGGCCTGGAGTTCGAGACCCCTGAACTAAAGTAACAGGAAGAAAGAGACTAAATTCCAAATTGTTTCTTTGCTAAATTGTCTGTTATGTGCAGGCAACACTGGTCCATCTGTTGAATTAGGAGCCTTTTAGGTGAGGTTTAACAAAAAAAGGAAAAAATCAGCCAATGTCCAAAAAAAAAAAAAGCCTCAAGTGCTCAAGGCCACATTTTTCCCCAAATCCAACTCAGTAGAAGCAAAATATAAAGAAAAACTCTTGCACATTATTGTACATATTATGTTACAAAGCTGGATGCTTGTGTTAAACCTGGGTGCAGTTTTAAATAATGAGGTAATGTTTCACAATAGTTTATCATTTACGATGACAAACTATGGTGCTGTTCCTACCCGAGCCATGTCCACAGTGAAGTCCTCAAACAGTTTCCAGATGTGGTTGGATGTGTAGATTTCCTTCATCTCCACTTCTGTGTCCACATAGCAGTGATTCACAAAGTTCACGTAGGCAATTTTCACCTGAAGACACGCACGAAGCCAGGTTAGCTTTCTGGTTTAATCAAAGCAGTTTGACAACCTTAAGCCTCACACAAACACGGTGAGAACCTCAGTAATGCAGTCCTCATGGGTCACCACTCTGACCACATCCTCCAGGGGCAGCAGGGAGGTGCATTTAATCTCCGTGTACACGTTCTTCCCCTCTGCACAAGCAGCCAGAAGCTCCACCAGAGAGATGTGATACCTGAAGGGGGAGAAATGACTTCAACATTCAGGCCTCAGATGGAAACACGACGGCATGTTTGTGATGGGAAATAGAAGCACCTGATGGTAACTTGAAAAACCTTGTTGTCCACACAGTATTTACACTCAAGTATAATATATATGCACCAGTACGTATATATACTTGAAAACAGATGTGATGTCTTATAGAGTCAGAACCAAATCTGTCAATGTAATTTTTAAAAAATTAAATCAGTTCTGATATTCTGGAAAAACTAAAGATTTATAAACTTTCAGTCCATTTTAAGAAGTCATGACTTGTGTTTCCTGTTTTGCAGCTGTGGCCACATCAGCTGAAAGCTCATGTTTTCCACTTGCGCAGATCTTTTGGCATCAGAAGAGCTCCGACTTGCTTGTTTATAGCAGCAGAGTTAAGGTGGTACAAACTTCTGCTCTGCTTCTTCTTTTAAACGATTCGACTGATGAAACAAATGAACTCCTCGACATCATCTGTAGCTTAATGTACAGCTACGCATACAGAGCCACACAGACACACTGCATCATTGTGTCTGGGTTTTGGTATTAGAATAGTGACACAGCACTGCCACCATCAGGTCAGATAGTGCATTACAACACTTGTATAACTATAATTTTACTAAAAAGTTCACAATCACTGCAAGAACTTCTCAAGAAAACATGATTATAAATTCAATAAAAATTTTGAGTACCTGCTTCAAGATCGGGGGGGACACAAATTCCTTTTTGATTGAATCAGGAAGGACACATCTGGCATAAAAAAATCTTAAACATGCAGAGCTACATGCTGTTTGGAGCAGCCGTAGTTTACGAGACACTACGCCTCCTTCATGCAGAACACTTTTAAAGTATGTTTGACAAATATTATTGATTGAAGTTTGTTAAAAAAATAGTGTCAAGCTCGAAGCTTTCAGTCATTTAACAAATAAAATAGAATCCTGTCATTTCTTAAATGACCACGTTATGGTTAGTATCAGGTTTAACAACGATAGATACATTAATAAAACTATGCTTTTTTTTCATTATTTCATCATCATCATCGTCGTCATCATCGCTGCCTTCCTTACCTGAGTGGGCTGGTCTCACTGATGCCCTCCCTGCTCTCCGCCATCAGCTCCAGCATGACTTTAAACGAGTTTTTGTCGTTGTAAAAGACGACCACGTCCTCACCGGCGTTTGTCAACTACAAGAAGAGACGAACGGAAAACCTGAATACATCAGCATGAAAACACGGGTTTATGTTTTGGTAGAAGCAAAGCGGTGCGTCTCATCCTCACCTCGGTCATGATCATGTCCTGACACTTCTTGACATACTTGCCCTCGGCCTTGATGATGGTGTGGAGGAAGTTGAGGTACTGGACGTGGCGGCCGTGCGTCGCCAGGCAGTGGATGAAGTGATGCAGCACGCTCTCAGAGATCTCGCTGCACAGTTGGTAGTTATTACTGAAGATGTGCTGCACCGTCTCCGCCTCCTGGAGCTGGACGTCAACAAGGAAACGTTTAGAAATCAAAAACGGGTTTCTCTTCAGGTCAGTCACATCAACACTGATATTTATTTAGAGAAGACTATGTTTTGACATTTTTTTTCATTACAAAACTGCCAACTGCCTTCTGAATGTTGGAAAATAGTGAAAACAAATTCCCAGAACTCCCTGTAACATCATCTAACCACAAAACAGCTGGTTTATAATCATTAACCTCCTAGGACCTGGCACCCACATATGTGGACATCACATTTTGGGTTGTCTAGACCAAAATATAAAATTTTGCTCTACAAGGGCCTGATATCCACTTATGAGGACATTATACTGCCACTGCTCTATCGAAATTTAAAACGAATGTCCTCATATGTGGATCTCATTTTTCTCAGAAACAAAAATCGTGTAAAAAAAAAAATCTGGTGATTCTTTGTTTTTTAACATTCATTGGGTCCCAATCAGCCCAAATAGCAAAGAGAAATTAAAAATTCATGTCATGAAAGAGTTCGGGTCGGGTCGATATTTTTTCTCTAGCTGATTAATTTTCATTCAAGTCCCCTTCAGTACAACAAGCATTAGAGTCGTCAGAGACGTTTCTCTCTACCAGCTGCTCAAATCTTTTTAAAAAACCCAGAGACAACCGACATTTTCTTTAAACGAGTAAAAGTTGATTAGCTAAAGTAAAATAAATGAAAGCTGTTTAAACAGAAGTAACTTGATCAGGTGTTTTATGTAGAAGACAATCTAACTGTACAAAAACAGATTTCTGATTTCAGCCTGTTTAGCTTCACAGAGCTGACAGAAATTACAGGTAAAGATAATCAAAACTGATAGAAAACTAAAACTAAAGCTGATGGCTTTCTTGAATATTTTACCAGAAGACTAAGATCAGTAACACATGAGGAACGCTGCAAGGTTTGACTACACTGCATTTAAAGACAATCTGTCAACGAGTGTCTTTAAATGTAGGCTGGATATATAAACAGGAGGGTGATTGTATAATTGGAGTCAGGTGTCAGAAAGTGTGGGACAGAAGATAAGATATTAAGACTGTTTTCTCACTTGAAATATTCTTTAAAAAAAAAAGAAACACACACACTCGTTTTTATATCTTAGTGAGGAAATCACATTGACATAGTGACTAACCCATACCGTAAACCTAACCATAACCTAGCTGTAACCTGACACTAAAACTACATTTTGAGCCTCAAACTTCAACCTTCAAACTTGTTGAGGATGGGCATTTTGTCCCCATGAGTGACTCTTGGTCCCCACAGGTATAGTAGCATGACAATTTTCTGTCCTCACAAAGATGTCTAAACATGTACACACACACATAAAATCAACCACCCTTAAAGCATACTGAAAGTCCACTCAGATTTATGAACTAAATAAGCATTATGTATAACTTTTGCACATTTGTAAAGCAGCTTACCCCCGGGTTGAGAAACAAGTTGAGGTTTTTGTGCAACAGAGCCTGATTCTCTTGGTTCCCCATACAGAACTTCTGCAGGAACAGGTGAGTGTACTTGATGATCTCCTGCATCTTCACATCGTTCTGCACACACAAAGAGACAAATATGATGGTTAGTCTTGGTTGAGCTGGACTGTCCTCTCAAATCTGGCTACAGCCGGACTATTTGAATATATATTGTTTTTAATCGAACAAAAGAAATCCACGAACACCAGTAGGGGTAAAAGTTAACTACAATAAATATGAATAGCTGTTAAATAACAAATCTCAGCCTGTTTAATAGGTATTACATTATTATAACTACTCCACAGTTCCCAATGAAAAGAAGACTGGAAAAAGAAAGAACACCTGTAATAAGTTATTGATGAAAAAGGTAGGTTTTAAAGTCAAGGTTCTCCACTGTCAGATTTCTGTCAATGTCATTTAAAATAATGCTGCATGGCTCCAAGTGCAGCACTATTTGAATTGACCTGCTTAATTAAGCCTGCTAAAGTGCTTTTATTTTGGGGTGTCGGGTCTTACCTTGTCGTAGGAGACCTGCAGCAGGTCCAGCATCACTTTATGAGCACCCATGTTTTTTAGCAGCCTCTGCTGCTTCTTCCAAACTCCGCTGCTGCACATCTTATGCAACCTCTCCAGTATCTGCAAAGGAGGAGGAGGAGGAGAGAGATGGCAGACAGCGGAGTCATGTGCAGTTAGACAGATGATGGTCAGACTCTGGGCAGCACAGTTTTCAAAGGTCATCAAAGTTTCAGTTTAGCTTTTATTGGTTGAAATACTTCAACTCAATTTGGGTTTTCTAGTGTCAATGTTAGTTTGTTTTCATGAGCCGTGTTTTCAGGGGTAAAACGGACATTAGAGTGCAACGACACCCTTCATTTTTTATATTTTGCTAGCAAAAGGGGAAATAGGTGCAGTGATTTATCAAAATATGTGCAAATATCTGTGAAAATACAGTATACAACAAGCTTGAAAGTCAGTATTTGGTATCACCACCTTCATTTTTCAACACAGCCTGAATATTTTTCTCAACATGTCAACAAGTAGACTTCAGGAATAATTCTCAGGCTTTTTGAAGGACATCCGAAGCTCTTCTTCGGATGTTGGCTGCTTTCTTTGTTCCACTCTCGGTCCCACACTGCTTCAATAATGTTGAGGTCCAGGCTCTGGGGAGGCCAATCCATGGCCGATAGTGTTTCATTGTGTTTTTCTATCCAGCTATGCTTTCACTGCACTGGCACTGTGTTTAGAGTTTAAAATGGGTTCTTTGCTAGGCTGTCTGCTAAGTGGAGACAGAACACTGGTTTATCTCTTGAGTTAGTTGAGTTAGGTCTTTTTGTCCTTGAATGAATCTTAGGTTATCATTAAGCTTAACAAACAATAAGCACTCCACTAACACTGGACTGAACAAATTCCAAGTAAGTCTGGTTCCATGAAAATAAAATATAATGAGGTCTGGTTGAAGACTGTTGCATGGTACTGTAGAGACTGCAATTATATTTTTGTACATTTTTTCTAAGCTCTAAGTATCCCACTGTGTATTTCACACTTATTTTTTTTTAGCTTAGTTTTAATTAACTATAGTATATCTGATGGGCTGTATAAGCTAATAAATCAGTTAGCATTTTTAGCAATTAAAGTTTTCCCCCAAAGAAAGTATGCACTGTGTAAAAACAGTCTTTCATAAAGCCATTCAACATTTAGGAAAAAAAGTACAACATTTCTTTACACACTAAAAATGTTAACATAAAACACATTATGTAACACACACAATGTAACACATTCATTACTGTTAATGTGTCTGTAGAATTATCTTTAGAACAACTAGAGCAGGTTCTCCAAGGTGCCGTGTTGGGCTCAGTGTTTTTCACACATGTTCTAAGTGATAAGATATTTTTCATTTCTGAAAACGCTACAATGAGTCTTATTTGTGAATAAAACGCTTGTTTACTTATTCATTGTTTCCCGAGCATTTAATTTAAAGACATACTTGAATAATACTTCCAGTGTTCCCCAGTACGCACTTATGGGCCCATTACTATTTCTTTAAATATACTGTGCACGATGTTTGTCACGTTTTCAAAAATGTGTGTATTTTATTTTCATGTGGCGCAGGTGCGTAGATCATGTTTAAGCTACATTAAAATCTATAAATTGGTGAATTTAAAAAAAAATTTCCAACATGAAAAATGATCAATCGGACTTGTAAAAACTAAGCACGTCTACAAATGAGTATTACTCACGAAAAAACAACTGTTGGTATTTCAGTTTACTTCAGTACATTTTGGGGCTAAGAAAGCTTAATTTAATGAACATTTTGTGAGTTTGTGTAGTGGCCAAAATTTTGAAAAAAGAAAGAAATATAATTCTTGGGTTGATGAAAAAAATTGTAGCACATGATATAAAACAAATAATGGACCACATAAATAATGATTATTAATGACATTCCAATGTGGAGAGAGTGATTCACTGACAAAGGTCATGATTAGAAAATGTACCAAACCTAATCTCTTTCAAAACATTGAAGAAATACAAGATAATTTGAAGTCATAGTGGCAACAACCGAACATATGGAAGCTAAAATTTACCAGAGCAAAAGGAAGGTTTTGATTGGTTGAATTTGGAATATAATTTTATACCAAATAAGGACTTAAATCTATCCTTTAATTTTCATCTTCGTTTCCATTTGTGACATTCTGCAGATGTTGTTCACCAGAGAAACTATTAGGAGAGAATAATGATGGAATTATCCTGAGCAGAGAAAAACCACCATTGCTGCAGAGATAAGAGATAAGATCACCACGTGCAGGACTTTTTCGACAGAGAGATACATCACAGCTGTGCCCTTGTTGATTAGTTAATAGATGATTTGTTGGAAGAACGTTCCAGAAAACCCAACAGATGGAGACAAATCGAAAAGAAAAACTGATCACGTGTTGAAGACACATTAATGAACGGGCGCTCTCACCTCTTTGACTTTCTGGTAGTTCTCGTTACCCTCCTTCAGTTTCTCCTTCTTGGGTGTTGCCTCTTGTGATGCCCCCTGCAGGATGCAGAGGGTCAGACAGCATATGCAGTTCTCTCTGGGTATGGTACCACATTATACACTCATTGGGTCCTCACTGAGGACTTCACACTACATTTCTGATCCTAGATCCCAGATTTACTTGTTAACCTCATAACATTTACCAGCTCACTAGCAAACTAGCTTGGTTAGTACATCTTGATGCTTTCTCAATCATCCAGGTAAGTAAATCTCCAAAAGTTGATTCTGTTCATCTGGACGTTTTCAGTGGGAGAAACGTTTCGTCACTCATTCAAGTGACTTCAGTCTCAGCTGACTGCAGGTTTCCCCAATCTTATAAACAGTACATTTGCACAATGACTGAAACAACAATGGGCTGGGAAACCTGCAGTCAGCTGAGACTGGAGTCACTTGAATGAGTGACGAAACGTTTCTCCCACTGAAAACACTATGTCAGGATGAACAGAATCAACTTTTGGACATAGCTTGGTTAGTGTTAGGTTTTGTTTTAGCCGCATGCTAAAAAGGCAAACTTCAAGAAACTAGAAGATATTATACTCCAAATAAAGTCTCATATTGCAGCTGTTTCCCTTATAAGCATTTTGATTTGGGTGCTTCAAATAGCCACAAATCGCATTAAAAAAAAGGCGTGGATGTTAACCTAACCCCAAGCAAATATATCATTAAACAGACATGGGTAGCAGGGTATAATAAGTGTCTGGACAGATGTGATGTCCGCAAACACACCAGCACATCTAGTTTCCCTAGGAAGTAGTGTACTGGAGCGTTGCACCAGTATCGGATGCCAAAAACAAACACTTTGCGTAATGCAAATTGTTTATTGTTTATTCCAATATTTCTTAAAACGTTGCTGTCTCTTCTGTAAGGTCACTGGTTTTTAAACTATTTTTAAACTCCTAGAACTTTTGAACAGTACCCACGCTGGTGGAACCAGCGAGGGTACTTCTCTATGAGAAGTTGTGGAACATACGGAGTGAAGTCATAAGGAGGTCATTTTGGTGCGAATGAAGCTCTTTCTTCACATTAAATTCTCTATTACAAAAACAACTTCTCATGTTGATGCGATTGGTTGTCTTCATTATCAAGCTAACATTTTAACATGCAGTGTGAGTGTATAAGATGTATGACAACAAGAAACTAGTTCTAGAAAAACATTTTAGAAATAATGTTTCTGCATTTCAAAGTATAAACAACAAGATAGAAAGAATGAAAGAAGGAGAGATGCCATGCAGTGAAAGTGCCATGCCACATATAAACCCACTACCATATATCCACATGTTACACCAGGAAGCCCAACACCAACAGGAAGTGAGTTTAAAAACCAAGATGCAAAAGTTCAAAAGATATTTTTATTTGTTATTGTTTAGTACTTTAGTTTTATTAGTAGTATTTGGATTTTTAATAATATGTTGTTGATGTGTTGTTTTAAATAGTGACTGAATGGGGCAGTTGGTTAGTTAGTCAGTGGTTAATAATTGGTTAGTTGTTATATTGACAAAAGCTTATGATGTCAATCAGCCACCTAGACACGAAGATCCTGTTGGTTCTGAAAAAAATTGAAATCTTAAAAGCAGTTTAGAGAACATACAAAACAAAGTAATACTGACTTGAGCTCGCCTTTAAAAACCCAGACTTAATCAAAGATTCTCATCTCACCCCGCTCAGTATACATCTACTGTTATTATTTAGATATGGGAAGGTTTGAATCACTATTATAGACTTTAAAGACAAAGGACACAATAACAAGGTACACAAGATAATATTTGTGAAGAGAAATGGCCTCAGCTCCTTGGCGTGAAAACAAACGCTGTATAAAACTGGCAAGGCGGTCATTTTGACACTTGGTAATTTAAAGCAAACTCTGTTAAAATAAAACCTCATAATTTCATATTTCATGAATTTTATTATAATAGGTTTATTGGTCATATAGTCAATTAAAAATGATGACCACTGAATTAAAAATACTGGCGGCACTCAGTGGTACCCCTCAGTCTCCTAGTAGATCCACCTTTGGTATCACCTTGTTCTCAACTTATCGCATTCACAAGATTTTCAGAAGACTTGACCTCTGACCCTGATATTCGAACTCATCTGAGATTTTTCAGTTTGAAAGTCCTACGTTGCTTTGCTCTCGAGCATGCTGGTTCACCTAACAGGGAATGACTGCTTGGTCATCAAGTCTGCAGTTGTGTCCACAACATACTACAATCAAAGACTAACACTCTTACCAGCTGAGCTACACAGGTTTTGTATTACGCGTCTACATAAGACTTAACTTATGTACATTTTTAAACCTTTGATTTAAAAAGTTGAACTCCTCGAGATTTCGAGAACAGGGAGAACAGAGAAACTGTGCCACTCGACTGTTAGCTAGTTATTGTACAAGGTCAGCACCTTTCAAAAGTAAAGTCAAAGGCTTTTGGCGACTATGAATTAGTAAATATAGGATATCTTTAAACCACAAGATCTTCAAACTATCATCAGACCATATCTTCATAATTTCTCATCATGGGTTCCTGCATTCTCAAAACGTTAGCTTTCACACACTCAGTAGTATCACAATACTTTTAAAAATGTTTTATTTAAACAGGGAAAAAACCCACCGAGATTAGAAAATCTCTTTTGCAAGGATGCCCTTATCTTATTCTTATCTCATTAGTCCTTACCTCTGTTTTTTCCTTCTTGTCTTTCTTGTCTTTCTTCCCTTCTCCTCCTCCTGAGCTCTTCTTCTCCACCCACAGTTCAGATTTTTCCACCAATGTCCTGAGGCGATCTAGATCTGCCTTAATCAGCTTGTAGTTCTCCACATCCTGAGCGGAGATCAGCAACTGGACCTGCAGTCAGACCGAAATGGAACTTGGAGGATTAACATGAATATTCTGCTTAAACTTATTTTTTACAAGAGGACACAAAAGACCAGCAAATATATTGTTATATTTTTCATTTTCTAAGTTCCCACAGAAGACTATAGCAGAAAGCCTGGGTTACCAAAGAAAGCAGGTAAGTACCGTTATGTTGGAGGTTTTATTAAACTAGCTAACACAAAGAAAGCCTGGCTATACTGAACTAGCTAATGTTGTGTACATTGATTCTCATGACTGTACTTTTTCTGCATTTTATTACATTCCCTCTTGAATAAAAGTAAAGCATTTTAAGGGGTCACCGTTTTAGTTAAGAGATACTGGATTTTGTTTTGTGCTTATTTATGCAGATTTTGCATGTCTGTGTGCACCTGTTTGAAGGTATGTAACATTTCCTGCCGCTGGCTGAAGTGTCTGAAAAGCAGCTGCAGGGCTGCAGACACCAGAGGAGCGTAGTCGTGCATTGTGAGGTGGATCAACACCCGCAGGAACATGCGACCACCTTCATCGTCCACCTCCAGAATACTGTTCCCTTTACTGCACACAAACACACACAAAGTACTTAAGATGTGTGTATGTTATATTGATAAAACCTTTGCATAAATGCATGTCCAGCAATACATACCCAACTCCAAACATGGCCTCTGCCTGCTCTCCAATGTACTGCAGGTTGATGGTGGCTGAGTAGGGACAAAAAGGCCGACGTTAATAAACAACAGAACTGAAATGAATTATTCATGGTTTCACACCAAGTTGCTTATAAGGTTCACTCTAAATGTTACCCATTACTGTGCAAAAGTCTTGAGCCAACCCTCATTTCTTGATGCTCTGCTAGGAAGATGGACAACTTGCAAACATAGAAAGAAATACAAACAGTATGGATCATTCTAATAAGCTTGAAAGTCAGTGTTTAATATGACTACATTTATTCTTCAACACAACCTGAACTCTCTCTTTTTTACCTCTCTTAAGTAAGCTATCGTTAAATTCTTTTAATGATTCTTTAGGAATAATTTCCAGTTTTCTTGAACAGTCCAAACCTTCTTTGGATTGGTTAGGTTGTTCTGTTCTCTTTCAAGATGATCCCACACTGCTTCACATTATGGAAATCTTTCAATCTAAGTTCTGTTCATGTGGACGCTGAATGGACAATGGGCTGTGAGGTCAGTTCCTTGATCATTAATATGCAAATTGTCATGACCACTGATCAACAACCACTGATCAATGGCCATGAGTACCATTCAAAGACAGTTGGGGAATGGCCGCAATCACAGCATTATAAGATTGCGAAAGATGTACTCTTTGGCCCCCTCCTCGATTCAGAGATGCTTTCCCATTTACGTGAAAAGTGTTCTTTCAGTGGTGCTAGTTTCAGTCATTGTGCAAATGTACTGTTTATAAGGTTGGAAACCTGCAGTCAGCTGAGACTGAAGGAAGTCACTTGGATGAGTGACAAAACGTTTCTCCCACTGAAAACGTTACGTCCAGATGACCAGAATCAACTTTTGGGGATTTACTTACCTGGATGATTGAGCATGCAACAAGACATTCCAATCTAAGTCTTGCACCAACTATTAAGAAATAGGGTTGAAGACTTTTGCACAATAATTTATATTATAATAATAAAATGACACGTAAACTGGTGAATAAATGTGGTGTGTACTCTCTGTAGGTTCTTCTTTGCCTCTAATATGAGCTTATCTATGCATACCTGTCATGTCCATGTTAACTGGGACATCTGAAGCATAGGGAGACAAGTACCACAAGCACCTTAACAAAAACTGCAGGGTGGATATTCAGGTAGACCACATGCAAATGTTTTTCTAAAATTGGTGTAAATTTATCCCATCCCATAAAAGTTTTGTTAAATATTCAATTATTAGATTCATCATATTTTAATGGGACCTGTCATACCTCTTTCCATATACATGTTTTTATTTCTGGATCCTAGTAGAACAACCTCACAATTTATGTCAATATTCTGGACCCAGCATTTTGAGTTTCTTGTGTTCTAGTAATATTTTGGATTATGGTTTATGTTCAGGTTCATTTGTAGTCTTAGTTGTTCTGTTGTGAGTTTCTTTAATTCCCTGTTTAGATTCTTGATTATTAGATTCCCTCTTGTGTCTTTGTCCTCTGTGTCTCTCTCTGTGTGTCTGTGTTTATACGTGAGCCCTCGCGTCTTGTTTCCCTCCTTGTGTTCCATTCTATGTTTCTCCAGCCCGTCATGTCTCCTCTCTGTCCCCCCTCTCGTCTGCCTTTCCCCCTACTTCTCTGTCAAACACGTCTCAGTCTTGTGTTCCTCCATTTACTGTTTTCTCGTGTTTCCATGTTCAGTGTGTCCTGTTTTGCTTTCCCTGTGGCGTCACGTTAATTCATGTCAGCTGCGTTCCCCGAGTGTTCTCACTTTCCTCGTTATCTTTCTGTGTATTTATGTCAGCGTCTCCCTCGAACCAGGCTGTGTGTTCTGGTCCTAGTTTAGTTTTCTCTATTGACTTGTTTCAGCAAAAAAGCTGGATTTTGTGTTAAAGTCATGTTTAAGAGTCTGCATTTGGGTCCAATCCTGCCTGCCACACACAGTTTCATGACAGTTTAAAACCAATAAAAATCTTTATTCATCTTATAGTTGGCCTTGGTGCAGCCCTGGCTGAGACAAGCCATTGAAGTTGTCCTGCCCCTACTATTAAGAAAACAAAACTTTTGAGGTTTGTGCGTAAGATGGCCATATTTTCATAACCACTCTGACATCACACACATCCAAGAGCAGGAAAAAGCTGTGCAGCTTATGACTCACAGTTACAGTAGTGCAAATAATGACCTCATTACCTGAAGGTTTGTCCATAAAAAACTCCACCATTATAACAGTATATGGATTTCAGAAAATAAGGAAAAACATAACAGGTCCCAGATGATTTGAATTGTGTTTTTAAGTATTTAGATATATATTGGGCACTAATTCTTCCCTCAGGGAAGAGCTACAGGTGCATCAGCACAAAGACTGACAAACTCAAGAATAATTTCTTCCCAAATACCATAACCACGCTGAACTCACACATGCACTGAAAACACAGTTCCACCCCCCAATCCAAGAACTTCCCTCCATAAACAGAACACACATCATCTCTGTGCAATACTTAATTTACGTGCAGTAACCCACACTGTAAATATATAACATTATTTTTAGTCCTGACTTGCATATTTGTACATCGTATATTTTTGTATACTGTTCATATGTATATAGTGCTGCAGAACTTCACGCCCTTTCTTGTCTTTTCCCACATGTCTGCAGTAGGAGATGCTCTGTATCTCACTGTACATGTGTATAGTGACAATAAAAGGCATTCTATTCTATTTTAATCAAAATACAGCATTTCTAAAATGAAACTACCAACTACCACACACATACACATGCATGCATATAGAAGCCGAAGACAACTTTTTATACATAGTTTATGTATGTTAGAGTAAAATGAATTGAATGAGTTTATTTCCACCAGCTGTGTTTCTACCTGCATGCTCCATATTAGTGGTAGCGTCAGCGTCAGCCATGGGATAAACGTCCACAAACTCCTTCTTAAATACAGACAGGAGGAAGGAGAGGCGGTAGTCCAGGCGGACATTCAGGATGAACTGGTGAAAAGGAAAGTGGAATTCAGTTACAATAACATAATTTTACATATAGGGTTTGAATGTCATTCTTTTAACTTTGCTTACAAACTAAAGGCATTTTGTGAGCAGGCCCTTTTGCTAAACACTGGTTGGGCAGTGTTTTATTTCTTGCAATGTTGTCTAATCAATATCTAATAAATTTCATTTTAAATATTGTACTGCACTGGAGGGGTGTACCTAAAAACAAAAAAGTGGCCACTGAGTGTAAAATGTGTTAAAATGATTGTATATTACCTGTAATATCTCCAGTATCTTCAGCTTGGTATCCATCACTGTCAAGTCCATGTTGTCGAGACTATCTTTACTGCCTCTTTGTCCTTCAAGCACAAGCGCTGGGCCCATTCCTGCCCCTCTGGGAACTGCACCTCCGAATATGGACTGTTTCCTGTTGAGGACCATGGTCGACATCATCTGACCCATCCCGTGTATAGAGCGCTTCACGTTCTTGCCTTAACAGAGAGAAGAAAAAAGACATGTCAGTGTAATTAACCCGACAATATTCGAAATAAAGTCAATAACAGTTATATGTGGGCACAAGGAGACCTCTGGGAACGAGTCCAAGAATGTTGTTGCTGGACGGTCCAGCAATATAACCACAGAGAAACACAAAAATGAGTCAGGAAATTGACAAATCAGCACAGAAACAAACAAAAATTATATTAATGAAAAAGAGACATAAACAAGTAGAAAACAGCACAAAATGAAAATGAAAGGTGAAAATAACTGAAAAGAATCAATAAACAATAAAGACAAATGAAAAACTGCTTGAAACAGAGAATGAGCTAGACTTGATAAATACAGATCAAATGACCAGAATACAAACGCAGACAAGAGAGAGAGAGAGCAAAAAAGATTTGCAGAGGGGCCTGCAATTCCCATAAATTCATAAACAAAAAGACCTTTTCTTCATAAGGGAAGGAACAATTGCCAAGGCAGTCTTAACTTTTTATTGTGAGCTTTAACGTTATAGTAGATGAATAAGTTATCAAGGTATCAAAGATAAATGTGCTTTTTTGTTTTTGACAGTGGACTTTCATTGGACTAAATAGAACAAGCGCGTTCAGAGATCGGTGCGAACTTGACCTTGAACTGATTTTCACCAAAATTACAGTTTGGGCTGTTATAATCTACCATCGCACAAAATCTGAACATGATATCTTAAAATGGTGGAATCTAAACTGCTCACAAACAGAGATCCAAACAAACAGGACCCATTAGAATTTCCCAGTTCTTTTAAATAGAACTAATAAAATTAGGTAAGTAATTGAAGATAAAAATAAAGTTAAACTTGGCAGCAAACCTAAGCAGTATCAACAGACAAGAGAAACAATTCATGTGCTTAGGTGACAAAGTGCAAATGTACTGGAATGACCACCATGAACCTGAAAATGTCTGTGAAATCATCTAACAGTGTCTTATACTTTCTTTGTGATGTTGTTAAACAAGTTGTTGTTAAACAATCGAATGTCTTAGATTGTTACGGTATTTTGAGTCACCTGATGCATCATCATTGAATATCACGTGTCCTGGATTGGGTCTGCAGTCAATGATGCCCAGCAGGGTCCTTGTGAGTCTGAGCAGCTCAAAAAAACTGTAGAAGCCAAAGTAGATCAAATGTCTAGCCAAACTCACCACCTGAAGGAAGAAAGGAAACGGAAGAAGTAATCACAGACAGTAGTAGTAGAACATTTCAGTGAAGTTGTAAGACTAGGGAGTAGAACCAGACCTCATATGTGAGCTTGTTTTTCTCCTCGTTATGGAATGGCACATCATCATTAAGGACGTTGTTAAGATACTCTTCCATGAAGGCCATAGTACTGGAGAACCGGTTCTTCTTGTTGTCTCTGCTGTCGTCCATGTTAGAGTCATAACTAATGATGACATAAAGAAATACCACAATCTTTGTTGTGAAAAAAGCAAGGCCCCAGAATATTCACTGGAAAGTAAGATTAAAAGTATCACATTGAATTGAATGACCTATACAGATTCAATTTCATGACAGTGTTGGAACAGTGTCAGAAAAGTCTTTACAACAATATTCAATTTTAAAGAAGTGGTTCATGATCCTGTCTAAAATATATGTCACCAAGAAAGAGGCACATATGTGGTCTCCCTCTTTGTGTTGCACCTACGGATTACCTCTCACTTATTGTCAGTAGGGGCGGGTTTTGATTATCGATTTATCAATTAAAATCGATTCTAGCTTGGATAACGTGATATCGATTCATTGAATTGATTTTTTAATATAAATTTATTTTGCCCGAAATGCCAGAATCTCAGGTTAAACCTCACAAATTTTCAACAACCACCAAACAGCTAAAACAGTAAATGAGAGCAGGTACACGGATTCTGCACAAAGATGTAAACACAAAGCACGGACCCGTCGATGGATCAGAATCAGCGAGACGTCAATACTGAACAAATTTAAACTTTAAATTAAGCAAAATTGCAAAACGCTTAGCTGCGTCTCTAATCAAACCTCTGTAACTTTGCTGTGCTTCACTTCAGCAACATCAGGTAATGTTCATATGTTGATTAATGGTTTTCTTTTGTGTTTGATCTACTGCAGAATATTTTTGTAAAATCCCAGACCAGGAAAATCACCTTCACAGACAATACACCTGAACAGGGACTTGACCCCTAGACCCTCAGAATAAAAGTCTGATGCTCTACCGACTGAGCTATCCAGGCCCTGACAGATACTTCAATGCTGACGCTAAAGCTTGAGCACAAGGGCTTCAAAAATGTCAGTATAAAATGGCGTCAGAGCTACTCTTCTCAACAGCTTTCCAAAGTGAAGTAGCATAGTCATTATCACCCTTTCAGAACACAAAGGGTCCCAACCCTGGGGACTCTGACTTACTGTACACACGGATCATTTCCACAATCTTTTTGACCATTTGTGCCACGTAGTGAAGCAGCTATGACTGCTGGGCACATTACCTATATTGGGATAAAGATGACTGTCAAAAATTTTGGAGCTCTTCAATGAACCCACGACACCATTTATAAGATGCTTATAAACAGTGTCCCCTCCAAGGTGTATTTCATTGAAATGGTGGTAAAGACTGACTTGTGTCTTCAACCTAGCTCACTGGCCACGCTTTTCTCTCCAAGTTACAAAACGAAGATGCACGACAAAATGTCTGAAGCTCTACCAAATGAGTTATGCCGGCCACGGCCAGAAATGTCTCGGCAAAGTCTAAAGGCCAAACACCACATTTATGTGTAAACGACATGCCAGTGTTGGAAAAACTGTCAGAAACGCCTCTCAGAAAATAAATAAGAGGCTCATTTCACCTTTTCTGAAAGCAAGTAGTTTGTGACATTCTCATGTCGATACGTTGCAATGTGAAGGAGACTAGTCCTGTGTGGTGTGTCACCTCAGCAATGGAATGAAACCTGGCTTTTAGATACACTAAGGCTTGTCACGTAGGAACTCCGGAATGGATGACCAACACCAAGGTTTACGCAAGGTCTCCACCAAATGTTAAGAAGTGTGCTTACCTTGAGGTGCAAACAGACACAACGCCTGAACAGGGACTTGAACCCTGGACCCTCAGATTAAAAGTCTGATGCTCTACCGACTGAGCTATCCAGGCCCTGAAAGTCATGTCAATGCTGACGCTAAAGCTTGAGCACAAGGGCTTCAAAAATGTCAGTATAAAATGGCGTCAGAGCTACTCTTCTCAACAGCTTTCCAAAGTGAAGTAGCATAGTCATTATCACCCTTTCAGAACACAAAGGGTCCCAACCCTGGGGACTCTGACTTACTGTACGCACGGATCATTTCCACAATCTTTTTGACCATTTGTGCCACGTAGTGAAGCAGCTATGACTGCTGGGCACATTACCTATATTGGGATAAAGATGACTGTCAAAATTTTGGAGCTCTTCAATGAACCCACGACACCATTTATAAGATGTTTATAAACAGTGTCCCCTCCAAGGTGTATTTCATTGAAATGGTGGTAAAGACTGACTTGTGTCTTCAACCTAGCTCACTGGCCACGCTTTCTCTCCGAGTTACAAAACGAAGATGCACGACAAAATGTCTGAAGCTCTACCAAATGAGTTATCCCGGCCATGGCCAGAAATGTCTCGGCAAAGTCTAAAGGCCAAACACCACATTTATGTGTAAACGACATGCCAGTGTTGGAAAAACTGTCAGAAACGCCTCTCAGAAAATAAATAAGAGGCTCATTTTCACCTTTTCTGAAAGCAAGTAGTTTGTGACATTCTCATGTCGATACGTTGCAATGTGAAGGAGACTAGTCCTGTGTGGTGTGTCACCTCAGCAATGGAATGAAACCTGGCTTTTAGATACACTAAGGCTTGTCACGTAGGAACTCCGGAATGGATGACCAACACCAAGGTTTACGCAAGGTCTCCACCAAATGTTAAGAAGTGTGCTTTCCTTGAGTTGCAAACAGATACAACGCCTGAACAGGGACTTGAACCCTGGACCCTCAGATTAAAAGTCTGATGCTCTGCCGACTGAGCTATCCAGGCCCTGAAAGTCATGTCAATGCTGACGCTAAAGCTTGAGCACATGGGCTTCAAAAATGTCAGTATAAAATGGCGTCAGAGCTACTCTTCTCAACAGCTTTCCAAAGTGAAGTAGCATAGTCATTATCACCCTTTCAGAACACAAAGGGTCCCAACCCTGGGGACTCTGACTTACTGTACGCACGGATCATTTCCACAATCTTTTTGACCATTTGTGCCACGTAGTGAAGCAGCTATGACTGCTGGGCACATTACCTATATTGGGATAAAGATGACTGTCAAAAATTTTGGAGCTCTTCAATGAACCCACGACACCATTTATAAGATGCTTATAAACAGTGTCCCCTCCAAGGTGTATTTCATTGAAATGGTGGTAAAGACTGACTTGTGTCTTCAACCTAGCTCACTGGCCACGCTTTTCTCTCCGAGTTACAAAACGAAGATGCACGACAAAATGTCTGAAGCTCTACCAAATGAGTTATCCCGGCCATGGCCAGAAATGTCTCGGCAAAGTCTAAAGGCCAAACACCACATTTATGTGTAAACGACATGCCAGTGTTGGAAAAACTGTCAGAAACGCCTCTCAGAAAATAAATAAGAGGCTCATTTTCACCTTTTCTGAAAGCAAGTAGTTTGTGACATTCTCATGTCGATACGTTGCAATGTGAAGGAGACTAGTCCTGTGTGGTGTGTCACCTCAGCAATGGAATGAAACCTGGCTTTTAGATACACTAAGGCTTGTCACGTAGGAACTCCGGAATGGATGACCAACACCAAGGTTTACGCAAGGTCTCCACCAAATGTTAAGAAGTGTGCTTTCCTTGAGTTGCAAACAGATACAACGCCTGAACAGGGACTTGAACCCTGGACCCTCAGATTAAAAGTCTGATGCTCTGCCGACTGAGCTATCCAGGCCCTGAAAGTCATGTCAATGCTGACGCTAAAGCTTGAGCACATGGGCTTCAAAAATGTCAGTATAAAATGGCGTCAGAGCTACTCTTCTCAACAGCTTTCCAAAGTGAAGTAGCATAGTCATTATCACCCTTTCAGAACACAAAGGGTCCCAACCCTGGGGACTCTGACTTACTGTACACACGGATCATTTCCACAATCTTTTTGACCATTTGTGCCACGTAGTGAAGCAGCTATGACTGCTGGGCACATTACCTATATTGGGATAAAGATGACTGTCAAGAATTTTGGAGCTCTTCAATGAACCCACGACACCATTTATAAGATGTTTATAAACAGTGTCCCCTCCAAGGTGTATTTCATTGAAATGGTGGTAAAGACTGACTTGTGTCTTCAACCTAGCTCACTGGCCACGCTTTTCTCTCCAAGTTACAAAACGAAGATGCACGACAAAATGTCTGAAGCTCTACCAAATGAGTTATGCCGGCCACGGCCAGAAATGTCTCGGCAAAGTCTAAAGGCCAAACACCACATTTATGTGTAAACGACATGCCAGTGTTGGAAAAACTGTCAGAAACGCCTCTCAGAAAATAAATAAGAGGCTCATTTTCACCTTTTCTGAAAGCAAGTAGTTTGTGACATTCTCATGTCGATACGTTGCAATGTGAAGGAGACTAGTCCTGTGTGGTGTGTCACCTCAGCAATGGAATGAAACCTGGCTTTTAGATACACTAAGGCTTGTCACGTAGGAACTCCGGAATGGATGACCAACACCAAGGTTTACGCAAGGTCTCCACCAAATGTTAAGAAGTGTGCTTTCCTTGAGTTGCAAACAGATACAACGCCTGAACAGGGACTTGAACCCTGGACCCTCAGATTAAAAGTCTGATGCTCTGCCGACTGAGCTATCCAGGCCCTGAAAGTCATGTCAATGCTGACGCTAAAGCTTGAGCACATGGGCTTCAAAAATGTCAGTATAAAATGGCGTCAGAGCTACTCTTCTCAACAGCTTTCCAAAGTGAAGTAGCATAGTCATTATCACCCTTTCAGAACACAAAGGGTCCCAACCCTGGGGACTCTGACTTACTGTACACACGGATCATTTCCACAATCTTTTTGACCATTTGTGCCACGTAGTGAAGCAGCTATGACTGCTGGGCACATTACCTATATTGGGATAAAGATGACTGTCAAGAATTTTGGAGCTCTTCAATGACCCCACGACACCATTTATAAGATGTTTATAAACAGTGTCCCCTCCAAGGTGTATTTCATTGAAATGGTGGTAAAGACTGACTTGTGTCTTCAACCTAGCTCACTGGCCACGCTTTTCTCTCCAAGTTACAAAACGAAGATGCACGACAAAATGTCTGAAGCTCTACCAAATGAGTTATGCCGGCCACGGCCAGAAATGTCTCGGCAAAGTCTAAAGGCCAAACACCACATTTATGTGTAAACGACATGCCAGTGTTGGAAAAACTGTCAGAAACGCCTCTCAGAAAATAAATAAGAGGCTCATTTTCACCTTTTCTGAAAGCAAGTAGTTTGTGACATTCTCATGTCGATACGTTGCAATGTGAAGGAGACTAGTCCTGTGTGGTGTGTCACCTCAGCAATGGAATGAAACCTGGCTTTTAGATACACTAAGGCTTGTCACGTAGGAACTCCGGAATGGATGACCAACACCAAGGTTTACGCAAGGTCTCCACCAAATGTTAAGAAGTGTGCTTTCCTTGAGTTGCAAACAGATACAACGCCTGAACAGGGACTTGAACCCTGGACCCTCAGATTAAAAGTCTGATGCTCTACCGACTGAGCTATCCAGGCCCTGAAAGTCATGTCAATGCTGACGCTAAAGCTTGAGCACATGGGCTTCAAAACTGTCAGTATAAAATGGCGTCAGAGCTACTCTTCTCAACAGCTTTCCAAAGTGAAGTAGCATAGTCATTATCACCCTTTCAGAACACAAAGGGTCCCAACCCTGGGGACTCTGACTTACTGTACACACGGATCATTTCCACAATCTTTTTGACCATTTGTGCCACGTAGTGAAGCAGCTATGACTGCTGGGCACATTACCTATATTGGGATAAAGATGACTGTCAAGAATTTTGGAGCTCTTCAATGAACCCACGACACCATTTATAAGATGTTTATAAACAGTGTCCCCTCCAAGGTGTATTTCATTGAAATGGTGGTAAAGACTGACTTGTGTCTTCAACCTAGCTCACTGGCCACGCTTTTCTCTCCAAGTTACAAAACGAAGATGCACGACAAAATGTCTGAAGCTCTACCAAATGAGTTATGCCGGCCACGGCCAGAAATGTCTCGGCAAAGTCTAAAGGCCAAACACCACATTTATGTGTAAACGACATGCCAGTGTTGGAAAAACTGTCAGAAACGCCTCTCAGAAAATAAATAAGAGGGTCATTTTCACCTTTTCTGAAAGCAAGTAGTTTGTGACATTCTCATGTCGATACGTTGCAATGTGAAGGAGACTAGTCCTGTGTGGTGTGTCACCTCAGCAATGGAATGAAACCTGGCTTTTAGATACACTACGGTTTGTCACGTAGGAACTCCGGAATGGATGACCAACACCAAGGTTTACGCAAAGGTCTCCACCAAATGTTAAGAAGTGTGCTTACCTTGAGGTGCAAACAGATACAACGCCTGAACAGGGACTTGAACCCTGGACCCTCAGATTAAAAGTCTGATGCTCTACCGACTGAGCTATCCAGGCCCTGAAAGTCATGTCAATGCTGACGCTAAAGCTTGAGCACAAGGGCTTCAAAAATGTCAGTATAAAATGGCGTCAGAGCTACTCTTCTCAACAGCTTTCCAAAGTGAAGTAGCATAGTCATTATCACCCTTTCAGAACACAAAGGGTCCCAACCCTGGGGACTCTGACTTACTGTACGCACGGATCATTTCCACAATCTTTTTGACCATTTGTGCCACGTAGTGAAGCAGCTATGACTGCTGGGCACATTACCTATATTGGGATAAAGATGACTGTCAAAAATTTTGGAGCTCTTCAATGAACCCACGACACCATTTATAAGATGCTTATAAACAGTGTCCCCTCCAAGGTGTATTTCATTGAAATGGTGGTAAAGACTGACTTGTGTCTTCAACCTAGCTCACTGGCCACGCTTTTCTCTCCGAGTTACAAAACGAAGATGCACGACAAAATGTCTGAAGCTCTACCAAATGAGTTATGCCGGCCACGGCCAGAAATGTCTCGGCAAAGTCTAAAGGCCAAACACCACATTTATGTGTAAACGACATGCCAGTGTTGGAAAAACTGTCAGAAACGCCTCTCAGAAAATAAATAAGAGGCTCATTTTCACCTTTTCTGAAAGCAAGTAGTTTGTGACATCCTCATGTCGATACGTTGCAATGTGAAGGAGACTAGTCCTGTGTGGTGTGTCACCTCAGCAATGGAATGAAACCTGGCTTTTAGATACACTACGGTTTGTCACGTAGGAACTCCGGAATGGATGACCAACACCAAGGTTTACGCAAAGGTCTCCACCAAATGTTAAGAAGTGTGCTTACCTTGAGGTGCAAACAGATACAACGCCTGAACAGGGACTTGAACCCTGGACCCTCAGATTAAAAGTCTGATGCTCTACCGACTGAGCTATCCAGGCCCTGAAAGTCATGTCAATGCTGACGCTAAAGCTTGAGCACAAGGGCTTCAAAAATGTCAGTATAAAATGGCGTCAGAGCTACTCTTCTCAACAGCTTTCCAAAGTGAAGTAGCATAGTCATTATCACCCTTTCAGAACACAAAGGGTCCCAACCCTGGGGACTCTGACTTACTGTACACACGGATCATTTCCACAATCTTTTTGACCATTTGTGCCACGTAGTGAAGCATCTATGACTGCTGGGCACATTACCTATATTGGGATAAAGATGAAGTAGGCTAAAATGACCAAAGAAAAAGTGGAAAACAGTTAAACATGAGAGGTTTTTGGACAAAGTTTGTGTTTTTTCCATTGATTAAGCACTGCTTCCAGCCAAGAGTGAGACCATATATGCCCTATAGCTGCAGAAAAGGCTAACATTGTTATCTTTTTTCAAAAAAACGGCTAAACATGAGAGGTTTTTGGACAAAGTGTGTGTTCTCCATTCTTTAAGCACCAGTTCGAGCACCGTTTAAGCACCAGCACCATTTCAAAAGTACCGGTTTGGCACCGGTATCGGATAAAACCTAAACGATACCCATCCCTAGTCAGAGTGAATCAAAGCACAAAGCAACCACAAGACAACTATCACAACTTCTCCAGAAACATATTACTGCTTAGTAAAATCGACTTACTCTTTGATGGTGATGGAGGTTGGAATCTCAGTCCAGAGCCGGGCAAACTTTACAGGAGTCACCAGTTCCTGAGGGTCTCGGTCTACGTGAGCATGGAGCATGAGGCGGCAGAAGGATGCCCGGAGGTCAAAGGGAAGAGTCTCATCCATCATGCACAGGAAGATCAGCTCCACATCCAGCTGTTTGGAGATCTCATCTATTGCAAGATACTGACGGTCCAAACACATCCGGGCAAACAGCTTCAGCTGATACCTAAGGAAGTCCACAGAGGCAGGCTCTATGAGCTTTGCTTTTTTTTGTCCTGCTCTTGGATCACTTTACAAAAGTTTGTTGGATTTTTATGAGATTTGAAGTGAATGGCTGTTTTTGTTTGGCTGTACCTATAGTAAGTGAGGACGTTCTCATCATGAGCATTTCCTTGTCTTGCTTCCTGAGCCAGCTGTCTGATGCTTTTCTCCTGCTTCTCATTAGCTTTGTCTATCCACATCAGCCACACCTGCAGGAAGGGTAGAACAGACATTTTCGTAATCCCATCCATCTAATAAGTTGATGATGATGAAATGATGATGAAATATTTTATTTCAGTCAACAACAACAACAACAACAACAACAACAACAACAACAACAACAACAACAACAGATGATCATTTTACATAAAAGTACTCAATCAAACAGTAACCAAAAAAGGAATAGGCTGAAGCCTTGTGGCTTATAATTATCCTATCCTTTACCCCCATAGGAATAATCAAATCCTTAACCAAGAAAATAAATAGCATTGATAAATACGTTATATAACAGTCTGAAAAGAAAACAATGATAAATCAAGAAATTAAACCGACACAAAGTTATTCATCAAACCAAATTTCGATAACCTTGTATGATACAAATTTTTAAAATCTTCCTGAAAAATGACAAAGAAAAACACATCTTCAGTTCATCATTAAGTCCAGTCCATAATCTCACTCCCCAAACTGACACACATCTATACTTAACATTGGTTCTCACTTTAGGTATTTCAAACACATAAGCCCCCCTCAAATCATATTTTCCATCTCTTAGTTTAAACATACTTAAAATACAAATTGGAACATTATTTTTCATCACTCGAAATATCATTTCTAAAGTTTTAGATTATATAATGTCCATGAATTTTAACATAGATGATCCTACAAAAAACTGGTTGGTGGACTCCCTATATCCAACTTTATTTATTATTCTAATAGCTCTTTTTTGCAATTTAAAAATGGAATCCAAATATGTTTTGTATGTGTTCCCCCACATTTCCGCACAATAGGTCATATAAGGCAAACAAAGGGAAATATACAATAAATAAAGGCAGTTCTTATTCAAAGCATCTCTTGTTTTATAAAGAATAGAAATGGACTTGGATAATTTCCATTTCACATGTTCTATGTGGGGCTTCCAACAAAGTTTATCATCAATTATTACTCCTAAAAATTTTGTCTCATATACTCTTTCAATTTCAACATTATTTAAATTCAATTTTACTTTAATATTACTTTTACAACCTCTAAATAACATAACTTTTGTTTTACTTGCATTCAGTGATAATTTATTAAATACAAACCATCTATTTAACTTCATGAGTTCTGTTTCCACTGTTTTCAGTAATTTCTTTATGTCCTTTCCAGAGCAAAATAAGTTTGTATCATCAGCAAACATCACATATTTTAAAGTATCACTGGCTGTACAAATATCATTTATATAAAGTAAAAATAACTTAGGTGCCAAAACAGATCCTTGCGGAACTCCACAAGTTACTTTTCTAAGTTTAGATTGGAACCTATTATTCAAGTAACTATTTAACCAAAATTGTACAACACCTCTTAAACCATACCTTTCACACTTCTGTAAAAGTAAAGAATGATCTATCGTATCGAAGGCTTTACGTAAATCAATGAACACACCTATTCCAAACTGTTTTTCATCCGTTGCAATATTTTCAATAAATTCCATCACAGCTAGAGATGTTGAACGATTTCTCCTGAACCCATGCCGATGATCATTCAATAAATCAAATTTATCAATAAAAGAATCTAGTTTGTTTGCAAATAGTTTTTCAAGAATCTTCGAAAATTGAGGCAGTAAAGATACCGGTCTATAATTTGACACAATCTGTTTATCACCAGTTTTATATAATGGGATCACTTTGGCAATTTTCATTTTATCTGGAAAAATTCCAGTTTGAAATGATTTACAAATATATGTTACCGGCCAAAGGACACTATAAAGAACTTCCTCTAAGTAAGAACATGACTGCAGTAAAGACCAAAATAATTTGGTTGTCATTAATTGTTTAGTCTTCTTCAAATGTAATGAACCTTTCACAATGATATGAAAGTAAGTGATTTGTTTAGATATGAGATGTTTGCCCATTATACAATTTTCTAGAAATACTACTACCGAGTCACATGTGACTTTGCTATCAGACAGTAGGTATATTGTATTCAGTCCACAATGTGGAAAAAATTAATTATAGGGAATCAATATACAAGAAAGAAGTAATGTTCATAAACTTTATGATCACTTTAATAAACATTACTTCAACAAGTAGTAGTCCAACCAGTGAACAAACATAAACGTCTGTTTCAAAATGACACAATTCTCATAAATCATAGCCGATGATGACAACAGATTCTCTGGCAATGATTGAGCAGTTTTCAGGAATATCAAGATGCTTATAATTTATAGACAAAATAATTACCTTTTAATGGGGTGAAAGCAATGAAAGCTGTCTGCTGTCACTATTTTCTGTGCTTCTCATTTGTGGTTTTGATCTTTGATTATTTTTTCTTGTTTCATTCAGTTTGTAATTAAATTTTGTAATTGTTGATGCAATTTTTGCTCTGAACTTTTTTAACCAATCAGTATTCTAGATAAACATAGTAGCCTACTGTGGTTTTGAAAATCAAAGTTTTCTGTGTCTTGGGAAACAAGATTTTGAATTGGTTCAATGTATTGTGGCAATGACCACAAAAGATGGACAAAGTTTCCATTTCTGATACATAAAGCCATTCCAGAAGTGCCCCGCATTATTTCTCATAACCAGCAGGCAGTGACTATGGTTCTAGTTGTAAAAACATGTCCCACTATACTTTACATAAATCTAAAGAAAAAATGTTCACTTTAAAATTATGGTCCCCTTTAATTTAATAAAGGATGATAAAGCAGCTTTACCACATAATGAGTGTGCAGTGTCCTATATAAACACCAAAATGGTTGCAGTGAAAACACTCAGCTTGTGATTTCACCAACAAATGGGTGGCGTAAATAAGACTACATCCGTCTTTTATATCTATGGTAACGATTTACAAATATACAGACAAACACACCTCATCCTCATCTCCAAAGTCATCCATTGCCATGTAGTCTCCTTGAACACCACCAGAGGGCGCCTCCTTTGGAACACGACGCCTGAAAGTAATTTTAGGAAAAGTAGTAAAGTAGATCAAGGTAAAGAATTAGACTAAAAGTTATAGGTCAGAATTTTAATGTAGATTTTCATTAAACTATCAAAACTATGTAGAATAGATGCTCCCAATCTCACTCTCTCTCTCTCTTGCTACATACATATATATATATATATATATATATATATATATATATATATATATATATATATATATATATATATATATATATATATATATATAGATATAGATATACACACATCAGGGCTCTAGACTAACTTTTTGACATGGGCGCACTGGTACACCTAACTTTAAAAATTTGGGCGTACCGGCACAAAAGTTAGGCGCACTCAAATTTTTCAACCGCATCGCTTAACACCGCAGTTTTACATGTGCACTTTCTTTGGGGGGAAGTCCATACAGACAATATTCATTTCTAAATTATTAACTAACAAACTTGTGCTTAAAGTGCTTTGTCAATATTGTAGAAAATGTTAAACTTAATCATCATCTTGGCTCCTCTGACGACCTGTTTGCTGCTGCCTGCTGCTGAAAGGCAGTGGGGAGAGGGGACACTTGGGCAGTGCATTTATTGCAGCATATAATGTGTTTTCTGGATACTTTGCTGTTTTTTCAGCATTCAAAGATTGATGGCACCGTGTCAGAGCTGGCTATGAATTTCAGACGGATCAGTCCTTAACTTAACACAAAAGTTATCAATAGTTCTTTTCATCTTTTCTTATTACCCACAGCTACATCCACTCTGTCAGGCCTAGGCTGATCACTAGGGCTGGGTATCATCACTGATTTCTATAATCCATTCGATTCCGGTTCTCAAAGTCCTGATTCGATTCAATTTAGCCTCAGACCGTCAGAAATATTATAATTCTGATCATTTATCAGCACTGATACATGTGAGACTTCATCAGAATTGTGAACATCACAGCAGATGCCTTTGTGTCAAAGTAACTGAGAATAAAACACAGAAAAACATGAAGGAGATTTTCCTGGTCTGGCGTTTTATAGCAGATAACCTTAAAAATATTCTGCAATATTCTGCAATTTTGCATAATTTTAAGAAGTTTAAATTTCTTCAGTATTGAACAGCAGAAATTAGGCTTTCTTGTCCGAGGTCATTTAAGTGAAAAAAGAAAAAGAAAAGAAAAAGACAGCGGCCAACAGCGCTGTAAACAACGGTAGACTGGTGGGTAATAAGAGAATGGATAATGCAGAAAACAGAGATTTGAGACGGGAAACTGTTCTTGAAGTACAGAGAGAGAGAGAGAGAGAGAGAGAGAGAGGGAGCTGTGCATGAAGTGGGATTTTTATCGTGGAGGAAGCAAAACAGCAAAAGTCAGAGGGAATTCATGACGACATTGATCATATGTGAAGCGCAGTTTGCTGCTTCTTTTGCTGCTGGCTCGGCGAATTTTGGTTGGAGAGACAAAACCTGCAGCTCAGAATCAGCGCAAAACAGACGGAAACACAGCGCGGACCCGACGCATCAGAATCGCTGAGCTCCGACAGCGTGTCCGTGTTCGGGCCGTGGGGTGAGAAAGCCGAGAAAGACAAAGCTGATTCTGATGCGTCGGGTCCGCTCTGTGTTTACGTCTTTGTGTGGAATCCGTTAATGAATCGATATCGCTTTATTCAAGCTACTCACCTCTCTCTTCCACCTGCACTTTCAACTGGACCACGGCCAATCAGAGAGGTCCCGCCCCTGATTATCTCTGATTGGTTTAGTCCACGATAGGGGCATAATGTGTGTCTGTTGTTGACCACACGGAGAGTTGGTCGCACCGGTGCGACCAAATATTTTTTTTTTTAGTCGCACCACTGAAAAATTTGGTCGCATTCTAGAGCCCTGTATGTGTATATATATATATATATATATATATATATATATATATATATATATATATATATATATATATATGTATTAGGGGTGCAACAATAATCGTATTGATATTGAACCGTTCGATACAGTGCTTTCGGTTCGGTACGCATATGTATCGAACAATACAAAACTTTTTATTTATTTTATCAACTTTTCTTCTGACGATGCTGTCTGAGCGCTCAGTGGATCTGCGTTCGACTACTCCGCTGCAACATGGCAACTGCCTCAATGCTACCTGAAATTTAGCCTCCCCACCCTCATTCAGATCTGGCGTTTGGAACTATCTTGGTTTTCATGTGAAGCATGACCCTGATGGTCAGCACGTCATGGACAAAAGTAAAACAGTATGTCGGATGTGCCATGCAATGCTCAATTGGTGGGAACTAGTGTTAGCGCAGTTAGCTCATTAACGTGTTGACGCTGTCCAGCCCCACGCATGGGGCGATCCGCTGTAACTCGTTAACGGAGATTTGCCGCCTTATGGCGTTAATGTCATTTTAACGAGATTAATGCTGACAGCACTCGTGGGAACACAACGAATATGACTGCACATTTACGCCGACATCATCCAAGTGCAAAGACAAGCGGAAGCAGACAAAAACAACAAGCACGCATGCTACAAACTTTACCCGAGTCATTTAGACAGCCGTCAGCACATGATTCTCCTTATGGGGACCTGATATGTTTAATATGCTGCTGAGAATATAGCCCAGAAGAAGCGTATAGTATAGCTTTTATTTTGGAAAGAGACATTTCTCTGTAATAAACTCTCTTTTCCAAAGATGAGTGATTTCTCCATCAGATAGATTTTTTTTTTTTTATTATTATTTTGTTGTTTCAGCAACATTAAATTTAAAAACTGTACTTTTGAGTTAAAATATATATTTATAATTTAAATAGATGACATATTAAAAAGGCATGAACATTTTTTTGTATCGAAAAAATATCGAACCGTGACACCAAAGTATCGAACCGAACCGAACCGTGAATTTTGTGTATCGTTGCACCCCTAATAGATATATAGATATATATATCTATATATAGATAGATATATATATAGTTATATATAGATAGATAGATATAGATATATAGATATATAGATAGATATGTAAAGACAGATTACACACACTCCTCAATTTTTTCTCTTTTTTTGTTGGTGGGGTGGGGGTGTAAATTGAAAAATCTCATTCTCCGAAACTAAACTAAGTTTGACTGCAGTGCCCAGAGGGTAAGGTAAAGTGAGTTTGGTTAAAGATCCTTATTCCCTCCCGCCTCACTCTGTCTTAATGAGGATGTCCTGGTTTTTGGGGTCCAGTACACATTTACAGATGAGCTCCTGGGTGACGGGGATGGCCACGTTGTTGGACACACACAGGTCTGACAGGTAGTCCAAAAACCTGCAAAGTCCAGGAAACACCAAGTCAAGTAGTAAAACAGAATATAACAAACCAGCACTTTATTACCACTTTCAAAAGTAAAAGCTATAACTTTGGAATATATCACTACTTGGATTTGCCCAAAAAATGTAATCATCCATATCTAAGGCAGACTGCAGGAATTTGAGGATTTTGACTTCTGCAGGGGATGAGCAATAGAAAAGTTTTCCACCGTATAAAGAAAAGTTCCACGATCCATCCTTATTAGAAAGTCAGGAACCATTGCTGCCTTGGTGTTAGAAATTTTAATCACATCACGCAGTTTGTATCTTTGGATTGAAGATTCAAAATCCTAGTCTAATCTGCACTCAGCATTTAGTCGGGATTGCTACTGTCTCCGTGCATACCTGGGTTCTCGGTTCTTGCGGACCAGACTGACGAAAGTCTCCACCTCGGTCTTGGTGATGTGTTTCTCCAGCAGTTTGCGGTTGTTGTGCAGCAGGGCAGTGATGGTGTCCTCAGCCAGGATGTCATACCCAATCTGACTCTGCATCACACCGAACTGCTTCGCTATATACTCCTGGAGAGGGGCGAATTTTGAGTCTCTGTGATCACTGGTATCTTCAGCTGTTCTACCATTAAGAGCTTTATCAGGCATCAAAGTTGTGTCATTTTTAGCATTTAGTAGCTGATTTGTCATTCTGCTTTCCTAAATGATCAAAAGTAAGAGCTTTTGGCTTACAGTTTTTTCTGAATGCTTAAACCCTAACTGTGATTATAACACAATTTCTAAAACTATTAATACTTATAGCAAAACTACTCACTGAGTTTGCAAAACTAAAAGCACAAACACTGCTTTGCACTCAGTTTGCCATTTTGTAACACACACTTTGCAAACCTGTAGCTACAATCCACTGCACAGCACTCTTTTTGCAGAACTGTGAACACAACTCACTGCTTTACACTCAATTTCCAAATGATCAACGCACTCCTAGCAAAACTATACATATTTAAGGCCATTATTTACACTATTTTATCAACTGTCTGGCACACTGTCACATGTGAAAACTGTTTTAGAGAATTAGTTCACTTTGCAATCAGCCTAAGCACTATAATACAGGTAAGCTGTGTGTGTGGAGTACAATGGAGGGAGCAGGAAGAGTGAGAAGTAGAGGAGGCCGAGGAAGAGGACGTGGAGGTGAAGAAGTAGGATGAAGAGGACGACAAGGACAAGGAGGAGCAAGAGGAGGACGAGGAGGGGGGAGAGGAAGGGTAGGAAGAGTAAGAAATAGAATTGCTGATGACATCAGAGCTACAATAGTGGACCATGTAATCAACCATGGAGTGACCCTGAGGGAAGCTGGCCAACGGGTTCAGCCTAACTCGAGCCGCTACACTGTAGCAAGCATCATAAGGACATTTTGAAATGAGAGTCGGTTAGTACAGTCACTTTGCACTAAGATCTGTAGCACTGCCATGCTAATGAGAAACACAACAATACCATAGATGTAAAAATACTGAAATTGTTACTTTACAGAATTGCTAGACGACCAGATGCTGGGGGCAGAGGAAGAATGTTCACTGCAGACCAAGAAACCCATATAGTCATTATGGCGATTGCAAATAATCCTATACTTGGAAATAAACACTTGTGTTTGTTTTGATGTGTGTGAATAAACAGCAGTACTTGAAGTTTGGATCCCTCTATGCTTACGGATCTATGACAAAAGTATGAGCTCAAACTGACATAGCCTACCTTGTGCACAGAGAAAGCAAAAGCCAGATGTGTTTTTTATTCATACCATCAGTGTGTAGTTGGTGCATTGTGTGCTTATTAATATGATGGCTTGTGTTAACTGTCTGATACAAAAATACCATTTTGACGAAGGTTTGGAGAGTTGAGCAAGGTTTATTAGCTTTTGCAAGAAAACTACAATGTTTTGCTGATTTGGTGAAGAGTTTTCTTATTTGTGTGTAGAGTTTTGCAAAAATTGCCAATAGTTACAAAAAATGTGCTCAAGCCATCAGAAAAAACTGTAACACAGAAAACACTGGGACAGCTCCAAACTCTTAAAAGTCTTAACGTTATAAAGCTAATAAAGACTTGAAACAATAAAAACTAGTATGAATGTCATCGTCCCCCTCACCTGGTTCTTGCGGTAGTCATCCTGAGAGTGCCGGAGGACTCTGTAGCTGAGTCTGAGCATATACTGGTAGGGAGCATTCTTCTGGTCGGCCAGCTCCTCTAGACACAGCAGAGGACTTTCCCCTCCTGGCCGGTCCTTAAAGGGGGCCTTCAGGATGCCGAAGATCTGATCAAAACACACAACCACACACTTTCAGAGAGCTGGAAGTCCTTTAGGAGATGGTGTTTGTATTATTTGATGTTGCACTTGGGAAGGAGTCCAAGGAAACTGGTTCAAGAGTTGGCACAGGTTCCAAACCATCCCTTGTACAATTTTACTGGAAAAGGTGTGTGAGTATTTTTAGGATCAGACCTGTTTGAGGATGTTCTGTTCTCTCATGAGCTTTTGTCTCTCTCGGTTAGGTTTGGTCATGACTACATCCAGGACAGGCTGCCCGCTGTTAATGACGTCAGCCACAAAGAAAACCACATCTTCCAGCAGCTTGACGGCATACCTGACCAACAGAAACACCAGAAAGCATTAACTCCTCCTCAGTGCTAACAAATAAAGTAAACTTTCCTTTCCACGTGGCTCATTACTTGCGGTCGTTCTGGCTGATGAAGCCCTGGCTGAACTGGTCCACCACAGTGCTCAGCATGGCACTGGCATCATTGGCAAAGTCCAGATCTCTGATTTCCATCACAGGAACGGAGACGATGGCGAACGCTTCCTTGTCCTCTTTCGTGGGACATGTCCCCAACTGCAAAAGAACTTACATGAATATTAAACATACACTTCAAAGAGTAACTTCATCTTTTTGCTATTTCTGGTAAAAATTCATGTTTTTGTGCATTTTTTAATTGATGGTTTGGATGAATGGTTAATTATTCTTGACTGCTGGTTTTGAGGCAATGACTATTAGTTTAATAATGATTATAAATAATCAGTCATGTAGACTATTAACCAGGAAACAAGAGCAAATGTCTATTCCAAATGGTTGAAGCTCAAGGTGACATCAACAAACTTCTTTTGTTTTGTTTGGCCACCATCTTAAAAGTCCCAAATATTCCTTTGTCAGATTTGACAATACCAAAATACCAAGTATTTGCAGTTACTACAAATGTTTTTGTAATTATAGTTCCTTAAATTAAATGGAAGACTAAATCAGCTAAGCACCTTTTTGCAGCAAACCTGATCAAAACTAAGACCTCACCATGAGCCTGATAGGTCGCTCCTCATCAATATCAATGGGGACGTTGGTGCTCTGGATCCAGGTGTTCGTGCAAAGATGCCTCAGTCGCACGTAGGAGTTTCTGAAAGATACGCACCCCCCTGTTTTAATCCCTTCAACTTTATTCTGAAGTCTGTGGGCTCCTCGTTAAAAACTAAAACTAATGTCTGTCATACAAATACAGCTTAAGAATCATTGTCAACCAATGTCTTATATATTATTTATTCAAAATTTGTAGATCAGTTTCACAAAAGTATTTATAATTCATTTTTAATAGTTTCCCTGTAAAAACAAACTATCTGAAATGAGAGTTCCCCATAAAAATATAACAGTTATTGGATATTTTTAGGGGAAATTTAATGAGAATACAATCAGATGTAAAGAAACAGCAGCATATAACAGCAATATAACGAGAAAAACACTTTATCAGATGATTTAAAAGATTTGTTTTGTTTTTTAAAAGTTGGAAAGATGAGCACATAAAGCTGCAAGCTTCTCTTAAATCTTGTTTTTTATTTTTCCCTTTTTTCTGTGAAGTACAGTGAAATAATTCTAGAAGCATCATTCTCTTTTTTAGACAAACAGTCATTGTGTATTTAGTTGAAGAGCAAAACGGATTCATTAAATTTACATTCAGTCAATTACGATTTTAAACTATTTCATAAAATTTCATGACCTACATAATTAAAATGGTTTCCCAAACCAGACACACACCCAGTACACTATTCAATGTCTTACTATCTGAAGCAAAAGTCGACCTCGCTCCCATAATGTCCTTATCCTCTAAAGTCTTTTACTGTGAAACATCTGCAGGAAGTTAAAAGACTCGTGTGTTCCTACCGTGGTACGAAGGAGTCGGTTTTCTGCAGCGTAGTCGGGTCGAGCTCGAACAGCGAGGCGATGTCGCTCCCATGAGGCACCGCGACCAGCTTGTACTTGATCCTCTCTCCGTGGGACCGCTTGTTGCTACGGCTACCGTCCATCTACAGAAAGGTCAGAGGTCAGGAATAGGATGCAAAGGGGTTAAAATAGTGATCAGCGTGGACTTCATACAGAAGACGCTGTTTCTCCAACAGGAATTTTTTTGCTGTTTCTGACTGCATCGATCTTTTATGAACTTGAAAAACACATCAAAATGAGGCAAAAGTGTTGGGGCACTTCCCGGAAACAATATTTCATTTTTCCTGAAAATTTTGAAATGAAAATGTCTTTGCTTTATATACCTGAACGTAAATGTCATCAGAGGAAAGTCAGACACAAAGTGTCCCGTCTCCTGCAGAGTGTAATTAAAACCTAGCCCTTTCAAAATAAAACCTGGACGACTGCTCTGATTTACAGATGCCTTATATCTTATGTGTCATGGAAGAGACTCACCGAGGAAGACAGCTCCACATTGTCTCCTTTATAACCCGGGTTCTCCTACAACAACAACAGCAACACAAATGACCGCTCTTCAACAATGAATTTATTGGATGAGCAGCTCTTTCCTTTCCTTCCAACAACTCTATCAGAAAATATGATCTTAAAAGACATATTATTTATAGATAAATAATTATCAACTAGCATCTACATCTACGAAACGCTGAGGTAATAATGACTGTTAACTGTTGTAGCAAAACTACTGCCATAGCGTGGTGTTTGGTATTTGCTTTAAAGGTCAAACTTTCATTCATGGACTGCTTCTTTAGTCTGCCAGCATGATGTAATAGTTACCTCAGCAGCCAGGTAGTTTCCAGTGGCCAGGTGTTTGAAACGGTAGAGACTGTTCCAATGTCCCGCCCCTCCGCGGCATGGGTCATGATGGACAACCTGTCAAACCAATCAGCACATAGAGAAAGAGTTTGACACAAGTGCAAGTTTAGAAGAAATTCTAGAGTATTTGTGTACTTGTGTGTGTTTGTTTGTGTACCTCAACCTCCCACAGGGCGTTGGAGCTGGTCGCCGATGTTGCTGACTGTCTCAGCGTGGTTCGGAGGAAAACGTGGAGTTTGCTCTTGTATTCATCGCAGGTCAGAAACTTTTCCTGCTCAGCGTGAAACAAACGCACCACGTCGCCCTGACAGAGACAGGAAGATCTTAAAGGAGGACTGAAGGACAATTCCTTTGGGTTTGTCTGCAAATCTCCTGAGCCTCTCCGTGCATTTATCGTTTATCTCTGAAACAATGTTGGTGACAAACAGCGCTCCTGCTGGCTCTTTGACTTACTGACAATAACTCTGACTCTTGGGGTGAATTTCAGCATAAAACATGCAGTCACAGAACTGTACTATGCAAAGAGTTTAAACAGGTCCCAGAAGTCGGCTGCCCCTCCCTGAGCCCAGCTCTGCTGGGGGTTTGTTCCTGTTAAAAGGGAGTTCTTCCTTCCTACTGTTGCCAAGTGCTTGCTCACAATTTTTTTTTTTTTTGGTTTTCTGCTTTTTTTGGATATAGGGTCTTTTACTTACTATATAAAGCATCTTGAGACAGCTGTTGTTGTGAGTTGGCACTATATAAATAAAATTAGATTGAACATGATAGTAAAAAAAAAAAACCCAACAAGTAAATCTCAAAACTGACCCTGAAAAAGTAATCTTATAATCTTCACTTGGATAGATTGAACCAGTAACCAGGTCACCATGATTTGTTTACTGGTCCTTTTCCATTGTCGCTATTGTTGCATTTAATGACCCGATACACCAAACGAGGACAAAACAAATAATAATCAGAGGCAGTAGTCACAACATAAACCTATATTACACCAGTTTTCATCTATTTTTTAAATAGAATTTTTCTTTTTAGGCATGATCACTGTCACAGTTACAATCAGCTTTATCAAGATGATCCCATGTTGATACGATGATATCCTCACGGACATTATATAATATTTCTGACAGTCTGACAACATGAGTTCAGACTCAATTATGACTCCAGCAAGACCTGGTTCTGATAGAAATCCCATCAGCTGTTTGCTTGCATCACAGCTACACCCTCAGCTACAAATATTCCAACACATAAATAAAAAGTAACAATGTTTATTTAGAAATGAAAACTAAAAGTCGGAAAATGTTAACAGCTGCAGGCGAGGACCCCACAAAGGAACAGCAAAAAACAGGGAAAAAGACTTTAAATTACTGAAGTTATTGTTCAGATGTTGTTTTAATGTCTAATTTGAATATATGCATGTGAAAATTTAAAATCTATCTGTGGCACTAAACATGACTTCATTTTTAAACACTAACTGCATGCCTGTATTTCTAGTGCACTTATACTGTGTGCAGTGTTGCTTCCCTGTGAGCTCACTCACTCCTTTGAGGACTTCCTCTCTGTGATCGTTGAACATCATGAACAGGTTGATCTTCCAGCTGGTGTTGCAGTTCACAGAGTTCACCTGCAGAGGGCGCAAACATGCTTTCGTTAGGGTGTGGGAAGAGCAGCAGAGGCAGGGTACATTTGTATAATCAAACACGTTGATCAAATCAAAACATTTGTGTTTCTTTATGTTTATTTTAACGTTTTGTGCTTTGAATCTCTTTCTAGCCTAATACTTGTGTTATTTCTTGCCTCATCTAATGGCATTTATTCTGATTTCAGATTTGTTTTTACATTATTAAAATATCTATTTTCTCATGTTGCATTATATTTATTTAGCTATATGACATTTTACCTGTTTGTGCTACAAAACAGGTTTATTGTGTTTAATTTTACAAACTGTAACTATGGAATTTCCAGATTTTAGGATAAAACAGATCTTATCATTTTGTCTCTTTGTAGGCATTTGTGAGTCACTTTACTGTGAAATTCATTAGAATAACAGAAACCCACGGGCCACTTGAGGTACTAGACAGTCAGCAGTTTCCCCACGCGAAAAATATTTCTATATATCCAAAGAACGCGCTGCTTATTCTTTCTTTTTATTGATTTTAAACGGTTTGTTTTAAGAAATCATTAAACTTAACATGTTAATAATTTTCCAGAAGCCTCAGTCTTATCATTTAAATAAATAACTGCAGACTCTGCTCACAGTAACAATTATATCACTGGGTAAAATGCAAGCCATGTATTTTCCTTTCATCATGGGAAATGACACAGTGAATGTGAGAGAATAACCTGCATGCCATCTCTAAAAAAAAGAGGGCGCCAATGTCGGATTCCTTTGGAAATTTAAGGGAAATGACAAATGCTGAATATTTCTCTCAGTTTTCTGATCGTCACTTTCTCTCACCTCTTTGCATCCTGGATGATCGGTCAGTTCGTAGTTTGAAGCGTGCAGCGGCTGACCAGCGTTCACCGGGTTCAGGATAACTTTATCTCCCACCACCACCTGCAGCAGAGAGCAGACTGAATACTCCGCGACTATGGATCTATTATATATATTTTGATGCTCTGATGGTGGCACTAAAAATGAAAGGTCAGGCTGTCGCCATGAGCGCAGATTTTCCTGTAATGTGCAACAGTATTTCACAGATGTGTGCGGCCTAATGTGCATTTACATTGTCTCCATTGGCACGCAGCTTCCAGAACGGCTGGATGAAGAGCCAGGAGCCTTCGTTTCCCGTCCCATCCAGAGTGACTCGCATGGCGTTCTTCTCCAGCAGAGCCGGCAGCCGTTTGTTCACCGTCAGGTATTTGTTACTCTTCATGTGGAGCAGCTGCAGACATATATACATCATCTTGCACCGTATGTCACATAGACAGCATTTAGAAATATGTCACTAGGCCATTATATAACCAAATGCCAATTAATGTGCCACTAAAATAGTCCCCAGTATAGTGAGCAGCTGTTTTGGAAACAACAGAGCCTTTGTTGTTTTTTTGGTTTGTTTATTTTGCTTTCGATTACACCTGAAAGGTTTTTAAAAGGTTTCTGGGGTGTTTGTGATTCAGCGACTGTTCTGGAACCAAGATCTTTACTTTGTCTTTTTTTTTAAACATACTGGGAAAAAGTGAACACAAATCAAAGAACCTCAGGTTTTTTGCTGCTCTGGTATTTAAAAGAGACACTACTGTACATTTGATAACATTTGAAGGAAAACACTGACTTTTTCACTTCTTCATTAGGATTAGATCAGTGTAACTAAAAATATTTTCATGTTTAATAAAGAGTTTTGTATTTTTTTCTTTCAGTTTTGTTGAAACATTTGCAAGAATTACTTTTGTTTTCAATACTTTAGTGTTGGGAGCTTCAAGTTCACTAACACCGAGTTAGTCGTCAACCTAGAAACTCACTGCACTCGTGGTGTCACAGATTTGCTACATGAAGACAAATAAACATCAGAAATGATTGGAGTGAATTTTTGCTTCTGTGTTGCTTAGTTAATAAACATAATAGACACACTTTTCCATTTCATGGCTGAATGTGTTTAAACCTGTGAAAAAGTATCTTCACTAATCTTTTGCTTTTCAGGTTAGTGACACAGTCATACATCCTACACCTTAAAAACAAACACACGCACTGACCCACACACACATACACACACACACACACACACACACACACACACACACACACATTGGGTGTGGTATCTTCTGACTGAATCTTAGATTGTTAAGATAAATGTTTCTGTGCAAAATGTGTGTGTGTCCGTGTGTGAGAAAGAGAGCGAGGGAGAGTAATGACAAGAGGTCTTCAACCCTGAGAGGAGGTTAATATTGACACTAACAGATAACGTCATGTACATACACACTAAAGCAGTGCTCCTGTGTGCGTTTTCGTGTGTGTGTGTGTGTGTGTGTGTGTGTGTGTGTGTGTGTGTGTGTGTGTGTGTGTGAATGATCATACAAACACCAGCAGGGTCGATTACACCTATAAAAAGGGGAGCAGAGGCGTGTGAATCACCTGGTTATCATGGCAACTGATGTCGCCCGCTAGCAAAGAGTAGCAGTCACAGTGCAGACACTGGTTGGCTTCAGAGCAGGAAATCCTGATAGACAATTCAACTGTGCAGACGTGCTCTTATATGCAGACGTGTTCAGACATGTAGCCTGTGAGTGCCGCCTAACATCACCACAGTGAGATTTACAAACACGTCTGCAGTGACCTGGAAACTTGTTCCTTTTGAACTTTTAAATGTGCAGTAAGTTGGATTTTGGCCTCTGCTGGGCGGTGGGAAAAAATTGTTGTAGATAATGTGTTATGATTTCTTTAAACTGCAGCTGCTGCACACAAAGGACATTAACATTACAGACACACCATGTGTTAAATTGTTATATGTTTGTTATGTGCTTATTTTTAGTGTAATTCTTTCCCCACAAGGGATAAAATAAAAACCTTTATTACAAAATCCATCCATCCATTCACTTCCGCTTATCCTTTTCAGGGTCGCGGGGGGCGCTGGAGCCTATCCCAGCTGTCATAGGGCGAGAGGCGGGGTACACCCTGGACAGGTCGCCAGTCTGTCGCAGGGCCAGCAGGGACAGATGTTTGCATGTTTGTTATGTGATTATTTTTAGTGTAATCCTTTCCCCACAAGGGATACAAAAAACTTTTATTACAAAATATGCATGAAAATGAATTTCAAGCATGGATACTGGTAAATGACATTTTTTTAATCCGTATCAATATTCAGCCGATGTGGCGCGTTTAGCTAAACTGAAAAGGGATAAAAACACAGAATCAGACCAACTGATAGATAAAGTAGCATAAGAGAGTTTTTAGCAATGTGTTAAATAAAATTAAAATTTATGACTGGGCCATCAGAGATGTTCTGGGAGGGAAGTCGATGAAGAGAAAGTTAGCAAACTGTTGGCTAACTCAGAGGCTACCACTGAAAGTTTTCGCTCTCATAATCTTATGATGGTGTTCAGTCATTGGCTAAAATCTCACTTTTCCATTTTTCCAGTGTCAGTTAAATGTCACTTCTCTCTCACCACCCATCTGAAATTGAAGAAAACAGCAGTATGACCTACTAACAGGAGGCTCTTAGGAGCGCTGTGAAAACGAGGTCATGCACGCTTCCTGTTAACGATACTGCCAGTGGGCACGGGCCCTTATGGCAGCATTATTACTTTCAACAAAAAGTTTATGTGGCTGGTTGGTTACCGGTCTTTATGACAAAAAGGGCCAATCTATCTGACATGACATTCTGCGTCATATGCTCACTCAAAATAAGAAAAATGAACCCAAGTTCAGATATTCTTCTGGATCAAGGGATTTATATATAAGGAATATTCAGCATTAGTGAATCCTTTTTAAATAAAATCATGGTTGGGTCCACCTAATGAAGGGAAACCTAAGATTTGTTCTCCTTGACTGAGCCATTAGGGCTTCTTTCAAGTTACAAGAACTCGTACAATAACTAAAACATTTTCCAGCTTTTGTTATTTCCACTGTACTGCAACCTAAAGTTCCATAAAGCTGAGGCAAGTTGACACATCAAGACTGCTTTTTGAGTCATATCTAGACACAAGAGCATAAAATGAGAGGATTGACATGCAAAAAAGAAAACTTGCAGTTGCTTCTACGTTTTATGTGCCCATATCAGTCAAGCTGCTGTCAGGTCGTGTCAAACAACGACGTCTTTATGGTACTTCTTGTCATTGAACATTTCTGTCTCAAATTTCAGCTGAATGGTTTATGTAAAAAGTGAAAAAGGAAATGTCTGAACTTCACTGACACAGCATGTGCTCATAGAAAGAAGCTTACTGGGAAAAGTAAATACATCCAGAGGGCGCATGATGTTGACTGAAAGTCTGATATGTTTCGTCTTTGGGTTGGTTGCATTGAAAAAACATGAAGAGTGAAAACAAATTGATGAGTCAGATGCAGGTAAAGGAAACAACTGCAAACGTTGTTTACCTTCAGTCATGAGCAGATCACGAGGCAACATGATTCTGGGCTCCTCGCATCCTTCCCTGATAGGCCTGCTACCGTCTTTCTCTGTGCCATTTCCTTCTTCCCTCTTTATTGATTACATGTTTCTTTGTGGCAGGTTTTTGTCTTCTTTCGTGTCTTTTTAAAATAATTTTGGCATTCGGGCATGTGTTTCTGGCCATTTTGTGCCAGCTTTATTTTTGGTTTTGCATTTCTCTGTGGAGGGTTTCCTCCTGCAGTCATTCAGTCACTTTTAAAAAATATATAAATGAACTGGATGGCTCCATTAATCAATGGAAATGACAACAAGCAGTGTACTGGAGAATATCTGCTTGATCATGAAATACTGTGACCAATCAGTCATACTAAATGTTCATCATTGTCTGTGTTTGGTCTATAATCACATAAATAGTCTACAAATCTTTGTGCTCCACTTCATTCGAATGAGAAATAATTCATTTACCTGTATGACAGTTCCATATTTGACCACGTCTCCATGGACTTTCTTGTTTTCTGTCTCGTTTTGCTTCTGCTCCAGATTTGATGCATGCTGCAACAGACACAGTTAAATCCAATTAAACACAGCTCAATCTAATTAAACGTCTGCCAATGAGCCCTCTCTCAGGTTGATGTATAATTTGACAAATAACAAACCACCAACAGCAAGTGTGTAGTCATATTTCTCTGTTGATGTACAATGATACCCAAGAATATCTATGTTTCGCTTCGCACAAAAACTGTAAGCACGAGGATATGCTAGCCTAGCTTCATCCTGTCAAAGCCATGTTATTTTTGTACTGGGCAACTTGGAAGCGTTGGACGTGATTGTGCTTCTGCTGAAATGTGCGTTACCTGTAGTTTTTGTAGCAGAACCACATCACCAATCTTGTCCTTCTCATGTTTGGCTTGTTTGGCTTTCCAGAACTGTTTCTGAGCCGAGTACCGACTCATAGGACAAACCTTAAACAGGCAGTCTGCAAGATGAAGAAGAACAAGAAGAAGGCACTTTCTTTGTTATTACATCACAAAACCACCTGCAAGATAGAAGATACGAATTAATGAGAGTTGTTTAGTTGTATAATAGATGAAAACTGGAATTATATATAGAGATGCAACATATAGTCAACACACATAAAAAAGGTCATGTCATATTTAAGCAGAAATGGCAAACATCTGATGGATTGGTGAATCAATACTGAAAATAATTTGAACTCATCCTTATGCTGAGTGCTGCCTGTTTATGGGCTTATTTCCCAAGGATCAATTTTAGGACCTAAAATGTTTTTAGGAAGATTTACTTTGAGTCTGTAATATATACAAGATACGCTCAGAATGAAAGGGTTTGGGGTCAACTCAAACTCAGCCCCTTGCACATGGACTGCCTGCCCACGAGGGGAGACTTCACTTTTTACTATCTATATGTCACCATCAGTTTCATCAAGACGCTGATCTCAATCTGTGCTATGCTGATGACACACAATTTTATGTTGTGTGTCATCAGCTGTTGAAAAAATAACTCAATATTGAAACATTTAGTTATTATTTTTTAGGTCATATTTAAGCAGAGTAATAAGTGACTTCCATTGAAGTATATTGTAATACCTTTAAGCTCATCATTATTAAATCCCAAGGGATTTAATAACATATAAAATCTGATGGACATTTGTCTTGTTTTATGATACGTAAGGGTTAATAAAAATATTGAAAAGGTTAATCAGTAACAAAAATATTATTTTGCACTGAGCGTTTCCTTTTGGCAGGCTTCCAGAAATCGACCAATCATGCTGCTATTTAAACACAAGCCAAAAAGAATTGTGTGATAAATGACTTCAAAGCGACTTGTTTGTGTGCTGTGGAAGCGGAAGTAGCAGACATTTGTGCTCAGTGAAAATTCGAGGCATCGCCATGGCTGTTAGGATTCATCATGTGGGCACGATGAATGAGTGAAATGTCAGTATGTTTTGGAGTGCACAGAAGATGGACAGACTTACATTGTTTAATTAGACAAGATAAATAAGCAATTAAAAGAATGCTGGAGAGAGCAGCATTCAGTAAAACTAATACAGTTGGAGCGAAGTGATGCAAGAGCACAAAAGACGGGCAAATATTGACTCTCCTCCAGCAGATCCTGTATGTTTTCACGCTGTTCCAACTGTGTGTTTGTACAGCAAACAGAATTTGCCTGTGTGTAATCGCTCTGTGTAACATTACTAGGATATGAATGTTGTAAAAATCAGCTTAACGTAGAGTACTAAGCTTTAAACATGGACACAACCATAGAAAATCATATAGTATTTAATTAGGGTGTAATTGGAGGAACAATCATGACGTTTGGACTACCGTCATTTTTTTAGTTGATATAAAAATTAGGTTAAAAACATTTGGAGAAACAGCTTCAACGTTTATATTTCAGAACATTATTTTTTTAATAATTCAAATTATATCATTATTATATATTATCATTATATGAACTGTATTGTGTTCTTACTTCAAATAATGCATGTTTTTCTTGTAAATTAATGCATTTGCCCACTGCTGGTGTGTTCCTGCAACTTTAACGCTGCGTCCACGCTCCTTTGTGTACTTCCTCATACATTTTTTTAGGTTTTGAAATAGTTTTTATGTGTCAGAGTTGTTTGCTGTTTTCATGATGATTATTTTTTAAGACTCTCTGAGATCTCAGTCTTAACAATGTGACCTACTTAACATCAAGATTTCAAATTTCGAATAAATAAGGAACATGAGGAGTCATAGTTCAAAAGTTAAAGACTTATGGTAAAAAAAAGAGATTATTTATTTGTAAAATTAGTTTAAACAGTCCGCACAGTAAACTTCAGTCCATCAGTCTACCTGTTAAGGCTCTACACTGCTGTTATGTCTTCTTTGTTTTGGTATCAGATGGTTCTGTTTTTCCATGTGGACTGTCTTGTCAGCATGCTGTAAGGCACCAGCTTAGGAAATGAGTGAGATGTTTAAATGCAAATTAACAATTTCATAAGTTTGATCGTCAGACACTGGAGACTCTGTCTGTTCTGGACTTTAACTTTTTGCTGTCAGTCACTGTTTGTGGTCCACTTATAAACTGGTTCAGCTGCTCAATGTCCCAGAGTTGAGGAGAGCAGATGGTGAAGTAAGTTTATAAGAGAGAGAAATCATCAGAGAGCAGCTGGTGGAAAACTTCTCCTCCAATGGTCTCTGATGATCGAAGTTGGACTAACATCACACGCACTCCATTTATATTTCATACAACACGCTGGAGGTTTGCATGGCTTCACTCGGTCCCATCGTCATGAATCTGTTTATCACTTAAATAGAGCAGCAGACATTTATACCAAATTAAATAAATACCAAAATACCATTACTGATCAAAACACAGCAACACGACAACAGTCATTCCTACCCCTGAATTTCTTTGGAGGGTTGTCTAAATCTCCAGCAGCTGGCTCAACCACACATCGGTCATCTACCAACCTGCAGACAGACACAGAACAGGAAACATGTCGTCAACAATGGTGTCACTCAGAGGGACAGTTAACAGATTCACCCACAGTTTGGGGTGAATTACTGACAACATCACAACCAGAAAACATTACATACTTTACATACTTTTCTTGTGCTTATTTCTAGCTGCATGTTATACAGCAATTATATACATATAAAGCAATTAAAGTAGTTTTGTGTGATTCACAGTTCAGAAAATCCTTTATCTTATTAAGGGCTTTGGTGAGGCTCTTCAGTTCATCCTTTGTCTGAAACAAGCACATTAACCTTTTTTACCATCCAGGTAAAACTAAATATGTGAATTTTCACCAGATCCCACATGTAAAAATCACCAAGTATTAAGACATGACATTAACTGGGACTCAAAAAGAAAAGAACATGAACTAAAATCTCATGTTTTAGGTGCTCGGGTGCTCTGCTGATGAAAAATCACCCTTTAAAATTCATGTCAAGGACCTGATGAGAATGCAAAAAGTCAGGGCCTTAGACAGGCTTAGAGACCAGTCAGCAGCAGCCAGGTAACCACTGCTTGTTATGGAAAAAATCCCCAACCAGAAAGCAAGTTTGATGTTTGTCACTAGGAACTGCCAAAGCCCAAGTCACTAGGGAAAAAGCTGTATTCTCTAACTGGTTAGCCGGTGATTGCTGGCCATAAAGAGCCATGCAGTGCTGTACCAATAATAATAGTTTGCCACAATCACCTGTACCACCCTGCCGTGGGAGGTGCCCACTCCCAAACACTCGCCTGCTTTCAGTGTCTTTTTCCAGTTAATGAATACACATCCTTTTTTTTTTCCCTGGTGACCATAGACAGCTGAGGGCGTCGCTGAACCGTCTCTAGGCCTGTGCGACTGAGGCTGTAGGGTTTTTTTGGTTTCAGAAATATGCAGCTCTGTAGTTTGAAGGTTGTAGAGACAACTTTGTAGACACTGTAGAGAGTTAGTCACATGACCTAACAAGCTGAAACGACAGTCGGGTTGAAGGACAGTACTTTGGGGTTTTATTGAAATGCTTTTCCAATTTATATCTTTTTTGGTCTTTTGAACAAGAGTGGCATTATTAGATATACAAATAAACACCTGTGTTTTGCAAGGTTAAATAATCAATTAAAAACAAACTTGGAAAAAATAAGTAGCTAACTATACGTGGCATTTACTTTGTATCTCTAAAATGTTTAAAAAAAAGTCCAATACAATCCTGTTAACGAAACCTTAGAAATACAATGGAACTTTAATAAATAAATAAATATAACACTTGTCAGTGCAGCTACGCAGAGCTCAATACCGATAAACTGATTTCCAGTGAAATCTGACAAAACAACCGGTAGCATTTGGTGACAGGTCACTGATTAAAGCTTCTTCTCCCACAGATGGTCTAATTTGGAAAGTTCTAAGTAGGGTGTGAAATGTCTTGTTGATGTGTTAAACAGCAGAAGTACAGTCATTTTAAGAGATGACAGGAAGCAACACTCTGCAGTCTCGTGAAGAAGTTTGTGGTAACTCTGCATCTATTTTTAGACAACTTTTCTCATTAAATGGGTTGGAGGTTTTCAACCAGTGCTGCCAAGACACAAGCTGTGAGCGGTGACTCCGCCCACATCGATACAGATTAAACTGATCGACAGCATGAAAAGTGTTCAAAACATCTGAGAGCACTTTATAGTCCTACATTGTTTTCTGTTAGTTTCCTGACATTAACCTAGAAATAATAGGCAGCTTAGATGATTTAGAACCAAACAGAAGAATAACAATACTGGGACTGACCACGCTAACTCCTTTGTACAACCTCCCAGTCACACTTCTTTAGATATCAGTGGGTATGTGTCTACAGTGATGTGAAACAGAAAGGTTTCATAGGACTCGGTTCAGCAATGCAGTTCTGTGAATAAGAACGAGCGATGATTCAGCACTCAGCACCTTTAGCAACAAGTTCTCTTTTTCTGTTTGACAGTCTCTCGTAGTGTTGTGGAAGAACTTTAATCCGCTCTTCTTTACAAGGATCTCTTGATGTTTGTGGGCAGTTGTTTAAACACAGCTCTCCTAAGGTTGAGGTCTGGACGTCTGACTGGGCCACTGCAACACCTTCATACTTTTCTTTTTTCAGCCATTCTGTTTGCTGCTGTGCTTGGGATCATTATTCTGCTTCATCGCTCACTTTGTGCCAAGCTTTAGCGTTTGGACAGATGCCTCACATTTAGAATATGCAGGAATACAGATGAGCGATTTTTTCCTTTTAGTCCTTAACTGCAATTTTCTAAAAAGCCGTAAGCCCCCAAAAATGTTAAAAATTAAAATAAAAAAAATAAAAACAAAAGATTAACTTGCATGTAAAGAAAAAAAATACAAAATGAAAAGGAGTCTGCTTTTTTTCTCCTCTCAGACACTGCTGTTTCAGTTTCTTCAGTTGCACTTTCCATATGTTGAAACAGTATTTAGGCAGACTGGGCAAGCATGTTGATTTAGATTGATACTGATTCATTAGCATATGCACAGTGGTAAGAACAACAGAGACTGCTGCACACATTTTGTGACTCCAACGGTAATTTTACATGCACAGTTTTTTGTGCAGTGTGAGAACATTTCTATACCAATATTAGAGGATTAGTTTGTTCCAGACAAACAAGCCATATTTGCCATATTACTTCTACCATGTTTTGTTATGATAGAAATGATGTCCCTTTATCTATTTTTTATTCACTTCACTTTTAAAATCTTTCTAACACACACAGTGAAAGTGATTTAAGTTTTGGAACACGTAGCAACGATATATATTACTTTTTTTCTTTTATTTAGGAGTGTTCGGAGCCTGTATAAAAAACATATCAATAAAAGTTGTATTTCCTTTAGTTAACCGCCGTGACACGCTCACTGGTTTGTGCAGGCACATTATGAGGTGTTATTATAACAGTTTTCACCATCACCATCTTGGCTGATCTGAGTGAAAGTGAGGCACACACAGTGGCTAACATCTTGTGATTAACATGTCTTTTGCCAATAAGCACAAGTTAGCTAGTTCTCCTTTTGAACCCATGAATTAGCATAACTGACTAAATAAACTTCATATTTAAATGTTTTCTGGGGTGAAAGGAGCCATTTTCCCATAGAATACAACACAGTCTATGGACAACATGTGCAACCAGAAAAGCTACTGTTGGCCATTAAAGATAAAGGAGGTTTAAGGCATTTTTTAAACACTGTCATTAGTAGTATTGTGATAGTGGAAAACATGGTATAAGAACTAAAAGAACATGTCAAAAAATGAGTCCCAGTGAGAGGCTTCCTCAGAGTCACAGTCATGATTAGATTACACGTTTCTAAGGAAGGAAGTCCACGAACCCACGGAGAAAAACAGGATTAGCTGATCCTCAAAATGGACCAAGAGGTTTCCTCACTGAGAGACAGAAAAGAACTAGACCACACAAACATGACTAAAGAAATAATACAAGATCAAATACTTGGATAGGCTAAGACATGCAGAACAGAAAGAGAAGGGGACTGCTAAAGAAACATTTGGAAGGAGTGGGGGGTGGGGTATTTAAGCCTTGGGGGTTGTAGCTATGGAGCTGGAAACTTGCAGTGAATGGAGTTCACCCTGTCCACTAAAAGGTAGCACTGATTTCTTCAGAGACATGCTCCACCCTCTGCTTTGCATCTTTGTGGTGAAGGATTCAAATTGGAACAAGATAATGAGCCCAAACGCACCACAATGTCCACATGTGGAGACCAAAGTGCAGGGTAATGGCATCAGCTGGGTGCTGCCCATTAGTCTACCAACATATAACACTGTGTCTGTGTGTATTTGCTGCCAAAACAGGCACAACTAATCGAGGCATGAACTCCACTGGATCCCTAAGGTGTGCTGTGTTACCTGTCACCATGTTAGCAACAGGTCCGTTAAATCATGTAGATTGGGAGGTGGGGCCTCCAGGACTAGACTTGTTTGTCCAGCGCATTTCACAGATGCTTAATTGGACTGAAATCTGTGGAATATGGAGGACAAGTCATCACCTGAAATGCATAGTTTTCCTCCTCAAAGTTCCTTCCGGAACTATTTTTGTTTTGTTGCAGGACACAATGTCCCGCTGAAAAAAGCCACACCCACCAGGGAACGCTAAAGGGTGTGTGTGGTCTACAATAGGCACTGCGTGTCAAAGTGACATCCACATTAATGGCAGGACCCAAAGTTTCCCAGCAGAACACCGTCCAAGCCATCACACCTCCTCCGCCAGCTTAGCTCCTTCTCATAGTGGTGTTTCTCAGATAACACCTGGTAACGCACACACCTGACCATCCACGTGATGTAAAAGAAAGCGTGATTGATCAGACCAGGCCACCTTCTTCCACTGCTCTGTGGTCTAGTCCTGATACGTGCCCATTGTTGGTGCTTTCAACCATGGACAGGGGTCAGCATGGGCACCCCGGCTGGTCTGTAGCTATACAACCCCATGCACAACAGAGTGTGCTGCACTGTGTATTCTGACACCGTTCTATCAGAACCAACATTAACTTCTTGAGTATTTGAGCTACTATAGTGTGTCTGTCAGATCAAACCACATGGGCCTGTCTTCGCTCTCCATCTGCATCAGTGAGCCTCGGCCATCCGTGACCGTGTCACTGGTTCAACACTATTTCTTCCCACTGCAGACTGGGAACAAGAGCTGCAGGTGTGTAGTTGCTCTGACCCAGTTACAAAGTATTGACTTACTCCCTAATATATCTCAACCACTAACAGAGTTTGGGGTGAAATACATGAAATGACTTTGACTCATTTAGTCTGGCAGTGAATTTCAATAAAAGCAGGACTCACAACCAAATCCAAGATGGATGTCACGGTGTCGTGACATCCATCTTGCACATGTACCAAAACAAAAAAAACCTCTGCAACATATTTCAACCTTCCTTGAAGTTTCAGCAGATTACAAAACCTCACTAAGTAAGGTGATGGAGCTCTAACTTTCCATAACCAAATACAGCTTCATCCGTTGGGTCTGTCTTCTCTGTTTTTGGTGATTTTTGTGTTAAATATGACTATTTAAGGATCTGCTGCTGACAGCTGACTATTCAGAGCATGACTCTGCGTGTGCGTGTGCTCATTAGAGTAAATCCCTGTTACTATCGCTGTTTAGGAAACACCAGGAGACAGACATACAAAGACCTCTGGCAGTCTGACACACACACGCATGCAAATACACACATGTATTTGCATAACTTCATTTCAGCTTATAAAATATAATTATCTTCACCTTAAATGATAAAATCTTAACAATGAAATGCTTTAATTTACTTTATGAAAATTGCTTCACTTAATCTGTGTAAAGAGATTTGACTACAAAACACAGACGCGCGCGCACACACACACACACACACACACACACACACACAAACACACACACACACACACACACACTTTCATGCACTAAGGCTGCAGACAGCGGGATTACTTTTGCACTTTAACTACTTTCAGCAGGACAGCAGGTGTGTCACACATCCTATTGTAGGGGCTCCTTTGTGGAGATAAAAAGCAATTCCCGTTAATGTAATCATTCCATTTAAGAATGAATACCTGGTTTAAAGTTAATTTTAAGTTAAGTCTCCAGGAAATGTCCCCTGCAGTGATGGAAACATGTCTACACCTGGAACACACTGACTCACTGATTCTCCATCTGCTTGTCTTTGATCTGAAGGAAAATCTTGAAAAGGTGATCTCACCTTTATCATGACTCTATAAAATGACACACTCATCATTGTTGTGCATTATTATACTGAGTTTATAAAAGAAGCTTGTTTTGAAGCTCTCTCATAGCGACCATCATTATCTGAATAATATTTTGCATCGTGGTGCAAACTAAACCACAACCTGTAGACAAATCAGGTGTCCGCAAAATGACTGTGAAAAGCTCCAACGTCCACGTATTTGTGGCTCATCAGTCACAAAGCTGCTTTTATAAGCTCACTTCAAACAAACAATCAAACTGAGGAAGGATGGATGGTGTGCAGAGGCTACTGTCGTGTTCGTTCATTCATTTGTTTACTCAGCTGAATGCCAGTGGGTAGGTACACAAATCAGGTTTAGTTCACACTAGCAAAAGTTTATTCACCCTTACGTGACAAAGCCAGAGGTAAAGCAGAAAGAAACGAAACCTTTTCTTAGTTTACCCCGAAGATTCATGATATCTAACGAGCTTGGAAAATGTCCGCACCATGTATCTTTTATTATCTTTTACGTTCTTTCTATTATATTTTGTTTTCCTGATTCTGTCTTTCCCTCTTTTCCTTTCTCTTCCTGTTTTATCGTTCTCCTCTTCCTTTTCATTTTGCATCTTTCCCTTTTTCCTTTGTCTTTTCTTTCCATCTCTCTTTCCTTTGCATTTTCCAATCCTCTCTTCTTGTCTTTCTTAAAAAAAAACTGTTCCTAGTTTTGAAAAATGTCCTCGTTTGCCTCTTTTTGTTTTCTTTTCTCCTTTTTTTTCTTCTGGAGCATCTACTTCCTTTGATTTCCAGACATCCTCTTTATGTTTCTTTCTACTCTTGAGGTGGGATTTTCTTCCCCCCCAGTGATACCGCCATAACTACAAAAACAGCCAATCAGTCCCTTTGTCTGCCTCACAGGTGCGTGCATGTCTTTCAGGACGTCTGTGCTGTTGATTGCTCCATTCACACAAACTCAGGTGTGTTGACTTAGCCGCTGAAGTGCTCTGCACCCCTACAACTGACCACATTTTAAGAAACAACATATTTCAGGACTCACATACAAAGGCCTTCACACAGCCTATCTAAATAAATCCAATCCCTGAACCCCCCAATTTTTTTTTAGCTTGCTGCTATTAAGAGATTCCCTTTTAATTTGCTTATAGTGTAAATAGGATAAAATGAGTATAAACTGTAGATTATGATGGTAGAAAGTCAGAAATCTGCGATGCACCCAACAGCAGTAGATCAGAGATGTTGATTAATGAAGTCCACTGATCTGAAACTGACTATTTATTTAGCAGTCTAAGCAGAGAGGCCTAGACCCCATCTCACAAGAGCCATGAGGTCTTTTCTCAGTTAGATATGCCTGAAACACTTCATCTAGAGGGCACCCAGCACACATCCTGGTGCTTGAACCACCACAACTGCATCTCTATTCTGAGCCTCTCCTTCACGACCAAGGCCCTCTGCCAATCTAATACTGAGTACTGCATCTCTCCTGTTTGTCAGTCTTATTTCATCAGTCACACTCACAGCCGTAGGTGAGAGTAGGAACAGAAATTGAGAGCTTTATTTTCAAACTCAGCTCTTTTTTTTTTTTAACCAAAATAAACCAACACAGCATCCACATCCCTGCATGTTTTCACCAGCCCACATGTCAAACTCCACCAAAATATGAAACATGAAGAAAGTAAAAAAACAAAGAAAACAAAACAAAAACCCCACGAAAACTATTTACTGCCCTAAACACAGCTCACTGTCATAATACTTCATAAAACTGAGTTCCTTTCAGACTTCCTTCCATCCCAGAGATTTCCCCTTGACTGGCTTTGGGACGCCAGAGCAACTGGAGGCAGCGGCCGGATGGAGCTCTGGGTGGTTCTGCTTCAACTGCACCCAGTCAGGCGTGGAAATGGTTTGATTGATAGATAAAAGTCTTTTTTAACTTTGCTTCTTTGAGATGGAGAAAATTTTAAACGCAGTATGTTAACAGTATTTAGGCCAAGGCAATAATTGTTTTTTGTTTTGTTTTTTTGTCCCTCCTTCTTCTGCTGCAGGAAGAGAGACATTTAAATATGGATCCAGGTATTTGAATAAACACAGATGTTTTCCATGTTTCCCTCCCAGAAAACAGCAAATGAACTGGCAGGCCACAGGTTTCAATGATGCTGAGTGACAAATCAAATCTCAGTTACGCCTTTCAGTTTTTAAACCAAGGAGACCAGATCCTTTTCCAAAGTGACTTTAGTAAACTCAGCTGCAGACAGAAGGCTAAAGTGCAGCAAGTGAACACAAAACACAGGGTTCTGGGTTGTTGACCCAGTGTTTTCAGTTTGTTCATGTTCTCTGCTTATTTTCCACATGTTCGCATTTCCTGTTTTATTATTTTAGCCATCTGTCTGTGTGCATTATGTTCTGTTCCACTTCCTACGTATCATTAGTTAAAGTACTCACCAGTTTCCAATGGTTATGATTAGCTAGTGAATTTAAACCCTCAGTTCCCTCAGTTAATGGTCTTGTCATTGTTGTTGCCAATCTGAGTGAGCTTCAGTGTGTTTCCAGTTCAGTTCAACTAGTCATGCAGTCGTTCAGTCAGTCTATCTCCTATGTTCTGTTCATCCTGTCCACATAATAAATACCAGCCTGCGTCTGGGTCCTCTCTTCTCCACATCCACACAGCGACGCCCTGACAGTAATATCTCAGTGAAACTGGTGAGTAGTCCAAAGTGCTGATTCTCAAGTGGCATCATTTGTGGGTTCATTGGCACCTTGAAAGTCACCTAGCCATCATGTGACTTATAAGAGCAATATAACAGTCAACAAGTGGATGAGTGTTAAGTGGTCTGTGGTGAATCGAAGCACTTAAGCCTGATTTAGACCTCTGTGGCAAAAAAGAGCCTATGACACAACCCATGTGAGCGGCTGACATGGTTGCCAGGATTTATGCTTGTGCATTATGTGTTAATTACTGTGTGGTTGTATTCTGGTGCTTATATGAAGTAACAGCCAATAGAAACAACACGTGTTGTGCTATTTTTCTCTCAAATTGTTCCACTTCTTTGTATACTCCCCCACATCAATTCTGATAGTTTCAGCAATCTCCTTCCAGGATTTTGCTGATTTGTGAGTCCTCATGATTAATTTTCTTATATTGAGAAGATGATTGTTATTCTCTCACTGATAAATTCAAAAACTGTGGTGAAAAAGTCGCAAGAAGTTCACAGGAGGACTAAATGGTCCTGAACAGGCCGGTCACAACAGTTGCGGGCTGCGTCATGCTGAAAGTTTTTCCTTCCCACTGTCGCCACGTGCTTGCTCAAAAGGGGTTGTCTGATTGTTTGGTTTTCTCTCTATTTTTGTAAGTTCTTTAACTTACAATATAAAGGGCCTCGAAGTGACTGTTGTTGTGATTTGGCGATATATACATAAAATGGAATTCAATTAAAACATCTTTTATTCCCATTTTTTATTTCTGTTGGAACCCATAACTAAAACGTAAAATGTAATCACGATGAAACTGCAGTTTTTGCTTCTGTAAAGGTAAGAACGGGTATTTTACCAAAAAATTGGCTAAAACACTCAAAAAGCCTGAAGCATCTCTGCATATGTCCTTCAACTATTCTTGTAGTGGAGAGTGTTAGACTCAGAGAGTGCCACTGTAATTTCTGTTGTTGTTTTGCATACCAGAAAAATTATAGTTTTGTCGTGATACTTCAGCTCATTGTTCTCATTACTCACCACCTGCTTTGAATTAGTGTGCAGGGAGGAGAGCCGGAGATGTTTCAACATTTACGTAGCATTCCCCTGTGAGCATCACATGATCGCAGTCTGACACGTTGCTCTCACAGTGTTTATTTAGTAGATCTGTTTTCTGGGAAGGAGACAACTAACTAATCTCTCTGCGAAAGCGTGGATGACATGTGTCTCCAGTGTGTTGTTAGTAGTTGTACTTTACTACCTTAGCAGCTCAGTGCTTCTCTACTGTTTGAATCCTGTTTGTGTTGTTCCAGCTGAATTTGACTGTAGGGAAACCAGTAGGTTCATCCACTCGTACTTCACTCACTGTCTCACCTGGCAGGAACTCCCTATTCAAATGTCTCCCTCCCAAAGTAAAGAGTGAACAGAAACCACATGCATACCAAAACATCAAAATGTGGCCCTTAAGGTATATAAAATTGTTATTCCAATAAGGGATTTTGTATTACATACTCGTATTTCTCTATTTGGTTTTTTTTTTTTTTAGTTTTTGCTTTTTTTATCCTTTATTGTCCCATGTCTGTTTTTGTTCTGGTCAATTTCTATCATTTTCCTTCTATGCTTTCCTGGCCACGTCTCCCCAGAAAGAGATTTTAATCTTAAAGGACTTCCTGTTTAAATAATGGTTCAATAAAATGTGAAAACAACTGTGGGTTAAACCCTCCATCAAACAGATAAATGTTCAACTCTGACCGTGTTTTTGTTCTCTTTCACTGCAAGACTTTGAGGTGGGTCAGGTTCCTTTTGTTTGATTAAAGGGGTGGAGGAAGTGCAGAAATATTTACCTTTCTCTTGTCTAAGATGCTAGCATAGGCGAAACACTGAACAGTTAGCATGTTGACCGTAGTGTGTAATGCTTATCCAAACCACAGACAGTTAGGGACTTGACATCATTGATATCCTTTTGATATAAAGGTTACATGGAATGAAAATATGGATAATTGATGTGGTTACATTTTTACATTTTATAGTGTGGGACTATACTAAAAATGTTTTATGGGGCCCAGGAGATTTCTTTGTTACAGTACCATAAGTGGACACTAGGATAAAGTGGCAGTAAAGGGAATTTCACATTATTGTGGAAAATTAGTGTGTAACTAAAATTCAAACTTTTTAAATGTATACTAGAGTCACCTTCATATCTGATAAAATAAAGTCCCAACACTCTCATTTCCCAAATCTGAACATTTGTTGACTTTTGTTGTTTTATAATGCGATAAACTAAATATGTTGGGGGTCACATCCACCCAGTCACACCAGCACTTCCTTCTAAGCTTTTAGCTTCCTAGCTAACATTCATACTGGATGAATCAGAGAGCAACTTGGGGTTAGCATCTTGTCCAAGGATACTTGGCATGCAGACTGAAGGAGGCAGGGATCAAACCACTAACCTTCTGATCAGTAGATGACCTACTCTACTCCCTGAGCTACAGCCTCCTGTTAGCTATTAAAATGATAGGGTGTGAATTTGGACGTGTATGAAAGGAAAGGTGCAGAGTTTACTAGAGTCCCCGGGATCATGCATAGACTACATGGACCATATGTGTTGGTTAGTGAAGTCCCATTCTGAAGTTTCAGTGTTGACTGCTGTTGTGTTGACTATTTGAAGCCAGACGTGACCATGTTTGAATGAGAGGACAGACTGCTGTCAGCCCATAATGTTAGCACTGAAACTGTAGAGTACTAATAAAATGTGCGAATTTTGCTCCCCTAAACTGAATTTGTTGACAAACTGTACCTCACAGCAGGCCATGTTTATTTTCAGACTACTCTACCTGAACGCTTCCAATGCTTTAAAAGGCACCAGCAACACAAATAAATGTTACCGAACTCACTCCTGGAAAGGTAAAGCCATCAGATAGTAAGCAGTTACAACTGCCTGTGCTGAAAAGCCTGTCAGCTAAAAAAAGCCTGCACAGTTAAAGGATATAGATAAAGATAACACCAAAACAGTATTTCGTACCAGGTTATAAACATTCTCTTTAACACTGTAAAGCCGGACGTTTTCATCTGGGACTATATGGGGATTTTCTTTTTTAGACTCTGCCTCAACTGCCATTGAAGAAAGTGAAGTTTTTTCTGTTGCACTTCCTATTTGGCTTCTTTTTCAGCCCTGAAGAATAGAGGTAGACCCCTTACAATGTTCAAACTACCTGCCTAATTTTGTCTAGCTCCCCTCACGAATCGGTGGGCAAAACATGACTCTTGCCTGTGACGTCACCATAGCTATTAAAGGGTGACCTATAGTTTTTATTGTATTTGTTCAGATCAGTGGGGCAGTCAATGAATAAAGCTGTAAAGGTCAAGACTGAGTTAAATTCAAAGGAGTGGGTGTAAGACCATGGTACAGGAAACACACACACAAGCGCTGGTACATATGTCTTTGTGAGGACTCTGTGACATAACACATTCTCAAGACCATAACGCAAAAATGAAAGCCTCCCTATTCTTACTGAATACTGATTCTAATCTAAACCTGAAAAACAAATCTGAACCTAAAGAAAGCGATGACCAGACACAAAGTCCTCATAAAGCTAACATTAAAACCAGCAGGGACAAACGCACAAACTGGCAATGGAAATCTCTCTTGGACATGCCGAGTACCACTTCCTTTTCCTGCCAAGCAATCAGACAGCGCTGCCACTACCCTATGCAACATGTTTGTGTTAAAGTTTGTGTTGGAGATAGTGAAACATCAGCAATTCCAGAAGACTGGACAATATTCGGAAAAAGATGATCTCATTTCTGTTGAACTTGTTCTTGTTTTTTTACTTCAATCTTCTGGAGTTTTTGAATTTTATTGAAATAACACATATAAGAGAAAGTTAGTAAAAATCAGAAACTACTAAAACATAAATTAATGTTTTCCTGGTTGCACTCCTCTTTTGATGTAGTTGATAACAAACGTAACATACCGGCAGAAAAGCTGGTAGGTGTGTAATGAGCACATTAACTCTGAAGCAGCCTTCATGCACGACTTCCGACCTACAAAAGGCTTTAGTGGACTTTAGCTGCAATGTGTATTTTTGAAACCCTTTTGACAAAGACAACATGCTTGACACACTTCATAGTCAATACTCTGTGAAATGCTCCAGAAGCATTTAGGTTCTTAACAGGGATGTACTGATTGTTGAAATCTCTTATTAAAATATATGGTTAATGTCATTTGGGGGTTTATTTGTTTTTGTGACTAATTTCACTCATTTTCAGTACAGTCCTTGTACATTTCCAAAGATTTTTTTTGTTTTATTTATTTTATTTTATTTGTTACATAACTTGACCCAGATATTCAGTAATAAAAGGTCCCTAACGCAGGGGATGAATCGGTGTTTACACATAACAGCCAATTTGGCAAAGTTGCCAAATTTTAAACTGTATGTTAAGGCAAAAAAAAAAAACCCTACAAAAACCTACAAAAACTTTTAATGATTCGAGAACTCAGAAGAACTGTTTGACAGCCATGAAAATAGTATTTTTGCACCAACAAGGAAATTCCCACAGAGCTATTAGCTGGAAAGCGGACAAGTGGAGGACCAAAGAAGTGGCAGGACTGAAGCTCTATCTACAGCTGATCACACAGGAGGTGAGGGTAGGGATGTCACTGAGCTTATACTTAGGCTACCTCTCAACACAATAAAAACACAGTGATACATGTTTTGCTTCTGGCCCTAGAGTTGATCCAATTCTACCTACTGTTTGCTGAAGCGTCTACAAGTGGTCTCGGGAGAAGGTTGGCTGTCAGGAAGCCATTCTTAAGGAAGCAAACCAAGGCTGAGGTATGCCAGTTACTGTGACAACAACTAAACTGAACATCGGTAATAACACCTTTTAAAGTCTCATGAATCTAAATTTGAAATTTTTAGTTCAAATTGTCATCGAGATGTATGGAGGACGTCAACAGGAAAGTACAACAGCCATCCAGTAAAACAGTGGAGGCTCTGCTATGGTTTGGGGCTACATGTCAACCAGTGGTGTTGGAGATCTTTTTCAAAACTGATGGAATTATGAATTTACTATCAGTACCATCAGATTTTGAGGCACCATGCAATACCTACTGGAAAGCATCTGATTGGCAAGAGTTTAATTTTTCAGCATGACAGTGATTCCAATCACACTGGCAATACAGTTAAAGCATATCTGTATTTAAAAAATACTGAGTCATGGATTGGCCTCCCCAGAGCCTGGATCTCAACATAATTGAGAAGCAGTGGGATCATCGTGGGTTTGACACAGAATGGAACAAAAGGCAGCTAAGATCCTAAAAAGCCTCTAGCATAGACTGAAGACTACTTAAAGAAACTACAAGAAAAAACACCCACTTCTAACTGTCTGACCAAAACATAAAGAAATAGTAGTTTGCTCAAGACTTTTGCAAAATACTATAACTGCATCTCTTCTTAATACTTGGATGTATTTATTTCTTTTTTCTGTCCAAATGCCTAAAACCGCCGCCACTCAAGGGGCCTCACACCAGGACACTAACTCTTGCAGGTAACTGAAGCTGATTAATGACTTTTAGCAAATGTCTAACTGACAGCCCGGTCATCAACTTGCTTGCTAAAGCAACAGAAAGACAGACTTGTCAGGTCAGGCAGAGATGCTGAAGGTGGTGCTGCTGCATTGTCCCACAGGTCCCATGGTGGCTGCTGAATTTTTAGGCATTTCTAGAGCATCAGTAGGACTTAAATGAGCCAGCATTACTGTGGTTTACATTACTGTTGCATCAAATTTGATCAAGTATGTGAGTTAAAGTTTTAAAACAGGTTCAGCAACATCAGTATCACAAATTTACTCTTGTAAGAACATTATTAACCATCTGACTTTTGAGTAGGTGGGATCTCATGCTGCCCTGGTGATAGGGATCTGAACGGGGTCTCTCATCCAGACTGTTTTGTCCATGTGTCGCCTTACAGATGTGAGGTATCACTGAGTGACCGTGGGGATTTCCTTCCCCCTGAAATAAAACAGGGGTGTGACAAAAGGGTCCAGTTTGACCCATTTGGATTCAGTGATGCGATTACGCCACTTTATAAAGTGTACTGTTACTGCTGTAGTGGTGATGCTAACACTACACAAGTCCCAGACCAGGAGGGCTGCTTTCCTATTAACCTCCATCAAAGCAGACATTAAGGCCACTGATGCTGGCCGTTAGAAAGAATTCAGGCTTACAGCACTTCCAAACTGGCTTCACTATTCAGACCTGAAAGCAACATCCATCCATAACATACACTCAGTGGGCCCAATACAATGCACCACTGTTGCCCTGCACCACCCGTTTTCAGTGGGTGTCACACATTCTCACACTGCCCAAACAAATCTCACACCAAAAGCTTCAAAGCCACTCCTTCATTAAAAAAATATGTTCAACAAGTTCTCTCAGCACAGGACAAAGTCTGGTATGTTTTCACAAAAACACACTTTGTTTGCAGGGAAAATCACACACACAGAAGCTTCTCCACAAAAACAAAAAACGCTCATATGTCTCCGTCCTTCTTTCAAACACTGACGAGCCTGTACACTTCTTCACCTCAGAGTCAGTCTATCATCTCTGGAGTTCTGGATAAAGCAATTCATCTCATGGACTATTTTTCCATCACCTGTGAAACTTTGCATCTGCAAATATTGTCTTTGCTCTTTTTTCTTTAACTGCAGGCTTTCTGCATTAAAGCAGCTGCTCCTGATGCACCTAGACCTATAAGAGTTTTAATTCCTCTGTTTCAGGCTTTTTAAATGACTCTACGGATATTATTCACAATCAGTGGTGGGCAGTATATCAGATATAGCAGTCATATTTTAACCATAATATGACTTTATCAAATAGTTCTACTCCAGTGAAGAGACAAATAAGAGGTTAAATTCATGATACTCCTGTGAGTCAGAAGCATTGTTGTGGATCTGAAGAGGAAACCGGCGCTGACAGTATACTCCGAATTTAATCACACTATTTATTAATCCACAACTAATTCACTTCAACAGGGCAAATATCAAAAACACAATAATTTGTGAAACATACATGTACCAGCAACAACTGCATATTTACACGATGGCATCATAGCATTGTCTTGATACATGCTCAGTCTTCCAGGTCAGAGTTTCTATATAACAGCTCTTACTGCAAACAATAAACTGTTATTACTATATTAGACAAGGTTGAACTAGACGTCCTAAAAGCCAGGTACACACAACTAAGTAACAGTGTATCAGATAGCGGTCCAGTCCTCTCTTAAAAAGCTGTAATGGTTATGATGGCAAGTGGCCGACAAGCTATTCTATTTAATTCCACTGAACTGTGTTGCATGGTGTTCTGTGTTTACAAGCATCAGCAGCAGTGCACCTGCTGCTATCAGGAGAGTTAGAACACAATGAATGAAGCAAAGACAAAAGCAGTTTGGACTTATTTCATGTCTGGTACTGCATCTTAAAAAAAAAAAAAAAGGTGCCAAATTATGGTCAGGCGAGTGAGCGCTGAGATGCTCCACTCACAATACGACCGCAACAGGCGGGTTTAAAGCTTGTAAGGAGGCTAATCCTGCTGCTGTCAGCTCCGGTTATATGACCAAACTAAACTGAGATGAGACTAGTGCACGTAAATCCGCTCAAAAAAAGAAGATTTCGTTATTATTTTAACGGTATTTATCTTGGTCATGTTGCGGGTTGTTGTTGTGCCAGTAAATATAAACCCTGTAACTTTATTTTTCTTCCATGCGTTTATTTGTTATGTTTTATTTTACAACGTTAAGAAAATAAGATTAAAGTTGCGTTTGATGTTGTCTGATGGAAGAATGCTTCCCAGTCTCTTCCTCGCGGGGACGGATAGTCAACAACTAATCATTCAACTCTGTGTCGGCTCAGCGCTGAGTACTGACACCTGAAGCCACGTGTCCATCTACAGAACCCATTTTAAACTCCTTATCTTCACATTTTAATGAAGCTGGGGGCTTCGATCAGGCTGTTAACGGATGTGTGCACAGAGAAGTACAATGGAGGTGTTCACAGTCATTTCCACAGCGCACAAGTGCGCACAGAACACATGACAGTGACGGTACACTCACCCCAGCGTGCTGATGAAGCCGTTCACCGTGCCCTCGGCATACAGGGATACAATATCCCCGATGTGGAGGAAGCTGGATGCAGAGTCAGACATTCTGCAGCTGATTTATTTCAACAGCGAGAGGAACCCGCAGGTAGAGCCGAGAGAGAGGAACCTTCTCCTCCCCTCCTGTCCTTTCCTCTTCTCTCCGTGTGTGGAAGTTCAGAAGCAGCGAAGAAAGTAAAAGTTTCCTCCTCGCATGCAGCAGCTGGAGTCCTGAGAGTTCAGAAGAAGCTCTTTACATTCACCCCGCTTCAGTCCTGCCGCCTTCACGGACTCACCGGCGGCTGCTGCATGACAGCGAACTGTGGAAGAAAAACACTTTGAAGGAGCTCGCAAACTTTTCACAACAGGAGCGCAACGGGGACCCACCGCTGATCCGTACCCGAGTCTGCTGAGAGGCCGTGCGGACCACCGGAGGAAACATCTGTGTGGAGATCGTGCCACAGGTTAAAGTGTTCACGCAGAGGCGCAGACACGCAACGCGAACCTGTTCAGTCCCTCCCTCTCAGTGTGTGTGTGTGTGTGGGGGGGGCCGTGCACGCTCGCGCGCTCACGCCGAAGACTCGGGTACTACAAACCAGGAAGTGAGTTAAGGCGTTGATAAGGCTGACAGACGGCTTCAAGAAAGGAAAATTGCACACACACACACAGACACACACACACACACACACACACACACACGGGTGTAGTGAACGCAACGCGAGCTCGGAGGCCGGTGTGAGGCGTGCACTGGCAGCCTGCAGGACGTGTCCGTGCGCTCCCGAGTTTGGTGACTTGTAGCCAGAAACGGTTCAAATCAAAAATCGGTCAGAATATTTGATCATAAATACAGCGAGGAAAAAAGATACAGATAAACTGGACCTCTTGTGCAACTCTGTGCAGTCACTGCATGTAAAAAGGCTGCGCAGAGTTCAGATGTTATTTTGCGATCAATAAAAGTTTTATAAAACTGTTTATGCAAGTAAAATTCAGAATCCTGCTTCTAAATGCTTGTATCATAACAACATACTTATTTGTAACACATCTAGTATAGTACAGGTTCACATTTTAACAAATAAGTAAAGCACATTTAGAATTCACCTGCCACTTCATTAGGTACACCAGTTCAATCTTTTATTAACACAAAGTATGCAGAAGAGCACCTCTGAACGCACAGTGCATTAGATCTTGACGCAGATGGGCTACAACAGAAGACCACACCATCTGCCACTCCTGTCAGCTAAGAACAGGAAACTGAGGTTACAGTTCACAAGGGCGTGAACTGATAGAAGGCCTACACTTTTAGTCTCTTAGCAACAAATGAGCCTAATTTAAATAGCACAGCCTACATGAACATTGTTGATGACTACGTTGGTCTTGATGGCTACTTCCAGCAGGATAAAGCACCGTGTCACAAAGCTCAGATCATCTCAAACTGCTTAAAGGTAGAGATAGTGTCTGTCTCCATGGAGACAGACACTATCTCTACCTTTAAGATTAGGCTTCAAATTTTCCTTTTTGCTAAAGCATATAGTTAGAGGTTGATCAGGTGACCGTGAATCATCCCTTATGCATACCCATGATGCACTGAGTGTTTCTTCTTCAGTCGCCTTTCTCACTCACCATGTGCTTATACATCTCTCTGCATTTAATCATAAGTTATTATTCATCTATGGGTCTCTTTCACAGCCTGGTTCTGCTGGAGGTTTCTTCCTGTTAAAAGGGAGTTTTTCCTTCCCACTGTCACCAAAGCACTTGCTTACAGGGGGTCATATGATTGTCTGGGTTTTCTCTGTATGTATTATTGTAGGGTCTACCTTACATTATAAAGCGCCTTGAGGGGACTGTTACTGTGATTTGGCGCTGTATAAATCAAATTGAATTGAATTCAGTTTCTTGAACATGACAATGAGGTCACTGTATGTCAATCCAATAAAGCACCTGTGGAATGTGGCAGAACAGGAGGGTCACATCATGAATGTGCAGCCGACAACTCTGCAGCAAATGTGCGAGGCTATTTTTGATTATGAAATATAATACCTGAGAAATGTTTCCAGCATTTTGCTGAATCGGTGCCATTAAGGAAGTTTTAAAAACAAAAGGGCTCCAACCTGCAATTGCAAGGTGTACCTGATGAAGTGGCTATGAGTGTAAATGTGTGGTGAGCAAAATACAATATTAGCATCCAAAAATAAAGTGCAGTAGAATAAAGTACAATAGCATGGAGTGGGTCTTAGCTGTGGTTAGCATTGAGGATCAACAGGAAAGAATCTCTGAGGATACAAAAATGGCACGATTCACATTTTGTTCCACAATATAATCATTACAAATTCAGTTATGTTTTATGTTTTTTAAAGTGTAAAAGAAGTCTCTATATTTAAAAAAATGTTGGCAATAAACAAACGTCATCACCAGCAACCGGAAGTCGGGTTATGATGCTGGATGTTCTGGACAATTTTAATCACCTGTTAGAAAAAACTCTTTGTAAAAGCAACAAAATCCATGAGTTTCTGATTTTTCATATGTTGTAGAAGAAAACATGAAAATGTCAACTGCAGGCATAATTTGTGGCATCTAAGCAAGAACATGCATGAAATGCAAACTTATTTCTGGGTTTCAGAGTTCCTCAAGTGGACATTAGAGACATTGCAGTTTTCAGTCTTCAGTCTTTAAATGTTAACTCTAACCAGCCATGTTTCTCTAAAGCCCACTGCTGTTTTATAGACTTCTAAATATTTACAGGGATCTTTTTAAATTCCTTTTGGAATATCCCTGGAACACATCTTTCAAATCATCCTGAAGTTTTCCAGCATCTGAGAAATTACTAAAATGTTTGTCTTCTTTTGTCAACCAGAACTCGATTTCCCCATCATTGTTATGCGACTGAAATTTAAACCATGACAACTTGTTTCTCTCAAAGATGTGAAATGCAGAAGTTTGTGGTTTGCTATTGTAAACCACAATTTTCCGTCACAAGACAGAAACACCCAGAAGCCGTGTTTTTACCCCACAGATGTGCAGGCAGAGTGTGTCTGTGGACTCCTGCTGAGTGGAGCTCCTCTTTTAACTGTTAAATGAGCAGGTAACAAGCTGTCTGATGTACTTCAGCTATGCTCCAGGAAACTTCACAGAGGTCTTATTCGCCTGACGGTTCACGAAGCACTGAACACCTCTGAAACACCAAGTATCTGCATAAAGAAAACAGACCAAAGTGATATCAAATAACAGCTGTCTGTAGCCTCGACTCAGTCTACCTCTGTAAAGAGAAGAGGAAAACAAGCAGGGCGAAAGACAGTCTTGTTCCTGATTGGCTGGCAGGTGTGACACGCTACACTGAGGCGACACAAACATTGGTTCCAGACCGCTGAACTGGTGCCCACATCTGAGTTTCAGGGATTTAAATGATTCTGTTGAGTAATGTAGAAATGCACAGTGTCATACCTGGAAGTGTAAATAACACATGAAAACATGAGTGAAGACCTTTATTGAACAATGCTTTAAAAAAACAACAACAACTTTAATATTAGCTCTTAAAATGCATCCAGGATTAAAATGCCAGCCTCATGTCTGTGGTTGTAATTTAAACAAATCTAATCGCAATGAACTGACAGCAAACAGGTGTTTTTTTATGTGGACTGTTAGGGTCATTTTTACCTTTAGCCTCCAGTTCATCTTCACTGGAACTGGATACATGTCACACAGGTGACGATTTATGATCTGCAACTTAATCCTGTCTATTTGTGCTAAAAACCAAACACCTGGATACTGAACCACACACACACACACACACACACACACACACACTGACTCACATCCCTACTGGCTGGTAATGGGATGCAATACCACAAATGACCACTAGGTCAAAGAGAGCTGTTTTCATGCATTATTGCTCAACAGATTTATATATTTAATCCATGTGAAAAAAAAAAAGCTCAGGCTTTAGACTCTGCCACCAAAACTTTTTATATTTGTTTTTATACAGTCATGTGTTGTAGGCACAACACAAACAATGAGGCACAAGCAGCACTGTGTCCCACCCCTCTGCTTCTGGAAGCCAGCCAGTCAGATTGAAATGGGCTTTAAGCCTGAATGGCTCATTTCAGACAGTGGATCAACTGAGGCGTCATGTTTTTAGTTTTTGCCTGTACATCCATGACAGCAACTGCTAATAGTTAATCAGGCACATTTTAGGCCCCCAGTATGACTGCTTTGCTCCTTTTAATGGCAGAAATCTAGCATAGACTCACAAGTGATTATTTGCAACTGCTGCAGCTGCAAAGGCTCCACTCACATGCAAAGTTGAATATATTAAAAATAAAAAAAAGGATGGTGACTTGTGTGTCCCAAAAAAGTGGAGAGAGTTTAAATAAAAACAGAATGCAATCAGAAACCTCATAACTCATATTTTATTGACAATTGAAAACAGAAAATATATCGAATGTTTAAACTAAGACAAAGTTCCATTTTAAGAAAAATATTAGCTTCTTTATGTCTCAAAAAAGTTGTGACAGGGCCATGTTCCCCACTGTGTAGCATCTCATCTTCCTTTAACAGCAGTCTGTAAAAGTGCGGGAGCCGAGGAGAGCAGCTGCTGCGTTTTGTTGTCACATTCTGGTCTGATAGAATATTTTAGTTGATCAGCAGTTTTGAGTTTTCTTTGGTGAGTTTTTCATTTCATGATGCACCAAATGTTTGGTGAGAAGTCTGTAATGCAGGCAGGCCAGATGAGGACCCAGTCCCTTCTTCTGTGAAGCCATGATGTTGTAATAGATGCAGTATGTGGTTTAGCATCGTTCAGCTCAAATGGGCAGGACATTCCCTGAAAAAGATGCAGTTTGATGGTTGTCACTTCCATAGGTGTTGTTGCTTTACTCAACATGTTTTGTTCTTTTTGTGTTTTGTTTAAAGGCTTTTTGGATTGATTAATAGTTGTAGTTTCAGAGGCAGTTATCCCTCCATGTGCTGTACGTAAATGCAAGGCAAACCGCAGCTGAACACAATAATAGTAATCAGTAGTCCATTCACGCCACCTCTTCCTGTCCATTTACAGATTTATAACAACATGTGAGTTTCCGTGGTCACGTGGTCGCTGGCCACTCAGTTTCAGTGGTCTCTGTGCTGACTGAAAAAATAAGGCCAACAATGCGTTTCTTTCTTCTCCCACTGGAACACAACTAGACTACGTTTAGGGGCAAACAGCAAGTCCTTGAGAATCTTTTGGTTTCAGGGTGAAATCCTGGTTTTGATTTAAGGTTTGGTTTAAGGTCACATTGAGATGAAAGGAAATCAATGAAGAGTCTTCTGAAGTACAGAAAACAAAAAGACGCTGGGTGTGTTTGTGACACCTGGCAGCGTCTGTCGTCTTTAAATAAAAATAAGGTTCTCTCAGAGAGACAAAAACTCATCTTACAGAGACACAATTCAATCAAACTGTGGTGTTTGGTGGTTTGAGCAGGTCGTTCCTCCCCACTATGTCCAAATTTCTACAATGACTGACTCCTGTTTTCAGCTCCTTTGTTTTCAAATGTCAGCCATCAGGGAGAAGCAAACATCCAAGCCAACAACCTCCCAGTTTGTGGATGCCCCAAAGAAATGAGCTTTCTGTGTGTGTGTGTGTGTGTGTGTGTGTGTGTGTGTGTGTGTGTGTGTGTGTGTGTGGCATAGTTGTGTTGACCATTTGAAGTAATGTGGAGTGGACAGATTTAGAAAATGGCATCTGTTTAAATAGAGAAAACTTTCCATCTGAACCTGAAAACACGCCACACTCCTCTCTGGAGGTTATGAACCCAGACGTGGGTGCTTATCTGGGGCAATGGGAGGGAGGAGAGCTGAAAAGCTCCAGAAGAAGATGAGGTAAAAGTTCAGAAAAGCCTTGTTGCAGTTTAGAGCCGGTGCATTTCGGTGCACAAAATTCACAGTTTTGGGGTCAGAGTCTGGGCCACTTTTGGTAAAGCAAAGGAAAGAAAAGACAAAACGACAATTATCTGTTAAAGTTTAAAAAAAGTAGTAAGTAGCAAAAGGTGTTTAATTTTCATTCTCATAAGACTGAAAAGGCAAGCACGTCAGCACACAGAGACTTCTGTCAGAAACAGTTTCAATCACAGGAAAGGATGATGTGAAGTACCAAACAGGCGATAATCCCCAGGGCTGAAAAATGAAGCCTGTGCAGAAGCGCTAAAAACCACAATTCTTCTAATGGACACTCCAAACGTGAGCGAATCCCCACAGACTCACACGTTAAAACACTCAGCTACACAGTCAGCTACAGAAAACCTTTGGTCTCTAGAGCTAATTACCCCCTTCATACCCACTGTATGGGGAGTAAATTAAAATATTTCATCCATTTGGATGCTGGTAAGGCTTAAAAGAAAAACTGGGTGAAAAGGATCAGATACCGAGAATACGTGAACATGACTTCACCCTCAAACAGGGAGAAAAAGAGTCAAAAAAAACATGAGATGAGCGGAGCACTTTCTTTGTGTCCATTAAACCTCTTTGCTGTGGCTTAATGGCACCAATTAGATTACTAGCTGTTTGCATGACGAATAAACTCCGAATATTGTAGTTGATGGATACGATTAAGCATGACTTTGAACTGTGTTTCAGTTTTTTGGTTGAAATGTGGCATTAAAGCCCAGAATTATGGACAGATGTGTCCTGTGTGAGGTTTGTTTCATAAATTAATGGTAGTTAATCTGGTAAACAGCTGATATTTTTATAGTTCTGCATCACTAATGACTTTACTCTGTTGTAAGAGTGAGTCCATGCAGCAGTTTCCTCTGTGCTGTTAAGTACTTTTTAACCATGTCACATAAATGCAGCAGAAATAACTGGAAACATTTGGGCCCAGAAACTGGAGCATGCAGACTAAAGGAGCCGGGGGTCAAACTGATTTCTCTAGCTGTAATTTAGGGCATTTCCTACACCTCTAGTTGATTTACTGTGGCTATAATCTGCTGATGAGTTCGTAAACTTGTAGCTTTTCCCCCTGTTTGGTTTCTTTTTACAGAGAAAACTCCAAAGGAACTCCAGGTGAACCAAAAGATGTTACTGCAAACCACCTGAGAACATGTACTCCTCTTACAGGCCAGGTGTGTTTGGGGCAGGAACAAGACAGGAAGAAGCTGCTGTGTTTGGACCAGTGGATGATGCTGATAATGTACTCTTCCTGTGGTACTCCATTGCATCCCAGGATACAAAGTATACCTGGCAATCGAAAGGTGTTTATGCAGTTGTCGGGTCACTTCCTCCAAAGGGTCTTAGCACAGCTGATGGACCAAACAGCAGAGGTGTGAAAACACTCAGAAACATTCAGATATTGACATACAGCTCATTTCCAAATAAAGAGATGGTGAACGAGGTAAATCAGACACGACAACAGCAGTTCACTCTGTGTCTTCTGCAGAAAATGTTTAGCTGTGGTTGAATCAGCCACAGAAATCAAAACCTGAATGATGCACTGAAGCAGTGCTGTGCTTAGTTTATGGAAACAAAGACCAAAGAAACATCAGTCACTGAACATGAATCTTTAAATTTCAGTTAAACTTCAAAGTCCCAAAAGCACATTGGGATTTTGAACACAGGTGGAAAAAGTTGGGCTTCCATAGAATCCTGATAGAATGAGGCTGTCAGAGGAGCATGGACTGGGCTGATGGATATGGTATCATTTACATCAGGACTTTGTGGAACAAACATCTGGGCTTTAAGATTCTCCAGAATGTTTCAGTGCGTGACAATCGGCTGGCGTCGTGCATCTTCATGATGAACGTGGTCTCTCCCCCTGAGGATGGACAGAACACATGGCCTGGAGGTGCTGGTGGACAGGGACAGTGTATTAATGAGGACAGATTGGATGTTTTTTAAATATTTGAGGTCAGCTGCAGGATGCTTCACTCCAAGCCAAACATGACTGTCAGCCTGGGAGATTTAAATCGGATTTAAGGGAAAGGAGGAATTTCATGCTCTGTTGTTTCACACCAACATTTTCCACCGACTTTCTCTCCCATATAAGGTTTGCATGTGTGTGTGTCCGCTGACCCGTGCTGCCCTCCATGTCTTCCACTGGAGAGACTGACAGCCTTATATAGAGCTGCAGGAGCAGAGAGGACAAAGTAGGACAGCGAGTCCGCATGCAGCTCCTGGACTCACCTGATGGCCGTCTCTGTGAGGACCTACAGCCTGTCACAGTGCTGGCTCCGCCTGTAGCTGGTTGAATTGGAGCAACCAGACGCTCAGTATGAAATGCTTTATTATTACTAATTATTACTATTACTGCCGCGCTCCTTTCAAAAGCAATCAGAGATCGTAGGTGTGTCTTTTCACAGTCCATCATACTGAAGATGTTCCTGCATTTCCCATAATCACATCGCCACAGTTTGAGGGTTCAGACTCGGTTTCAGGGTTGTGGTTAGATTTAGGTTAGTGCAGAAGGCCTCAGAAGATCAAATATGTCTATCAATAACATAATGAGAACATGTCACTGCACAATCATAATCTGGGAAGATAAGGCTTAATTCTCTTTATTTTCATGGATTACCATTTTCATAAGACAGGGTGGGTGACACTCTCACACAAAGAGTTTAATTAGTCCACTAAACAGAAACTTTATATTCTAAATCATAAAGCAAGACACTTAACCGGCAAATTCCTCCAAATCTTCACATTAATCTAAAGGGGTTAAATAAATAAAGACCACCAGGCCCTCTGGATGAGAACGAAGACCTTCCAATCTTTGTGCATAACTTGCAGTGCTGGGTTTGACCTGTGAACCGAGTTCTTCAGAGAAACAAGCTTCTATTCTGCTTCTGTGAGAGAATCAAGTTTCATTTTCTTTATCATCATTTGGCATCTAATCAAATTCCCATGTACTTCTAAAACTCGAGGGAAGTGTTGCTCAAACATTTACTGGCACGCTTCATATCAAAAGTTTAAACAATGTAATGCCCCATATCCCCCATATCAGTCTGTGCAAATTTAAACCAGTGAAACAAAATCCAAGATGAATTTCAGTGAAATGAATCGGCACAAAACCAGGAGCACAGAGCAAACTCTTTTGGGCATCTTTTTTCAATGATCCTCGCGCATTAATCCAAAATTTTCCCTGGTTGTTCACACCTTCAGTGACTCACAGTCAGAGTTTAAATGGTCGTAAATGTTATTTATCTTCATTAGAGGGAATCAGTGAGAACGGCAGGAGGCTCTATCATAGGTGGAGACTAAATGTTGATCAGTGGTCCAAGAATTGGAGGAGTTGTACGTTAGTTGACTTTGCTAAGACGGTGCAATATCGACCTCTGATGGAAGAAAGCTGAACTGCAGGTTGTGGATAAACAATGAAACATTTCACGATCACAAATAAGATTTTCATACTTAGAATCTGATCCAGTGGACTATCCTGATTCTGCATGAATGAATGCACAAAATCTATCCATGTATCAAACCTGGCAGCTGAGCAGTTATTAGCACAGATCAATACCACATGAGGCCAAAGGCCAGTAACTGATTTCCAATCAACTGGAGGTCTGTCCTGTTTGTATACATTTATGCTTTCTATTGATTTTTTTTTTTAGATAATATTTTTTTTTAAACTGAAAACAAGAAAATAGTTTTGCCTACCCACACCTACTGAGTGCTGAATGTGTGAATGAGTGCATGTAAATGTTGCTGAACTGCAGAGCTCCTTCAGTGAGAGACTGCTGCATCCTCGATGCATGAAGGAGCGTTTCTGCAGGTCCTTCCTCCCTGCAGCTGTCAGACTGTACAATCAGAACTGCTCCCAACAATCACAGATGTTTACATCAGCGCTGTAACTGCAATAAGTTAATTAATCGATTCGCACTACAACCTGGTTTGCCTCTTATCTGTAGTTATTTTTATTTAATTTAATAACTGTACAGTACTCTGTATATAGTAACCATTGTCCTTAATGTAAATATGTAAGAAAAATTGTGTATGTTTCTGTTCTGTGTCCTGTTTGTTTGTATATGTGTCTTTTTGGCTGCTGTTACAACCAAATTTCCCCTTGTGGGACAATTAAAGGATTATTCTATTCTATTCTATTCTATTCTATTCTATTCTATTCTATTCTATTATTCTATTCTGAAGTTGCAACTTTAGTTTTGGTTTTGTCATTTGCTCCAGGACACACAGTTTACTCTTTCAGTGATCAAATCAAATGGGAAATTGCAGGGCTTACAATTAATAAATATATAATAACTGAAAATAAAATAAAGCATCATAAAATATTTAGTCTTATTAGAGAATACCTTTTTCATCCAGTTAAGTTAATATGTGCATGGATGCATGCACTTGTATGTTGTACGTACAATGGCTGTGAGTGGGGAGATCACTCACAGCTAAGTCACTGTTTATGGGTGTGCACAGGTGACACGAGAGTATAGCCCTCCATGAAAACATGGCAGAGAAAGAATTTAACATTGAAATCAATGATAGCAGTAGAAGTATAACTTCCTGTAGAAAAAAACGTTTATAAAACTTTATTTTTGGACAAAGTCAATTTGAAAGAGGTTTGCTATCAGATTTGACAGGTGACCGACTTAGACAATGCTGCAGAAAAACTGCACAAACACATATCCTGAAATGTTTTAAAATAGCAGTTAGATGATAGCTGCTAGTGTCTAGATGAAATAATGGATGTATTAACTGAGGATGTGTAACTGTGGGAGCTCTACCAGGTAAAAGAGCTCCCACACATTAGTGGGATTGAAAGTGTCGTTGTACAATCATACAGTCAGACTTTGATGACATTGTTAAGGTTACATAAGTAGGAATTGATATGTATGTAGTAGCAGCTGCAGGCAAACTCAAAAAACTCAGAGGAGCAGTTTCATCAACACTCAGTTCTCTTTCTTTAGTCAATCCACCTGCTTTTAGGTCCCAAGTACACCCACCACCACCAGGGGGCAGCAGACCTGAGAATTTGTTAAAGTGTGTGTGAGAGAAGGTGAGAGCCAAAAAGAGAAAAAGAAAGTATGCGTGCATGATCGTGCAGACAAATGTGTGTGTTTGCGTGTGTGTGCCAGCCTTGTTTGTATGCTTGTGTGTGTCCCGACAAAGGCTCCATCCAGCCGTGCTGCAGAGGGCTGCTCATTCCCAGAGATCCTCAGAGCTCCAGGACGCCCAGTCTCTGCGCTGCCTGCAGCCAAGACACAGCAGCCCAGACACGGACACTCACCCTGCTGCTGCCCCCACTATTCTGCTTCTCCTGGAGCCTCAACACCTGTTTGGATTATTAATGGATGGGAAAACAGAGGGAAGTTTTAAAGTGAGTAAATTGGGGGTGTTTGGAGTTTGAAGAGAAGAGATAATAGAGGACCCCTCTATCCTGGACCTCAAACTTGTACAAAAACCTACTGGCTATCTTCAGAAACAACAGGCTTTCTCTATAACTGGAAATGTTTTTAAACTGTTATTTTTAAAGTTTTATGAAACAATCTTGAAGTAATCTTAGCATTTCTTTTTCGTTGATTTTTGACTTTGACAAACAAACAGCACCCCCCACCCCACACACAATTTTATGGATTTCTGGACTTGCTCAATCTAATTGAAAATTTTTGGAAACTTTGCCAACATCAGTTACAAATTGTTGTTTTCAGTGGATTGGAAATTTCTGGGAACATTTCTGGATTTGTACTGAATTATTTGCAGATTTCGTAGCAACAGGTAGTCCTGAACTCTTCTGGTTTGGGTTTAAAAGGAAACTGTCATATTAAGTTTTGCATCATGGCTCTGTCAGTCGGTCTGTGGCTGTGTCTGTATCTGTTGCTGCTGGTTACTGATGCAAAGAGTGCTGAGCAACATGATGGGCAGCATAGCAACAATGATAGACCTTCCTCCCCTGTCGAACCGAAGCCCCTTTGGATCGGCAAACCGGTCAAAACCCAGGATGACTCCTACGTCCTTGACAAGAGCCTCCCCCTACCCGAGATGCTGGACCTGGACCTTGACCGTAACCGCCGCCAAACCCGTGGTGCGGATGAAGAGGAGCAACAGTCCACCTTTGGTGATTCCTTCGAAAATGAATGGGTTACGACGCCTCAAGTTACTGAGTTCAGCAATAAAACGACTACAGTGGCTGGAAATGTGGTTCATGAAGATGATAACCTCCACGCAAACACCTCCAATGCTGACCATGATGTTCCAGGACTCTTCAACCCCTTTTACCCCCTGATGGAGAGCTCATATGCAGCCTACGCCATCCTGTTCCTGGCTGGCCTGGTGCTGGCAGTGGGCGTAGTAGGAAACATGGCGGTCATGTGCATTGTCTGGAACAACTATTACATGAGGTCAGCCTGGAACTACCTGCTGGCCAGCATGGCATTTTGGGACTTCCTGGTTCTGGTTCTGTGCCTTCCTGTGGTGGTTCTCAACCAGCTATCCCATAGGAGGATCCTAGGTGACATCACCTGTCGCATGGTGCCTTATATGGAGGTGGGTGTGGCTTATGTTAAAAAGCAGGAAGTCAGTGTAATGGCGTGTACATCTGGACAGCAGACTGTATAAATACAACTGTGAAGTAGAAATTTTGTCCAAACTGCCAATGTAGAAAAAGTAAGCAGATCCAAAGATGGGTAACAATTAAGGTTCCCTTTACAACTACTTGTTTAAAATGACAACAAATATCAAAAAACTTTCCAAAATTACAGGTATGTGCTAGTTCTGTAATAATCATCATAATAGCGGCAACTGACCTGAATTTTATTATTTTACATTTCTAATCTTACTGAGACTAACAGCTGTAGATGGTATTAAAGAAGAAATGATGATTAATTCAATTCAATTAAATTCTATTTTATTTATACAGCGCCAAATCACAACAACAGTTGCCTCAAGGCACTTTATATTGTAAGACGCTACAATAATACATACTCCAACAATCAAATAACCCCCTATGAGCAAGCACTTTGGCGACAGTGGGAAGGAAAAACTCCCTTTTAACAGGAAGAAACCTCCAGCAGAACCAGGCTCAGGGAGGGGCGGGGCCATCTGCTGTGATTGGTTGGGGTGAGAGAAGGAAGACAGGATAAAGACATGCTGTGGAAGAGAGACAGAGATTAATAACAAGTGTGATTCAGTGCAGAGAGGTCTATTAACACACAGTGAGTGAGAAAGGTGACTGGAAAGGAAAAACTCAGTGCATCATGGGAATCCCCGGCAGCCTACGTCTATTGCAGCATAACTAAGGGAGGCTTCAGGGTCACCTGGTCCAGCCCTAACTATATGCTTTAGCAAAAAGGAAAGTTTGAAGCCTAATCTTGAAAGTAGAGATAGTGTCTGTCTCCTGAATCCAAACTGGAAGCTGGTCCCACAGAAGAGGGGCCTGAAAACTGAAGGCTCTGCCTCCCATTCTACTTTTAAATACTCTAGGAACAACAAGTAGGCCTGCAGTGTGAGAGCGAAGTGCTCTAATAGGGTGATATGGTACTACAAGCTCGTGAAGATAAGATGGGGCCTGATTATTTAAGACCTTGTATGTGAGTGATTAATGTTTTTCTGTTATTTTGTTACTGATTGGCTGTCCAAAACGTACGTCTGTTACTAGATTAGTTTACTGGCAGCTTTGTTAATGATTCGTTAATTAAAGATAGTGCTGCAGGACAGCCACACTGAAATATGCTCTCTGGCTCTTCGAAATACCCAAACAACTGCATATTACATATATTACACTACTAGAGTATCAGTTTTTTGGTCCGTCACACAGAAAATGATTAGAATGGTCATAGGGACCTTTGAAACAGTATGATGAAGATTTGATCTACAACTTCCTGCTACAGCTTTCAGTTAAACAGAAACAAATTGGAGGTGAAAATGTGTTTGTATGATTTATGGAAGCCCTGAGCTCTGAGAAGAGCTGGCAGTGTCTCTGTCCATCGTCTATAGAATCAAGCAGCTTTCGAGGTACTGATTATTGTTGTAGGTACTCATTCTTCAAATCTATGCTACTCACATCACGGAGGCACAGAGATGCCATTGCGTTTCCATCTGAAAAATCCAACAAACCACAGAACTTTCTTTCTCCAATTTTTAAATATTACACAGACAGACACTGACACTCACATTTACATCTATGGGAAGTTTAAAATCACCAATTAACCCCAATAGCTGCATGTCTTTGGACTGTGGGAGGAAGCCGGAGTACCCAGAGAGAACCACCGCAAACACGGGGAGAACATGCAAACTCCAAACAGATATATGAACTGTTAATATATTGTAATATATTAACAGTATAACATTAATAAAAAGATTATTTTGTAAAGAAGCCTACGGGAAAAGAATCCTCAGCTGTCTTGCACTTTGACCTCAGTAAACATTTTCCATATGACTTAATGGGGTCTATAGACAATTCCAGAGTGACTAAATAAAACATAATACTGATGTTGTTCATTATGATCAGTGTTAGATTTAGTTGGGTATGCTCCATGAGAAGTCATTAGCCACTGAGCGTGCTTTGTCCTCTGTTTCAATGTTAGGCCCAGTTAGCTTGTCTGTAAAGCACCAGGATGGAGACAACAATCAAAACGCTCAGCTTTAGGCTTCATAACCCATTGGTGATGTCATAGTAACCATGCCTCTCGTTATATATATTTATTATATGGACTTCAACATGTGACATATTGAATCTTTTTCATCAGGTGAGCTACGTGAGATAAGGCATTAGACTGATTTCAGAAACAGCAACATGAACTCAAACTCTGAACTCTGTTTTCTTAACAGAGAATTCAGCAGTTTTACTGTAAACTATTTAAATTTTATTTTATGGCACAGTTTCCTTCTCTGATGAACGGCCACACTGACTTACTGCGGTTGTTGCCCTCCTCTTCCCTGCAGGTTGTATCTCTGGGCATCACCTCTTTCACTTTGTGCGCTCTGGGTATCGATCGCTTCCACGCTGCCACCTCATCCTCCCAGCCAAAGGCTCGGCGGGTGGAGCGCTGTCGCTCAGTGCTGATGAAGATGGTGCTGGTGTGGCTCTCTGCTCTGCTGCTGTCCAGCCCTGAAATCTTCCTATGGCAGCTCAGCCAGGCCGTGTCTCCATCCACCGGCAAGCTGGTCGACTCTTGCACCATCACGCCCTCCTCTCCTCTGTCCCTCTACCTGCCTGATTCTCTTCACTCCCTGCTGCTCAGGTATCACCAGGTGAGACCAAAGCAGACATATGCACTGAACTGACCAACACATAGTATCCGCGTGTTGATTAGGAGAAATGGAACATGTAAATCTGGACGTAGATCTTATATAATGATGCTTCTCCCTTTAACTGGTGGCCGTCCACATGTTGTGTACACTGGCACTGAAGAAATGGACACCAATTGGACACTGTCAAAAGACCACCAGTCAGAGCTCAAATGAAAGTAAAAAACATGAAGCATTTCTGTTTGTTTTCTGGTTTATTGAATTGATGAGTAAGGATTTAGTAAGGACAGAGATATCATGGGTTTGTCTCAGAGAAGCAGCTTCAGCCAACACACAGGCTGGCTCAGTGGTCGTAAATGAAACCACAATCAGTTTTCTGTCCAGAACATTTTAGGTAGAAAAGCAGTAAGATCTGAGTTCCTGAAAGGGCTATTTAGGTGTGGAGAAAAGCTGTTGTGGCTTTTTTTTGCCCAGACAAAACCAGAACGTTCCCAAACTACTAAAAGTTCTCCTCTTTCAGTTTTTACTGTTTTAACCTCTCTGCTTCAGGGTCGTATGTGGTGGTGTTTTGGCTGCTACTTCTGCCTCCCTGTCCTCTTCACTATCCTTTGCCAAATGGCCACCCGGAATGTCAATAACGACTCCAGCGCCACCCAAAAGCAGCGCAACCTTGATGAACGCTCCAACCAGAAGCGTCAACAGCACCAAGCCTTGGAGCGACAGCTGAACTGCACTCTACTAGCTCTAGCTGTTGTGTATGGCGTGTGTGCTCTGCCCGAGCATGTCTGCAACATCACGCTGGCCTACACGCACATCACCATCTCCGAAGACACTGCCACCATGCTGGTGCTGTTACATCACTTCCTGTTGTTCTTCAAGTCATCGGTGACGCCGGTGCTGCTGCTGTGCCTGTGTAAGGTAGGTTGCCACCGAGCCAAAAGGTGTTTTCCCAAAGACTTCTGTACAACTGAAGTCTTTTTCCAAGCAGAGAATTCACCCCCTGCTGTCCATTTCCCATTATGAGAAATGGCAGATGGATTGAAAAGATTTAATTCATTGCATTTTGGTCTACTGGAGTATTGTGTTTGATTTTGGACGTATAGTTGTAATTTACCAAAGCTGTGCATTGTCTGCATTTCAGGCTCTTGGCCAAGCCTTTATGGACTGCTGCTGCTGCTGCTGTCAGGAGTGTCAGCCAACCGGAGCCCAAGGCTCTCCAGGACCTCCCCAGGTCAAACTCAAGGGGGCCAATGAGACGTCCATCTTCTTTGATAAGGCTAAAGACACGTCAGCCATTTTGTCCATCTCTAGCTAGAGCAACAAGTCTGTCTCTGACTGTCGATCATCTCTTCTTCTCTTAGTTTTTCCTCCTTTGCTCCTCTCTACAACATTACCTGTATACCCACCATCTCCTACACGTTCTTTCCATTTTTCACTATTTTGAAAATATTTTTCAACTTTCTGTCTATTCTCTCGTTCTACCGGACCATCATTTGTATGATACTCCCATGTGGACTCAGAGTTACTCCCTTCAGCTTCCTGTCAGTGCAGGAAGTAATGTTTAATCTGTAGCAAGATTAGAAGAAGATGGTGTACTTGCACAACCACTTGTTATAAATGCAGGAGCCTGTTTCAGGACTCTGAAAGAACTCATCTCTCTGGCATCCTGCTGCACAATATATGGAAATGTCTTGAAAGTCTTCCTTGGTTACACTCCTTAGATCGATGCTGTGGGGCTCAAGTTTGTTGTTTTTTTTGGAACATGAATTTAAACTCATTTATATGCAACATTAGTTTGGTGCAAGGCATAGAAGTTTGCTGCTGTGATAAGAGGTGAACTCTATAGAGAGCTGAGCATAAATTTGAAATTAATATGACATTTTAATATAAACATTTGATCTGCTTAAATATAAAATGAAAAACTTTTTGGAACAATATTTTTTTTTTTTTTAAAAAATACAAATTTCTGTAACTGATTGAACTGAAACATTTTATTGACACAGGCCAGCCCGAAACAGCTTCATTTCTTAGTTAAACAAATGTTGCTGTTGAGGCAGAAATAATCTTGTGAAATCCTTTCCTGTAAAATGGGATACGAGTTATCCTGGTCACTGCAGGATGTACATTTTACTTTTTCTTTATCAACAGTTTCTGGCTATGAACTAGTTTGTGTTTGCATGTTAGTTTCGCCAGTGGAAAAATAATGATAATGTACAGAGGGTTAACTTTAGCTTCCCAAATTTAATTTAGAGTGCACTTACACCTGCACTTCTTAATTCAGTTAAATCTGATTCTCAATATGAATTATCTGGGCAGGTGTGACTACAGTGAAGAGCAAACACACCAAAACCCTTTACAGGTGGTTTTATTCTGGTCCCAAACAAACTTTGGAACGGTTCGTTTATGGGTGGGATGATGAGCTGCTCATGTTCACATAATTTCGCTCTTTGTGTAGAGTAAGTGTTTAAAAATGCTTTTAGAAATGTTTGAACATTTCAACCAAAAGTAAATAAGTTTAGACCTTGAAACTATTTTTCCTTGAAAACCAGAAAATTCCAAGAACTTTGATGGAAATTCCTAAAAGTTGACAACAAACATTTACCATTTATCTTGAAAGTTTTTCCTTCTACATTTTCGCATCATCTACAATTTAAAGAAAGAGTTCGGGTTAGATTATTTCTGCCTCCAGTGCAGTGCTGCCTTTCAGCAATGCTTGCAGCATCTGTTCAGCAACAACCAGGAATTCTCCATTGAACTGTGCAGCTCATATATGCATAATATGCACCTGTGGAAGGAAAATCAGGATGTGTTTAAAGTTATTTCTATGGGTTCTGTTTTTGGGAAAGGATGTGGCGCTTCGTGAGGCCACTAACCCATCCTGAAGCAATAAGATGAAGAAAGTGGTGAAACGGGGACGGGAGGATATCTGAAGAGTTTTTGAACAGGACTCTCACCCTGTCAATACTGAGGTGCTCTGTTTGTACAGGAAGTTCTACTGTGTAGTTTTAAGAGACGTAATCTGTATTTAACAGAGTGCTTTCACTCAGACTGTCAATCTCAAACAACTAGAACAAACGAAGAAAGAGAACCATGAATGTAGCTTATTTTTAATGCTAGATGTGTAACTAATGACATATTTGTATGGCAGGAAATGAGTTATTAGTTTTTTGTATGTCACAAGAATGCATTTGTAATATTTGATGTCACCATGATGAATTTCTGACCATTGGCTAAGCAGATAGCCCTTTTCCACTAATACCTACTCGACACCACTCAACTCGGTTTGGGTTATTTTCGATTACAATTGGGGACTCCCTAATGTGCGTAGGGTCTGTATACCAATGCGGTCAAAAGTCCTGTGATGACACTTGGATGTGACACAAACAGGGTGTTGAGGCGATGGTATACTTGCTGCTCAGTCTAAAAGTTTTTGGCAGACTCTGGGACCGCCGTGTTGTTTTCTGTGGAGCCATTTCCCTCGTTGCCGGGTTTCAAAATTGGCAGTTTTGATTTTCGTGAATGAGTCACTCTCATGACTCACTGAGTGACGGCATTGACTAGCCAATTGGTGGGGTACAGTCTGTTGACATCACGTTTTTCGGATTGGACTTGGAAGGGCAGCCAAGTAGATACTAAAAAAGTACCTGGTACCTGTTAATACCGCATGCCAGGGAAACCCTAAAAACCGAGTTAAACTGAACTGAGCAGATCCGTACTAGTGGAAAAGGGCTTTAAGTGTCTGAAACAACAAAGTGCCAGTAAGAAGTAGTCATACGAACTTTGCAAAATGTTGACTGCCTTATTTCAAGATCTGCAGAACAGCCTTTAAACAAGTGCTTTTTATTCACTATTTCAAATCTGCAAATTAAACCTGGAGGGAAAAAAAAGATCTCCTCTGCTACAACTCAAAATTGTTGACACCGATGATGTTAATCAAGCTGATTTTGTGGTAACAAGATCTAATATGTGGTAAAAAGATGTTACTACACATTTGATGTGGAAGAAACTCTGACAAGACCGAAGTTACCATGGCCGCACAGATGAGTTGGAGAGTCATTGAAATTTTGTGGGAAGAAGTGGAAAAGTATACCACAATCTGCTTGGGTCTAAATGACGTAAAGGTTGTGTTCAGACACAGAGTGGGAGAAGCTCTGCATGTCTGCCACCTTTTGTCTGTGACTTCATGGACTCATGTGTCCATGTCTGTAACAGAGTATAACTCCATCTGTGGAGTGCAGCTAGGCAGGTCGTGATAATGTTTTGACTCCTCAGTAGTATGACTGCTATTGGATTGGTACCAAACTATGTTACAAACAGTTTCGAACTCAACATTTAAATTGCTAAATGTATGTATTCTTATCCTCAAAACATCTCCAGCTGACAGTTTGTTTCAATATCTCGGTTCAAGCTCTGGGATTTGATATTTGGTGCCATCATTTTATGTTATCTGTTAGAACAGAAGAGAAATGTGGATGAACATTAGAAACAAAGGTGTAAACTGTTGCACCACATCAAAAATTCAAATGATAAAGTAAGATAAATTGAAAGATTAAATACTATTTATACTTCTTCCTGGTCTTTTCCCATGTCGTTGTGCTACTGATGAGCAGTTATTGGAGTCATGTTTTTTTGATAAATGAAAAAGAAAGTTTTGGATTCACAAAGGTTTGGCTAAGCAATGAGAGGATGATGAAATTCAGCTCCATCCAGGAGTTTAAACTTTACCATGGTCGTTTCAAGAAATTATTTTAGTTGTTTGTACTTTATGTTTGTTAGAGATAATCTAAATCTACACTTAGTTTGCTCTTGTGATGCCATGAAATGGAGACTGGAAACCTTTCTAAAAATAAAATCACAATAAGCAACTTTACCAATAGAAACTCACAGATTTGCTTCCTGCAGTCACCTGCATGTAAAGTAGAATTTCTTTTGGAAATTTCTCTGTATCATTGCAGGGTCTTTAACTTACAATATAAAGCTCCTTGAGGTGACTGTTGTCGTGATTTGGTGTTATATAAATAAAATTGAACTGAAAAATTCCTCAAGTCTGTTTCATGAATCTGTAAAATACAACTTTACCAGGAGGGCTAACCAACAGCAGGTGGAACAACAGTTATGCTACAAGAGTTTATCTCTTACAGTTTGTTTGAAATTTTGAATCAGTGCGGCTGGAAAGCAAAGTCTGGTAATTTAGCCAATGCTTTTTAAATATGTCACACTATAGGAAACAGACTAAAACACCACCTGGTGGGTGCTGCAGGTTTCTTTTTGCAGTGACAGTACCACCACTTGTTCTTTCACAGACTCATTATTCATGTTGCAAAAATCAATATGATTTTCCATATTGATTTCAGTTCATTTGACATATTATATCTAACCAAAACCACAAAAATATAAACTGTAACTTTAAACTGCTGTAGATTGTGTTTTATATTATACAAGGTTTGCTGTCCTGTAGACTCATTAGGATGAGGCATAGAGCAATTAAATAAATATTGAGAACATTCCCTGAGAACACACTGGAGAAACTGTAAGATCTGGGAATAAGTGGAAAGACTACATTACTGCCGACAGGGCAACAAAGCTTTTAAAACAGGACTTTACAAAATACAAATGTACTGTTCTTCTCCTGTTGTATACAGTGGCTTGCAAAAGTATTCGGCCCCCTTGAACTTTTCCACATTTTGTCACATTACAGCCACAAATATGAATCAATTTTATTGGAATTCCAGGTGAAAGACCAACACAAAGTGGTGTACACGTGAGAAGTGGAACGAAAATCAGACATGATTCCAAACATTTTTTACAAATAAATAACTGCAAAGTGGGGTGTGCGTAATTATTCAGCCCCCTGAGTCAATACTTTGTAGAACCACCTTTTGCTGCAGTTACAGCTGCCAGTCTTTTAGGGTATGTCTCTACCAGCTTTGCACATCTACAGACTGAAATCCTTGCCCATTCTTCTTTGCAAAACAGCTCCAGCTCAGTCAGATTAGATGGACAGCGTTTGTGAACAGCAGTTTTCAGATCTTGCCACAGATTCTCGATTGGATTTAGATCTGGACTTTGGGCCATTCTAACACATGGATATGTTTTGTTTTAAACTGTTCCATTGTTGCCCTGGCTTTATGTTTAGGGTCGTTGTCCTGCTGGAAGGTGAACCTCCGCCCCAGTCTCAAGTCTTTTGCAGACTCCAAGAGGTTTCTTCCAAGATTGCCCTGTATTTGGCTCCATCCATCTTCCCATCAACTCTGACCAGCTTCCCTGTCCCTGCTGAAGAGAAGCACCCCCAGAGCATGATGCTGCCACCACCATATTTGACAGTGGGGATGGTGTGTTCCATTTTGGTCTCATCTGACCAGAGCACCTTCTTCCACATGTTTGCTGTGTCCCCCACATGGCTTGTGGCAAACTGCAAACGGGACTTCTTATGGTTTTCTGTTAACAATGGCTTTCTTCTTGCCACTCTTCCATAAAGGCCAACTTTGTGCAGAGCACGACTAATAGTTGTCCTATGGACAGATTCCCCCACCTGAGCTGTAGATCTCTGCAGCTCGTCCAGAGTCACCATGGGCCTCTTGGCTGCATTTCTGATCAGCGCTCTCCTTGTTTGGCCTGTGAGTTTAGGTGGACGGCCTTGTCTTGGTAGGTTTACAGTTGTGCCATACTCCTTCCATTTCTGAATGATGGCTTGAACAGTGCTCCGTGGGATGTTCAAGGCTTAGGAAATCTTTTTGTAGCCTAAGCCTGCTTTACATTTCTCAATAACTTTATCCCTGACCTGTCTGGTGTCTAAATCCAATCGAGAATCTGTGGCAAGATCTGAAAACTGCTGTTCACAAACGCTGTCCATCTAATCTGACTGAGCTGGAGCTGTTTTGCAAAGAAGAATGGGCAAGAATCAGTCTGTAGATGTGCAAAGCTGGTAGAGACATACCCTAAAAGACTGGCAGCTGTAACTGCAGCAAAAGGTGGTTCTACAAAGTATTGACTCAGGGGGCTGAATAATTACGCACACCCCACTTTGCAGTTATTTATTTGTAAAAAATGTTTGGAATCATGTATGATTTTCGTTCCACTTCTCACGTGTACACCACTTTGTATTGGTCTTTCACCTGGAATTCCAATAAAATTGATTCATGTTTGTGGCTGTAATGTGACAAAATGTGGAAAAGTTCAAGGGGGCCGAATACTTTTGCAAGCCACTGTATTTCTTATAGTCTCTTATATCTCAACTATAAGGTCCTGAGAACTACAGCTACAACTAAAAGGTCCGGAGAAGATTAAAAAAAGAGAGGGAGTTTCCAGAGCCTCGTCCAGCAGCTGAAAATCCATCAGGTTGTTTCCACAGTTGTCAGAAGGACTGTTCGAAGTCCTTCTCACTTTCCTTTTAAACCGTGTCCTTTTTTTTGCAACATGCTATTGGTTCCACATACCCTGACTGGTCGAGGTGTTTTTTTGTGATGTTAAATTTCAGAAACATCAACTTACTAATTCACAGGTCTGTCGAAGATCACGATATGTAAAGGCTGTAGAATTCTTAAATTTAGCGTTCGGTCAGTGAACTTGCTTTTCATTCTTGTTGGGATTCAACAGCTGTTTTCAAATCATCACTAATAGGTCAGCACTGAAAAATCTCCAGTCCGTCTAAGTTTAGGTTTGTTTTTTTAACTAAACATTAAAATTTCAACAATGTGAAGCAAACAACAGCGACAAATCCCATATAGGCAACACTGAAACAGCCAAATAATCAAGTAAAAAGTGAAATGACTCATCACTTTAGCTCAAATTAGTAATACATTTATGCATGTGCCAAATCATTTATGCATTCTTTGATTGGTTTTCATAGAAGATCTTCATATTTTGGTAAATACAAATAAATATAAATGAAACAGGTATTGAATTTCTCTGTGGAGAATTTAAAGGTCCTAATTGTAGCTTCTTGGTTGTTGGTTCCTCTCTGAGTTCTTGGTTTGAGGATCTCATTAAAGCTTTTAAAGCATTTGTCCAACATGCTGTTTTAAATGGAGTACAGGGATCCTCTCTCTGAGAAGAGTCTAATAGTGAGGAGGATTTTCCTGCAGCAGAGCCGCTGCTGCTCTGCATGTCAATGGCCTCACTACTGTCCTGTCTCCATGGGATACAAGCCCAAATTCTCCCTCACACACACACAGTTCTCTTAATCTCGAAACTCAAACTCTTTTGTAATCTGTGTGAGCGTCTTTCCTCTCCTGTCTTTGCCTGGTTACTCCGAGCAACCAAAGAAGGGTATTTACAAATGTAAACGTCCTGTAGACGGACAAACGGACACGAAGGCGGAGGATTAAAAAAAAAAACAACCAGAAAAAACAGGCTGTATGTAAGGACACACATCATCCATAATCATCTAATCAAACCCACCAATGAATGAATGTAATTCTTTAAATATATTTTCTTATTTTCAAAGCTTCTTAAATTGGATTAAATATTGCCTGTGAACTCTATCTAACATGTAACATGGGAGTGTTTATGACAATAACAGTTCATCACATGTACGTGTAAATTACAAAACTGTCGATTAGGAGCGTAAGGACCCAATCCAGCTTTCTGAGTCAGGACTGGACCAATATCTGATCCAGTTATCGGATGCAACCAATAAAAAAAGAGGCTTGAGGTGCTGAACTTTATGTAATTTGGTATGTTTATGTAATTTGAGTGCCTCTAAAATCTGCTTATGACTCGTGGATGAAAGAGTGGAACGAGGTGGAGAAACAGAGAGAGCGAGAGACTGAGTCAGAGTTGGAGGAACAGAGTGTTTCAGGAGGCTGGAGATGTTGTTCTCATTAGCAGTGATGAGAGGCTCGCCTCTGTGATCCAAACTAGTGAACAAACCGCCTCTGTTCGCTAATGAACGCACACACAGGGGCGACTAGACCTCCATTGGTCATGCGAAAGTGTCGCTGGGACAGACTGGATGGGAACCAACTGCTGGCTGCAGTTGCATAACAGGAGGGTCACAGGTTCGAGCCCCACATCGGTAGTTGAGGTTGGTGTGTGTTTCCTGCAACATTTCTAGATGCACTTTAAAACTCTTTCTTTTAAATGATTAAACTAAAGTTTGGGATTTCATGACTGTAACGTCATGTTTACAGTTTTAGCTGTAATGTAATAACTTCTCTATTTTTATAGCAGCACAATGGTGGACAAGCAGAGACAATAATACTTACGTACCTGTTTTTTATGATTAACCTGCCATCAGTTTAACAGTTGTTATTATTTTTCAAAAAAATGGTATAAAAAGTAAAGAAAAACAAGCAAACTGGGATTAGCTGTAAAATGTAAAGATTATGTCATTATAAATAATACATCTTTGGGGTTTTGGAAGAATTAGCACCACAAAACATAAGTAAATAAATACGAGTGGGAAAAAATATCTAAGACTCCCCCCCCCCTTTTTTTTTTTTTTTACGTTTAATGACATTAGCACCCATCCAACCACCAGGGACAAATACAGATTTCTGCACATCTTCATGAGGTAATCTGGTTTTTGATCATAAATTATTATTTTTTTTGCCCATGCTTATTTTTGTGTTTGTATTATGTGTCATACTTGTAATGCTAACAATTACTATGATCATTTATTATTTCCAACTGCATTTAAACACAGATCCTAAGGATAAAACTCGTTGGGAGACCTTGACCCCAGAGATCATGTCAACACACCCAACCTTACAGTGTTAAAAAACTATGGCCACTTTCCTGCTTTATCACAACTATGTGAGGTTTCCTGTATCGCAGCCATCTGGATGATGGCATTAGGAATTAGTTCTCTTTGGTTGCCAGATGTTGAGATGGGGAGTTTTAGCAGATCAGAGATGCTGGGCTCAGCTCCACCAAACTAGACCTCTCAACTGTGTTAGTACTGTTGGGGCATTTTACACACACACACACACACACACACACACACACACACACACACACACACACACACGTGTCTGTGAAGGTTCTCAGTCATCCAGGCCATCGTAGTCAAAGGAGTTTGCAAAGAAAAGCGTCTGGACTTCTTTAAGTTGCTTGAAGACGTTCTACATTGGAGAGACCAAACAGCCACTTCACAAGCGCATGGCACAACATAGAAGAGCCACCTCCACAGGACAAGACTCAGCAGTCCATCTGCATCTTAAGGATAAAGGTCACTCTTTCGAGGATGCCAATGTTCACATATTGGACAGAGAGGACAGATGGTTTGAAAGAGGCCATCTATGTCCACTGTGAACGACCATCTTTGAACAGAGGTGGTGGTTTACGACACCAACTGTCTGCCATCTATAATCCAGTTTTGAGATCCCTCCCCAGACGCCTTAACGCCCACTCACATCCTGGGCCATCTGACCTCAGGAATTCACATGACAAGGTGGGGCCAGGTTTCACAATGAGCTCACCCGAAACCCTGGCTGATTAGGTCCCACACCCGCTTTCACACCTTGGCTCATGTGATTAGAGGATCACCAGGGGGTCCTTTGTCCCTCTTTCGGGGGGATACTCCCACTGGGTTTAAATCTGGGACTCTCGGCCATTTGACCTTAGAACTGAAGAAGCTTCTCGGATGAGAAGTGAAACGTCTTCAAGCAACTTAAAGAAGTCCAGACGCTTTTCTTTGCAAACTCCTTTGACCACACACACACACACACACACACACCTACACACACACACACACACACACACAACCCCGTTCAGCTATCTTAGTGAGGACCCTCATTGACATAATGGTTTCCCTAGCCCCTTACCCTAACCCTAACCATTAAAAATGAATGCCTAACCCTAACCCTAACCCTTACCCTAAACCTAAACCTAACCATAACCTAATTGTAACCCTGACTCCTCACAAGTGACTGCTGGTTCTCACAAGTATAGTAGAATGCAGATTTCGGTCCTCACAAAGATAGCTAGACAAGAACACACACACACACACACACACACACACACACACACAGGTGGGACCAACTGGTACTGTGTATCTTAATGTTTAGTCTTCTAAACCAAAAACAAAGGCTCCCATTTATTTTAAATAAATCCTAACCAAAACAACAAAATTCATCACCTGGATTTTTAACTGAGACTTCCATTGAAGGCGTCTATTTCCTGTGCTGGAAGACATCTTGCGGTCTCAGAAAAGATGTTACTGTGTTTTGTGAGCGTAAAATTATTCACAAAGTAAAAAATTAAGCAGATGGTTGACATTACTAACGCTGGATTAAGAATGGTCCAAAGCATTATTAAAACCTGGAAGGATGACGGTGAACCATCACATGCCAGAATCTTCACTAAACATGATCACTTAAACGTCTGATGAAAATCAGATACAACAAATCAACAGTAGAACTCACAGCTCTGTCTCAAAGTGAAAATAAAAGCATTTTCACACATAATGTGACAAAGAAAGGCTAATGATAAAAAAGGGCTTTGACTTGTCAGGAAGCATAAAGACTGAACTCTGGAGTAATTCAGAAGGGTCACCAGGTCTGATGAATAAGATGTACTCTATTCCAGAGTGATGAGCATCCTTGGATAATAATAAGAGACGCTGAGGAAGTGATGCACCCATCACACCTAATCAGATATCAGTTTTTTTACACAGTGACTGGCCACCAGTCCACATAGTAACCGTAACCCTGCTGACAATCTTTGGGACGCGCTGGAGAAACTTGAAGCAGTGATCTGACTCCTGCTATTATCAATACAAGCTCTCAGTGAAAAATGAAAGAAACTCTGGACAGAATTAAATATATGAAATTGCATGAGTTTATTTAAACAATGCCAACATGAATGCACGCCAATAAAATATCAATCCTTTTTTCTGGCCCAGCAGTGTATACGGCTAATGATAAACCTCTGAGCCCTCACAGTGGACCTTTTAAACAGCATAAATATTAGAGTTTTATTTCAGTTGATGTGAAGTGAGTGTTTGCAGCCAAATTCAGAAGCTCCACATGATATGACAAATAAATTTAGAGTTATGGAAACAAACATAAAAAATGCTTTTTGACACTCGATATGTTCGGTGCATGTAACATAAAAAGGTTTCTCTATAGTCCTCATTACTTTGCATCTGAAAAGGCAACCTCGCACTCCCCGTGTGAAATCCACTGATATGGAGAACTTCTCTGGAAAAGTGTGTGTGTGAATCTTGGCCCTCTTATCAGCAAGATGAGGCCGAGTGAATGAAGAGCAACAAGCGTGTATGTGTGAGGATGTGTGCGTGCATTTGTGTGTCTTCGAGTCCAAGCTCAATGAACACAAACTAATCTGACCTGAATGTCTCATGCACACACACACACAGAAAACCAGGAGCACAATGTTGGTTTTGTTCTGTGGGAAAACTGATGAGGAAAGGAGTTAGGAGGAGGAGGGGGATAATGTTGCCATGGCTACAAGGACGGGGTCCCCCGATGGAGAGCTAGGTTGACTCTCACTGGAAACAAATACGTGCACATACACACACACACACTGGTGGGACCACCTTGTACTGCAGACAGGAAACTGTGAGGCCTGCTTCTTTGTCGATTGGAATAAAAGTAGTTACACGCACACACACACACACACACACACACACACACTTACTTCACACTATGAAAGAAGTTTTGCCCACTTGTTGACAAGTAGCTCAGAGAAAAAAACGGAGGGAGGGTCTGCGGAGAGAGGAATGGATGGATGCAGAGAAGGAGAAATGAGGATAAGGTTAGACTTAGTTGGGAGTTTTTATCAGTGCGATCACGTCACAACCAAATGACCAAATGACCAGCGTTTTCCTTTTTTCCCTTTCAGCTTCTTTTCTTCTGCTTTTTTTGTCCGTCTGCTTTTGAATCGCTGAGAAAACGGAGCTCCACACTGCTTTTTCTCTCCTCTAAACTGTCACTTAACCACCAAAATAAAACCCTGAATGGTAAGAGAGCTGCTAGCGTGATGCAACCATACATTCCTCGGGAGGCCGTGGTGGAGGGATTCGAAAGGCTTCAAACTAAGAGCTTTGTTGAATGTCCATCTGTCATACAATAATTTTTAAAATGAACTTCATGTTGTATTAAACATGATTTGAAACTAGAGCTGGAACTCATAATCTCGTAAGGAAAGTGTTTATTTAGGACAATGAGCAAGGGAGTTGGAGTCTGTTTTCCACACAGACGTCTATAAAATTCTGTCTGCAACCAGGAGAGTCGCCCTCTGCTGGCCATCACAGAGAATGCAGGGTTAAGGCTACAAAGCAAGTTTAAGGCACTTCCTCGTTGGCTTCAATTTTCCAACCCAGATGTTTTATGTTGTCTGTGCTCTTAACACAGGAATTTTCTACATAAGATATTTAGGAATTTATCTGCTCTAATGGGAAAGCTAGCGTTAGCTATCATTAGTCCACTGATTGGGGGTTTCAATCATTCAAAAATAAAATAAAAAAGAGAAGCCCAAAACAGAGAAAAATAAAGATGTTTAACTTCTTAGTTTGCCATTGACAGCAGCTATTTACCAGTAAAATTCCCTTTATACACCCACCTGGAATGCCCTCTTATTAAACAGTAAGCAGCATCACCTAGTGGCAGTAGAGGGTACTACAGAAATTCTACAAAACATCTTCTGGCAGTTGCACCATATCACATTTTCATTAATCATTGTCTTTTTAATCATTTCAGATCTTAACTGCTATAAATCTCCGATACCTCCAGTATGTCAGCCCTGTAATGTTTTGGAAATTATAATGAGTGTTGACCACAAGTCATTTATTTTATCGTGGGAACTGTCTGTAAAAATACAGCAGCAGATACATTTCACATCAGTTGTGCCAACATCTGCTGTCTGACTGCTGTTTTCAGTTGTTTCTCTGTGGTCTGCAGCCTCAGAGCAGCCCACAGCCTTCGGTCTCACTGCGATCATGGTTGTCATAGAGCAGCTGAACTGCTGAGCTCAGCTGCTGCTGCTCAAGTGACAAATTAGTCTGAATCTGACCCGAAAGCTGACCTAACTAACACACACACACACACACACACACACACACACACACACACACACACTCTTCAGACACATTAACTGACAGGACACACTGCCCCCTGCTGTCTCATCAGTATACTGCAGTATTTCCATCGGATATACTGGTTTCTTCCAACATGTCACAGACAATACTGCTTCCCGATTGGCTCAGTCAGTTCTGAATTTGACAGTTTGTTTATAGTCTGAAGCTCTCAGTCAACTGTGTAGTAAAAGTTTTTTTAATTTTACAGTTACGTCGTACTTTATATGCCTGTTTAAGCTAATAAATAGTTACAAAATAAAGAAAAAAGTAATGCTTCCCTTAAAGCTGGATATTTAATTACCTTAGCTCAGACAATGTCTGATTGAACTGTGAGCAAACTCTGAGGCAGACCTAGAGGATTACTTATTCTCTGGATACTTATTCACAGTTGGATCTATCTATCCATCTATTTATACATACATACACATATATATATATATATATATATAGTTAGTTACAAACAAATATAATAAAATCTGGTTAAAAAAAATAAGTAATGTATCACATTTCGCCATAGTTTTTAATTAGTATCATACACAAGCATGTTTCTATTAAAACACATTATATCAACTTAATTAAACAATAATGTACAAACAGGTTCAAAATGACAGGCTGTCTCACTGTGATCATCCTGCATGTGCAAACTCTGATACACAAAACAACAGAATCAGCAGCATGAGCACAAAGAATCCAGTCAGCATCAGAGCAGAGTCTAAGACGCTTCGGGTTTTGTTCTTTAGAGTCGGCTTCACTTAAAACCAAAAACCAAAACCTTAGGGCATCGCTGAATTTTAGTTTACTTTGTTTTGGTACGTTTCTCTTTCTTGAAGGTTACAACGTTAACTCTTAAAGTGGTTGAAGTGGTGTGAAAGCTGTTTCACTTATAATAAATCAATAAGTTACAAAAAAATGTAAAATTATAACCCTGATGAAAAGGATTTGCAGTACTGGGTGCACACATAACGAAAAATTGAGAGTATTTGCAGTAATTTTTGAAAGATTAACAAAAAGCTTGGTTTGAAAAGTGCAACATTGTTACCATTTACATGTTTTAGGGTGTGGATTTTTCAGGTTTTTGCTGCTGATTTATGCAGAAATCTTGACAGCTTTCTGAACGTAAGCGCACAAGATGACCATGAAACATTTTACAACACATCCTGCACAATTGTTTTGCACATGCAGGATCACTGGTCTACACTAGATTATCTGCCATATATAAAACAACAAAAAAACAAAAATCAGGTCCAACTTTCTATCCCAGTGACCATATTCCAGTGTATTCACCTGTAGGAAAAGCACTGCAAGCTTTGTGTGATTCTCCTCAGTCATAAAAACACAATATTTAAGCACATGTCAATACTTTATTGCACTGTTTTACCTACATTTCCCCTTGTGCACTTGCTTTACTTTTCTGATGGTTAATACTCAAATTGACACACTGGATTAAGGCCATTTTATGGTAAAGTTACACCAAAATATGCATTTACATCATCAGGTCCCACAGATATATAATCCCTGTCCTTAGCATGCAAACAGAAGAGGCCAGAGCCAATCAGAGCAGACCTGCAGGGGGATTTGAAGTTTCACACATTCAGAAAAACAAGGACAAAAAAGAACCAACAGCTGTTGTTGAATGGTGCTGATCTGCCTTAATGGACTCTTGGCAGGCTGGTAAACTAGTCAACGTGGCTGGTGAATCTCAGAGTTTACGAGCCGAGGTGGAGCTGAAACGATGAATCTCCATTGTTCAGGTATAGACTGTCCATTTTCCCAAATAAAAAGTAAAAGACGGAGAGACTCTACTGTAAATTCCCCTCTGCAGATAAGTCTGTCTGATGGCTCCAATAACTAAACAGAAAAAAAAGAAGAAAAGACTTTGCTGGCTTGATAGATCTCGAGTGGACAAAGTCAGAAACTGTTGTCTGGTTCAGAAAACACCAGAACCTGAACCCGGAGCAGCTGGAGAGCAAACAGAGCTTTCTGAGGCTGAGGGAGATTCAGTTTTCTCTTTTCTAGCGCTGGTTGTGCTTACTGTTTGTTGGTTAGGAAAATACTGCACCTACTGGGGCTGCCAGCTCACGAACACAGCTCCTTCAGATCGCTGGCTCTGGGCGGTTGTTAAGAAATAGGCAGCTTTACACTGTCGGGATAAAAAAGGCCAAACTGCAGATTTAGCGATACCGCTGGTAATAATATCTGTATAACTTTAACCTCACATTCTTCTAAGTTTTGCATGGAGTTGCCTGGATTCAACCTCAAAGGGCTGCACTGTCTCAAGCTTCCAGTGTAGCTTTCTGGTGGTAGCGCTTAGCTAATTTTCTCAGGGGTTTTGAACAGAGTTGCTAAAAACTAGAGTTCAGTCTTTGTTTTTTGGCATGGGAGCATGTATCTTGCACCCTCTTACATTCAATCTTGATTTCCTGAGTCGGCATTTTTAAGAGTGCAGTGTCATACGTCTACCAAGCAAACCTCTCGGAAGCATACGTGATCTGTGGAGTTCCTTGGAAGCACAATCTTTTATTGTTGGAACTTCCATTCTAGAGATTTTCAGCTGGGCCAACAGAATTCTTAACAATCACCATTTAAGGTGCTATTTAAGACTGGAATTAAAACTGATGTTTGGACGAATCAAGCACTTTTAACAGAACCACTTGACCTCCTGTGACTGCACTGCCACAAAAGAGGTGTTGAGATTAATTTGTGTTGTTGGTTGTTAGCAGGGCATCTAAAAAAGGTTTGGCTGGATTTCCAAGAAAATGTTAGCAAAGAGGGCTGTTTGAATCCTGTTTTTTTTTTCCAATTTCAGCAACATTTAAGATCTATATGTTTGTGTCACAGGAACACAGGCTAATCTTTACCTAAAATTTTAAGGCAGACTAACCTTGTTTGTCGCGACAGTGTAAAGCAGGTGTGTGCACTGCTGACAGTCTGACCATATTTGAGCAAAGCAACCGAATTACAGAACAAACAGGTAATGCTTCTTCCTTTTCCTGTCTGATTGGCTGCTGCCAGGACCAGGATGTCATGTGATCCAACAGGAGTTGACCAAAATGAAATCCAAATGAGACAAACAGGTGACGTGACATGCCTAAACAATATTAATGTTAAGGGTGTTCCAGTGCTACGTTATGGAAACCATTTTGGGAGAGAGACCTTCCAACCACCTTCTGTGACTTGACATAATTATGTGATAACTTGTTGTCAACCCTGTGCCTAGACACCTAAAGGTTCAACATTAGCCTAGAGGTCAAGTGCAGCTAGCTGAGCACCAACTGAACATATAAATATAAATTATACAAATAAGAGTAAAGTGATATCTCTGTGTAGCATCATTTTGATACCAGCAACACCCAAAATAAAGTCCTCTTGTTGTGTTCAATATAAATACAAACATTTGCTGTAGAGAGTTTATGTGGACGTTCACAGCTCCCAATAGTCAAAAGAAACGATGTGTGCATGATTTGTAGAAAAAGCATCGATTTCAAGACTTACTATGCAAAACTATGACCAAATAGACAAAAAAAAAAAAATAACTATGCAAGTAAATGTGAAAGACTCATTTGCAAAACGTGTAATCAAAACTTGGAAACTAAAGAGCAAACTGAATTTTTAACTTTCTAAACCATGTTCTGATTTTAGTTCATTTGTATAATGACTGAATTCTAATTATGAACATGATATTAAAAAAGTGAACAGGAATATTGTTTTGATTTTAAAATAATAAAAACTGGCAATTATGTCCAGTTTCTGGTGAAAACTTTAGTTCTTTCCAATTTCAGTTCAATTTTGTTTATGTTCATTCGATGGAATTTGATCATTTTCAGACCTTTCTGTGCATAAAAATAACAAATAATTTTTAATCCATATTTGCAGTCAGATGAACGAATATGGGAGATATTTATGATGCCATTTTGTGGTGATTTCAAATAACACATTGTCAAATCTGATGTGAGGTATTATTAAGGTGAAATGTGGTAAATAAGTGTATAAAAACTTGGAAGTTGATCAACTTTAAAATAAAAATCTGATACGTGAGGGTTTCTCCAAGTCAAGCAAACTACATGGTTTCATTTTGGCCAACATGATGTGATTGCTGCATGTGATCACATGACCCCCGCTGTCCAATCAGCAGACATTTCAGAGCAGTAAACATTGAAGTCTAGTTAGACAACCATACTCGACTTATGAAGTCAAAAAAACAACAATAAAAAAAAAGAAGCAAAAAAACAAATACAAAATAAAAGCTTATCACAGAGATATGAACATAAACACTTCTTCAGTTAAAGTACCATTTCCTTAAGTCTGGACAGATCAGGTTATGTCACAATAAGAAGATTATTAACATTATTCTCATTATTAATATCTTACAAAAAACAAAATTAACAGTGCAATAAAAAGGTATTTAACCCCTCGCTCTGCAAGAGAGAGAGAGAGGGAGACGACAAGGGGCGGGGCTTGGTGACAAGGAAGGACAGAACGAAGGGAGTCCTTGCCAGAGAGGGAATACAGAGGAGGAGAAGCAGTTTGCAACAGACGAAGGAGGACGAAGAGGAGGTTCTCAGGATTATACGAAGGATGGAAGATATGGAGGTAGAACGGGAAAATGGGAGAAAGACGAGAAGAAATAAATGATTTGTGGTGATAGCATTTGGAGGGGGCTGAAAAGGCTCATGGGAAATCTTTAGGAAAGATGCACACAACAGCCACCCATTAACCAGCTAATAATGCTTAACTTGTGTCTTTATGGCCATTAATCAAAAATAACAGTTTCTCCTGATCATTAAGACTAAAAATGGCTGAAAAACATTTGATCGTTTAAAATTAGGTAAAGATGGCGGCTGTTGTGCGAATCTGTAAAGATGCACAGATACCACTTTTCCTGCTGTCAGTCGTCTTTTACCATGCAATCATGCACAGTACTTACAGGTTTTAATGTGTCTGCCTTCATACATGAACAATACAGGTCGGCAGTCTACATAATGCTTCTTTGAATAATGCTTTGAAGAACCAGGAAAAGACCATCTAGATCCTTCTGCAGACACACGCAAGCAGCCCAAAGTTTGCCTAATGAAACAAAATGGTTGTTTGTTTGGACTATTTTGGCCTTGTGCTGATTTTGGCTGCATCAGGGCACACGGGGAAGTTCTGCGGCCATGTGCAGAAAGCTCTCAGAGCAGTTGATATGTTCACAACACTCTTTAAGTCCCCCTATGACTTACACTGTCTGTTGTGTGCAGTTTAAACAACATCAGCTTCGATTTCAATGCAAACTGCAGACTGCCGATGATGAGAGGTAGGTTCTGGATACTAATGAGCAGTTTTCAGTTCGAGTTCACCGTTTCCAAGTTGAAGGAAGTGTGCAATGTGAGGAACAAAAAGAAAATTAATTGAGTTCTGCACTGTAAATTTATCCCAGTGGTGAGACTGTCAATGCAAAGTTCTACTGGAACTGTACTGATTGGTTGTCATCATTTTTTTCTACCTCAAAGATGATGTTTGTTGAGTTGGAATGATTACTCTACTAGGACATAACCAAAAAATATTTAGAAGAGCATCCAAACATTAGATCTCTTGAACTCAACTATCATCCTTAATTCTGTGTTTAAATATCTCACAAGATAAACCATCATGATAACTTTTGACCCCTATTTGGAAGGTTAAATGTGTTTGCCTGTATAAGGAAAAAGGCTTTGCTTTGGTTTCTGATGTATTCAACCTGCTATGATACTTCATCAAAAAACAAAGAGGTATCAGTGCATCCAAAGGTGTAGGGGTTCAGGTAACTGGGGTTGGGTGGTATTAAGACGGGTAGATGACAGAGAGGACAGCTGGGAGGTATTGGGGTAGGTGGGCTTGGCCTGTACTGTTGGGAACGTGTCATTTCTCAGGAACTCCTCTTAGTCCTGGAGTGTTGGATCAACCACTGAAGAGTGATGTCTGAAGAGAGAGGTGTGACGTCAGCATTGTATAGAAGTGTGTGAAAAAAAACCAGAGAACACACAAAAAAAGTAAAGAGCAACTTACAGTTTTAGCTCTTGGCTTGAAACTCGTTTCTTTGACATGTTTTTATATGTGTAAACACTAATTGAAAACCGTGTAATTTTCAGGCTGGCCATGATGTAAGCTCAGACTGCTGATGGTTCCACTCTTCTAAGCTGACAAATCTCATATACAGAGTGAGCTGTTGAAGCTCCTTCAGCCTGCCCACAGGAACTCATCTGCAAGCCACTTTGCAACCCCAGTTCCTCCTTTCATGCTGTTGCCTGAAAGGATGTGGACGACCCATAAATGAGCCATACTACTAAAACTAAATGACTGTGGATGGAACCATCAATCTTCTTTTGATTATAATGGTGTTTAATCTGAAGTTAAAGGGGGCAAACTTTGTACTGAATATGGTAAGGTGTAAATATTTATTGGAGTCTTTGAACGCTTACAGCTTGAAGTCACCAGTGCTCTCTGAGTTCTGTTCACCAGTTTTCCTGTCTTGTCACTGATGTCATTGTCGCACAGTCGCATTCTTCCTACATGTGTTTTCTTTTGTTGTTCTGACTCCACCTTAGCCTGATAAACACAGACTCATCATCAACTGCTATATTATTTACAAAATGAGTACGAAATAATTGGTTTCATGATACTTCTTAGCACTTGACGTTTCGTAATTAATAACTGAGATGTAAAAACTTGTGTCAGACATATTACAGGGATGCTACAGGGACTGTGAGAAATAAGGTCCCCAATGTGCTTTCATAAAAAGTCAAAGCTTTCTTTTTCTCACATTCACATCAGCTGAGATGGGCTCCAGTGGCCCCGCGACCCTGAACTGGATAAACGTAAGAGAAGGGATTAATGGATGGATAAAATAAATATGAAGATCTATATTATATTCATTAACACTGACAGTTTTTCTATTTTTTTTGGTAATAATTGTCTAAACAAACTCTTTCATAGTGCTTTTTTTCAATAGCCCGACAGCACTATGAAAGTAACTACAACATCCTTTGATGTCCTTAAATTCGTGTTAAATGATGAATGAAATTTACTCGTTCATTCAAAATAACAAAATCAAAACATTTTTTAACAACTTACCATCACAAGCTATTGTTTCTGTGGTTTACGCTCACATAGCACGTGTCTTAATGGAAACCAAAGTTAAAGATTTGCTATCAGCACTGTATTCTGAACAAACCTCCCGTCTCTGTGGTCTCATTAATGTTTCTCAGGGATTTCATTGCGTTCAGCAGAGACAAAAGTTATCAGCCAAACACATGTACACATGTTTGTGCAATTTAGTAGACACTGAGTGTTTTGCTGGTTGACTTTTAGGTTTATGCTGGTTTTAACTTATTTGCCAGTAACTTCAATTTGGCATGGAAATGTAATGATATGTTTGTTTTGTTTCCACAAAATAATAATACTGTTCTGAACATAACTTTAGGGCTAGTGCACAAAGAACATACATTTTTTTAAATTTATGAGCATGTGTGTGTGTTTGTGTTGTACCAATGTTGTCTTTCTCTTTGCAGGAGATGGAGTAGCAGCAGATCTCTCTGTCCTGGATTGCCGACAGGTTCCTGATCAGAAACACAAACACACACAAGGTCAAAGAAAAATGTATTCCATTCAGAAGAATTTTGAATTTAACTTCTTTTTTCAGGCTAGAATTCATCAAATATTGATGTATGAAAGTGTACAGAAATTAAAAAAAAATATGTGACATCAAAAGGTTGCTTTGCCTTGAGAAAAAAATGTTTGCTCACTGGATGCTTTTTAGGCATTCAGTGAAAAAGTTAATTTTGGACACTGAGTGTGATGATACTACAACCAATGCACCAAACGACTCCACAGGGGAACATCAGGTCTGAGTCAGAAGTGAGAGTCAGTGTGTTGGCGTGGACTTACATCCTCTCTATGAGCTCCTTCTCATCCAAAGCTCCTGGTAGGTCTCTCTTATTCCCCAGAACCAAAACCTGGAGACGCAGGTGGAACAAACATCAACTGAACATATTGCAATATTTAGTTTTACTTGTTAAATGGCAGCTGTAAACAGCAGACTTAAACTCTGATTTGATCACTTTTAAACTGCTGTATTCAAGGCAAAAACACAGGCACATTACTTTGGACAGCACAAGATTTCACTTTTCTCTGCTGTTTGTTTTAGTTTTAAAAAACTACCTGCGTAAATATGGAAAAGGCCTGAGCTTTATGTAATTCAAACAGCTAACCCTGGTTATTTCTTAAATGTGCTCTCCCCTCATTTCGTCTGGTGGCTTGATAACTGCTCTTCTGTCTGTTTAGCTTCTCCTAGGTTCAGCTGGTTCCCGTTTCATGTTGTGCATCATGTTATGTGTTGCTATCAGCTTTGTGTTTGTGTAAGTCGGGCTCAGTGGGAAAGCTCCGCTCTGCTCGGGTCAGTTGGGTTTGTTGTTCTTACAGGAATCCCCTGCAGCTGCGGTTTATCCAGCAGGTTGTGGAGTTCATTCTTGGAGGCTTCAATCTTCTCTGGGTCCGCTGCATCCACCATGTAACTGCAACGGGAAAAAAGAAAAAGCAAGACAAAATTAAGTGGGAAGGTTGAGGGCTGAAAAATAGTCAACACAAAATTGGGAGAAAAATTCTTGTTCCTCTAAGGTCCACTAGAGGAAAAACGAGGTCCAGTAAGAATAATTAGGGGCTTCAACTGATTCCAATGACTGAAATGAGCCTCTTGACCATGGTTTGTTGTTGGTGCCTATAGCAGCCTTTAATGAAATTATTTGACATATCATGACTCGATGTGAAGTTAAGCGTCTAAAAATCTGTTCAGCAATAATTCTATCATTTCATTGATCTGCTAATAATACAGGACAGTGGGTATCTTTGTGTTAAACGTGACAGTTTATGGATTGCTTGCATTAACTGGTAACTAAGTACTCCATCGTCTCATCTAAACACGGTCACTAAAACACTCCAAAATGACAAAGGACTAATTGCTAAGACTGTCCATGGTTAATATGCAGTATATGGAAAACCTGTGTAAAAAGTCATCAACTTGACAAATAAAATTTGCTGCACTTCACATTTTAAGATATCAAGATTGATGAAAATCTTTGGGAGCATTTCAGTATCACTGTTACTGCATCTCAGCTGCATTTGCAAACCAGCGTTGGTTCTTCAAATCTGACCCACATTCACTGCAGCGCTCCTGTCATATCTCAACAACACAACTGGGTTAATATGAGAAGCCTGCATTTCTAAAGATCAGTTTCAAGGGTTTTTCTAACATGTGTTCATTAATCTGACCACTCATACCCACAGCAGTTTTACAGCTCAGGCCTTGAACTTTTTCTTTTTAAATTCAGCAGGTTCTATAGTCAGGAATATCTCAGTTAATGAAACCAGGACTTACACAATAGCACTGACCCCTCGACAGTAACGCTCCCACATGCTCCTGAACCGAGGCTGACCGCCGATATCCCACAACTACAAACACAAGGAAGAAGAAACTAAGTGAGAACTACAAATTTAACATAAACTACAAATTAAAAGACAAAAGTAACAATACTGATAAAAAAGTAAAAATAATGCCAATATTATTATTTTTGTTAAAATTGCTGTTTTTTAAGGGTTATTGGAACAGCTGAGACACATATAGTGTATAATATTAAGATAAGATAAGATCCCGAGGTAGGGCTGGGCGATATGTCGAGTTTTTTAAAAATATCGATATATTTTTATAAGAGATATAAGATGTGACAATATCCTTTATATCGATATAGCCTGTGTTACGTTATAATTATAGTTGCGGAGCCGCAAGTTTGCCTCTCTTTCGTCCACTTTTGTCTTTACGCAACGTTACTCGACCTCGCCTCTCCTTCACTGAACACAACTCCCCCTCCTCCCCCATCGCTTCACCTGCAGGCAGTGACAAGATGGACACGGCAAATCTCCGTTAATGAGTTACCGCGCATCGCCCCGTGTGTGGGGCTGGACGGCGTCAACGTGTTAACGAGCTAACCACGCTAACGCCATGCAGCCCAGAGGGGCTGCACAGCCTAAAATCCTTTCATTTTCTCAAAAGTTGACTGCGCGCCTTTTGTATGAATTCTGGTTGTGCTTGATGACTACAAACCGATTTTATGTGATACACAGCGCTCAGCAATCTGTCAAAAAATGTTTTAGTCCGACTTTGCTAAGCTACGGAGCTGCACCGCTTGATGGATTGTCGGAGCATTACGGCTACCGAGGAGCCTCGCGGAGTGATACGTACTGTGCTTCAACGTAATATTACCGTATTGTGTGTGTATAAGGACCATGAATGGCACCTGTTCAGAGACATGGTTACGAAGCGGATTTCAAACTCCAGGCTGTCAGTCACGCAGTAGAAGTTGGGAACAGAGCAGCTGTGAAATCTGTCTATGTTATTATGTTCAGCGTCTTTTAGTTTACATTTTGACTGCACAATTGTGAGCTCTTTGTTATGCACAAAACAACATAGTTTTATTTTATTTATGGAGCATCATTATTTAATAAATGCTCATAATTTATTTTTGAGTAGTTTTTTTCATGTACATCTATGCTGTATGTTAATAAAAGTGCCTGTGTGACATCTGGGACACAGCTTTGACTAAGAACTCTCTTTTTGTTCTTACTTCATGGCTTTGAAAAAATATCGAGATACATATCTTATATCGCCATCCAGCTAAAAAATATCGAGATATGAATTTTGGGTCATATCGCCCAGCCCTATCCCGAGGGAAATTCTTTTGTCATACACATGCTCAATGCAGCAAGAGAGACCAGAATGATGGCTATGAATTATAAATTGAGGACAAAACAAAACAAAACAAAAGAAAAAACAAAAAGCTGTTTTGTAAAATCTTTTTTAATGTAAATTATTTTTGGCATCGTAAACCAGATTGCCTTAAATATCTAATTTAATTCCTTATAATGTTAAATACATGTTTTATGGATTATTGTTTCAAATTAATTTGAAAAAAAGAATCCACAAAGCACACATGACAAAGGCAGCAAACGGAGCTACCGACCTTGATGGTGACGTTGCCTTTAGTGATCTTCCTCATGTTGAATCCGACTGTGGGAATCATGTCTTCACTGAACTGACCAGACTGAAAAACACAAAGAAACCTACAGTTACTGATGCTGATAAAAAATGCATCATATTGCAGTTATGCATGACACACATGCTGCAGCTTCATGCTTGCAGTATGATCAGTGACTACACTGCATTTAAGTGCAACACATGTAGTCTGCAGATATTTACTTATTCATGCTACATTAACTTGGTGAATGGTTAAAAGATCACAGGACTTTACTGGGTCCAAAAGCTTAAAACACAATCTTAAAATGGGGGGAAAAAAGACGCCAAGTACACTTTATACAAAGACTATATCATAAAGGTGCAGAGAGTAACTCTGGCATCATCCACTGGCTGGTAAAGTTCATTTGGAAGGTTTAGCTACTCACTTTGTGTGAAACAACAGTTCAGATAACCACAATAAAAATAAGACTTTTGGAAAAGACAAAAACAATATTGAGTTCTCACTAAAATAAAACATACTGGAAGTATCCTAAGTGTTACTTTTGTATTTTAACACTTACTTTGAACCTATATATATGTAAAATAAGGATATCCACAGCTCAGAGCCAGCTACAGCAGCTTGGCCATTATAAAGTTAAATCAGTTTTGTTGTTATGAAAACACCATTGAAGCTTGATTTTTGTTTTGATATGTTTTCAGTTATAGTTTCGTAGAAAGAAAAGCTGAATCTGCAAAATATCAGCAGGTCACAGAAAAGTCTGAAATCAGGAAGGCCACAAAGTTGGCTTCCAAAAAGTTGACCCCCCCCCCCCCCAAAGCAAACAAACATAGCTAACACTAAACCTAAACAAAAACTACAGTGAAACTACAGAGAACATATATAAATTGTGAATATAAACTTAACAGAACATTGTTCTTCTAATTTTTTTTAAGGGAAAGAAGAGCATTCATGAGAAAAAATAGCTCAAACTAATAGATTTTTGGAACTAATATTTGCATATCTGAAAACCATGCCCACCTTTTTCGGGTATGTTATAAAGCTTCTTCAGACTCAAAGATAATAGAAGTGAAAACCTGTGCAGATCTAATATCTGTCACACAGAAAACTGATGGTGAATCAATAAAAGAATCTGAGCCATAAGAATAATAAATGATGGTGTCAAAATCAATAAAACACAACCAAGGAAACCTCACTGAGTTAAGGACAATATATGTTAGTAGGTCACTCAATCATTAACTATGTTACTGGGCAGCACAGGAGGCTTATGAGGTATGACGGAGGGGTGACTAGTGCGAGACAGGGAAGGTCACTCTGACATGAGCTGGGCAGGGTCGGGTTGGGCTGGTGGGGCGCCCATCATCACTAGACATGAAAGTCTCAACAGCGGCCCCGATAACAGCACCAAGCATGACAGTCCAGTCCCAAAGGGTGGCCTTCACTTCTGTCCAAAGCCCACCGGTGCAAATGTAAAAGCAGTTGTGATAAATTATCGCTCGATCATGGGCTTCATGCGAAGCGTTAGCAGCTTCTATCACAGGGGGGAGCATGAAGGCTGCTGCAGCTCTGTGCAGAAACTGATTTTACAGCCACCTTATCGACTCCTGTTGGAGACAAGCTGACCTCACCGCTGCAGAACAACAATGGATGCAGCCAGATGCTAACTGACAGCTGGCACATCTGCTAGCAGTTAAAAATTAGCCTTACCGCTATCACATTAACGAAGGTCGTCTTCCCCGAGTACTGCAGCCCAACTAGGGTCAGCTCCATCTCCTCCTTCCAGAAGAGCGCCTTGAACCAGTCCAGCAGCTTGTTGATAAGCGCTATCATCTTTGTCTTCTGCTGCTAATGCTAATGCTAGCTGCGACTGATGCTGCTACGGCTTGATGGCTATGCTAGCTTGTTAGCTGGCTGGCTAACGCCCGACGGTTCTGCTGTTTTGGAGGCTGACAGTCACTATGACAACCACGGACGGCACCGGGAGAACCAAACACACCGGTAGGCTTTACATGTACCGGGACACGGGTTTAATCAGTCGGTGTTTTCGGCCTCTGACGTCTGCTGTGGTGTTTACTAGCTACGCCTTTTACTCACAGCTATGTCAAATACGAAAGTAATGCAGCTCAAGACATCCGGTGTGGCACCCTTCAAAATAAAACAGCACACAATAAAACTTATGCTCAAACATTAAATTAAACAAAAGTTTAGAGTGGGCCCGTATACATGTATACAAGAGGGTCTCTACAGTAAATAAAATTAAGGCTGTTTTAGTCTACAGTTTTAATTTTCATTAGGTAATTTTAAATCGTTAGTTAATGTGTTGGGGGGTTATCGGGGCTGCTTCCTGTTTGGGTGGGGCTGATACATGAAGAAGAAAGCAAAGCAAAGAGGAGTCAGACGTATGTATGAATGAAACACTGCCCTCCTTCGGCTGTTCATCCTAAAAAATACACAGGTCTTTCTCCTTTTTTCTTGTTTAAACTTTATAATAATAGAAGTTTATCATGTTAGGAAAACACACATTCTCATTTTAAAAATGTTTGCTTTGCTATATAATTATTAAACTTGGAGCACCTTATTGAAATGAATTAATTAAAGGACTGACATTAAAGGAATGGCACTAGGGCCACCACTAGAGGACACCGTGAGGTGCGTCATTCGTGAAACACATTTGACAGTAAAGGGAAGTATTGTAATATCTTATCAGTGACGAGTAACGAGTCATTTAATATCAAAATTTAAGGGACATCTCTAAAAATTACTTTTTGCAAACCAGATATATGTATTTTGTTGTATATGTTTTTCTTATAGTTTTATGTGCCCTTGTGCCTCTACATTAACTTTCTGTATGTCCTGTCCTGGCCTACTGACTCCACAGTGGCTGTTAAAAAAAAGCACATCCTAAGCACATCCTGAGAGTTCTCAGGAAGAAAACCCTGAGTCAAAAGCTACTGGTGACCTTTTACATCCCCTCTGTAAAGAAAGGCATACTGAAGCTGTCCTCTCAGCACTGAAGCAGAGATGAGAGTGCTTCAGGATTTCATCAGCACAGCACAGAAGGCAGTCGGCTGCTTTCTGCCCTCCCAGCAGGGCTTGTACACCTTTGCTGCCTCGTGAAGGCCAAAAATATTTAGATGGACCCCTCGCATCCTCGATTTAACCTGTTTCACCTCTTGCCCCCTGCAGGTGCTACAGGGCCATCTAATTAAGGACAACAGGTTTCAACAAATGTTTTATCTAAGATATAACAATAATGACCCTCCACAGGCATCGATCATCCGTGTCTCTCTCTTCTTCTCACCTACCTCTCTGTCGGCTTCTCTCGTCCATCTCTCGCTCTCATTGCTCTGTGTTAAATCATATAAATATGATTTAATGTGTTTTGTGCAATAACTTAAATTATTGCACAAAACACATTAAATCATAAATATGATTTAATGTGTTTTGTGCAATAACTTAAGTTATTGCAAATTATGTGCGATGACAGTCACCACTATGAAATAAATGTTTTTTGTTTCTGGAATAATTAAAGCTAATATGAAGCACTTACTCACTGTGCATGTCTGCATTATTAGCAATTTTCTTTGCAATTTTCACGCTATTGATAACTGATTGTGCAATAAATGCATTATTAGTAACACTTTAAACATTCATCTTTTTTACATTTATTGTTGAAATGATTGTGTGTTTCCTTTCTTGCATGTGAAATCGTAGGCTCCTAGTTATAATTCCAGTAATATGAAACAATTCATCTTAAAGTTCAACCTGAACCTGGAATGGACCAGTGATTCTAGTCATAATGTAAAAATTAATTCGTCATAATTTTAATGAAGCGTTTTCCCATTTACAGGCACTGAAAGTAGATGGGGTGGGTCATGTTTTGCCTCGGTTATGTCATAAGTGCAGGACTTAAGGCTTTTAACTAAATTAATAAGACAAATAGTACACGTGGCAGAATCTGAAACCAGAATCACATTTTTGTTAAAAGACCATTTTTTCTATAACAGACTTTGAACATTGGTCACGGCACAGATCATTGTTTCCAGGCAAAGCTGCATGTCCATGACACAGAGGACAAGGAACAAGCAGCAGTGCCTTGAATGTTTGATCTGCTTTCTGATGATTCACTTTAAACAGCTGGCAGCGGAAGGAATTTTGAATGGACAGCAACACCAATGAAAAATCATTTCTGATGTCAGGAGGTGCGCTTACTTTTTGAACAGAAGAATATTACATCTTTTAGTATTTTTGCTTGAAGGAAGCATTTTTTCTCAGTGTTTTCAGGTATACCACCGTTATCTCTGGACACAAGGGTCCTTACATGTTTACCTGCTGTCCTGATATTTTCATAGGGTGTACTTACTTGTTTACAGGACTTTAATGGAAGCTTAAAACACTGAATTAAAATATTTAAATTTTCTGAAAAAAATTAATGCAGAGCTGGTCGGCTGAATGTGTCCTTTAAAAATTGCTCTCTGAGTGAAAAAGTATTTATATTCATAATTTATTGATCTGGTTGTTTTATACACATTAGTCTCTAGAGGAGATCAAAAAACAGCAGATTTCAAAAATAATAAGAGAGAAACATGGTGATCAAATGATTTCTGATTGTCAAACATGCCCACTGCTAATGTGACAAACTGTCCTGGTCGCATTTCATGAAGAGATCTACGTGATTTGTTTTGATACCCTCAAATGTTCTGACTATTAAAAAATGTCTTCATACTTAGCAGGCCATATTTAGAGTTAAACAAATAAATGTGTGTGGTAAATATCTGCTCGAAAAATACCACAGCCAAGCCAATGAATATTCCTGCCTTATTTTATTTAATTAGTCTGATTCAGTCTCAGTCTGTCATGAACATGATGCTTTTGATCTTCTAATTATTCATATTCTCTGCTTGTTCAGTCAAATTGGAGCCAAACACCAGTTCTTCTGGAGGATCCTCCTCGTTCCCCCAGCCGTCCTCCTGCTGGTGCATCAGTTCTTTAAGTTCTGCTGCTGCTGGCGTCTTTCTCCTTGTTTCTCCTGGACTTTTCTGAAGACACTGCTGGTTATCCAGGTTCTATGAGATCTTCCTGTTCTGTTTGCTGTGTAGCTCGAGGTTCTGCAGCTGTATGCTGACCTGGTCCTCTGGGTTCTGCTGGCTCTGAGGCAGTGTGGCAGGCTGGTTCTGGTAAATATTCAGAATTGGTACACTGTTTACAACCTCAAACCAAAAATTACAGATGCAGCTGTCCTCTGATGGCTGCTGTGGTTCAGGTGATTAAGGTGTGGCTGATGTTACATGTTTCATTGCTAACACACAAACTGTTGTTTACTTGGACTCAGTTCCAACCACATCATCCTGCCACCACAGACATGCACCACAGCACCAACTGTTGATGAAAACAGTAACCACCAAGTTATAGCTATTTTGGTGCAAAGCACTGTGCAGCAATGGATGCATATATTAACACGAAGCAGCAACCTGTGGCTGCAGCTCCAATAATGGCCACTCGAGGCTGGCTCTAACAGTGTGCCAATCCTCACAGACTGTATGAACAGAGTCAGTGTGGAAGTGCCGTAAAGCTGCATTTCTGGTTGTTTACAAGACTATGGGAAAACACCCTTTGGCTCCCTTTGTACTTACTGAATACAACTCAGTACAACTTATCATGTAATTTGTTGTAGCAATTACACTTAAAAAAGAGGCTAAAGTAGGGCATGCTCACAGGCTTGTGATGGACAAGCCTGTGAGCCTATAGTGACTAGGGATGGGTATCGAAACCCGGTTCTTGTTGAGAACCGGTTCCCACTGTTTCAATTCCTTGGAATTGTTTGCCATGTTTGCAAACGATTCCCGTATCGATTCCAGTCGCCCCGAATGACGTCACCACGTTGCGGAGCATCATTTACCTGGCAGGGCGCCTAAGCGGCTCAAACGCTCAAAAGTTTGGTTATACTTTACGAGAACAGATGACAACGGGGCAACTTGCAATACTTGCAAAGTAGATATTTCATTTACAGGAGGAAACACTACGAATATGCAAAAGCATTTGCTCACAAAACACACGATGACCTTAAATGAATGTCATGTTTTTAATTCCGCTCCGGACTCGTGCATCTCAACCCAGCAGCAGCGGTAACGTTTGCACATCCTCTCCCGTTAATGCGGCAGGTAAATAATCAGCTAACAGTGCATATTATGTTAGCGCGATCTGCCTTATTACAAAACCTGCCATTACTGTGCATTTAGGTGACCATGATGAGAAAGACAGAATCTGGCTGGCAGTTCTCGCTGCAGTCTACCGGTAGCGTCTCCTTTCAGGCCAGGATAGACGAATGTCACCGAGCAGTGACTAAGTTTGTGGTCAAAGGCTTGCACCCATTTGCCACAGCAGATGCCCCCGATTTTCGGTAAGTGAATATGTTTAATTGTAGGCAGGGACATTACTGGATATTCTTGTGTAATTGCTACAGAATAATTTATGTTATACTTTGTTATTGCTACAGAAGAATATTGATTTTATTATTTTACATTTACAATTTTTTTTCCTGGGGACCCTGTGACACCCCATTGAAGAGCCGTAGGCTGTGGATCTCTTAAGATCTCACTGTTGGGTTTGTAAGGCCATGGCTAAATTTCTATCTTGTTCAAAGAGAAGATATAAAACAAAGTTCTAAGCTAATCGACCTTAGTGTTCTCCTTTTTTAAAAAGAATCGATAAAGAATCGAATCGTTAAACAGAATCGAAAATGGAATCGGAATCGTGAAAATCTTATCAATTCCCATCCCTAATAGTGACCCTCAGTATCATGCTTAGATTCAGCCACACTCACTAGGTCTAGTTTAAAAAACTGTGCCTTTTCACCCTGAACAATTTCTAAATGTACTTACTCTAACTCTAACAGTCTAACTTTAGCTTCTTATTTAGCACTTCACCCTCCCATTCACATTTGTCTTTAAAAACCCATCGTTGTGCTGCCCAAAACACAGAGGCCTTTAACGACATCACACTACAACTAGTGGGTCACACCGCCATGATTGGCTCCATCTTTTATATACAGTCTATGAGTTGTAGGATAGGGCACGTACCCAACAACAACACCAGGACCCCAAATAAGAGTATTTATAGCTGCTGCCACTCAATGTGCAATAAATCTACAAACACATTTAAAGAAGGAAAACTAGACTTTTTAAATTATCTGTTTGGTGTTTTTAGACATTTGTAACAACCACTGGGCTCAGAGCTGAAGGCCACAAGCAGCGGTCTCAGCAGGGTGCTGCTGTGTACCTGTTTCTGCTGCAGCTGGGAGCTGTACTGGGCCAGTGTGGAGTACAAGAACTGGTACTGCTCTGAGGTTTGGATCATACCGCCCCTGCAAACGAACAGACCACAGGTTATAAACATGCAAGTGCATGTTAAAGATGAACTGCAAAGGAAAGAGAGAGGAAAACACCCACCTGTCGAGTCGAAGCTGACAAACTGTCTCCAGGACATCAGCTTGCCCGGTTTCTCTGAGCTGCTGACAGCCAATAGTGCTGGCTATAAAACAGCCTGTCCGCCCGATACCTGCACTGTGGAGGGGAGGACAGAGGAGATGTTAGGAGAGCAGCAGCGTAGATTTAGGATGAGTATTGTATTCATCCCACCCATCCGTCTCTCTCACCAACACAAAGAACAAAAGCTTGATCAATCAAATAATAATCAAAGTTTTTAGAGCGCCACCTTTGGATGCAGTTTTTACTTGAGAACAGGAACAATTACAAAGATTGTCTTGTGACAGTCCTGCGATATTCAGCTAAAAAGCAGCTAAGTTGGAGGAAATGATAGGGAAAGGTTCTATAAAAGTTGGTAAGATCCATGACCTTTGTGCTGACTTTTCTTTGAACTCAGTCACAGCAGATTTATTTACTCTTTGCTCAGAATCTCTGGTTTCTGTGTGCTTCAGGCATGCAGCAGCATATTTGTACTCAAAGACGTGTGTCAGGTCACCGTCACACCGCAGCCCCGTCGCTTTAAACTTTTATCTGTCCTCTCTGCTGTGGTCGGCTGCTCAGTCAAGGCAGCCATGCCTGCTCTCAGGCAGGAAGCAGCTTTTGACATATCGGCCGCGGCTCTGGTTTGACACATCGCAGTCTGTTCACCCATAACCATCACGCTGCTCTCAGCGGATGTATTTCAAAAGTGGTTTCTTGATGTCACTGTGCTATACATGTTTTAACTTCTGTTTATGGTCCTCACTCTGCTTTATGTACACAATGTATTTGATATTTTTACTGTATTATTTTCTTTTTGGATTTTTGCAAAGCACCTTCTTGCGCAATGACTTCTATACTTAAGTTTAAAAACATGTTCCTGAATGGTTACTAAGCTGTTTTTTTTAAATTAGTCTGTAAATCAGTTATGTGACTTTATTTGAAGCAAATTTCTTTGCCCACAAGCTTTTATTTATAAAATCCTTTTGCCCTTCCAGCGTGTGACTTGTTGCATTCATTTCACTGCAGGAGAAAAATGAAACTGTAGCTGGTTAGCACTTAGTTCTCTTTTACCAACGTTGTTTATAAAAACCAGTGCAATGATCAACTTCTTCATTTCCATGCATAAACAGCATAAACAGCTGTTCTGTTCTCTTGGGACTTTTTCATAATGTGATTTAATTGGCCAGTGGCCTCTTCTGTGGAGCCACCTCAGTGTTTGGATTCAGGAGACAGACACTATCTCTACTTTAAAATTAGGCTTAAACCTTTTTTAAGAAGCGTATAGTTAAGGATGGATTAGGTGGCCCTGAATCCTCCCTTTGTTACACTGCAATAGACCTGCTGGGGGTTTCCCATGATGCTCTGAGTGATTCTTCTTCACTCACTATGTGCTTATACACCTCTCTGCATTTAATCATTAGTGATTATAAATCTCTGGCTCTCTTCCCCAGCGTGTCTTGTCTTCCTCCACTCATTGCTAATCAGTCACAGCAGATGGCCCCGCCCCTCCCTGAGCCTGGTTCCACTGGAAGTTTCTTCCTGTTAAAAGGGAGTTTTTCCTTCCCACTGTTCTCAAAGTGCTTGCTTGGAGGGGATGATTGTTGGAGTTTGCACTGTATTACTATGTAAAGCACCTTCAGGAGACTGTTGTTGTGACTGGGTGCTATATACTAAATAAAAATGGAATGAACTGAATAGAATAGAGGCCATGGTGGAGCATGAAGGTAGATGTTATTTATTTGGCTAACTTGATCATTTCTCTCAATGCTGTGAGCAAGTTGAGTAAGTTTAGTTGAGTAAGATATGACACCTGCCTGTGTTTCATTACGTTAACGTGAACTAACCAGAACCAATTTTATCCATTTTGGGAAATGACAATTTTTTTAAAGGAAAACTAAAACCGACCTGCAGTGGACGATGATTGGTCCAGGGCTGGAGGCGGGCGCAGAGACTTCCTGAGAGCTAGAGGGAGGCACGAGGGACTTGCTGTACGTCTCCACCTCCTCCACCAGCCTTAGATAAGGAGCTATGCATTGTGGGATATGATGGTCAGGCCAAGATGTGAACCAGTAGTGTCTGACGTGTCGACGCTCAGAATGGAGCTGAAAGCACACAAACACACAGTTATCAAACCAGGTGCACAGACACAGGTGTTTCTGTTGTTTTTATTTTGGACATGTGCATTTATAATAAAACTCTATTTTATTTACAGTCACTTCCTAAAATGTAAATAGTTTTTAAACCTTCTAAAATGAACTAAACCTATCAGCAAAATGTGAATAAATAAATCTTGGTTTTTTTATTCGTTACAAAGATATTTTTTGTTAGACGAACAAAGAAATGTTGGATTACTTCAAACTCAGTTCAAATTTCACCCAGAGGAATGTGATGCTTTCCACCTCTGTTTGTGGAGACATTTTAGAAAAAGTACTTTTAATATGAAGATTTTTAATACTCACCGCTCTGAATTAGTTTTTGTACCATTTGTTTAAAGCCTAACCAGCGCACAGCAATGACAAAAGTAATTTCATTTTCACTGATCATGATTCTGCTTTAGTTCACTCAGCTGCTTCCACTCACTGCTATGAATGTACAAATATAATAACATCTTCTAGAAGCTTTAAGAAACTGATAAAAGCTTAAAACATATTTCATAAGTCTGTAATCAGAGTGGTTTCATCAGAAAAAAAAAACACCTCTGCAGACGTCTAATCTGTCCATCTTTGTTTAACCACAAAGCAGTGGAGCAGTGCAGCTTTGTAGAACAGGACTGCAATAACGTCAGTCATCCAGTCATCCATTTAGACGGCGATCTTCAGAAATGACAAACATTTAACACATGACTTCATCTGGTTCATGGAGGTGAAATCTGCGAACTCTACTGTACCTGAATCTCCATATCTGTGACAGTGAACCCGTCTTTCTCTCGGCTGTCTTTCACTCTGATAATGAATCTGCCGATTTGTCTCATCTCTCCTTCCTCTTCATTTTCCTTCTCCCTCTGCCCGTCCTTCTCCTCCTGGTCTTCGTCCTCCTCCTTTACCCTCTTCGTCCTGTCTCTCGGCTGTGGCCAGTACACCTCACATTTCTTCAAACAGACATACAGCCAAGTGTTGAGATCCATAATCAGATGGATGTTGCATGAATGCACAGCTCAATGCACAGTAGAATACAAGAATCAAGTCACATTAAATAGAGTAGAAAATATAAAATATAAATATTTAAACACAAAAGTTCAGAAAGGGGTCACAGCCGGGCCATGAGCATGCAACAGGTGCTAGAAGCAGTTTTCTTTAATGGACTCTGTACTACACACTCAACACTGGCAACTCTGCAACGCTGAATTCTGCAATCATCTGTCACAACAGCAAAACTCCAACATCATGTTTACTGATGAAAGCTGGCCTGCCAATCACCCACGCAGAATTTCTTAATACAGAGGAAGCTGCGTGAGTAAACATGCATGACTAGAACTGTGGTTGTTTTTTGTGCGATATCTGTGTTGTTGTGCAACAGCAACTTCAGCAACTTCTAATTTAACGTTGTCACTTTAATCAATCTGAACGTTGGTAAAAAGGCACTGCTGTGCTCCATCTTGAATGCAACCGCTCCCAGTGTACTGACAGTCCACAACAATTTTGGCTGCTCATCACTCAGCCTACCTGCCAGATTTGGTACCCTGTGACGTCATCCTGTTCCTCCAAAATAAAGTTCAGGTTGAAGTTTTGACACAATGGAGGAGAAAACAGGACAACCAGGGAGTGTCTCAAGAGTGACAGCAGTGCAGAGGCGGGTGTGTCGCTGCATAATGTCACTACTTCAGATTGTTTTTCCATAAATTTGCTGTGCAGCACAGCTATCACACAAAAGGATGAAATGATCACAGGGAAACAGCAGTTGCGTCTCCTCACCTCGTTGTTCTCCTTCAGCCTCGTAACCATGACGATGATACTGCTCCTCTCCTGCCACACCATGTCCCAGAAGTCTCCCACGGTGTGCACCATGGGCCCCTGGGTAGCGATGTAGGCCCTGGGAGCCCCTTTGTAGCCCTGCCACATAAAGAACGTCAAATCTCACAACAATCAGTCAGTAAACTGTCTTACAGGTTAATGCTTTCCTGTGAGGTCAATACCAGGACACTAGAACCACTGGAGGTTCTAGTGTCTAAAATTGAGGTATAGGAAGGAAACATTTAATGATATTTTGGGTGAAACTGAGACTTTTGTTGTCCAAATAAATAAAGAGAAAGTCCACAGAGTTCTGTACTTGTGGTAGAGAGATCCCAGGGACACCTTTTCAGCATCGTAGCTGCAGCAGTTGTGTCTTTGAGACAAAGCACAGTTCACCCAGCCTTGACGCCACAGTTTAAAGCATGTGTTACATCCTAATTTCTATTTTAGTGTTCTCTGTTTCCATCTCAGCTCTGATTAGGTGACTGACAAGCGCATTTGCTGACTTGTGGACCGGGCCTTTCTAGACCAGCTTTCTCTCCAGCCTGCAGCAGCAGTAGGTTTTGAGCTGCTTGGTATATTCTTTATTCATTTGCTTGCAATAAACCTTTTTTGCTTTTAAACTTTCATTATGTCCTGTATCTAGGCTTGCACAAATCAGCTATGAGGTATTTTCCAGCAGGGCTGGATGCACTTTGACCGTTTTCTTCGTGTTGTTTCATTTCTCAGGTTGATATAAATGGATGCAAATGCAGATTAAAAAATGTCACTTGTTGTTTTTGTCACACACATTCATCATATCCCCTAGACTTCTAAAACCACCCTGGCCTCACAGGGCAGGAAGTAAATGATTCAGATTCAATAACAACCGTCAAGTGTCCAACCAGCACGCCACCAAATATTACAGGAGTTTAACTGAACGGGCAAATGAATGAATGCCGCTTTTTACTTGTTGTTGCACATCAGCAGAGGCAGCAGGTGCTTTATGAAAACTGTCAAAAAGCTTGTGATTAACAACACACGCACACACTCCACAAACACACACAAATTGAGCTGAGGCTGCACAGTGTGAGGGATGCGTGGGCCGTAAGGGAAGACAGGGGGAGGGGGAGTCGGGGACATGTCACTTCCTCCCTCACTTCCTGTGGTTTTCCTGGTTGCAAACTCCCACGCTGACAAACCGACGGCTCATATCTGAGTTTCTGTTTGTTTAGCTGTCCAACACACACGCACACACACAGACACACAGGCACAAAACACACGCGGACACACACACACACACACACACACACATACACACACACACACACACACACGCGGACACACAGACACACACGCACAAAAGACACGTGGACACACACAAATGAGAAGACGCCCACGCAGAGTGACAGCGCTGTCACACAGTCTATCGGCTTGTTTTCTTTTTAATAAAACCCTGAAGGAAACATATTTTCTTTACTGTCAGTTGACTCATTTAATCCAGGACTAAGTAATAAAATGAAACGGCTCAAATTAAAGAAAAGACAACTGAACCTGTGATCTCAATGACAGTATATTTATCTGCAGTATATTTTTTTCAAGCATAGATAATAAATATACACTCATTGAAGATGAGCCCTGAAGATGACAGCCCAGCCTAAAACCCACATAGCAGACAGGTCTGGCCTGTCTGCTATGTGGTGTCAAGCCGGCACTTCTGACTGACTAGTGTCATGGCAGGGTGTATGTCAACCAGATGTGGGCCAGGTCTGGCAGTGATGGCACTATTTATCGTCCTATTTTCCTATTTTAGTTAGAAGACCCAAATGCCATATTGCAACACTATACTGCTATGGTAGCCAATGTTTCAAATGCAGGTTTGACAGGTTTGTGAGTGTACACTTTATCCAAAACCTAGTGAGGGTTTACTCATGTTTACCACCGGGTGGCTGTAGCTCAGGAGGTAGAGCAGGTCACCTACTGATCAGAAGGTTAGTGGTTTGATCGCCGGCTCTTCCAGTCTGCTTGTCAAGGGTCTGAATGTGTATGACTGTAGTTAGGAAGCACTCAGTTTAGAAAAAGTGTGTAATTGGGTGAAGCACTTCGAGTAATCTGGGAGAGTAAAAAAGGACTATATACGAATCAGTCCATTCACTGTCTGAACAGAGTTTTGTCATGTTACTTTTGCACTATTATGTTCTGGCACATGTTGTTATTACATGGCTTTGTTAAGGTACACATTAGGCTGACATCTGGGGCCAGAGCTGAAACTGTTCTGGGCCAGCACAGGACCAGCAGTGTGTCTGCAACTGGCCCTGATGCAGCTGGCGAAGATGCAAAGGATGGTCAGTAACAATATGTTTATGTTTATGTTGTTTATGCCAAATTCTGACCACACCATCCGAATGTTGCAGCAGAAAAGGTGTCAGTGGTCTCGTTAGACCAGGCAACCTTCTGTTTTCCAGAATACCTAATGTGGTCTTCTGCTGGTGTAGCCCACCTGCTTCAGGTTTCCACATGTTGTGCATTTACAGATGCTTTTCTGCGTACCTCGGCTGAAATGTGGTTATTTGAGTTACTGTTGCCTTCGTATCAGCTCAAACCAGTCTGGTCATTCACCTTTGACCTCTGGAATCAATGAGGGATTTTCACCCAGAGAACTTCCACTCACTGGATGTTTTCTCTTTTTCTGACTGTTTTTTACTCTGTGTGTGAAAATCCCAGTGTTTCTCAGCAGTTCCTGAAATAGCTGCCATATTCAAATTCACTTAAATGACCTTTCTTCCCTATTCTGATGCTCAGATTGAACTTCACCAGATCATCTTGACCACATGTCCAAATCCCATGAGCTGCTTTCCTGTGATTGGCTTGGATGTTGCTGATGAGTGTATACTGCCAATTTTTGTTTAAACAAAAAATATATTACTTCCAGTAAATATATCACACTTTTCATTGAACCATTAAAATTAGTAAAGTTAAAACCACGACAACACAATGTGCTCATTTGTGCTGAGACAAAAAAGTAGACCTGATGTGGTCACTGGGAAAGGGCCACCTGATAAAGCGTGTGAGGTGACAGAAATCTGCGGGGTTAGTTAACCTGGTAAGAAATAATGTTAGACTCTTACCCTGATGTAGTTGGCGTTGATGTAGTGATCAGGCCCAGGTTCATCGTCCGGGTTCCTCAGGATCACTCGGCTCTCAGGGTCTAAAGAGTAAACATACAAATAATACACGGTGATAAATGGTAATAAACACATCTAGAGCTTTTCTACTGAGGTGAGATGAGACGGACAGGAACTGACTGGGGAGGATGGTTTTGTATCGGTCTTTCATCATGTGTCCCGGAACATCGAGGTCAGCAGCGTTCACAAAGTTCGGAGGGATTTTCTGTTGGGGAGACGGGAATATTAATGAATGTTAAAACTGTCCTGAAAGTTGGAGAGTTTAACAGACTCAGAAAGGCTAAAAAGCACCAATTCTGAAGTAAATCTTCAGGATTTTAAGGTAACTGGTGGATCTGATGTTTTCTAGATATCATAGCTTTGTTTTTGTATTGCAGGTAAATATAGTCAAACAAACAGGAAGGACAGGAGGAAGGTAAAAAATTGCATAGACATTTTTTTGGGCAAAAGGCTCCGATAAAGACTTCACAATATGAGCAATTTGAGGGGTTTTCCATTCTCCATGACAGCACAAAGTGCAACACAAGTGAATGTGCTCCACTGTGTCAAAACCTGAACTTTAACTTCACTTTCAGAATCCAACCCCATCATCCTGAGCTGATGAGCCATCTCCGGTGTTGGCTTTTACAGTGAAGACTAATATTTCATGTTGATGATAATCATCAACATGAAAGTTGGGTCCATTCAGACTTTGACACAGTGCTGCTTGTAAGACATGAAGCACATCTACTGAAGGTAGACCTAAAAACACGTTCATTCCAGAATCAGCAGTTCCTGCTGGCACCTGTTACATGCACAGCAGGAACAGTTCAAAGTCCTGCAGATATTTGTTTGTTTCACCTCATATTTTCCTTTTGTCTCTGCTTAATTTTAATGTGTTGAATGTTTGCAATGTTTTGAGTGTACCTGGTACTCTACATTCAGCGTATTTGTGTCAATGGCAGCTTCCTGCAGCAGCGTGTGTGTGAGTGGTCGTGAGGAGGTGTGAAGCAGCTGAAGCCACACCTCCTTTGGGGTGGAGACAGAACAGACACTCTCCACCCCCAAAGTGTTCACATCCAAAAGGAGAGACAAATTAGAGCCCCGCCTGCAAAATAAGACAACATTCAAGAGAAAAAAGATGATTGATAGCAATTTTAAACTAATTAAAGAAAAAATATATTCAGACTTTTAAAAATCACATTTTAGTCGCAAAACTGTATATTAAAAAAATGACATTATTAGCGGACTGAGGATTTTAGAAAGCAACATTATGCATAGTAATACTCACCTCTCCTGGAGCCGGACTGAAGCTTTGCGAGGAGGTGTGGTCAAGGGTGGGGGTGTCACTGGTTCCTCAGCAGGAGGGGAGGCGGAGTGCACTGCTGACATGCTCATGATGACTATAGGTGTATTTCAGTGGTTGGGTCCTCCTTATCTGCTCATCACCACAGCATGCTGGAGTACAGACAAAGAAGGAGCTTTAATATCATCACATCATTTAGTTTTTCAGTAACCAGGAAGCAGGATAGGCTGGCAGAGTGATCGTGTGAATCAGAGCAGCTGCTGACCAATCAGCAGCCACTACGCTCGAGCCTCACTGCACCCACTAAAGCCTGCTGAACTCTGGGAAAAGAAGTACACGCTATTTCTGAAGTTAATTTGCAGTCTAAACTGTAGATAAATGATTTTTGAGGTTTTTTTCTTGTTTTTTCTGTAAATGTGTAAAACTGCTTCCCAAAAATTAAGACGTCACAAAGGTGATGTTCAAGTGCAAAATCAGCCAGTGAGATCTACACAAAAATGTAAAACAGGCTTAAGTGACTTGCCAACACAAGTAAGAAAGATTGAGATTGAGAAAGATTGCTGCCTGGGAATTACGTTTAAAGCAACGCCAACCTCTGTCTTCAACCGTGGCGTGAAAAAACGGCGTGTTTTGATATGAGACACAGAATATAAACCATGAAGAAGAAGACAGAGGATTTCTTTATCAGCTGCAGTGAGATAAACCTTGCTGGAATTTCAGCTGTTTTTTACACTTTTATGCAAACTGTGAACCCATTTTTACATAAATTTGCTTATAAATGACTTTTTGTGAGTTCACATCCACTCTTAGTGCGTTATTACTATTAGACTGATGCATCCTGATAACTAATTGAATTTCTGAATAGATCATCATGCTTCTGGTGCTGCTTCTGTTCTATGCCTGTTAGTGTTCTGCTCCTGTGCATTTTGGATCAGCAGTAGTTATTCTTGGGTCTAGTCTGGCTCAGATTCAGGTCCATTTTGCCTCTAGCCCAACCTGGTTGAGTGACAACATAAGTGTAGGCACATCAGGAAGAAATAAGAAGACATTGGCAGCTTTTATCATGTAATTATGGTCAAAGTAACTCAGAATGCATCATAAGAGAAAGAATACTGAATATGACTGAATATGACTCATGGGACTGTAGTACAACAGATATTCCCCACTGCTTTTTATAACAGCCTACAGCACAAGCACTGTATGAAAAATCATGCATGGTATGGTATAATATCTGAGAGCCTGTATTGTCATTGTTATTACAGCATATGGATGAATGACAGTTACAGCCCCATGCTGAAACATGTGGCTCTGCAACTGCATGACCCAACTGTATAAAATTAGAGAAGCTACAGTGCAAAAAAACTGAATTAAGCAGCATTTTGGAGATTTTTAGTCTCTTTTAGTTCACACTTCCTGCATTTTTTAGTCTCAGCCTTTTTGTTGTGGCCAGTTTTCCAAAAACAGAAAGTGTGTTTGCACTCACCATTCTGTTCCTCTGTTGCTTCTCAGGTTCACTTTAACTTAAAATTTTGTTCTGTTTTGTCATTCAGGAGTTTCCAAACAAAATGAGAAGATCACACTCCACGTGTCGCTTCTGACAGCCCTCGTGATCGCAACAGTTTGTTGTTGTCATCTGACATGCTGAACAAATTATTAATGCGATGATGAGGCACCGCTCTCGTCAGACGCAGCACAGGTCTGTCATCAGTACCCGACAGACGAGACCCGATGAGCGCTGGTAGCAAACTCAACCTGCCTGAACCCTGATGAAGTGAAAACAAGTATGTGTAAATAAGTGTGTGTGTGTTTGTGTGTGTGTGTGTGTGTGTGTTGTCACTGTTCAGTGTGTTTCCACATCAGTTCGGACCTGAAACGTTTCAGCGTGTCTCCATCGGAAGAGAGTTTCCTCATAGCAGGAAGTCAGCACGCCCACACTTACTCAACACACTCATACAAACACACGCCTCAGTCAGTAGACTCAAACATAAAGGCCAGACTTACATATATTACTATTTTGATTTTTTAGACTGAATTGAACTTCACAAAATGTATTTCTTTAGAAAGCTGCAGAGAGTTTGTGCTCAATGCTGTTGTTATGCAACTCGATCCATGAGTCAAAACTCTACCACGAGCTTAGCTAAGTTTGGATGATTCACAGAGACGCAATAGACACATTAATGGGAAACACAGCAGGCCGGAATAAACCAGAATTACAAATCAACACGTACATTATGTGTGCATTCACAGAACTGGTTTAAGTTCTCAGTAACTTATTGAAGTGCTGTTTAACAGAGAATCAAGATAGGAGTTAGATGGAAATGGACAATCGAGTTTCACCAGATTTTCATGGATGTCAAACATTCTCGTCTTGCTCTAATGAATTTTTGTTTTCTTTTTGTGCACAGCTCCTTTAGGCTTTTACCTAGAAAACAGTAAATGTTATAAGAACCCCAGAGTGCAAAGGCAGACACACAGACACAGATTAACGCTTTCTGGCTGCAGAAGCACCTTATTTCTTTGGTTATGGTTTAAGTAATAATCTTCAAATATGTGACCATTGATTATAACTTGATATCAAGCCCAGATGTGTTAAGATGTTCATGTTTGCTTTACCAATCAGAAAAGGAAACTGAGGACAAACTGAGTAAAAACAACACAAATAAAAGTGAATCATTCTGATCTAAAAGCAAGAATAAAGAGAACTAAAAAGTATAATCAGTAATAAATAACAGGGAATAAAAATGGGTTTAATGTTAGGGAGGTCCCGATGTAAGGAATTATTTGTTCCTCTCTGCTTTAATAGGGACCTCGGGACAATTAATAACTGTCCCGCAGCGTTTTGGACCAGCTGCAGTCGGCTACGCAGTGACAGACTGACACCTGAATAAAGACTCTTACAGTCGAGTGCACAGGTAGCTCTCTCAAAGTCTCTGAAACAGCAGAATGATGTCATTCTGTGAGTAGCTGGAGATGAAAGAAGCTAGCTTTGATGACAGCATTCATGTGTTTGTTCCTCGCAAAGTGCTTTTTATAAATGTTTAAAGAACCGAGGTCAACGAGGTCAACGAGGTCAGGAAACATCTGAAACATGTAAGTGTGACAAGTATGCAAGAAATCAGGAAGGGGGGGGGCTTCACAGCACTGCATATTTTCAGGTTCCTAACAAAATGAACTTATTATGCTGAATCATGCACACATCGGAATTCTTCTGTCACTTAAATAGAAAACTTTAATGTTGCAGCAGGAGGTGATTTTAATTACTTCCATATTTCTGGGTACATTTTGAATGTAGCATAACATACGAGTTGATTTAGATTTTAAAATCTGCAGTTTTAAAATAAATGGTATTGAGTGCAAAGTACTTTGTTTATATTTGAAGTACAGTGGAGTAAAAGTGCAACATAAAGATGCTAATGTGCTACGCTACATTCCTCCGCTGGTCCTATTCTGTCATCCAATCATGTCAAGAATTGTAAGGTAAATGGTATGTTAGTCCTGCAATCCACACACACATGCACACGCACACACATGAACACCACACCCCCCTCCTGGACACACCCCTGGCCATAGCAAACGCTAAATCTTCAGGAGGTTGCTTGTTGTGCACAACATTTTCCTGGAAACACTGCATCCTCTCAAGCTTCTAATTACACTCATGTAACAAATTTAAAAAATTTTTTGGTCGCTCTGGATTTATTTATAGTTAAAAGTACTCATCTTTTTAGGTCCCATGAGACAGAACACGAGTTATCGAAGGTTTTCAGAGACAAGAAGAGAAGAATGTCTTAAATTGATCAAGCTTACCAGATGTTTCTTAGCCATGATGTTCTGTGTAATTCAGCTCTGTAAGATGTAAATCCTCCACTGATACTGAAGCTCCTGCTCACTTTACTCGCACAACTAATAAACTAACCAGCAGCTCAGCAAATCGCTAACTAGCACTGGAATAAATGGGCGCTCTCCATTTGTTCTCTCTCTTTCCCACCTTCCTCAAATGAAACAGATTACTTACTGACACACCAGGGGCAAGAAGAAACAAGCGAACGGAGAGGGAAAGTGATAGTAAATGAGGGAGAAAAAACTGAACATTAGGTGAAAGAGAGAGAAGAAGCAGCAGGAATAGACTTGTCCTGTTTTTCTGGCTGTTATTACCTTGGTTCAAGTTGTGCAGGTAGAGAGGGAGAGGCAGAGAGACCTGAGGGAAGAGAGAGAAAGAGAGTGAGAAAGAGTGAGAGGGAAAATTAGTCAGAAAGAAAAAGAAGAAAAAAAGAGATGGAGAGATAATGAAAGAGAGGAAGAGTGAAATGCTCCGGGCGTTGATTATTAACACACCAGCAACAGCTGCTCATGAATCATTCATGTCAAATCACACAGCACATCGCTAACAGCAGCAGTACAGGAACATGCACTAATATAACACGCATTCATATAAAACAGCAAAATAACAAACAGGAATATTAGCCTGCACCCCCTGACACTGATGGCTATTTACCACAGAGGAAACTTAAAAGTCAACCCTTTTTATGAGAAAACACTGAGTCACCCTCACACCTCCACACTGTTTTTCACTCGTCGCTCGACAATGGAAAATTCTGTCCTTTGGACCTTTGAACCCCAAATGTGTGACTTTGTTTAAAGGACATTCTGCTCCTTTAGAAGATTTTTATTTCGTTTTATCATGAAAATCCACTCGAGCCGGCTGTTTTATCTCCCATCTCCCTAAAAGCTTACTCTTGACTGGGCTCTCTCTGGAAGCCTACCGAAGAGCAGCGCACTGTACTTAAGAGCTGCTCTCATTCATTTTAATCTCAATATGACTTTAAATTGGGGAAATAAAGGATGTAATATTAGGCATTTTACTCCACCTGTTGAAGTGGAGAGCATGTGGAACTGGATCGGTGCATACGGGAATCAGCAGCGACTGTTTGCTTTGTTACAAAAGCCATTTATGTATCTATGCTGCACCACACTTACTTTAGCACAAAAATGCTGGTTTTCTTTCTAAAATATATATCTCTAGTAATATTCAAGATATTCTTCCTACATCCAAGTAGAAGGGTTAGATCAGGCTTTCTAGAAAATATTGCGAAATTAACAGAGAGCTAGCAAAACAAACCTAGCATTAATCTTACAGACGCATCTAAAACCTGCATTCAGGCAGGTTAAATAGTCACAGGAGCCTAAAGACAAGTGGAAGCTAAATTTACTTGAACTTTTACACACTTGCTAACAAAGAGTGAGAAGTTTGCCCGTATTACTTTACATATTCTATATTAGGATATTAAAAACAGTAACAGAAACAATCATAATCTTACTCAAATCATTTATGGAGCCATAAACTCCACATTTGAGTCACCTGGAAACATGTAAAACTCATCTGGAGACTTTTCAGTAGGTTGCAGATCAAAGAGTTCATTTTAGCTTCCAGCAACTTTTCTCTTTTGGGCTAAAAAAACAAATGACCTGCTTTTATTTTTGTCAGAAATGATGGATGCATTCTTTCATTTAAGTAATAGAGGCTGATGCTCGTCCTAATTTTGAGAAAAATTGCACAACCCCCCCCCAAAATAACACGATGATGGAGCTGCATCTAGGACTTTAATATTGTGCAGCAATAAGAGGGAAGGGACTTAAATTTCACTTTCACTAAGTGGAATTTAAGTGAAGTTAAAGGGGTGAATGCTCGGGGGGTCCGGACTTCATTACCAAATCCTCACAGCCAGTCACCACTGCGCTAATGAAAATATGCAAGACTGTCGTCTCAATTTCAATCATGTTTTAGTAAGAGAAGTTAAGCACTATGTATTTTCATACTGTCTTATACCATCCATCCATCTTTCTATGCCATGTTATATTATATTCATATTCTACACACTCAGGAGCAGAGGTACAATAAGAGAGCAGTGGAGACAGGAGAACCCCTGAGGATTAATAACTGGGCTTTAAGTTGCTCTTAGACGTCTGGAAACTTCATGTTACCAAGAAGCAAAAGTTAAATATTTGCAGCATTTTTTCTGGGTGTTAATGTGCAAATTTTCACGACAGTCTATAATCAAATACTAAAACAAAAATATACATTTTGCTGCTTCTTCCTTTGAGTTATATAAAAAGGTTTGAATGACGTGTCTTGTGTTTTAGCAGCACAGCGATGCAGAGATTAGCTCCATGAGGCCCTGTTGCCTCACAGCGATAATGTTCTGGCTTTAAATCTATCTTTGTGGTTGCTGTAGGTGGAGATGTGAGATGTGAGAAAGCCGATTGGTCAGCAAGTCTGTAAAAGTGATAAACTGATGACCATCCATTTGAAATTTCTCTAGTGTTTTTTTAAAGTCAGGTTATATTAACGTACAAATTTCCACCAGCAGTTTCCAGCTGTGCTCTTTTCACAACGACAAATACTCCGTCTGAAAAGTCTGACAGCAGAGGTTTCTTTACCTCCAATGGTACAAGATAGTATTTTGTTTTTCGAAAGCGTGGTAAACAACAAACTCTGAGTCATGTGTTACTGGAAAAAATACTGGGCTGAAGTCTACAGTTCAATAGCAACAAGTAATGTGCAATAAACACAAAGATGAGTGACAATAGAAAACAAAACTGTTAATGAGTTTTGCTAATGATTCTGTTTCGCTTCCAGAGCAAACGCAACTCATCCAAAAGACGTTCCAGGGTTTAACATGTCAGGTTGATTTGAGTTGATATTTAGTAACTGAGAGCCAGCGTAAGATTAAAGGACAAACACGTACTGTTAGTGTTTGTAACGTGTGTCTTAATTATTGTGGTTAGTATTGGGAACCAATAGCAATAGTTAACTTAACCATTACTGATGTGGTTGCTACTTTTTGAAAGGTGAGGAGAGATAAAATTAAAGAGAAATAACGCTCTCTTGGTTTCCTTTCTTATACTCTAATCATAACACGATGTGAGGTGTGGATGAATGAGCTTCACAGCGATTTAATCTTTATTTGATGCTAAGCCAAATAGTTCTCATCACTTAAATCATCAGAATATTCAGTTACTGACTTTGCCTTATTGGGGGGGGGGGTACCCACCTGGCATCCTGGAAGAGACCACTCCCATTAGGACAGGGTCGGATTTTCCCTTCGCTACTTATCTGTATTTATTACAGGTGACATAAAAAGCCGAGTGGCCAAGAATCACATCACACGCGCAAATACTGAAACACCCCCCAAATTTAAAACGTTTTACTCAGGGTGAAAACACTGAAAGATTATTTAGAACCCAGATTGGTCCATAAAGGGTTTTGAAAGGTTTCTCGCACATTGATAACATCACTTAATACAGTAATGTTATTTTCTTCAGATTGTATAATGTTAAAAACAGCCTGCTGGTAATAAACAGTAATGGTGCAGTTATAGTTAGTATAGGTAGTTGACTGTACTTTACTACAGTAGCTTTTGTAAAGAGTTTTGAGTGATCTATTTACATTTTGTGACTTTATGCCATCAACTTCACATTTTACCAATGAAAAACAATATTTGCAATGAGATCACAGTTATGATTTTTAAGATGTTATCTGAAACAGTTAACATCAGCAGAAATATTCAGCCGGGCTCAGTATTGCTGTAAAACAACCTGCAATTAAAAAGTTTGAAATTACTTTAAAGTGGGAGGAGAAGACGCTGCACATCTAAAGCATATTTGTGAAAGTTTCACTGCTCACAGTTTTCATAAACAGCTGTTCCAGAAATTAAGGCACAAATTTGACCAGATTGAATTAACCAATGTAAATAATAACAATAATTCATGCATTTACCTTTTTTTGCAGTATATTTTGTCAGGTTTTGTTTAAACATTCTATAAATCTACAATAAACAATAACATTTAATTTCATTATCTTGATTTTTCCACAATGCATGTAAGACATATTTATAAGAATAAATTTGATATAAGAATCCTATTTATATCTTTTTTTATATACATGTAAAAGTAAATATTTAGTCTGAACTCACATATTATTCTCAGTAGATGTATGTATTAAATATTATATTAGTACTTTACATGCACTAAAACAGATTTACCTTTGTTTTTAGCATCCAGCAGTAAAGATTGCATAAACTTTGTATGATAAAAGTTTGTCATTCATATTGTATTCCTGTTATAAGTATGACCATCACAAATATCTCACACTGCATCCACACTCAGGTTGCCAAGTTTTCACCCCCCTCCTCCTCCTCCTCACCTCTCTGAGATTCCCCGTATCCTTCGATCCTTCCTTCCCGCCTTTCTGGTCTTCCTCCTCCTCTCCTCTTCTTTCTTCTTCTCTGTTCTCTTCTTCCGTCGCTCTCATCTGTTGCTGTTGCTTTCTGTTGTTCTCTCTTTACTTCTACCTTCGCCGCCACTTCCTTTTCTGCATCCACCCACTCACTCATTACCACACACACACATACGCACACACACACACACACACACACACACACACACATTTTTTGCGTACACATACGCTTTCTATTCCCCTCGTCCAAGGTTATGGGTCCCCCTTAGACTGCACGCCACAGGCTTTAACTCTGTGTATTTATTTGGTGTGTGTGTTTGAGGCTATCAGCAGTGTTTCACAGTGGGGCTGTACAAACTGATTTTCCACATCTTTTTTCTCTCCAGCTGTCAGATGAGCAGCACCAGGATTAAAACCTATTGGGACACAGCCGGGAAGGCTAACCCCGCTAACTTTATTAGCACTCACCACAGAAATAAAATGAACAGAAACAGACTCTGGTGTTCACGACTCTCACATCAGGAGACGCTTATGTGGCGGTTTGGCTGTAGGTTATTTTTCAGAGCTGGGGTGCTATTTGTGTGCAGCTAAAAAGCTAATTTGAAAAGCTGACGGCCATATTCGGTGTTAGCTGCTGCGGTCTGCTGTTTACTGTCAATTAAAAAAGGGCAAAAACAAAAAGCTGACGACTTCAGAATCAAATGATTTTTTATGTTCATTGTGTGAAGCAAACAGAAAATGGAAAGTGAAACAAAGTCACAACAGGAAGGCCTATACAACATGAAATTATAATAGTGATAATCAGACTTCTTAAAATGTGTTGCTGTAGTTTCTCAAACAAATGTTGCATTTAAACTAAATATCTAATCTAATTTTAGCTGGTTGTGGCCCTTTGCCCGCTAGCATTAATATGCTAGCTATGCAACAACTGCGATATCATTCACTGGTTTTGGTTCTGCATTTTTAAGCCTTGGTGTTGGTGTTTAGTCTGGAACAATCTTTGGGAACCAGAAGTAACCATATTTGGACACGAGGGCGCAGTGCTGTTATCAGCCAGCAAACTCGATTAGGAAGCTGTAGGGTGCCCAGGCCTTCTTCTTCAGCTCCACAATGGAGAATCTGCCTCCATCTCACCCTGTACACATCATGCCCTCTCTCATATATCCAGTAACCTTTTTTGTCTTCCTCTTTAGCAGCTAAGGTTTCGACACACTGTTCCCAGTATATCCATTATGTTTCTTCTGATGTGGCTAAATCATTCCCAGTCTTGCCCTTTGCACTCCAAACTTTCCAACCTGAGCTGTCCATCTCAGTCACTCTCAAACTTGATCACTTCACAAACCTCCATGTCTGATGAATAGTGCTCTGTACCACACAGAGAGGTCCAGTTCAGCGACTCAGGTTAGTAGAGGGAAAACCTAGCAGGATTCTGCCCATGTCAGCTGACACACAGCTGACTTTAAGCGTGAATAACATCCAAATTATGAGTATCACATCATCAGTTGTAAAGCTGGAGATTTTACCATGGGAGTCTGTGGCACTGACTTGCTTTTGTAGTCTCAAGTGTCTATAAAAGGAACTTTGTCCCGTTCGGCTTTCTATATTCTTATTTTCCTCTTTTAACAGCTGCCTATTTTAAAATAATATGTGTCACTTTCCATGGCTCCACCTTTTTAGACTGAATCTTTGCTGTATTATAGAAAGTAGCCTTAAAAAGCAGTAACCATGATGCCACCCAGTGGTTTTGGACTACTTTATGAATTTTTGACATTAGTGTTCTGACTGCTGCTATGCTTCTTGGAGCCATAAGCAACCTTATATGCAAGTGGTGCTAACTTATCAGCTAATGTTAGTTAGCTTTATGAGCCAGCTGAATTCATATATTCTTGTCAGTTTTATTTTAATAGGGCCAAATCACAACAGCCGCTTCCAGGTGCTTTAAACTGTATGGGTGCTAGGCACGTACACACATATTAATTAGTGCTAATTAATGCATTAAAATACTAGAATTTTGCTCATCAAACCAGATGCACAAACTTCTTTTCAGAATCAGAATCAGAAAGGGTTTTATTGCCAAATGTTGAGCAGGTTTACAACATTAGGAAATTGCTACGGTACTTAGTGCAAACATACTGTCATATAACGCTTAAATAGACATAAAAATAAGAATTAAAGAATTAAAAGTGCTAAGTAGATAGATATATACATGGGTGCAGGTGATCGTCAGGTCCAAACATGGAATGATGCAGTGAACACAGTGTAGGGTCATGTGTTAGTGGTGGGAACAGTCATATGGTTATTGTTCATGAGTCCAACAGCAGAGGGGAAGAAACTTTTCTTATGGCGAGAGGTTCTGGTGCGAATGGACCGGAGCCTCCTGCCTGAGGGGAGCACGTCAAACAGTCTGTGTCCAGGGTGAGAAGGGTCAGCTGAGATCCGAGCTGCACGCCCCAGTGTCCTGGAGGTGTACAGGTCCTGCAGAGATGGGAGTCTGCAGCCAATCACCTTCTCAGCAGAGCACACAACACGCTGCAGTCTCTGCTTGTCCTTGATAGTGGCTCCAGCGTACCACACGGTGATGGAGGAGGTGAGGATGAACTCGATGATTGCAGTGTAGAATTGCATCATCGTCCATGTTGGCAGGTTGAATTTCTTCAGCTGCCTCAGGAAGTACATCCTCTGCTGGGCTTTCTTTATGACGGAGGTGATGGTGGGCTCCCACTTCAGGTCCTGGGTGATGGTGGTACCCAGGAAGCAGAATGAGCCCACAGAGGTGATGAGGGTGTCAGTCAGGATGATGGGGGGGAGTGGGGCTGTGTGCTTCCTGAAGTCCACAATAATCTCCACTGTCTTCTGGGCATTCAGCACCAGGTTGTTGTTGCTGCACCAGGACACCAGACGTTCAACCTCCTTCCTACAGAAGGAGGTTGAACGTCGTGGTTTGTATCACCCTGAAAAACCATAAACTATTACTCATTTCATCAAAAATACTCAAAAATGCTCCAACAGTAGAAAAAGTTTAACAACATGACCTAGTGGATGAGGCCTAACATAAACCGATCAACACTAGCTACGTGCGTCAAACACGGAAAAACAGTTGTGCCCCTAACTCAATTATCCAGATGGATTAATTATTTTTAAAAAAAAATCATATCACTCTGAAATATTACAAAGGAGGAAATAGTCCAAAGATGGAAGAGACATAGAGGGGAAAAACTTTTGTGTACCACGCGGTAAATATACTTTGTGATGCTGCACAGTTGGATATTTTAACACAGTGGATGGGGACTGACATGCTTTTGGAGCCAGCCTCATTTGGCACTGTGGAGCTACAGTTTTGAGTTTTCATGTCAACCAATAGTCATGTGTTACATCTGCATTAGTTTATTGACCTGACAATTGTGTTCTAAGGCCACGTTCATCCGTCTGTTCATTGGTTTTCTAGTGGGTCTGTCTGGGTCTTGGCCACAGGGGTAGTCTGTGCAGATACTGAGCTCCCCAGTCACTGCTTCCATGTTTCCAAGGTGTTCCAGTATAGCTCAATAGTGAAGTAGTGTTCGCCTCACTGGTGTAAAAAACCTTGCATTGTTCTTGGTTCCCTGAAGCTCCTGACGAACACTGTCTGCATACAGACAGGATTTCCTTTTATTTATAAAAGTAACAAAGCAACACATTTTTAGAACACTAATGATTTTGCTACTGTTTATAACAAAAAAAGTAATCTGAGTACTCTATCATGTTGCTTTGTATTGTACTACAGCGAAGATTTGTTTTGTACACAACAAGAAAGGTAACAGGTCTGCGGAGGCCTCCTTTAATAAAGCGTTTTTACTCTGAAGTCAGAGTAACTGGTGGTTTTTCAGGTTTTTCCTGTTATGCTGACGTTAAACTAACGCAGCATTAATTTGATAAGATGCCAAGAAGAGAAATATTAAACAAACTTATCAAATGTGAGTTCATTCCATCCCTTCCTGCAAAAATCTCAGGAGATGCTGGAGTTTTGGTTTCCCTTCAGCTCTTTTCACGTCGGTCCTCATCAGTCCTGTCTCCACACCATGCGTCTCAGCCTGCGTGGATGCAGGTCAGAGGTCAAGTTTATTTGTATAGCCTAAAAGCTCAGATCAGATTCACCTCAGAGACTTTTCTCTGTACAGACTGAAAACATGCGTGTTGTTTGGTAAAAGACTTCCGGGCTTGTTTGTCCCCGCTGCAATCACTCGCCTTCATTTGTACATGCAATGATGCCGCCTCACAGGTCTCTCTAACGGCTCTGTGTTTCATCAGTGGCATCTTATTGCTCTGCTCTCCCCGTCTGCTCTTATCCACCCTCGTTTACCTCGCTGATGTTCTGTATGCTGTGCGATTAGCTGCTGTGCGTTTACCTCCAAAGCCTGTCTGCAAACCAAATTTCCCTTATGAACAATAAAGGCAAAATGACTGAATGAATCAGACAGGGGAGTCTGAGCGAACTACAGCGCTCCTGACTTCAGCGGCTCCCTGTGAAGTTGTTTCATTAGTTTCTATGGTAATTCAGCACAGCGCTGGAAAGCAATTCAGCTCACAAGTAAAATACTTTAATTCTTTCCCTTAATGACACAGGGAGCGCTCATACTGTCATCTGTGTCATAATGGGACATGGGGAGAAGATGGAGAGAAGAAACAAGAGACAGACAGAAAGAAAGGATGCAGAAAATAGAAAGAGCAGCTGAGGGCTGTGATTAGGCAGGAAGTAAGAGGAGGAAAGAAAATTTAAAAGAAGAGACAACAAAAAGAGTAGTGATGAAGAGGTTAAAGAGAGAAAAGTCAATGAGATGAAGAAGACATCAGATTTATTTAAGGATGTCTTATGTGGAGGACCACAGTCCTGGATTTTAAGTCAAAGTTTAAAATGTTCGCAGTTTTTTATTTACAAGAATCGAATTGTTTAGCATTCTGTAGTTTTCACAGGTGATACAGATGTGGAGTTTCTGGGTATCTTATTGTATTCTTTATCAGTGGACAGATGATATTCCTAATGAATATATATACACAGCTCTATAGGAACTGGGAGAATGAGCTCAGTGGATGACAAACTCAGAGCACTGATGGTTTGTAGAAGCAGTTTTATGCTTCTTATCTCAGGATCTCAGGAAGCACATTACAAACAAAATAGTGTTTTTATAGGATAAGTTACTAAGAATTTGAACGATGTTCTATCATCTGGATTTTTCAAGACTATCCTGAAACTGAGCTGATGTGCCCATATAGCAAGTGATACTAGTTTCAATGACATCTAATTTTTGTATTTTTAGAATATTGATTATCTGGTAATGTAGGCATTGTCAAGGTCACAGTCAGCTCTTATATTCAGGGGTTAAAATGAGCCAGTGTTATCTGAAACAAGGGTGGCACTTTCAATTAAAGGTACAATAAGTAAAATACCTGACTTTAGAAGGAGTTGTAATTATTTTGCAGTGACTTCCATCCCTTATTATCTTTAAACTCTACAGCACATGGATATCATGATATGACTATGACCACTAGATACCGCTACAGTAAAGAAACCATCCAGCAGCTAACATGCATGATGCCTGCTGCACAACCCCAGGTTGTTGTGGCGACACAGCCTTCACCTGATGCAGGTGGTCCAGCGAGAGAATACTGTGAGTGCAGACTGTATATTGTGTATGAGGATATGTAAGGATGTAAGTGCAGCAAAATATGGTAGGATGACAGCAAGCCCTGACCTTTCTGCTCTCCAGTTGTTGGTTGCCTATTCTACGATATGATTGAAAGCAGGTTACTGTTTTTACTGTTGAGGCAGATTGTATTAGACTGCAATAATGTGTATATGATGTAATAATTCCTGCATACTCCATATTATTATCCGAACCTCATATTGTTATCCTTTCTGTTTTTTCACAATTCATCTCTTTGATTGCACACATTTTGATCCTATGAATTATTTGAACAGAACTGACAGTAAAGTTGGTTTTGACTGTACACTTCACTGGCTCTCTGTTTCATCTTGTACAGGGTGGTATTATATGGGCAGCCCATACCTGGCTATGAATTTTTAGAATCAGAATACTTTACTAATTTGAGAGTAAATTATGTAAATTATATAAGTCTGTGAAGACTATTTTTAATCAACAACATTACATATTATAGCTTTAAACGATTTTATAATGTTCATTTCCACCTCAATATTTTTATTCTAGCATGATACACAGTTTAAGAAGAATCATCTTTATTAATATTAAATGGGGCCTTGGTGCAGCCCCTCAGTTCATCCTCTGTGTAAAACAAGCTGTTTTAACTCCTCCTTCCTTAAGACCAAGTTTCCTTTAACTTTCTTCTGATTGCCTACCATTCACAACAACAAGCCTTGAACAGCAGATGGGTGGGGTGTCTGTGCTCACCTGAGATGACCATATTAGGATCTCTTGAGCTTTGACTCACAAGCATTGGTTATATAGTGAAACTTTAAACTTGAACATGAACATCCACCACTGATACAACAAATATGGCAAAATGTCCTCCGGGAAATCACTGTGAACTTTAGCAAAGGTTATCATCATGTAGATGTAGAAGCAAAAAAGTAAAAGAAAAGGAAAATTAAAAAGAAGGAAGGAAGTGTCTGAACAGAACTACTGTAGGAAAATAACTGGAATATCAACCTAACAAGAGGTTACAGAGAAAAAGTGATACAGCAGTGACCTCCAGTGGCCTCAATTTACATTACATATGTTTTTTAGTTGTCTGGGCAATTAGGCTTTAGATAAATAAAATGCATCTTTACAGCAGATTTTCAGCAAAGTATGTAAACTCTTTACACTATAAGGGCAACACGCTGAGGCATGAAGTGTAATGAACTTGCTGTAGAACTAATAAAACTGTAGTGAGGCAGAGATCAGGATTTAAAACAGTTTAACAACATTGAGTGAAACTCTAAAACCTTGTGTAACCCACCAGTGCAGCAGCCTTCCTGCACTCCAAACTCTGTGTTGTGTTGCTTTGTGTTGGATTGGTGTGTGCAGCACAGAGACCAGTCGGACACAAGCTTTCAGTTTGTGGCTGGGATTGCACCATTTTTTAGACACTGGGGCATAAACCTCTTCAACTCTGCTGCTGGCCCTTGCAAAGCAATTACAGTAGACACTTTGCTTAAACATTAAAATATAGTTAATTGCAACAAAAAAGCAAATTGTTCAAAATATAATCATGTAATTAAGGAACGTTTACAACAATCTCTGGGTCCAGGTGCACGTGTGAGACAAAATTAACATAAAAAGACTAAACCGTAGCTGAAGCGCTGATGCTTTGTCTTGTATTACTTTGCATGAATGAGTGCTCTGTTAACACGTGGAAACATGGCACAAAATCGCAGCAGATATTTCCAAATAAAACATAAAACCACATACTCCTCACACTCTCATCGGACAGTACATGAACATCTGAATACACTCAGTGTATACATAATTTGACTGGACAATCGCCATTTTACAAAATATAATACTTATTTTAAACAAAACTCATGGGGGATGCCACAACCAGTACTTACCTTCTTACAAAGCAATCACACTGAGTCAGGATGGTGCCCACGCAAATGAGAAACTACCATGTCCTGTGGGGACAAATGCCCGAAATTGCTCGAATTTACAGTGTATACGCAGGTCAAGAGTGACACCCTGTGATCTATTCAAGTCACTACTTTACACTTGAAACTGCCAGGAAACTGCCAACTTGTGTTTTAAGGGGCATCTGATGAAACAAAGCTGGATAGTACAGAAATCAAAAGTGTCTACTGAACAGTAGACATTATTCATTAGCTACTACTTACTTCCCACGTCTGTCATGGTCCTGGGTCATCATCATTTTTGAGTTTGTTAAGCTTGTTGTGATTTTTTGCAAAATATTGAGATTCTGATGTTCGCTGCCTCTGAGTTTAAGTTCTAGTTCCTAGTTATTGTCTAACTTAGTCAGTCCTCAGTCAGTTCTCTGCTGTCTCATGTTTGTTTTCCTTGTTTGTGTCAGCCACTGTTGTCCCCCCCCTCGCTCTCTGTCTCTTGGCTTTGTCTGCCGTGTGTGCTATTGTCTTCCCATGGCAAGTTGTGTGTCTTAGTCTAATTCTCCATGTGTGTTTCTCGTGCTGTGAAGCATAACTGTGGCATCATCGTGTAGGTGCTGTTTTTCAGCAGGACGGGAAGCGATCAGAAAGTTTGCTGAAGAACTTTCATGAATATTCAACACTCCACCAGTTAGTTTAACCAATCCTAAGGTTTGTCACATGGGATGTACATGGAGTTGGTTCCAGGGAAAATAGGCTTAAAATTACTAACCAGTTAAAGAACCTACAGGCAGACATTGTCTTTCTACAGGAGACTCATATGTCCAAAACATATTTATACACACACTCCTCCACAGTTCCCTCACGTACTTTCCCAGCCTGTTATATTCAAAACACTTTGCAATGTTTTACATTCACATAAACCTGCTTTTAGGGATTACACCTTCTCTCACCAGTACACCACTCCCACTGGTTTAGACTACTTTTTAGTTAGCAGCTCCATTATGAGAGATCCCAAAAGGTTGATTGAGTTCATCTGGACGCAGCGTTTTCAGCTGGAGAAATGTTTCATCACTCATCTAAGTGACTTCTTCAATCAAAGCTGACTGCAGGTCAACTGATCAAAGCAAAGGATCCTTTGCTCCTATTCAGCTACTGCAAAATTTCACTTGTAAATGTAAACCTTAAAATACTTTAAGATTAGAAACTCAGCCAATAAAACACACATTTAACATACATTTAGTGTCAAAGACACATACTCTCTCACTCACTCACACAGCACAAGAAGATTGTAGATTTCTGTACCTGTGCATTTTCAAATTTTTGTGTAGGTGCTGTAAGTTTGTTCCTCTTACGGGTGCAGGGGTTGGCTATACATTGAGCATTTCTTTCTTCTTTTTTTTTTATGGACAGGCAGAAAAAAAGAACAAAGAAGCCTGTACTTCTTTTTTTGTTTTGCGTGAGATATTTCAGGTATTACTGAAATTCTGTGTATTAATAAATACACAGAATAATAATAAACAGATAAAATATTCACATGAACAAGGGGAACCTATAGAGGTTTTATAAAGCTAATCTAGGAAAAGCAAAATATGTTTGGCACAATAGTGAATTCAGATGATAATTCAGATCATAAAGCTTCCAGAAAGGACAGGATTTTTAAAAAGAAGTATTTGTCAGGAACAGTGTTGGTCAAGTTACTTGAAAAAAGTAATCAGTAACTAATTACTGATTACTTCCCCCAAAAAGTAATCCCGTTACTTTACTGATTACTTATTTTCAAAAGTAATTAATTACTTAGTTACTTAGTTACTTTTTAAAAACACGATTTACAACCTGAATAGGTGATAAAGCGATAGATCTTTCAGCCCAATTCTACTTTTTCTGCATAATCCATCATACAAAATGTAATCAAATGGAAATGTCTCTTTTTAAAACTTGTTTTATTAGTTTTAATCTTTTAACTTTATGCATCAAGCAAAAATTAAATTATATGCAACATTCTCTGACTGGAAGAAATTTGTTTAACATCTAAACCTATTTTCTGCACATTCCAGCACTAAAATATTTATTTGTGTTTACACTCACTCTTTCAAGTAGATGCAAGTAAAACACAGCAGAAAATAAATAAAATCAAAGACTAGCGGTCCTGTTGCTCTATTTTCACCTGTAAAGCAGGACCGGGGTAGGCGGAGGTTTACCCTGGTGCAGGTGTGCCGCAGCGGTCAGTGGAAGACTCCGCGAGTTTCTCTGTGAGTTTCCCATTACAGTCGTAGCGCACTCGCCGCTTGCTTGGAAGTTTAGGGTTTTTTTCGCTGTAAAAAGAAGTTTTCTTCCCACGCACAACGGACACTAATGTTTTTGTCACTTTTTATGGAATCAAACTCAAAATAAGGTCAGTACTTCCACGCTTTAAAAGCTGCACGCTCATACTCTCTCCCGTACTTGATATATTATCCATTGTTGATCTGCAGACAGCTGTTGTCACGAACGTGGCACTCGCTTACGTCACTGTCATGAGACATTCTCGCAAAAAACTCACGGTTTTAGTAACGCAGTAACGCAGCGTTCCTACGGGAAAGTAACGGTAATCTAATTACCGTTTTTGCAATGGTAATCCCTTACATTACTCGTTACTTGAAAAAAGTAATCGGATTACAGTAACGCGTTACTGCCCATCTCTGGTCAGGAAACAGGTGTGCTATCCCCTCCTGAAAAGTCAGAAGCGAAGGAGAGCATGTTACAGCTACCACACCAATTACACCTGTGGACGCTGACGCCCTCGCTGTGGAGATATCAAAGAACGTTGTGGACAAAATATCTACTATGATGGACAATAAATTCGACGAGCTCTCAGTATCACTAAAGAATATATTAGCACAATTTGAATTAAATTTTAAACCGATCTCTGACACTGAGAATCACCTATAAACTGCAGAAGACTCCATGTCAGTTCTCACTCCCGAGGCGTAACATCCCGACGTTTTGTCACGTTCCTGAGGAACGCGAATGGTGACCTTCCGCGTTCTAATGGTACGCGCTGGGTTCCAGCCCTGTATTGCAGCCTTAAACCTAACCTTATCCCTAAACCTAACCATAACCTTATTCCTAACCTTAACCAGCACTTTAATGACATTAAATAGTGTTTTCCCAAGCGATTTTAAGAGAAAGAGCAAACATGTGTGGATTGAGTCCAAAAGGTTCTCATATTTCCTCATTTTTTCCGATGTCGTCATTTAGGAACCTGTGGGGTGGCCGAAAACATAATATGTTGACGATTTGTCACCTAGCGTAAAATGTTACGCTTTGGGAGTGAGAACGTGTTGTTTGTATTTATGATTCCCCTTTGCTGCTTTTTGGAGGTGTTTAAGTTCCAGTTTTTACAGTTAGAAGCAAAAACAGGACTAAACTCAATACTAAGTTTTGTTATATTTCTGATCCATTTTTTTCTTCTTGCTGTGTCATTCCCAGTTTCCTGTCCGAGTCTGTCACATCCTCTGTGTTTGTCTCTCTCATGTCTCGTCTCCCTTTTCTGTTGCAATGTTCCCAGGGGCGGATGTAGAGAAACGTTATTAGGGTGACATGAAAATCAAACAGGGTGTCAAAGCCAAAGCCTTTTCTTTGTTTTCTTTTTTACACGGAATCAGATGTTACATCCTGTAATATGCATTATATAGGATTAAAATACTTCAAATGCAGTAAGTATACAGTCTGTAACTTAATTACTTTCTTTAGCCCAGATAATTAAACATTTAAAAACATGTGAATTTTGATTTTATGTACTGTATAATCTATATAGTACATAAGTATGTAGCCCAATAAGTATAAAATCAAGAAAGCTAGACAACATGGGGGGTTCATTTACAAACACAAGTCTAACTTAAGCTTCACTCTCTTATTTACTAGTAATAATCAAATTGTTGCTTAAATTTACACAAAATGTGAGAAATCTGCACTGTCATGAAGAAATTTCTCACCAAACTTTTAACCTAGTTTTTCATGATTTGTTGGGTTAACCCTCTAGCTGGGAATAAACCCTCTCGTCCACTGGGAGAAACCCCAAAGTAAAGGCAGCAAGCCGAGGAGCTAGCAGGATACCCACCACAGCCCGCCGGCTCCCACCAGGAGTAACTCCAGACTGAGACAGAGTCCAGTATTAACACAACATACCGCAGCTCCTAATAGGCACAACATGTGATATTTATCTTTGGACACTGGAGAGAAATGTTGTGACTGTTTTGTGAGAGGAAAGGGTTTTTTTTTCCCCCCAGTTGGGAAACAAACTTGGACTCTTTACTACCATAAAGAAATTAGATACAGGAAAACCAAAGGCTTCTGTGTGACCAAAATAACAATGATTCAGTTTAGTTTAAATCTAACTTTTATTAAGGAGACAGCTAAGGGAAAACCAATAAAATGAGACAAATACCATAAAAATCAAACAGACTCTGGCTGTACATGCTAGACAGCAGCCTAACTGAATTCATGCCATGCTTGGATAAAGACAAAATAATACCATTTTGAAATTTTTGCTGCCTTAACTTAAGATCTAAATATCTGCAACATTTACAAGCATCTTGCAGTTTCCAATATTGTGTTACTGTTGAAACTAAAACGACTTTTTTATAGGAGTGCCACAAGAGGGCAGCATACGCTTATATGACTGTAAATAAAATATTTACATTAACCAAATCCTTTCAGGGGAGTAGCAGATGCAAAAATATCAAGAAATGTGTTTCTTTCTTTCTTTCTTTCTTTCTTTCTTTCTTTCTCCTCATTTGTAGCATTTGGATTACATTTGCATAAGACCAAAAAGGCTAAAACAGTACATACATATAACAGAAATTTAAAATATTCTATATGCCATCGCACCACAGTCCATGATATAAAAAAGATGGAGACACATAAAAACATGCGTTCTCACAAAGAATACACTATGGTCACAGTCTTTAAAATCATAAATATAATAGATGTTTTAAAACTGTATTTTTTTGTATTTATTAAAGATAATGATTCAAGCTAAAACTATTTGCAAGTAAAAGAAATATTATGTTCTTATATACACGTCTGCAGTTCTCCAAACTGTCCAGTTTAGGAACTTTAATATAAATGTACAAGGGTAGAAACACATTTTGAAGCAGATCGTTAATACAGATGCAAATAGTGCAAATAGTTTTTTTTTCTTTTTTCTTTTTTGCAGCTGACTCATCAGGTTAGAAATAGTCAGTCATTACTCAAGCCTACTGTACTATGCCTCACAAACTGACCCCACTCCCTCTGCTCCAGTTGTTGCCGTGTCCCCTCCTGCTGAAGTTGTTGCTGTGTCAGTTGTTGCTATGTCCCGCTCTGCTGCAGTTGTTGCCGTGTCCCCTCCTGCTGAAGTTGTTGCTGTGTCAGTTGTTGCTATGTCCCGCTCTGCTGCAGTTGTTGCCGTGTCCCCTCCTGCTGCAGTTGTTGCTGTGTCAGTTGTTGCTATGTCCCGCTCTGCTGCAGTTGTTGCTGTGTCCCCTCCTGCTGCAGTTGTTGCCGTGTCCCCTCCTGCTGCAATTGTTGCTGTGTCAGTTGTTGCTATGTCCCGCTCTGCTGCAGTTGTTGCCGTGTCCCCTCCTGCTGAAGTTGTTGCTGTGTCAGTTGTTGCTATGTCCCGCTCTGCTGCAGTTGTTGCCGTGTCCCCTCCTGCTGCAATTGTTGCTGTGTCAGTTGTTGCTATGTCCCGCTCTGCTGCAGTTGTTGCCGTGTCCCCTCCTGCTGCAGTTGTTGCCGTGTCCCCTCCTGCTGCAGTTGTTGCTGTGTCAGTTATGCCTTTCAATTGTTCCTGTTGTTGTTTAGAAAGTTTGGGGATTTTTGACGTTACAATCATGTCTGCAGCAGCATTTCTAAGAGTTTTTATCCATTTATCTTGATCTTGTTGATCTTGAGTTTCTGTCCCTGAAGCGTTCGCATTTTGCTTTGCATTTGCACTTATTTTTGATATGATGTCATTGTTCAACTCTTCTTTTATTTCTTCTCTTAAAATCTTTTTCAATACCTTTTCTCCTTGTTCCAAGATCACCATGTCATAACCGGCTCTTTTACTACAACAGCAATCACAGCAATAACAAAGTGACATCACTGCCACTATAAAAATGATAACAAGGAGCACAGAGAATCCGACCATCTGAAAAGGAATAATCAAAAATCAGTTAGAATAAGATAAAACAATATTCAATGCTGTGAGAAAAAAAACGAAACACTTACCCTTGATGTGTTTTTCAGAGAATTGATGGCCACATTTTCCTCAGCTGTGATGTTGGTTTTATCTTTGCAGGCTAACTGTGATTGTTCTGTTCCACTCAAACAGCAAACATACCAGTCTCCATCAACGAGCACAGAGACAACCCACAGCAGACCAACACAAAATGCCTTAATAATTCGACTCCAGAAAACTCCACATAACTCTGTCCTGCGAATCTTCACTGAACAACAACAACTATCATATATTGTCCACTGCCCCTCTGTTTTACGCTTACATTTACAATTACATTCAAATTTGAATCCACAGTTGCATTCATATCCACATGTATACTTGCAGGTCCTCTGGAATGTCTTGTCTGTCCAGAGTATTAAGAAAAAAATTATGGCACATGGCAAGCTCATGTATATCGTGCAGTCTTGAGCTACATCTTTGCAAGTGCATGACACATCACGCTGAAGTAAAATGTTGTAAGTAAAACTGCCAACGATGGTAACAAAAATGCTGAGAGCCCTGAAGGGAAAATTTGTCAGGAAGTCCTTCATCTTTGGTAGACAGTTTGTATCTGATGAGCACTGCAACTTAAAATGTGAACAAGTATCAACCAGACCACAAGCATTTCCCTTTTGAGAAAAAAAGGTTCTTTCAGGGGTGGGACTTTGGGAAAGAAATATCAGTCTATGTTAGTCACAATCTACACTTCGTATCTCTTGATATGGCAAAGATAAAAATCTTTGCAGAGACCATTACCAATTTATCAAGAATCACACATTGATAACTGATAAATTAACTAAAGCAGATTGAATAATGTTGAAATGGACAAAGTTTGGATCAAAGACTCAGGTTGAGTTACAAAGAAGCTAACGATCTAATATTGTGACATTAATGCCGAGTTTCATAAAGAGTGTAGGGGAGGCATCCCCCCCCAGTCCCCTCCTGGCCGCCTGTGCCTCAGTTTTATTCCACAATCCACATTACTCACACTCTCATAATACATACATATAGGACCTTGGGGGTGGGCACGCTACACAGCATTAGGAGGACCATCTGTGTGTACAACCTCACCTCTGGCACTGGTGCCTACCTTTCAATTTTAAATACATGTATACATTGAGGGTTCACGGGAGGGGCTATGCAGTAACCTACTGCTTTCTGGCAGGTAGCTCCATGCCCTCCTGGGTTTTAAATGTACCTTAGAACACACATGCATCAACACTACATATGAGCGGGCGGAGGGAGGGTTAGAGGTCTTCACCCACCCCCGTTCTCTGGCTGGGAGGAGGATTTGGCTGTCCGATTGGGGTCTGGGATGTGGGGCCTTTCCTGCTACTGCAGAGTCGGGGGCGGTCTGCTTGTCTCCACCCCAGGGAAAAGGGTAACACCTCCTGGGTCTAGGTGCAGTTTCCCCCTCCAGGGTCAAGGATACCTGGACCTGGAGTATAGAGTACGTTTGGGGAGAGTGATTGTGCGTACAGTGTATATTTATGTCTGTCTCCACATTGGGTAAGCACTGAGTATTTGAATATGTGTGCATGGGGGGTCTGGAATGGATATTCGTATCTGTGTGTGCCTGTTTGTCTGTGTCTATATGTCAGGTTGGGTATTAGACGCCACCTCTCTAGGGACATCTCAGGCCCTCCAAGGTATGGAAACCTATCTCCCCCCACCACTCTCCCTGCCAGTGGCTGACACCCTCAGACATCGGTGCATTGGTGGTTCTTGGTGTCCAGGGCTGGGCGCTCAGATATGCACCCGTTCACTCCCCAGTGGCTGCTTGTCGGGCCTGGTGCCTGTGGCTTGGTCGGGCCCCTTCGGGGGTGGGGTGCCCTCGGCCTCTGGGCCTGGGGCTCGGTCCACTCTGGCACAGCTGGACTCTTGCACTCTGGGAGTCTCTGGATGTCTGGAGCCTGGATCTCCTCCATACCTGCTTCATGCCCTGGAGGACTGGGCTGTGGCTCCCCCACACCCTCTAGCAGATCATTACATGAAGAAACCTTTTGAATACAAGTGCACTCATGCTCACAGGTGTACAAACGGATGCTCACAGACACAAACCACACCTTTCTTGTCTGCTACCTCAAAGCACACTGTGCGCTTTTGGTCTTACATGCTCCACAATAATATTCAATATTTAGTATTTACTGTTATGTACACAGGTTATCGCGATGGTGGTGTTTATTATATTGCTCTCTTTTTTGCTTGTTTTGTCTTTTTTTTTCCTCAGCAGGTGATCCAGCTGATATATATATAAATACACACACATATGTGTGTGTATTTTTTGGCCCCCCCCCCACCTTTTTTTTGTGGCCTTTATCACTCTTCCTCTTCCCCCATGTTTTTTTCCTTTCCCTTGTCAGGAATAGTAAAATATTATGCTGCTATTATTTGCTGCTATTTTTATGATCATTATTACTATTCCATTAATTACTAATATTGATATTGCATTTAGATGTTTAAACATATTGGCACCCAATTAAGCTTTTATTACAGGTCCAAGAAGAACCACTTTAAACTGTTGAGTTGAATCTATAATTCTAAATGCTTTTCAATGCTCCTATAATCTTAAATGTTTCTGTGCAGACTGCAGGGACAGGAAATATACTCTGTGCAAAAGGAGACAGGAAACGCCATGCTTTGCAAAAGTGAAAGTGAAAGCAGAGTCTGAGTGCAAGCTAAGAGCAGGTTATTTTATTATGCATTTATATCTTTGGATTAAGCTTTTAGTAGAGGCTCTTGATTAAAACATTTACTCAACATATTACATATATAGTTCCAATTGGGGTATTACATGTAAGGATGAGCCTCTGTTCTGGTGAAAGGTCAGAAGTGCAAAGGGTGAGATGAGAGAGCATTTAAGGACGAGACACACATACACACACATAGTTTCAGTTGTGTACGTGCTGGCCTTCTGTCTGGTGGAAAGGTTACAAGGTCTAGCTGGGGAGCTGAGAGGTGAAACAAAGGGCAGCAGAAGCTGACACATACACCCACATACATACACACATATTAGATAGACTCATTTATATAGGTAATAGTTAATCATGTTTTGCTTGCAACTGCAAAATTGTGCCTGCATGAGTGACAGTTTGTGCAGAACGTGGACCTGATGTTCCAGACAGATAAGCCTGGGCAGGATGGTGACAGGAAGCACCTGGGTTCGAGCCGAAGACGATGTTCTTTTTAAACTGTCAAAAGTTAACTGAACGTTTGTGGTTTTAGATTGACGTAGGCTGTACTGTGTCTGTTTTGCAAAAGAGGGGGCTTTGTTGTCTTACCCCTATAAAACCTTTGTCTGATGATTGTAAGTTCAGTTCAACACTGAATCTGCACAGTGTTGGACTCCACGCGTGTATTCATTAAAATCTTCGTCTAATTGCACCCGGCAGGATCAGTGGTCATTATTCTAGTCTTCCTCCTCAATTTCTGAACCCTTAACACCCTCTCTTTCTTTCTCCCTTTCCTTTTCCCCAGTCATGTCTGTCCCGTATTTAACAACTGAAAATAAAATGAAATAAATAAACAATAAAAACAAAGGTCAATCAAATGGACCAATACGGCAAGGCCGGGATCGTCCACTTGGTATAGTAAATCCGTTGGGCATCTTTCTTGGCTTGGCTCCATCCACAATCACTAACTTCGTATTGTGGATGGATTATCTCAGTTGTTCTCCAGACTGAAGTTTGGTCCCTAACCATCGGGAACCCTCACGTTAACTTTTATCGAGTGGAAAAAAGTTAGCCCAACTTTAGTAACCCTACAAAAATCACTGCTGTGTAATTTTCTGTCTTCATTTATGTTGGAAGTGATAGCAGAGCTGTACGTTCTAATTTTTCAGAATCTGTCAGTCAGAACATGGTATATCATGTTTAGGTGGAAACTAGCGAGCTAACTTCCTGCTTCTCCATTTATTAAATTTAACTCCTTTTAAATTTAATAAATTATGTTTTCATGGATGCCTGGATGTTAAACTTAATTGTTACACCTGGTAAAGCAGCAACGCAGAATTTAGACAGTTTTTAACTCTCTTTTTAACCCGCAGTGTTCGTTTGAATTTGGGACCTGAAGCTGACGGAGTTTTGGACCCAGATTACTCCTTGAGGTTCCTGACTACAGTAGCCGTAATGCTCCGACAATCCTTCAAGCGGTGCGGACAGATTTTTGAGCGCCGTGTACCACATAAAATCGGTTCGAGGTCAGTAAGCACAACCAGAAATCATACACAAGGCACATCGGATTATAAAGCGCACTGTCGAGTTTTGAGAAAATTTAAGGATTTTAAGTGCCCCTTATAGTGCGGAAAATACGGTAATTTTGGTAATGCAGTTCAGTGGCCCCAAGCCTGTGTTGCCTCCCTAAGATGATGATCAGAGGGGCAACTGGTTTCCTGTTCAAGAACGTGTGGTGCTGTGATAAAGAATAGAAAAAGGGACACACGTTGAGCTGATGTCAGTTTCACAACAGGAAGGTTTATTCTTCACAACAGCTTAGAACAGCTTCAGGTATCAACACACTAACTGCAAAGAAATGGCCTTATGCTTCAGTCCAGTTTATCATACATGGCCACAGTTCCCTGAGCTAGAGACTGTTTAAACCTCTCAATACAACTTTGACAAAACATAAACAAAATGTTGCTTAAATCCATTGATAATATCAGAGCCACAATGTATCACAATAAACATTTGTTTTGCAAAATAAACAAAACACAATAGTGTATTCTGTACTTCATTTTTAACTACATTTACAACATATTCACTGTTCTTATACAACCTACAACTATATAGAGTGCAATGCTCCTTTAACAGCGTTCACTACTACTGCGCCGTCAGCATTGATCAAACAGTTTCCTTATAACACTCTATAAATGTCTTTGTATTAAACAACAAACTTGTTCTTGTAACCACAACATCAACCAGAAGCATAAAACATAGTATAAAACCCATTTATCAGAGTGCATAATACATTAATAGTTCACAGTCCAGAAGTCTCTCACAGGTCAGATTAGCTTCCCCACACACACTCAGTATCCCACATTAGCCCAGTCCGCTAGCATTAGCATCATTTAGCCTGCAGCCTTAACCCACAATTCAGACACAACTCAGAACGAATCCATTTCTTTAGCGAGTTGTGCTCATTACCCACATAAACAACATCCTCTGTTTGTAAGGTCTGCAGTATACATTCATTTAAATGCATTTACTAACCTGTGATAAAGAATAGAAAAATGGACACACGTTGAGCTGATGTCAGTTTCAAAACAGGAAGGTTTATTCTTCCTCTGTGCCCCAAAACGCTATTCGATACCCTGCGAGTAATGCGCCCTCTAGCGGCTGGATGCAGAATAGCATTGTAAATGACAGGTACAAAATACAATCACAACTAAAACCTTTGGGGGGGGGGCTGTTTTCCCCAGTTTATTTCTGATACCAGATTTTACTAGAAAGCTATTTTCAACTCTCTACACCTGCTGCAACAGCTGAGTTGCTTCCGGGCCAGCATAGCTTAAGGGTCAGCTGGCAGTTCAACAAACAGTCCTGGCCATCCTGCTGGAGGCGAGGACAGGAGTTACACTACCCAGAAGGAAGCTAGGGCACTGCTTTTAGTGTGCACCTGCTTCTTATGATGGAGGAGAGGTAAAAGAAGAAGCCTGACCTTAGCCATGCTGTTGGACTTGCGGAACCTACCAACATCTCAGCTTTTTTTTTTTTTTGAGACGGGTCATAAAGTAAAGGAACTTAAATATATACCAGACAGGCAAATGGTAAATGGACTGGTTCTTATATAATGCTTTTCTACTCTTTTTTGGGGGGGCCTGTCCCGTTTGGTTCTTTTGCCATCAGAATTATTGTCTAAAGGCGAAGAAAGATGCCCAACGGATTTACTTTACCAAATGGACCATCCCAGCCTTTCGGTAATGGTCTATTTGATTCACCTTTTATTGTTTATTTTATTTTTTATTTTCACTTGCTAGATACAGGACAGACTTGAATGAGGAAAAGAAAAGGGAGAAAGAAAGAGGGGAAAAAAACAGCGGAGAAGAGGGACGGGGATAAAGGGCAAAAAACAAAAAACAACAAAATAAGCAGACAAAAAATACATATATCAATCACCTGGATCACCTGTTGAGAAAGAAAAAAGAAAACAAGCAGAAGAAAACGAGAGTAATAGAATAAACAACATCACGATGATAGCTCAGCTGTTGTTAGAATTTATTTAATATTACTTTCTAGTATCAGCTGATGTTTGCTGGAGCCACAGCTGTAAAAGCTGCTGGTCATGATGGTTTGGATATGTGGTGAGAGGGAAACATGAAGATGAAACCAGGAGATGTCCTTACTGAATCATCAGAGCTGAACAGGTGATGGAGAAACAGGTTTACCTTTTCGGTGACATGAATGAGTTGAAGGGAAGTTATGAACTGTTTCTGAGAGACAAATAACACCAGGATCCTTTTCTACGTAGCCGACAGCTGGTAACTGTGCAGGGGCGGGTCTAGCAAAGTTTTGCCAGGGGGGCCAGGTAGGGCATTAACAGGGAAAGGGGGGCACAAAGAAATACTTTCTTATTCCCATTTAAAATGTCTGGCTGTTATTAAATAATTATCTGAAGCTTACAACCAAAGTTTTTATCTGATGTAAAATGTATAGAAATCATACATATAACATCGAAGTAGCTGGAATTCATGGATGTGCGTGTTCATGGAGCTGCATTTTCACCTGCTGGACATCACTACCTGACAAGTTTAACTGTCTTCAGAACATTGCAGAGGCCTTATTGACAGTATTTGGCTCTACATATCTGTGTGAGCAGATTTTCTCTCACATGAGTGTCCTCAGGTAGCCTCTGAATGTTGGACACTCGGAGACCTGTGTCTCTGAGTGGGAGACCAGAGATCACATTAACATGTGTGTCTCTGTATTAACAAACATACCATATTGGCCGAGTTTATTTTTCTTATCACTGTTGTGAGGAGACCATAAATAGCATCTTTATTTTCTGTATTTGCTGTCATGGAGTTCTTGTTATGAATAAAAAGTGTCTTTTTTTGGTTTCAAAATAGCTGATAACTATTCGCTGATAGCTGCCAACATCTGCGAACAAATATAATTCTATAAAGTTGTTCTATATAGTGTGTAACTGTTAATATAGAGCGTTATTAAATTTATTGCTAATGCAATCATATGGCACACTGACTTCTGAGGAAATTTTAAATGGCACTCGCCATCAGAAAGGTTGCCTACCCCTGCCTGCAGGTATCAGACTGTGATGTTCTCCTTTATAGTGGACAGAAATTTTGGGAGTGGCACAAATAATTTGTGTGGCATCTTATTGAATGCAGAACAGCTGATTGTTCTGTAAATAGTTTGAAATGGTTATTAAAAAAAAGAGTAAATGTCATGGTCCTGAGTCTGATGGCTCAGTGTTTTGTGTTTCTTTATATTATTCTGTGTTCTTGTTTATTCTGTTAGGTCTTTGGGTTCGGTTTGCCATTCGTTAGGGGTTTGTTTTGTGCCTGCCTGCTCCCACTTCTGTCTTTAGTGTAGTGTCTTGTCTGGTTCTCTGTGTCTATGAGTTTCCTGTTTTATTCTGAAGGTCCTTGTCTTATGTGAGTGTGTTCAGTTTACGTTTCCCCTGCCTCGTCAGTTGTGATTTCACCCTGGTGTGCTTCCCTCCTGTCTCCCATCCCCTGATTACTGTTGTGTGTATTTAAGCCCTGTGTGTTCTCCTGCCTGTTGCTGGTTCGTCTGTGTTATTTGGTGTTTTCTTGTCTGGGAATCTCCCGCTGTTTTCCCGTGAATTCTCCCTACGAGTTGCTTTCTCACGTGTTCAGGTTTGTTGTTCAGGTTTTAGTTTTCCCAGTGTAGTTTATTTCTAAGTTCTGTTTTTCGCCACACTCACCTTTTGTTTGTTATCACTCGGGTTCTGTGTCAATAAAGCTCTCTCACTTCACTGCATATCCGCATCTTGGGTCCTTTGTTAAATTCACAGTAAAAGGTAAATGGATGCAAATAACTTTGTTGTTTGCAAAACTTGTGCATATGATTTTAAAATTTACAATTTATATTTGCATTTAAAGTTATGAAATATGATTCAATAAACATGTTTGTGGTTCTTACAGTAAAAAAAATACTATTTCTACTCGTATTTTATGTTTTTTGTCTGATTTTAGGACCAATTGTGTTAATACAGTATGTCAAATTGAAAACATAACTGTAATTTAAGACACGTGAGGCTGTGCTGAACAGAATGATACCAAACAAGGCAAATAAACAGTTTTTAAAGGTGAAATGTAGAGGAAACATCAAAAGTAGTTAAAAAATGGCCAATTATACCCTGGACCCCAGAGGGTTAAATATTTTTTTGAAAGTGACACAATAGGTACTTTTCAAGTATTTAATTTCTTTTAGAATCTTGTAACTCAGTTACCTTTTTTGAAAAAGTAACTAGTAACTATAATTAATTACTTTTTCAAAGTAACTTGCTCAACACTGCTGAAGAAGTCAGCGCTTTAATAACAGGAATGGCCTAAATTTGCTAAATGGTTTCATTAGTTTTTCATTTGTATTTCTAGTGTTGAAACAGTGACAAATGGCCACTGCACTGATGATGGGTGATGTAGGTTTAAATCTTTGATCTTATTTAAAGCTTCTTTCTCTTCTCTCCCTTTATATGTCACTGATTAGCCAATTAGGATTCAACTAAACACATCAAGTATGAAGCTACATGCTGCTGTTTTTTTAACACGACTATGTTTAAAGAGTTTCATCGGCTTTAGAAATTGTCAGATGTAGAGATGAGAAGATTCACCAATCTGCAAAAAACCCTGTCTACAAATTGTATATTAATTTTCAGAATAATTTTCCTCAATGTATAGTTATGAATCCTTGGAATAAATCATTATCTACAGTGCAAAATGTCTTCAAAAGATTCTGAAAATCTGGAGAAATCAATGTGCACAGACATGAGGCCAAAAATCAACACTGCCCATGAGCTTCAGACCTTCAAGCTACACTGCACTATAAATACATCTAAAAATGCAGGTTTAAGCTCTAGCATACAGAAAAGAAGTCAGGTACGATACACAATCTGTACATTTCAAGTTATTCTAAATATTCTTACTATTTAAACATCTTTCAGTATCCTGCTCTGTTTGCACATTACAACCTAGGTTTGCCACTTATCTGTACCTTAATTTTAATAACCGTACAGTTCTGTTTTGGTAACTATTGTCCATGATGTAAATATATAAACAAATTGTGTGCTTCTGTTCCATGTCCTGTTTCCTGTTCTGTTTGTATGTGTGTCTTTTTGCTGCTGTTACAACAAAAATTTCCCCTTGTAGGACAATTAAAGAATGATTCTATTCTATTCTATGTGAACTTAATTCAGAAACACCAACATTGTTTCTTTGCAAAACCTCATATAAAATGGACTGAGGCAAAATGGCAAACAGTTCTCTGGCAAAGAAAACTCAGGACTGTGTAGCAGCTAAAATGCTCTGTCAGAAAACAATGGGACAATCTCCTCTCCCAAAGGTCCAGTAACCGGTGTCCTTAGTTCCCAGATGTTTACTGCTGACAAAATAACAGGGGATGCTACAGTGCTGCAGTGGTAAACATGGCTCTGTTCCATGCATCCATGTATTTTTAAATACAATTTAGTGGCTGGATTGATTTAAAAACCAAAAACGCAATGAGTCAGCCAGACCTGGAAAGATTTGCAATGTAAAAAACCCCCCATAAATACAGGGAGTGCAGAATTATTAGGCAAATGAGTATTTTGTCCACATCATCCTCTTCATGCATGTTGTCTTACTCCAAGCTGTATAGGCTCGAAAGCCTACTACCAATTAAGCATATTAGGTGATGTGCATCTCTGTAATGAGAAGGGGTGTGGTCTAATGACATCAACACCCTATAGGGCTTTGGAGCGTGATGTCACTGGAGGTGGGCCACGCCCCTTTCCGCCATGACGGTAGGCTAGACACAGGATACAGCTTCAGCTATGGTTCGTACGTGTTGTGTTATCAGTTGCAACGTTTGATCACACGATCGTGAAGGCAAGAAGCTGGATAATGGGCTCTCTTTTCATCGTTTTTCAACCTGGAGGCAACGTGAGGGATCCCATGTATCCGATATTACTAAACAAAGACGTCAGGCTTGCATTGCAGCGGTGAGACGAGCGGATCGAGTTCTGTGCAATCCCCAGCTTTCTGTTGGTTTGGTCTCCGCATCTTCTTTCCGGTGAGTTCTAAATTAATTCATATCACTATTAAAATGCTTTTAGTGTTATTTTCAATGTGCTGAGGTCATAGATAATGAGATAAAACATGTTAATGTGTGATGCTGCAGAACCACGTCATGTCATCATGTCGACTGAGTAGCTTATGATTTAGCATTATTGCAGGCAAACCAGCATATGAAATGGATGTAACAAATCCAGACTGGGCACCAACACTGCTCATGGGCCTCTAAAAACATACTAAATTGCTCTCATTGTACACTAATCCGCACATAACTTCCAGATGAATCACACACCTGTCATGTGCACTAATTTTATCTTACCGCCTTTGTCCTATCCCGATCTTTGCATACCTTGTCTGTGGAGTCGGCGCATACACAGCAAACCAGTTTAAGAATTATAAATCCCTGGAGGCCCACATCCAATTCACGAACGGCTGGGTGCAAGATTTGTCCATCTTTATGCCTCCACGCTGCGACAACTGTACGTTGTCGTTAAGACAAAGGTAAGTTGGTTTGAACTTGATAACTTTCTAAACAACTTCCTTGTTATAGTTTTTGATTTGCACGTACAGCCAACCCATCTATATTAGCCTTGGTTCATTACAGACCTTTTATTAAAAGTGGTTTTTGTGTGTTTCAGGTACTGCACTCACAACGACTGAATGAAACTGCACTGTGACCTCGTTGTGTGGACACAGAGAGACCTTCTGTCATACGCATCTTCCCTGATGTGGATTTCTGGGAACCACGTTTAAAGCAAGCACAAGACTTCTTTCTTAAAGTGTGTCTTCCTGAACTTGTTGGGAAATACTTCTCCAAACAACGTGCTGCTCTAAATAGCCTGTAATGTTTCATTTTGTGGTTCAAGATTGATGCCAGCTGTGTGTTGCCATGTAAATAGTTTGCATTTCATTTCTATGTTCTTGCTAAGTACATGTGATAAGATCAAGAATAAAAAAAAAAAACATGTATACTATTCTTTTCTGTTTTATTGAAACTACTTCACACAAAGTACAATTATTTACAATGAACTACACATGCAACACAACAGCTTTATGAATACTCAACAAGAGCAAGTTTCATTTGGCGCTGGTTTGACAACCACACTGGGGCACATATTCACCAAAACACAGCAAACCTTAACAATCTCATCAAGCAGTGTTGTGTTTATTTCTGCTCTGCCCTGTTCATTGCACACACAATGCTTCGTCTGCCCTTTAGCTTCTGTGATGCTGTCTGTCCGATCGCCACTGTCCACATTTACAGGTGGTACCTCAACCTCCACTTGTCCAACACAACTGCTGTCCACAGCTATGACATTGTAATTTTGTTGTTGTTCTTCTGTCAGATCTTCATCGATTACTTCTGCACGGGGCACACCTTCAGACTCTGCAGCTGCATAATAAAAGCCTGTAAGATAAAATTAGTGCACATGACAGGTGTGTGATTCATCTGGAAGTTATGTGCGGATTAGTGTACAATGAGAGTATGTATTTATTTAGTATGTTTTTAGAGGCCCATGAGCAGTGTTGGTGCCCAGTCTGGATTTGTTACATCCATTTCATATGCTGGTTTGCCTGCAATAATGCTAAATCATAAGCTACTCAGTCGACAAGATGACATGACGTGGTTCTGCAGCATCACACATTAGCACGTTTTATCTCATTATCTATGACCTCAGCACATTGAAAAAACACTAAAAGCATTTTAATAGTGATGTGAATTAATTTAGAACTCACCGGAAAGAAGATGCGGAGACCAAACCAACAAAAAGCTGGGATTGCACAGAACTCGATCCGCTCGTCTCACCGCTGCAATGCAAGCCTGACGTCTTTGTTTAGTAATATCGGATACATGGGATCCTTCACATTGCCTCCAGGTTGAAAAACAATGAAAAGAGAGCCCATTATCCAGCTTCTTGCCTTCACGATCGTGTGATCAAACGTTGCAACTGATAACACAACACGTACGAACCATAGCTGAAGCTGTATCCTGTGTCTAGCCTACTGTCATGGCGGAAAGGGGGCGTGGCCCATCTCCAGTGACGTCAACTCCAAAGCCCTATATCGGGTGTGCATAATTATTAGGCAACTTCCTTTCCTTTGGCAAAATGGGTCAAAAGAAGGACTTGACAGGCTCAGAAAAGTCAAAAATAGTGAGATATCTTGCAGAGGGATGCAGCAGTCTTAAAACTGCAAAGCTTCTGAAGCGTGAACATCGAACAATCAAGCGTTTCATTCAAAACAGTCAACAGGGTTGCAAGAAGCGTGTGGAAAAACCAAGGCGCAAAATAACTGCCCATGAACTGAGAAAAGTCAAGCGTGCAGCTGCCAAGATGCCACTTGCCACCAGTTTGGCCATATTTCAGAGCTGCAACATCAGTGGAGTGCCCAAAAGCACAAGGTGTGCAATACTCAGAGACATGGCCAAGGTAAGAAAGGCTGAAAGACGACCACCACTGAACAAGACACACAAGCTGAAACGTCAAGACTGGGCCAAGAAATATCTCAAGACTGATTTTTCTAAGGTTTTATGGACTGATGAAATGAGAGTGAGTCTTGATGGGCCAGATGGATGGGCCCGTGGCTGGATTGGTAAAGGGCAGAGAGCTCCAGTCCGACTCAGACGCCAGCAAGGTGGAGGTGGAGTACTGGTTTGGGCTGGTATCATCAAAGATGAGCTTGTGGGGCCTTTTCGGGTTGAGGATGGAGTCAAGCTCAACTCCCAGTCCTACTGCCAGTTTCTGGAAGACACCTTCTTCAAGCAGTGGTACAGGAAGAAGTCTGCATCCTTCAAGAAAAACATGATTTTCATGCAGGACAATGCTCCATCACACACGTCCAAGTACTCCACAGCGTGGCTGGCAAGAAAGGGTATAAAAGAAGACAAACTAATGACATGGCCTCCTTGTTCACCTGATCTGAACCCCATTGAGAACCTGTGGTCCATCATCAAATGTGAGATTTACAAGGAGGGAAAACAGTACACCTCTCTGAACAGTGTCTGGGAGGCTGTGGTTGCTGCTGCACGCAATGTTGATGGTGAACAGATCAAAACACTGACAGAATCCATGGATGGCAGGCTTTTGAGTGTCCTTGCAAAGAAAGGTGGCTATATTGGTCGCTGATTTGTTTTTGTTTTGTTTTTGAATGTCAGAAATGTATATTTGTGAATGTGGAGATGTTATATTGGTTTCACTGGTAAAAATAAATAATTGAAATGGGTATATATTTGTTTTTTGTTAAGTTGCCTAATAATTATGCACAGTAATAGTCACCTGCACACACAGATATCCCCCTAAAATAGCTAAAACTAAAAACAAACTAAAAACTACTTCCAAAAACATTCAGCTTTGATATTAATGAGTTTTTTGGGTTCATTGAGAACATGGTTGTTGTTCAATAATAAAATTATTCCTCAAAAATACAACTTGCCTAATAATTCTGCACTCCCTGTACATCACAAGGGCAACCAGACTCTGTGATAGTTGGTATGAAAAACAGGAAACATTTGTCTTCCTGTGGTGTTGGAGTTGTGTGAGAAGAGTCTTCTGTGTAAAACATTGCCAAATACAAAAACTGTAAGCCTGACTTGCTGCTGCAGTTAATTGTAATAAAAAGTAATTAACCATCAATGACACCCTGACACTTTGTGACAGGCAGCCCCATAGTGGGCTTGTTTGCCAAAGGTTTTCTATATCTATTATGGCCCTTGTGACAGGTAGAAAACAAATCTGACTCCTTAATACAATCACAGATTTTAACAATAGTGCCATCTGTTAGGCACAAGTCATTTTTTAAAAGTGAATGCAATTTACCTAAAGCATAATGCTGGCCCAACCCATGCATGTTTTGCATCTCTTCAACAATTGGCTGTATTGTTGAAGCTGGAAGAAGGAGCTGCTCTTGCAGTTTTAGGTAAAACAAAGACACATTCCTAAGGGAGGCCTCACTGAAATTCTGTGGCAGTTCAGTGCCTTCATTTGTTGTTGCCTCATTTAAGCTCTGGGGAGCATCTTCACCTGCAAATACAGCAGAAGACTGAGGAAGTGTCCCCCTATACATGTCGCTTATGCTTTCAACAGAGCATTCTCTATGTTTTCTGGACATATGAGCAGTAAATGATGATTTCACAGAAACATACTTTTACAACCAGTTACTGGACATGCCACAGGTCGCCCCTCCACTATATGCTGTTTTAAGTGAGATATAAGTTCTTTCACTGTGTGAAATTGGCTCACAGAGTGTAGTGGCACATTTCAAGTCTGTAAAAATGGCGCTACCAGCAATAGGGGGTGCAGGTACATTGTGAACCCCATAGAAATGGGCTTTAAAGGCCGCGTAAGCATAAAATGTACGTCTGCATTCACTACCGACGCATTTGAAAAAATGATGGGGTTCGTTCCTGTGAACTCTACAATGCAGCACATAACCCCTCAACGTCTTCAGCGTTTTGTTGCAAAAAGAGCACGAAATCATTGTAGCTGTCGACAGCACATTTGTTTCAGGTTACTAACCACCTATGACCTTTCAATAACCACTGCTTGAAAACAGCTTGGAAAAAATAGAACTAGCCTATCGCTCGGTCAGACGCCATTAATACTATTACTGGAAAACATACTCTCATGTATTTAAAGATAACAGAAAATGCAACGTTAGCTTACCAAATCTTTTGCTCGTGCTAAAATAGCTGAATATCTCAACGTACACACATCTCCACCACTCTGCTCGCAGACTGAGCGCGTAATGGCACGAGCCGCCAAGCTTGCTACTCCCGCAATAATTTAATTAGTCCAATCAAAGAATAGGAACAAACTCTCACGCTCAGTGATTTGCCAAGGTAGAGCTCGTGTAGTTTTAAATACTAACACACTTTGGGCAATTAAAAAAAATAAACATTTGAGCAAATGATTAAGTTAACTTTTACTAAATCTGGCTAAAATTGATTGAACGTGGTGCAAAATTAAAGAAATGACTAACATGGAGGAGATGACCAGCTGTCTATTTGAAAGATAATCAGCCCAGCACAGACTCTAGTCTGGCCCGCTGGCCAGTTTTGGAAATTTGGATTTTAACAAGTTTTGGATTTTTCTCCCACTGAAAAAGACCTTCCCCATAGCCATTCATACTACACCAAAGTAATTACAACTAAATGAAAGAAAAGTTCCTGTCTTTTAACTATCTAAAAAAAAACCAGGACATTTTCTATGAATCAACAAAACCTTTCTATTTTATAATTACATGACAGTCTGGCCAGTGGGCTGTCATAACTTTTAGGTCATTTTTAACATTTATTTATTACAGTTTAAGACTGAAGACTTATGCTGAATTATTTCATTTATTTACTACAGCAGTTTGTCTTTAAAATGTAGAAAAACTGACAAGTACTGTTGAAATTGTACTGTCATATAAAGATATCGCTGATAACTTCTTTACACTGACAGAAATTGTACTGGTCTGGCCCACTTAAAAAGTGGTCTGTATGTGACCAACGTTGTAAATGAGTTTGAATGAATTTGTAAAATGTAATACAGATACTTTCTGAATTTCTTTAAAAAACTAACAAAATATGTAATTTTAACATTATTTTGTTACCGTTTCAGTTGTACGTGTTGACTTTTAAATTACAATTTTTCAGTGTTTATAAAACAGTAAACTGTAAATTCAACAAGGACATTTGATATTTAAAACATATTACTACTGTAATATTAACACTTTTATTTGGTTCAGGACTTTACAGGTATATATGTATTATTTACAAAATGTTGATGTACATTAAACATTGCTTTTTTGTTTTTCTATTTACACATTTTTGATGTCAAGAATTTACACAATTTTACTGTTAATTTCACAAACATTTTTTACAGTGTGGGAAAAAAATCTCAAAACTGACATTGAAACTATTTTATGGTCATTTTAATATTAACAACAAATAGTTAATATTAACAACCAAATCCACCCCAAAACAGAAAATTGATTAAATCAAATTAGAAATGTTTACTCCTGACCAATATTTGTAGTTCATATACAATACTATGCAAATGTTTTAGGCAGGTGAGGGGAAAAAAGTAGCTGCTAAGAAACCATTACTAAGTCAGAAAAGATTTGGTTGGGTTAAACAAACATGTCTCTGTGCGATGTAGAAAAGGTGAATGGATGGTCTCTACATGCATGGTTCCCACTGTGAAGCACAGAGGAGCAGGTGTGATGGTTTGGGGGTGCTTTGCTGATGACACTGTTGGGGATTTATTCAAAATTGAAGCTCATCGAGAGAATGACAGTGTGTGCAAAGCAGTAATCAAATCAAAGGGTGGCTATTTGGAAGAATCCATAAAACATATTTTGAGTTTTTCCCCACTTTGTTCCTTACCACATAATTTCTATATTTCTGAACAGACACTGAACAGACACTGTTCAGAGAGGTGTACTGTTTTCCCTCCTTGTAAATCTCACATTTGATGATGGACCACAGGTTCTCAATGGGGTTCAGATCAGGTGAACAAGGAGGCCATGTCATTAGTTTGTCTTCTTTTATACCCTTTCTTGCCAGCCACGCTGTGGAGTACTTGGACGCGTGTGATGGAGCATTGTCCTGCATGAAAATCATGTTTTTCTTGAAGGATGCAGACTTCTTCCTGTACCACTGCTTGAAGAAGGTGTCTTCCAGAAACTGGCAGTAGGACTGGGAGTTGAGCTTGACTCCATCCTCAACCCGAAAAGGCCCCACAAGCTCATCTTTGATGATACCAGCCCAAACCAGTACTCCACCTCCACCTTGCTGGCGTCTGAGTCGGACTGGAGCTCTCTGCCCTTTACCAATCCAGCCACGGGCCCATCCATCTGGCCCATCAAGACTCACTCTCATTTCATCAGTCCATAAAACCTTAGAAAAATCAGTCTTGAGATATTTCTTGGCCCAGTCTTGACGTTTCAGCTTGTGTGTCTTGTTCAGTGGTGGTCGTCTTTCAGCCTTTCTTACCTTGGCCATGTCTCTGAGTATTGCACACCTTGTGCTTTTGGGCACTCCAGTGATGTTGCAGCTCTGAAATATGGCCAAACTGCAAGTGGCATCTTGGCAGCTGCACGCTTGACTTTTCTCAGTTCATGGGCAGTTATTTTGCACCTTGGTTTTTCCACACGCTTCTTGCGACCCTGTTGACTATTTTCAATTCAATTCAATTCAATTCAATTTTATTTATATAGCGCCAAATCACAACAAAAGTCGCCTCAAGGCGCTTTATATTGTACAGTAGATCGCACAATAATAAATACAGAGAAAAACCCAACAATCATATGACCCCCTATGAGCAAGCACTTTGGCGACAGTGGGAAGGAAAAACTCCCTTTTAACAGGAAGAAACCTCCGGCAGAACCAGGCTCAGGGAGGGGCGGGGCCATCTGCTGCGACTGGTTGGGGTGAAAGAAGAAAAACAGGGTAAAGACATGCTGTGGAAGAGAGACAGAGATTAATAACAGATATGATTCGATGCAGAGAGGTCTATTAACACATAGTGAGTGAGAAAGGTGACTGGAAGGGAAAAACTCAATGCATCATGGGAATCCCCGGCAGCCTACGTCTATTGCAGCATAACTAAGGGAGGATTCAGGGTCACCTGGTCCAGCCCTAACTATATGCTTTAGCAAAAAGGAAAGTTTTAAGCCTAATCTTGAAAGTAGAGATAGTGTCTGTCTCCCGAATCCAAACTGGAAGCTGGTTCCACAGAAGAGGGACCTGAAAACTGAAGGCTCTGCCTCCCATTCTACTTTTAAATACTCTAGGAACAGCAAGTAGGCCTGCAGAGCGAGAGCGAAGTGCTCTAATAGGGTGATATGGCACTACAAGGTCATTAAGATAAGATGGGGCCTGATTATTTAAGACCTTGTATGTGAGGAGCAGGATTTTGAATTCAATTCTGGATTTAACAGGAAGCCAATGAAGGGAAGCCAAAACAGGAGAAATCTGCTCTCTCTTTCTAGTCCCTGTCAGGACTCTTGCTGCAGCACTTTGGATCAGCTGAAGGCTTTTCAGCGAGTTTTTTAGGACATCCTGATAATAGTGAATTACAGTAGTCCAGCCTGGAAGTAATAAATGCATGAACTAGTTTTTCAGCATCACTCTGAGACAGAATATTTCTAATTTTAGAGATGTTGCGCAAATGGAAGAAAGCAGTCTTACATATTTGTTTAATATGTGCATTGAAGGACATGTCCTGGTCAAAAATGACTCCAAGGTTCCTCACAGCATTACTGGAGGCCAAGGTAATGCCATCCAGAGTAAGAATCTGCTTAGATACCATATTTCTAAGATTTTCAGGGCCGAGTACAATAACCTCAGTTTGATCTGAATTAAGAAGCAGAAAGTTAGCGGCCATCCAGGTCTTTATGTCCTTAAGACATTCCTGCAGTTTAACTAATTGGTGTGTGTTACCTGGCTTCATGGATAGATAGAGCTGCGTGTCATCTGCATACCAGTGAAAATGTATGCTATGTCTTCTAATGATGCTGCCTAAGGGAAGCATGTATAATGTAAATAGAATTGGTCCTAGCACTGAACCCTGTGGAACACCATAATTGACCTTAGTGTGTGAAGACGACTCTCCATTTACTTGAACAAACTGGAGTCTGTTAGATAGATATGATACAAACCACTGCAGCACAGTACCTGTAATACCTACAGCATGTTCTAATCGCTCTAATAGGATATTATGGTCAACAGTATCGAACGCAGCACTGAGGTCTAGCAGGACAAGCACAGAGATGAGTCCACTGTCAGAGGCCATAAGAAGATCATTTGTAACCTTCACTAAAGCTGTTTCTGTGCTGTGATGAGCTCTGAAACCTGACTGAAACTCTTCAAATAAGCCATTCCTCTGCAGATGATCTGTTAGCTGTTTGACAACTACTCTTTCAAGGATTTTTGATATGAAAGGAAGGTTGGAGATTGGCCTATAATTAGCTAAGAAAGCTGGGTCTAGAGATGCTTTTTAAGTAAAGGTTTAACTACAGCCACCTTGAAGGCCTGTGGTACATAGCCGATTATTAGAGATAGGTTGAATGAAACGCTTGATTGTTCGATGATCACGCTTCAGAAGCTTTGCAGTTTTAAGACTGCTGCATCCCTCTGCAAGATATCTCACTATTTTTGACTTTTCTGAGCCTGTCAAGTCCTTCTTTTGACCCATTTTGCCAAAGGAAAGGAAGTTGCCTAATAATTATGCACACCTGATATAGGGTGTTGATGTCATTAGACCACACCCCTTCTTATTACAGAGATGCACATCACCTAATATGCTTAATTGGTAGTAGGCTTTCGAGTCTATACAGCTTGGAGCAAGACAACATGCATGAAGAGGATGATGTGGACAAAATACTCATTTGCCTAATAATTCTGCACTCCCTGTACAGTATAAATAGTCATGAAAATAAAGAAAAACCTTTAAATGAGAAGGTGTGTCTAAAGTTTTGGCTGGTATTCCAGTTTGTAACCATTTACATTTATAGACACATTTATATATGATATACAAAGGAGGAGTAATACTTTATAAAAGATGAATTAAGTATTAATACCTTATCTTTTAGAGACTTGTTGAGGTTTTGACATTCACATAAATGTAACAGTTTTTAATTAATAAGTTGTGCAAGAACCAAACTTAGGTCTCTGGGGTGGTTGTTCATGTTTATGTACCATTCATTCACTCATTATGTTAATTACTTTGTGCTAATTTATATGTGGTTTTATTGGATGAAATTTTTTTTCTACTTCTTCCTCATTTCCTTCAGTCTGTTCTGATAGTTTTGGGCATTCTCCCTCCAGGAATTTGTGGACATCTGTCTCCAGTTTGAGGCAGCGATTAGTATTCTCTCACTGACCCATTCCAGGACTAAAGTTTATCAGATGGGACTGTGGTTACAACATACCTACAGTGTAGACAAAACAACAGTTTAAATCTCCTATTATGTCTGTAAAGTCTCACAGCAGAAAGATAAATGAGCCCTAACAAGAAGAGGGGTTTGTTTTCTGCAATTTTGTGATATGCATCTTTCTCTCTCTCTCGCTCTCTCTCTCCCTGTGTGTGTGTGTGTGTGTGTGTGTGAGAGAGAGAGAGAGAGACTGGGCTAGGGCGTGACATTTGCTGTGCATACCGAAAATGTGTGGTCAACATGTGTGGCCTTGGGTTTCAGTAGTTGGTTGTCATAGGTTTTACTCTTGCATGACCAGTCGCATGTGTTATCCTACTTTTTGATCGGTGGTGTGTATCCAGCAAAGCTACTGACCTGGCGTCGATTCGTGAATTAATGCTGATAGAGGAATTTAAGAACTGCGTCTACGAGCGCATCGCAGTATACCTTAGCGAACAGAAGGTTTCCTCATTAGAGCAGGCTGCAACACTGGCTGATGAGTTTGCCCTCATCTGTAAAACCAGTGTCATTAAGCATGACCGACGCGACGCCTCAGTGAAGGTTAGCGATGTGCCAGCTGCACAGTACCCAAAGAGTGAGGTACTTGTGTCCCATCCCAAGAGAAAACGAAAGTGTTTTTTCTGTTTCAAGTCTGGCCATTTAATAGCAAATTGTGAGGCCTATAAACAGAAACAGTCAGTCTCAAGAGTTAGGAATGTGCCAGCTAACAATGCTAATACAGGCAGATGGATAGGAGATGAATACCAGAGTGTTAGTGAGAAGATTGAGGAGATTAGGGGCTGCAGAGGGACGTAACACTGACATATCTCAAAAACTCATACATTAGGCGTTATGGCTAAGTGCGCTGCTAGTAGTACTGTTTGTGTCAAAGGTCACAGCTGCACTTTAGAACTCTGAAACTTTACACTACAGTAGATCCATTTAAAAATTGGTTATATAGTCTTAAACAAGATGTGAAAATAGCTTTTGTTTGCCAGCAGTAGCGGTAGTAGCGGTGAGATACGGCTCTCCATCACTAACAACAGACGGATTATGGACTCAAATGTCATGTTTTTCACCGAAACATGGTTGAACAACAGCTGCCCGGACAATGCTATCGAGTTAGCAGGACGCTACACACACCGAGCCGACAGGCTAGCAGATGACTCCGGCAAGACCAGAGGTGGAGGTTTGTGCATTTATATTAACAATGCTTGGTGCATGAACTCCACTACTACTGAGAGTCACTGCTCACCTAATGCAGAGTTTTTAATGGTCAAATGCAGACCTTATTATCTCCCCAGAGAACTCACTTCGATCATACTCACTGCAGTGTATATCCCCCTGGACGCTAATGCTAGGTTGGCCATGAAAGAACTTTCTGCAGCCATTAACAAACACCAGAATAAACACCCCGAGGCTGCTTTTATTGTTGTTGGCGACTTCAACCACACCAACTTAAAGACAGTCCTCCCCAGATTCCACCAACATGTCTCCTGCCACACCAGAGGAGACAAGACTTTAGACCATGTGTATTCCAACCTGGCTGGAGCCTACAAAGCAACACCCCTCCCCCACAGTGCACAATCGGACCATCTCTCCCTGTTCCTCACACCTAGGTATTCACCACTCATCCAATGTGTGAAACCTGCTGTGAGGACAATTAAAGTGTGGCCAGAGGGGACAGACGCAGTGCTCCAGGACAGATTTAAAAACACAGACTGGAATATGTTCACCCACACAGACCTGGACCAGTCCGCCTCATCTGTACTGGATTACATCTCCAAAACCACAGACAGTGTCACCACCCAGAAACGGATCACCATGTACCCCAACCAGAAGCCTTGGATGAACCGGGATGTTCGTCTCCTCCTGAAGGCCCGCAACACCGCCTTTAGGTCAGAAGATGCACACGCCTACAGTACAGCCAGGGCTAATCCAAAGAAGGGCATCAAAAAAGCCAAACACCATTACAAAAAGAAGGTAGAAGAACACTTCTCCAACTCCAACCCCCGACGCATGTGGCAAGGACTCCAGACCATTACAGACTACAGGACCACCAAACCCTCCCCCGCATCCTCTGATGTCTCCTTCCTCAACAAGCTCAACAACTTTTATGCTCGTTTTGAGCGAGGGAACCCCACAACCACAACCAAAACAGACATGACGCCAGACCACCAACCTCTGACTCTCTCCCCCACTGATGTAGGAGCGGTGCTGAGCAGGATCAATGTCCACAAGGCTGCAGGTCCTGATGGCATCCCCGGGCGTGTTCTCAGAGCGTGTTCTGGGGAGCTTGCAGGAGTCCTGACAGACATATTCATCGTGGACTACAGGAGGAATGCTGACCCACATCCACCCATCTACATTAAGGGGACGGCTGTGGAGCGTGTGAGCAGCTTCAAGTTCCTGGGAGTCCACATCTCCGAGGATCTCATCTGGACGACCAACTGCTCCAAGCTGGTCAAGAAGGCTCACCAGCACCTCTTCTTCTTGAGGACTCTGAGGAAGAACCACCTGTCCTCAGACATCCTGATGAACTTCTATCGCTGCACCATCGTCTGGTACGGGAACTGCTCTGCCTCGGACCGGAAGGCGTTGCAGAGGGTCGTGAAAACTGCCCAGCGCATCGCCGGAGCACCACTTCCTGCCATAAAGGACATCTACAGGAAGCGGTGTCTGAAAAGGGCTGGGAAAATCATCAGAGACCCCAGTCACCCATCACATAGACTCTTCACCCTCCTGCCCTCTGGGAGGCGCTACAGGAGCCTCCGGACTAAGACCACCAGGTACCGGAACAGCTTCTTCCCCGCAGCTGTCAGACTCCTGAACTCTGCCTCCTGACATCTGACCCACGTTAAACTCATGGACTGAACATACACACACCCACAACCACCTACACACACACAATGGACAACTGTACCCTCAAACACACAATAATAACATGGACTGAACCACCACTCACAACCACTAGCACTTTATACAGCCTCTGTAGAAATTATCCACATATCTCACTTATCTTAACTGCACTACTGTATAGTTCTGTGTAAATAATCATTCTGTACATACAATAATTTTTAATCCTACAACTGTTCATAACTTGCATAGTTCCCATTTCTGTATAACTGTATATCTCATATTTCTGTATAGTTTTTCATATTTATATCCTGTTCATAGCCTGTACATAGCTTGTACTCACTACAGCCTGTACATACTTATAGTTATAGAATATTCATAACATACTTCATACCGTGTACATTATAACATACCATAATAGACCCATTTCTGTAATATACTCACATATCTATATTATTGCTAATATATATTTGTAATATATCTATATCATGGCTAAAGCACTTCTGGATGGATGCAAACTGCATTTCGTTGCCCTGTACCTGTGCATGTGCAATGACAATAAAGTTGAATTCTATTCTATTCTATTCTATTCTATTTTTGATATGGGCAACATGGGCGGTTGCCCAGGGCGGCATCATGGGCATCAGCAAAAAAAAAAAAAAATTGCTCATACTCATGCTGTCCCGACATCAGCCAGCGCATACTGGGAATGGCATAGGCACCGATCGGTTTTCTGCCGCCCATTTGCTGGGAGTAAGGGCGCCCTCCGTTTGCGAGGTGCGCCTGCTGCTTGCGGCACAGGGAGGAGAGGGCGGGGCGGCGGGGATTCTCTGGCTGGCTGGAGCAGCATCTAATAACCAACTCGCAAAATAAAACAAAATAAAAACAAACCAACGAACACGAAAACACCAGACATCATGATACAGACTTATAATTTGCACCGATGGGGGGTTTTTTTTTCGAAATTTTATACGCGAAAAGTGAGCGAGAGAGCCCTCGGTGCGCCTGCAGTGCAAGTAAACAAACAATAAATATAAGAAGAGTAAGAAAATAAATATACACTTTAGGACTCGGGGTAAAGGGATCAATAACAATTTAAAATTTATATTTTACAGTTTGATGATTTAAAGTCTCACACACAACCTGTTGAAAGGGGAGGGCCCCGGCTGCTTCCAAATAGAGCACATTTCATTCATAATGTTGTAAATCCAAGCCCATTATGTATTCATGATTTGAATCCTGGGTTGTGCGAAATCCCAAAAATAAACGCTTGACAAAGCGAATCTGTGAACTAAGGTGTAGGTGTGTTAGGTTATGTTGCGGTGATCCTCTGGTTGAGGGATGGGTGTTCATACTGGAGTGCAAAATTAAAACCAATGAAAGATGGACAATAAAAGTTCACAGCCATCAGGTGCTCAGTTTAGAAAAAAGAAAAGAAGAGGAGGAGAAACGAGCCAAAGATCCAGGTAAGCAGATGTGTCATTGGATAATGGCAGGTCATCCTGAAACAATCAGAATCAGAATACTTTATTAATCCCTAAGGAAATTATTTGGGTTACAGTGGCTCCAAGAAGAAATGGTAAAAATAGTAACAGTAACAGACTAAACTCCAAACAATACATTATGTTACAGATTTTAATATTAATTAGTCATTGTCAGTTGTTGATTTGTCCTGTTCTCATTGTATGACGAATTATGATGGCTGTTTAGTAGCCGTTTGCATACTATGTATACTCTCTCTGTCTTCATGTGTGTGTGTTTCTCTGGTTAAAAACAGTATGGTTCCTACAACAGTTTTATGTTAATGTACAATCCTTAACATGTTTTGTTTGTATGTATGTGTGTGTGTGTGTGTGTGTGTGTGTGTGGAGGGGGGGGGGAGTGTTCGTCCAAGGCGCCAAACAGGCTAGGACCGCCACTGTTTGTCAGCAGATGAAAGTGAAATAATTTGATTGACTCAGCAGATATTCTTTGAGTGTTGTAGTTGCTGCAATTCCAGGAGTGGGAAAGAAACTTTGCAGCAAATTAAAATGTAGTATAACAGAAGGGAAGCCAATACTGGAGAAATATGCTCTCTCTTTCTAGTCCCTGTCAGTACTCTTGCTGCAGCATTTTTGATTAACTGAAGGCTTTTCAGGGAGTTAAATATAGAAGAGAATTCAAAGAAAGGCTTAGTCTATGCATAGATTTGACATGAAGTCAGCAAGCACAGTGTAGGTGCCTTGGTTTAGGATCATCATGGTCCTGGGTCTTCAACCCATTGTTTGAATTTTGTTTTGAATTTGTTGTCTGTGAAAGTTGAATTTGTTATGTACTTCTTTGAAAGTATAAGGTAATTTGTTCTAGTTTCAGAACATGTCACATTTTGAGTGCCTTTAAGTTCTTTTTTTTTTTTTGAAATGTTGACATCTTTTATTTTATGTGCCATGAAAGACAACATTTTTCCCATCAATCAAATCCAACATTTTGTATATTGTCAGCTGCTACCAGAAGGTATAAGGACATATCTAATTCAAACTATTAACTTAGAGAGTAGGCAGTCCATTTCAAATGGCCAGTTAGGCATCCTCAAGTTTTGCTGGCAAGTTTGTTTATTAGTTCTCATAAAAGGCCAGAGAACAGAGTAGCTCTAGCTGGCCAGCTGGAGGAAGATAACAGGCACCGGTCTGTGTGAGCTGTTGTTTGGCCAACATCATTCTGGCCTTGGGCTTCTTCTAGTGGTCTAATTGGGCAGGATGAGACCAGGGAGCAAAACAGTATACAGTGACATAAGACATGGACCTCATAAAAGGCCACAGAACAGAGTAGCTCTAGCTGACCGGCTGGAGGAAGATAACGGGCACCAGTCTGTGTGAGCTGTTGTTTGGCCGACATCATTCTGGCCTTGGGCTTCTTCTAGTGGTGTCCATGAACCAAACTCATTGTTTACAGCCTTCCACGCACAGACACAGGCCTACACACACACAGTCAGACCTAATGCCCAGTCACGTGCGCTTGCTCATACAGTGAGATGCCTGAAAACACTGTCAAGTCTCAGTCAGTGAGATATATTTCTTCACCATTTGTATGCGATGAATGAATCAGACATTTTACACACCTTTAAGTTCAATTTATAGTTCCCTAATTTCTGGTCTGTTCATGTCTGTCCTAGTTTCACCTCTATATCTTTTTCTCCCCTGTCCAAGTGTCAAGTCCTTATGTCTTAGTTTCATTCTCTGTGTGTTACTTCTTATTTGATTTTGATTTTGATTTTTGATATCAAAATCATTTGATTAATTAACACAGTTTGTCAAATACAGAATTTACAGAAAATCTTGACACAAAAGTGAAGTCTTTATTTCTCATGAGTTTTACTTTACAAGTAGTTTCACAGGAAATAGTGCTTGTGTATTTGTATGTGAGAGGAGTAGACACTTTTATATGGAAATGGAGTTCATAATGTTAATTTGTTTAAAATAAATGAATTCAAATAAAGAGTTTTTCAGAAAGAAATTGGAATATAATTAACTTAAAGGATAACTGAGCAAAAGTGGAAACTGAAAAGGAAAAACCAATTTAAGTTATTTGCCATTATGAGATCAAAATGATCCTGGATTTGAGAAAACATCGTTTTTCTCAGTGGTTTCATTGTACAGTGGATCTCACAAACAGCATCAAAGGCAGTTTCCTCTCCTCCTCTTTTGTCCTTACACAACTTGTGTTGTATCGATCTGTAGCTTTGATAGCAGTTCCTTCTTCCGAATCTTGGAACACTAAGCTACTAATTGTTTTCCAATTAGCCTGGATGCTGGGTATTGAAAATTCCATAGGCCCAACATCCTCTTCATGTAAACTGTTGGGAAATCAGTTTTACCCCGGTTCTTTTTTATTCCTCGGGCCTCCAGAGATGGCACCGGACCCAGTAGTCATTTTTACAAAAACTTTATTCATCTTTATTCATCTTCATTTAAGCATGCACTTCTAGAAGGGAAGACGAGGCCGGTGTCCCTCTCTAACAATCTTCACCTCTTTGTTAGTTACCTGTTTCACTGCGTTTGGTTCGCTTCGCCGTGGCCTGTGATGGTGGAGTCGCCGGAGTGGATTCAGGTCTGTCTCTGGGCAATTCACTTATAAGAAAAATCACAGTTACAATAACAACAGTTATCACACCTAACACTACCGTTTCTCTCCAATTTCCCCTCAACCAGCCTAGACAAGTTGACATGATGTAAATTTAGATGAAAGGCTCGTCTGTTTACATCTTTTCCCACACAGAAGGCTTCTCTACAGAGCATCAAATCATTTGTGCTGTTCACAGAATCACAATTCCATCGCTGGACTTCCTCTGCGCTGTCACTTTTGGAGCTTGGCACGCTCTCTCCATCCCTCGATTCTTACGTTCCAACGCTGCTGAAGATTTTAAGGCAGAGCATGTCGTACACCTTAGTTGTCTTCCTCAACGTCAACGTCGACACTCTTTCATTTTATTTAAGATTTTGCTGTGCAGATTCTCCTCATGACGATCTCCTGCACGATGTCTGCTGTGCTGAAGGTAATCTCTGATCCTCCTGAAGACTCTCTCCTGGCCTCAGCTCCCATCTTGTAGACGATCTCCTCAGTCACTCCTTCTCGTCATGGCACCTCACGACATCTACAGATTTAAAAATAACACTCCTCTCCCCACATGGCTTCCACCATGTGTCAACTTCCCAATGAGACATAGAATGTTGCACAGTCTCCCTAAAACAATCTCCAGGGTTTCCCACTTGGAGCAGCTTCACTCCAACCTGTAACCCTGTGTAAAAACATCAGTCAGCAATTAAATGTTTAGCTTGTCTAACTCCCAGCTCCACCTGGAGCCTGTATCCTGGAAGACAAATCTGTTAAATCAAACTTCACATTTTCAACCGACTATAGATCATAAGAATAATAAAGTATTCAGCATCAAAGACAAGCATCATGTGCAGGTTGTCTCCAATCATTAAATCACAATTATTGCCATAATTTGTCCCAAATCATGAATCATCCCAATTTATTCCACAATTTAATCGGTGACTTTCCTTAAGCAATGTCACTCCACTTACTATGAGCTCAATAGTGGCCAGCTAATGAGCCCATATTCAACTATTCCATAAACACTGCATCTCTTATTTGTTTTCTCATGTCACTTGTCTGTTTTCTGCTGAATCCTCTACATGCACTCTTAGAAAAACAAACATTAACAACACACATGGACAATCCTGGTGGTCAGGCGCAGGTCGACAGGTTCCAGAGGTGCTGTAAAAGGTCATAAGGTTAAGCCTGCTGTAAAAGGAGTGACACTGGTTTCAACACAGGATGTGTCTTACATTTTATTCACATCGTAAAAGTAACCTTCACATTCTCCCAACATCACAGTGTAACAGCATCACCAACTCATAACCTGTAAACACAGTTTTCTTCCCACATAAACCCAGCAATCCTGTAGTAGAAAGAACATTAACCATTAGTGTGTCCTGCTGTAACTCACATAATCGAACACATGATTAACTCTCTGCTGTAGAAAAGAAATGTAAATGTTAACGCTGCGCACAAGCCCATGAATAACACACCCCTGATAGATTCTCAAACACAGAAAGTGGCATTTAAAAGGTTAAATCGTCGCGCAACCTAGGATGCTGCTGTCATCTTCCTGCTCCTGTAAAAGAAACACACATAAATTCATCCACCCTTTTGTCCTGTCTAGGTGGAGGTTAACCTTGAGTAGTGGTCAAGTCTTGTCAGCTTTTACCAGTCAGTCAGTTTTTTCTTTCACTCATTCATTCATTCATTCATTCATTCATTCATTCATTCTTTGCTGATAGTGGAAATTATCATCGCATTTTCATTTCCACCCACAGCAAAATGACGTCATTTCAAAAAAGAAAAGAAGACCTTTTAGATCGGATTATCTCGCTGAATCCTTTTTAGGCAGGGACTCTCATTTTCTAATTGTCCCAAATCAGCGGCTTTCTCCAGAGCCCATTGTAATTTTTGGAGAAACTCACTTGCAACGGTTTTCTCGACATGTTGTATAGTGCTTTTAATTCCCGTCGTGCAGATCTGCTTAAAGAAAAGAAATTCACAAACACAAGTCAGTGCACTTGTTCAAAACAAAAATAAAATAAAAATAACAAACAAAACTGTCAAACAAAACTATCAAACAAAACTCCCAGTGCACTGTCCAAAAAACAAAAACAAAATAAAAATAAAAATAAAAATAACAGATCAAAATGAAAAACAAAATTAAATAAAAATACAGAAGCCCGGTCTTAGGACTTGTCCCAGAATATTATTTTTCTAATGGGTGAAAACACACCAAGTCTAAGAGTGGGTGCCATGGTAAAACCTTCCCCATACATCAGAAACAACAAACAAAACAAAACAAAAAAACAAAAAATCTGCTAGTTTTATTCATTTAAACTCTGACTGCAGGATTCTGTTCACCCCTGTTATCATGTTCCCCAAAATAAAACTAATTCAGTCGTCTATGTATCACTTCTCAACCCACTCAATAAACCAGACAGGATGATGGTAACAGTATTACCTACTTAAAATTGTGTTTGATCCTAATGAGCTTCATTGCGTGTGTGTGTGTGTGTGTGTGTTAGTAGGGTTAAGACATTTTCTATTTCTGTGGGTTCTTTATGTACCTTCCCCCTTTTTTCTGAAACAAAACTCCGTTCACTCCAAATTTTGTTTCAGAAACATCTAAATGAAAACCTCTGTCATAGTCAGGCACAGCTAAACCCCAAATGCTTGCAGGTTACCATTGGCAACCACGCTGTGTGTTATTAACCCCTTCTACAAATATCCTCTTTTGATGTGTAACACTTTATGTATGATTTTGTATTCTCTGTAGTGCATATAATGTGCATGTGTGGTGTTGTCTTTCCATTTTCTCTAACAGTACTCTTGCATACCTCAGTGCTTGTCTTCCTCCCCCTTTTGTGGTGGTCTGGACACTTTGTCAATTCTCCACTTCAAGACAGTCGCTTGTCTCCCTGGATTCCTTAACCCAATTTGATTCCCCACACTAAAACAGCATTCCTCTGTCCTCACCTGCTCCTTTCTCCTCTCCCACTTTGCCGTCCAATGGCAGTCAGTTCTCTTCAGTCTCTTTCATTGCCATCTTGCTCCAAACACGGCAAATGTCGAACTCCAACAATCTCCTCAAAGGTCCTTCACACACAGTGAAGTTGCAGCTTGCTGGAAACGCATCTCCATTCATCCAATCAAGATGATGGATCTTCTCTTTCTGATGCCGTTTGCCCATAGTGCTGCTGGACCTCTCTGCTCAGGTCTCTGGTCTCTTGGACTGCTGTCCACTGTTGATGTTCATCCTCATGCTTCTGGTAGTGCACTCTGTGTCTTCAGGGAGAGATTAGCTTCCTTGGAGCTTGCTTTTTCAGGATGAGGACGGGAAGCTGCAAAACAATTCAGCCAAAAATTGTGGCTGGGTGTTTCTTTTCTTTTTTTTTTTAATTTCTAATGATCTTAACCTATAATTTTCTTCCGACTGCTGCCCGTGGAGAATTGATCCAGGTCCGTTCCCCACCTGTAATCGACAGACTGAGAGACTTTCATTATTCAGTGTGACTGCATATGTTTTCATCACTCCTAAAGAAACACATCTCCACTTATATTATTTTGAACTCTACTGACTTTAAACCCCGAAAATAAAATTCCTAATTGTTCTTAACCGCAAAAAAACTTCTTAATGTTGTTATTAATTATTTTCACCCACAACACTCCAAATTATGTTTTCTTTTGTGTCCAGCAGGGGAAGAAGATGACCTGTAGTATCACTGCTTTCCCCAGTTGGAGACAATTTCTCACTCACACTTCCACACTTTTTATTTTCTTTGTTGTCATTATTTTCTTTCTCTCTCTCTCTTTTTTTTTTTTAAACACCCACACATTAACCTGTAAACTCACTCCTCCAACCTCATTTTCCTTTCACCCCAACAGTTCTCATACAGTCAGCAATCAAATTCTCCATTCCTCCTTGAGTACTTGGTCACCTTTAAATGTCACTATTAATTTTATCAATTTATTTATCATTACCTTAACACTAATCCACTGTTTAGTTTTCTTTATTTATTTTAGTTCACTTTCTCCTATTTGATCACGTTTATTTTTTAACTCTTATTATTTCACAGACAATCAACGTCCCCCCTTTTTCCTCAAGGGAGCTCACACACACACAGGCTGGTCACTCGCCCCCACCTTTCTTTCTCTCTCACTTACACACACACATTTTACTCCTCTTTTGTTCCACCTGTGAACCCGCCCCTCGAGGCTGGCTCACACAAACCTCATGCTTCTCGCAGTCCCATACAAACTCTCTGCAAAACACCTTCTCTGCTGTGACTCAGGACAACACCCTGATCAGCACAAAGAGCGGGTATGGTCCGCTTTTTAGAACTGAACAAAAACAAAATTATAAACTCACAATCTTCAGATCGCAGCCTTTAACCACAATTTCTCTTCTGTCTCAAAACACAGTCAAATTCAGTCCCCAATAAACTCAGAATACACAACATTTAGTGGCACGGCCTCCCGTTCACATACAGCACAAAAAACACAATCTTAAACTCAAATCTCTTAGTTCCTACACACACTCACACTTTTCCCCAAACACACACTTTTAGACGCGAATTCTTTTTGTTACTTTAATTGACTCCTGTGAAGGATAGAAATATTTTCCTGCTATTATTTGCTGCTATTTTTATAATCATCATTACCATTTCATGTTAATAGGGATGTTGCATTCAGATGCATTCAGATGTTCAAATATATTGGTATTATATTAGCCTTTATTACAGGTCCAAGAAGAATCACTTTAAACGGTTGAGTTGAATCTATAATTGTAAATGTTTTTAATGCTTCTATGATCTCAGTGTTTCTGTGTAGAGGGCAGAGACAGGAAAATACACTCTGTGCCAAAATGAGACAGGAAACGCGTCTGCAGAGCATGCTTTTGCAGAAGTGAAACTGAAGCCAGAGTTTAAGTGCAAGCCAAAGAGTAGGGTGTTTATTATGCATTTATTGCGGATTAAGCCTTAAGTAGTTGTGGTAGATTGAAACAGTTGTTTATATATTTTACATATAAGTCAAGATCATTACACACAGGATGGCCTTAGCCTGGTTGGTTGCTTAAGTTGAGGTCAACTAAGGTTCAGAAAGCAGATACAAACTCTGCACGTACAGACAGACGAGACATACACACACAAATAGTGAGAGGTCATGACACGTACGCAGTACACAGCATGCACGCGCCCCCGCACGTGCACACACACACAGATAGACTCATTTAGGTAAGAGTTTATAACTGCAAAGTTGTGCCTGTATGAGTGACATCTTGTACAGGAAGTGCACCTGATGTTCCAGGAAGATAAGCCTGGGCAGGATGGAGACAGGAAGCATCAGCCGTCGACGCGAAGATGATGTTCTATGTTAAAAGTCATTGTGGTTTTGGAGTGACGTATGCTTTGTTTAAATCTGCCTAGCAACAGAAAAGGGGGCTGTACTATTGGAACCCCATAAAACCGTTGTCTGAATATGGTAAAGACAGTTCAACACTGATTGGGTTGTTGAACTCACACATGTGTTCATTAAAATGCCGTCTAAATTGCACACGCCTGGATCTGTGGTTATTTATGGATTCCTCTCTCAACATTGAACCCTAACATTTGGGGGCTTCGTCCGGTGAGAGAGATGGAGGAACTTTGAGAGATCCGGGGTCCGTGGTAATTGGACGGGCAGACGGTAATCAGTGGTGAAAGTGAGCAGGCATTCCCCGGGGCATTTAAAGGTAAGACACTGCCTGTTGAAATATATTTCCAAAAGGTGTCACATTGGGCATGTCAAATTAAAAGCCTGGTCACTGTAATTACTGGTGAATGTCTGTTTTTTAATTTTGGTGAAGTTTTCATGAAGTTTACCGGTTGAAGTAATGATAATGAAGTATAAGTGACAGTACTGAGTAATGAGAATAAAGGAATGAAAAGAGAAAGCAGTTGGACTGCTAAGTGAACTCTTAGAATGATAGGGAATTTGGTCATTGTGTGGGTTCAAGTCCCGTTGGTCATCTGGTCTACGTGTGATGGTCATTTTTGTGGGTTAGAGTCCCCTATGTCCACAACGGGAGATCTGCCTCAATCTTAATCCTGTGTTGGGTGTAGATTGTTGTTTCAAATTATTCTAAATTTTTCTAGGACGACAGCGGCGTCTGTTAAGAAGCGCATTTTCTCGGAGGTAACGCTCCCTCCTGGATAAAGACGTTTATCCTTGACCTAGCGGCGACTAATGGGATAGTACGGTACGACAAACCGGGGAGAACTGGGGAACCTCCAAAATTGCTAGGAGTTAGAGTCTCCTATTTTTGCGCTTATTGGGTATGCTGGCAAATTAAGTTAGGTTTAGAAATCTGGACAGGACAGTCTGGGACCGCCCTGGTGAATTGAGCACAAAAAGTCTGGGACTGATCGGTTGGAGCCGTTATGTTATATTTATCGAAATTACATAGGAGTTGAAAAGGCCTAAAAAATCTGTGCAGTTGTAATTAAAGACGTCTGTAATATAAAATATGAGATCTATGAGTAAGATCAGTCTCTGTGTCAGCAATGCACAGCCGGATGTGCACTGATGGTGTGTGTAAATGCAAATGAGCAGCGGTGATGCGCAGAGAGGGTGGTTTCAGTTTCGAGAGTATTGAGCTTTATGACTATTGTTTGCCAATTTCGATAAATGCCTGTATATAAGAGGTTGGTTTTGCTTATCATGAGAGTGTAAATACAGTTTGAATATATTAGTGTGGATGTATAGTAAATGACTGAATTTTGATAGATGTATATTTCGTGAGCCATAAATGTTGGTGTGTTTTATTTTTCAGTTATGTGTGTGTGGGGAGAAGCTGTGAGACGATGAGAGGTTTCAGTTTTCTTTTTCTTTTTTCTTTTGACTTGCTCTTTCTGATCATGGAAGGCATGTCCAAAATACTCGTATGAAAGCGTATTTTGAGTGATTTTAACTGTGTGAATGCTGTCAGTATTTGATTTGAATGTCTCTGCATGATTTGTCTGAGTGAGTGAAAAGGGGAGAAGTTTGAGAGAGAAAAGGCAGTGCGTGTGAGACGATTTATGGCGTCTGAAAGAGGTTAGAGCATTTAAAAGGGGTGTATGAAATAAAGGAGTGTGAAATATATTTCTTTTGTGATGTAAAATAGGATGTTTAAAGTTTGCAAGTGCTTTTAATTCAAGAAACGCATGAGTGATGGTATGAGAAATTGAGTTTATTTTTTCTGATGGAAAACATATAAGTGTATACGCTACAAACTGATCTAAGGAAGGGTGAAGGGTGATGTGTGTGGAGAAGTGTTAGTTGTCCTGATGTTTGAAAGAGCTCTATTTAAATGTGTGTGAGTGAAATGAAGGTGTATTGTTTTTTAGATCAAGATTTAGTAGAATTAAAGAGGGTTTTTAGACTATAAATATAAAGAGAGACAGACTCTGCAGAGAACAGGAAATAGTGAACAGGAACTCTGCATGCCCATAAAAGGAACTGAGTGTGTAAAGAAAGAACACAGAGAGACAGATGAGGCACATGAAGCAAATGAAGCCTTTAAGAAAAAATGAATATAATACTAATTGTATGCTTTAGTGTGTCAATACAGGTGGACGTCTCTCAACTTTGGAACCTTGAGTGCGCCACCAGAACAATAGATTAATAGAATTGGGAGAAAATAAGCCAGGCTTTGGCTCGAAATTGTGCAGCTTGATCTCTCACTTTGTCTTTGACCCTGAGAAGAAGCTTAAAGGACAGTCAATCTCCTGATGAAGACCGACAGAACATCGTGGACTTGAAGAATTAACTGAAGCTAAGAGCAGTGCAAGCGAAGGCAGTAACACTGACGACCACTGATGAGTCCAGCAGTGTGAAAGATGCAACATGCATGCTGGTGAAGAACAGGGTGATGTGTCTGCTTGAAGGCACTGACTCTCATATTTGCCATGAATGGAGAAGAAAACAGAACAAATGAAAATAAGACTGAAGGCACTGAATGTGATATTTTGCCATCCTGGGACTTAACTTAAAAGAAAAGACTGTAAAGAAACAGAGAAGAAGACAACAGCTGAGTTGAGAAGCACGAACAGGACATTGTGAATGAAAAAGAGACCGGTGAGAGATGAAGCTGGACGAGTTTGACTGCGAGAATATAGGATATAATTGGATTGAAAATTGAAGCCTGAACTCATGAATTGTTTAGGGATGTCCACCACAGCATAACAAGGAGGTAAACATTAGAAAAGGTAAAAATAATGAAAGAAAATAATTGTCATTACCTTAATGAATTGAAAACACACATACACAAGTTGTTACATGTGAGATTATTTTTGAAATGAATCAGAAGTGAGATAGTTTGAATCTAAACCTCAGTGAAAAAATGCATGAAGTAAAACTGATTATAATTTAAGATGCAATGAAGAAACAGCTTACACGTAGAGTACATTAACATGAATACATAGAAATGTAACGAAGAACTCAATGAATTAATTTAATGAAGAAGCAGTTTACACTTAATTAACATAAAATGCAGGGAAGAACACGCTTACATGCCTGGCATAATTGGTGTTTCTGATCAGAGATAGAGAAATGGGTTATTTAACCACTTGTGATAATAATGAAAATGTCTTAGTTTTGTTATTTTCAGGAGTAAAGCAGACTTGGACCAAGTCTCCAGATCCAGCAGTCGGAAGAAAGTTAGAGGTTAACATCTATGGATAAGTTAAGGCAAGTTTCTGGTTGAATTGTTCACAGCATGATGTGTCCAGGAACCTGAAAAGCAAGCCCTAGCTCCTGGCTGAAGACCAGGAGGATGGTAATTTAAGGTGGGAAATCAAAAATGTGGGTTAGTAACTCGGGGAAAAAGAAAACTGACTGTTTAACTGGAGAATTGGGAAGTGTCTGGGAGACTGCGAAGCCATACATGCAAAATACCACACACAAACAGAAAATGCATTGACCTTACAAAGACAAGCTCATGAAGCTTGTCTAATCAAAGCTTAATGCATAGAGACATTGATTGAAAACCTGGCTAAGAACACAAGCATATGCAATGAAGATCAGCTTGCTACTTGTATGAGTGATAGAATGGTGTGAATGTTTAAAAAAATAGACTTACAGCTTGAAGTTGAAGTTGACTCAGAGGAGTTATATGACAGGGGAGTGAGTTATGGAAATTAACAGAAGAAAAGGGACTAAAGCAGTTTTAAAAAAGTGACTTAGGAGTGCTCTCGTACTGAGTGATTAAAACCAGTGATTAGTATAGAAAGAAAATGAAAATAATTCAATAATGTGATAAGGTTTAAACATGTATTTCTCTTGTCAGGTTGGCTGTTGAGCTGTGAGTCTATGCAAATTAGCTGGAGCAGAGACACTTCCTGTGTGCGTGTGTGTCGGAGGCTTTCAGTTCAAGAGAGAGCGGTGGCTGTTGAAGATTATTTGGCGAGATATATAATGGTAAAGTAACAGGATAGTTGATTACGGTGGTCAGGTCTGTTCAGAGGTGCAGATTTGGACAGGAAATTTATAATTTAGTGATGACACGTTGTCAAAATCGGTTTATATCATATGCTGAATGAAAACATGCCAAAGTGAGGAAGGGTGACATTGTGCAAACGGTTTTTGATCTTTTGACAAGGTTTTCAGTGCGTTGAATGGGTGAAATTTAAGATTGTTTAAGATTTTTTGGGGCTGTTGTTTTTCATTTTAATAGAGGGAGTTTTGATAAACATGGACATGTCTAAAAGGGCCCATAGTTTTTGGAACAGTGCACTTAAGAAAAAAAACCTGTCAGGTGATTTTGTTTTGTACTTTGATGAGCTAACAATCAGCTCTTTTTTCTCATTTTTGCTCTAAGCAGGCCTGGAAGAGAGTGAACTGACGGCGCGGACAAATTACCAAGTAAGGATTGCAGCGAGTCAATCCAGTCAAAATATAGAGAACTATTTTCCTAAAAAGGAAAACGAAATAAAACAAATGATTGAGCTCATTTTGCTGATGTGGAGCATCTGATGACGTGCGCAGAAGGCTGCAGATCAGCAAAAAAATATCATGTGTGAATGCATGTGAGTGAATGTGAGTGACTAGACTAAGGTGGGGATGAATAAATGTGGACAAATTTATCATGTGAGGAAAAGAAAGGGGATGCTTTGTTTTGCTTTTGCCATAAGCAGGACAAGTGGGAGACTTAAATCTGGGGATGCTGATGTTCCTTTGAGTGAATTTCTGTTTTATTGATTTGGGTTAGACCATATTAATACATTATAAAATGCTAAAAGGGAAACATTGTTTGATGAGATTCAAGTTACCATTAACTGAGGTAACTCATGATTAATAACTGTTTTGTTTAAGTTTATTTTGTCATGACACAGACTGGATCATAGAGGGAGAGTATGAAATGTAAAGTACAGGTTTTGTTTCTAGGAAGTTCCAAGGATCCAGAGTTCGATGGAGCAACGAGTTTGAGAAGATTTGACATGATGATTAAATTGATTTTGTTCCTTAAACACAGGTTTTCAGGGCTGGAGCAAAATACCGGAGAGGAGGATGGCTGAAGTGTTCTGAGAAATGATATGATATGACTAACCTTTTTTCCTTTTAATTGGTTAAGCTTGGGTGGAGCATTTTGAGTTTTTTGCCACATGAGATGTGTCAAAAAGAGAGGGGTTTAAGATTTAATTTGTTTAATTTGAAAGGGGTTTTACTAGGATTTTATAACGATTGGGGTTGTTTGATAATTTAGATATGGTAAAACTGGGGCAGAGATTGTTAATTCTAAAGAAAGGAGTAAAATGAACTGAATTCTGTTTAGAAGATAAATTGCTGGTGTTAATAAGAAGTTGTACACCAAACTTAGAGGGAAATTGTGGGAATAAAGGATATGCTTTGGGGAAAATAGTGAACATTTTATGAGTAGAAAATGTGGGATTTCTTTTTGATTTTTAGGATAAGTTGTCACAGTGGCATAATGTTAGAATGTTGTTATAATGTAGGCTTTAGAAACAGATAGTAAATAGATTTATTTCTAGGGTAGAGGAGAGCTTAAAAGTCTCGCTGACTTAAATGAATAATATTGGAGATTATATATGTAGAAATGATTTTTTCATACACATTGCATTTTTGTGCCTTTAACGGAGTTGTGGCTCAGAGAGTCGTCTCTTGAGGGTCACAAGCTTTTGGTTAACGTTATGATTAGCCAATCTACTGTGAGAATGACCTGAGTTATTGAAGGATTGCACACGCTTACAGACATATAGAGTTCATCAACACACAGGACAGTATTGATTCCAGGCAAAAGGCCTGAAATCCATTTAGCTTTTAACTGAATTTGAGTTGGCCCTGTAACAAGTGACAGAAGAGAGGAACTGAATAGGAGTTTGTTTGTGACTAAACTGTGTGACATGTAAAATATTGAGATAACACATGCAGCTCTGAATTAGTCTTATTACATAAAATGCAGGTACAGAATAACAAATGCTTGTTGAAGTGACCAAGTTTTTGTTTAAAAACAGAAGCAAAGGGAAAAAGCTTATATATTTTGGTAAAGTCTGAGAAAGTATAAATTAGAATGTATCATTACATTAAGAGCAGCAAAAATGAAATAAAATGGTATACCAAAACAGGTTATAACACAGGAAATGTGAGTTTTAAAATGAAGTTAGTGTCAACACACAGAAGTTGTTCTTAGGGAGCTTTTAGCTATGATGAAATTTGTCTAGGAGCAATTAACTATGTGTGTACACGTAATGATTAAAGTGGTTGTTTTCTCTTTGATCCTTTAGTAGAATAAGTAGTTTTCTTGTGATAGGTGACTTTAGATGAGAGGCGCCTGCAGCAGCAGCGACAGTTTTGTGCATAGGATGTTGGTGATCAGATAAGGAACCAACAGGAAGCCTGCAGAGACTTGCAAGCAGAGCTTTAAGAGTTTTACAAAGGCTGAGTAATGTTACGAATACGAATACACAATTAGGTTCATGTTTTGAGTAATATTAGGTTGAATCAGGTTTGAATAAAGAGAACCACTGAGGAACAGAGTAAGTTAGAGCCATAGGAGGAGAAGGTGTTTTCTATCCTTTGCAGGCGGCCTGATTTCCACTAGAGAGGGACCCAGGGAAGGGATAGACCACTGGAGATTCACAAGTGTAGGGGGTCTCTCACCGGGTATGAGTGAGTTCAGGGGTGAGGGAGGAGTGCTGATTGAGCTCTGCTCGCACTCTTATTCTCTCATGCCCCCGATCAACTTTAGGCTCGCTGATACTTTGGTGTGATTAACCTTAAGCATGAGTGTTCTCAAGTGGGAGCGGGCCTTTTATTATTAAGACCACCTAGATGACATGAGTTTGTCTGGTTCGCTAAATCACAGAATGCCGAGAGAGGGTCAGAGTGGGAAAAGTGATCCTAATGTCCATGACGTCAGGGGTGGACAGGGAAGCAGCTGAATGGGCCAAGGAGTGACCCAACATAATGTATTGCGACCTCTGGTGGTCCAGAGGTCGAGAGTGGAAGTGTGAAGGATAGAAATATTTTCCTGCTATTATTTGCTGCTATTTTTATAATCATCATTACCATTTCATGTTAATAGGGATGTTGCATTCAGATGCATTCAGATGTTCAAATATATTGGTATTATATTAGCCTTTATTACAGGTCCAAGAAGAATCACTTTAAACGGTTGAGTTGAATCTATAATTGTAAATGTTTTTAATGCTTCTATGATCTCAGTGTTTCTGTGTAGAGGGCAGAGACAGGAAAATACACTCTGTGCCAAAATGAGACAGGAAACGCGTCTGCAGAGCATGCTTTTGCAGAAGTGAAACTGAAGCCAGAGTTTAAGTGCAAGCCAAAGAGTAGGGTGTTTATTATGCATTTATTGCGGATTAAGCCTTAAGTAGTTGTGGTAGATTGAAACAGTTGTTTATATATTTTACATATAAGTCAAGATCATTACACACAGGATGGCCTTAGCCTGGTTGGTTGCTTAAGTTGAGGTCAACTAAGGTTCAGAAAGCAGATACAAACTCTGCACGTACAGACAGACGAGACATACACACACAAATAGTGAGAGGTCATGACACGTACGCAGTACACAGCATGCACGCGCCCCCGCACGTGCACACACACACAGATAGACTCATTTAGGTAAGAGTTTATAACTGCAAAGTTGTGCCTGTATGAGTGACATCTTGTACAGGAAGTGCACCTGATGTTCCAGGAAGATAAGCCTGGGCAGGATGGAGACAGGAAGCATCAGCCGTCGACGCGAAGATGATGTTCTATGTTAAAAGTCATTGTGGTTTTGGAGTGACGTATGCTTTGTTTAAATCTGCCTAGCAACAGAAAAGGGGGCTGTACTATTGGAACCCCATAAAACCGTTGTCTGAATATGGTAAAGACAGTTCAATACTGATTGGGTTGTTGAACTCACACATGTGTTCATTAAAATGCCGTCTAAATTGCACACGCCTGGATCTGTGGTTATTTATGGATTCCTCTCTCAACATTGAACCCTAACACTCCCGTACTTCAAACGAGACGCCGACTCTAACGGCGCTTTGACACACACACTACGCAGTCAGGTTATCAACCGCGACTAGGATCCAACACCTAGCTTTAGTTATTTAAGGCGCACTCAGTGCCCAGGTCACCACCCCGGCTATCCTGTCCCACTGGTCCCAACGACATGTCCAAAGGAGGGTGTAGTTGCCAAACTCTGAGCACACAGCCGTCAGCTGCGACGAGGCCTTTCAGCCTCGCTTTCTAACTAATAGTAACACGTTTCCTGCTTTAACGCACGGAGGACGGATCACACACCGCCACTTTTTCCTAATAACTAAAACGGATGAAACACCGATTCTACTAATCCGTAACAAACGTCTCCTGCTTTAACGCACTGAGATTTTCTTACGGGGCGCTAAACATCAACCTGACGTTCTTAACAAAAGTCTCTTGCTTTAGTCGCTCTCATCAGTACGCTAAACATCAACCTGAGTTCTTAGCAAAAGTCTCTTGCTTTAGTCGTGCCGGGACGGACCTAGCCGCCCCTTTATGCTACTGAGTGAATTTACACTGAGATACGCTCAACTTAGCGAACAGATAATTTAGGCTTTAAAAAATATGCACGGTTCGAAAATAAACAGGTCGTGCTTACCTTTTAATCATGTGAGCTAGCTCTCTGTTTGCCTCGTTTCACGATCTCAGCTCTGCCAATTCCTCTCTGGGCCTCGAGCGAATCCCGGGTTTTCGGCACCAAAACTGTTGGGAAATCAGTTTTACCCCGGTTCTTTTTATTCCTCGGGCCTCCAGAGATGGCACCGGACCCAGTAGTCATTTTTACAAAAACTTTATTCATCTTTATTCATCTTCATTTAAGCATGCACTTCTAGAAGGGAAGATGAGGCCGGTGTCCCTCTGAAACAATCTTCACCTCTTTGTTAGTTACACCCAGCTTTATAGCAGCGACCCCATCATAAATCCCCCACAATGTGCTGCAAACTCTGTGTCTGTGTCTATGTGCACTAGCACATGAGTGCCTGTGTGTGCGCGTACCCGCGTGTATGTGTGAGTGCACGTGAGTGAGTGTGCATATAGGTGTGGGAGTATATCAGTTAAAACACTGTGGGTGTGTGTCTCTTCCTAGGGGCCATAAATACCATCTCCCCTCCAGACCACAGTTATCCAGTTACAAATCTACTTCTAAGCTCACGACACAGTCAGGCCTTTATTTATATCCAGGGCAGCATCAGTGTCTCTACCATAATTCTACATTCTATCTTAACACATTTCTAAACTCTAAAACAAACTAAACATTCCTACATGTCTAAACTCTAAAATAAGCTAAACATTTCTACAAACCCCTTCCTGTGGTTAATTGCATAGTCGCATTCCAGTCTCAAAACAAACTCAGCTGATGTAGATAAAAACTAGGGACAAGAAGATTTTATCTGTCTCCAGCAATGTTGTTTTTGTTTGAGAAACCATGCGAAATCATGCGTCTGTGAAAATGTTTGTTATTTATAGCAGTACACCAGAAAGCATGGGATGATATAAAGCCAGCTGTGTCATTGCTTGAGTGAGTTGTCTCCAAGTCCTTTTGGTTTTGGTTTAAAAATGTGACATGATAACAGCAAGCACATGGTTTTAGTATTGATATTGTGGGATTCATTTAAAAAGGATCGTACAGGTATAGGACATGATTCATAAGACATATTTAAGAATTGTTTAAAAATAGCAAAAACCTATTGTGTTAAAACAGATGATACTAAATTGCCAGACCACTGCCAGAGTAAGAAACAGCTTCTATCTGACAGCTATCACTGAACTGAACACTGTCACCCCACTGTCCCCCATGTGACATTGCAGCTTTTGTAGTAAGAAGCTTTACATTTACTTTTCATAGTTCGCTTCACACTGGTCACAAGCATTCTCTATTTATTCTGTGCGCGTTTTTCAATTATGTACCTTCTTTCTGTCATGAATTGCTGTGTGACAGGCTGGAGATTGGACCCAAATGCAGGACTCATGGCAACGTTGGATTGAACTAAAGGCAGCTTTATCGAGGCTGTAAAAACTCTTAATACCGAAAACAAAACCGAAAACGATGAACTAGAAATACAAACTTAAATCTAAACATTAAGACACTGGGAAACAGCACTGGGAACTACAAGGAACACACAAGAAAAAACACACAGCGTGCTGAGGGGACGACGAGACAACAAGCAGGGAATGACAGAGGACTAAAATACACAGCGGGGTAATCAGTAAATGGTACATGGAAGGGAAACACAGCTGAGACTAATTGGGCAGGATGAGACCAGGGAGCAAAACAGTATACACTGACATAAGACATGGACCTTCAAAGTAAAACGGGAAGCACACCGACTGAACTTACAGACACAGACTCAGAGACACAATACTGATACGGTGCAGAGGAAAGACAAGGACAGGGATGACTTAAACAGGAGACATGGGACCAGGGCTAGAAACAGACTAGACACTAAACAGAAGGAGCACAGAAACCAAAACCTAAGAACTAACAAATCTTAACAAGAATTAAACGGAAACTGTCATGGTCCTGAGCAGTGTTGGTCAAGTTACTTGAAAAAAGTAATCAGTAACTAATTACTGATTACTTCCCCCAAAAAGTAATCCCGTTACTTTACTGATTACTTATTTTCAAAAGTAATTAATTACTTAGTTACTTAGTTACTCAGTTACTTTTTAAAAACACGATTTACAACCTGAATAGGTGATAAAGCGATAGATCTTTCAGCCCAATTCTACTTTTTCTGCATAATCCATCATACAAAATGTAATCAAATGGAAACGTCTCTTTTTAAAACTTTAAACTTCAAATCTTTTAACTTTATGCATCAAGCAAAAACTTAATTATATGCAACATTCTCTGACTGGAAGAAATTTGTTTAACATTTAAACCTATTTTCTGCACATTCCAGCACATAAAATAAAATATGTTTTTGTGTTTACACTCAGTCTTTCAAATAGATGAAAGTAAAACACAGCAGAAAATGAATAAAGTCAAAGGCTAGTTGCTCTATTTTCACCTGTAAAGCAGGAGTGGGGTAGGCGGGGGTTTACCCTGGTGCAGGTGTGCCGCAGCGGTCAGTTGAAGACTCCGCGAGTTTCTCTGTGAATTTCCCATTACAGTCGTAGCGCACTCGCTGCTTGCTTGGAAGTTTATGGTTTTTTATCGCTGTAAAAAGAAGTTTTCTTCCCACGCACAACGGACACTAATGTTTTTGTCACTTTTTATGGAATCAAACTCAAAATAAGGTCAGTACTTCCACGCTTTAAACGCTGCACGCTCATACTCTCTCCCGTACTCATATTTTATCCATTGTTGATCTGCAGACAGCTGTTGTCACGAACGTCGCACTCGCTTACGTCACTGTCATGAGACATTCTCGCAAAAAATCACGGTTTTAGTAACGCAGTAACGCAGCGTTTCTACGTGAAAGTAACGGTAATCTAATTACCATTTTTGCAATAGTAATCCCTTACATTACTCGTTACTTGAAAAAAGTAATCAGATTACAGTAACACGTTACAAGTAACGCGTTACTGCCCATCTCTGGTCATGAGTCTGTTGACTAAGGGTTTTGTGTTTATTAATATTATACTATTTTCTTGTTTACTCTGGTTATGTATTCTGTTAATGTTTTCCTAATTAAATTTTGGTTTTGTGTTCCCTCTCTTTAGTGTCGAGTCATCCCTACCCATGTGTTTTCTCTGTTTGCTGTCTGCGTACATTTCCTGTTTTACTTTGAAGGTCTGTGTCTGTTCTCTCCTCATATCAATTAGGATCAGCTATGCCTTGCTCCTGTTTCGCCATTCCTCTTTCCCCTTTATATTTAGTGATATATAGAGCTGTGCTCGTTGTCGGTTCATACATTTCTCATTTTTTCTCCGCTTCTCATCCCTGTGATTCTCCCTGCATGTCATCCCATGTTTCACCCAGCAAATTATTATTTCAGTTTTGTTTAGCTAGCTCTCCCAGTTCAGTTTGTGTCTTGGTTTCCATTCTGGCCATCCTCACTTTTGTTTGTAGTCTCACATGTTCTAAATAAACGCTCACTCGTATCTCAGCTGTTGCCTGCATTTTGGGTCCTTTTCTCCCACACAGCACATGCCATGACAGACACATAAGACACTCTTATGGTGTGTAACACATGATGACCAGAGCGTCAGGTTTACATGTAAAGTCAATGGAGAAGCGCGATGACGCACGACTCGGGGTCCCGCGAAAATTCAGAAGCAAATTTGCGTAACGAAAACGCGTCAGTCGCACAACTGACACGTTTGACGAGCGAATAAAAATACACTGATGTACAAATACCTTTCCACTAACAAGATAATGTGTTTATTCAGAGGAGAAAGTGGAAGAGCCTCAGGGGCACATACAAGAAGGAGAAGAGGACGGAGAAGGAGAAGAGGAGTGGGTCTGCAGCAGGATCGGGAGGAGATGGACGTTCTTCCACGTCATGGGGTTTCTGGACCCTTTCTTCACCCCGCGGGAGACTAGCGGCAATATGGTGGGGACCGTGGAGAACATCCCCCCCGAGGACCAGGGACAGCCCGAAGAGGCAGCAGGGGAGTGTCACTCAGAAGGTATGTTTACATTGAATTAATGTAGGCAGTTAATATATGTATGTTAGGAATATATGTTATCGTTAATTTATAAACAATATACAGTGGTCCCGCTGTTCATCCGTCACTGCCTCGCTTTTTCACAGAGGTTTTTATTACTCAGTACAACTTTCAACAATGCGCATTGCATTCTGCAGCCTGATTGACAAATCTCCTCCGTGTCATGTCTCCTGCGCTTGCCAAATTTATCATGTTTGGTTTTGATAACCTGTCATGGTCCCTGTGCCTTCTCAGCTGACTCAGTATGGCCACAAGTATTTTTGTTGTGTTTCGTCTCTCTCTCTCTCCTCCCGCGCGCTGCGCTCTACCGGTCATGGAGACTCCAGCCCCTGGCTCTGACACCTGCAAACGATCATCTCATCATCACGCTCACTACTTAAGGCGGCGGCTGAGAATACTTCATCGCTGGATTATTGTGTAACGCTCGTCAGTGTCAACGCTAGATTCTAACTATTTCCTGAGTTTCATTTGTGCTCTGACTTATCTGCTCTCTCCTCCCTGTGCCAGACTCAACTCACCAGCCTGAGGACCGCTGTTTTGGTGAGCTTTAGCCGGAGTGAAAGAGCCAACCCTGAGCGGCGGAGGAGGATTGTTGCATATAGCCCCGTGTGTTTCCCTCCCCGTGCCTGTGTTTCCTGGAGCCCCCTTCCCTGTGACCTTCACCTGTATATATCTGCACCTGGTGTCCGTTTGTCAATAAATTGTGAACTTCTGTGACAGTCTGCCTCTGAGTCCCTTCTGAGCCTGACATAACCATCACGTCCAATAGAAAAAACAGCACAAAAACACCCATAAATATGACCCTCATTCGGAAATAGACACCGGCACCGGGAGGGAAAAAGGCGCACAAAAGTGGTGCGCAAACGAAGAAAAAACGCAGCATAATAATAGTTTTACATTTTAAAATCTACAAAGGTTTGCACTTTGAGAATTAACGTGTGAGAACTGTGAGTAATATTCATGTGTGTGTGAAAAAAAGTGTATAAAGTGCGTGGCAAGGGGCTAGTTATTCTGAGAACCCCTGCTGCAATAAATGAGGGACCACTGTATATACTTTCTCTATGACTATTGTTTTCAACCTATTAACATTTAATCCTATTGAGATTTAAATGTATATTTTTAGTGCTTATTTGCTGATTATATTGTGTTATGTATAAGAGAGGGCAAGCTTTGAGTCTGGGTCACAGGCTGACAGTAAAATTGCATGTTTCTGCAGAATGTGAGGAGCAGACAGAGTGAAACTAAGTTCAGACAGGTTGCCCTGGCAACAGACCTCAGAAAGGGGAAGTTATTGCAAGCTGCACAGGAAGTTTTAGTGCACAGGCATATTAATAAATCAGACACAGAAAAGAGAAACTGAGTAGGAGTTTGTAAAATAAAAAGAAATACAAATGTTTTGACCACTATGAGTCAGGTTTTTTCTGTTCTATCATGGGGATCAAAGAACCGGGTTTTAATAATCCCCTGTTGCTTCTCCTGGCTCCCCAGTCCCTCAGCTCATGCTGCTGCACCCACAGGTATGCAATTGTAGTAACAAATGTACAGCAAGCAGTGATAGCATTTAACTTGGTTGGATTCCCTTGTGATTACCTTTACTAAATATCTACAACCAATCTGATTATATCCTGGTTTTTTTTCAATGTTGAAAATGAAAATCTAGTAGCAGCCTTCTCATTACTTTGTGTTGTTTTATGCTGTGTTTTACAGGCCCACAGAGCAGGACAGCTCAGAGGCGGACGAGGGAGGGGTCCCAGGACGGGCCATTTGCGGTGGAGCTAGCCATCCTGGAGTCCCTGAAGAGGCCACGCGAGTCTCCAACGGAGCATTTCCTCCTCAGCCTTGTTCCTGCTCAGGAGAGCATGCCGCCTCAGACGAGAGAATTTGTCAAATTTCTCCTCCTTCTCCCTGAGGCTCTTCCACTTTAAGCTGGGTCCTTTTTATTCCTTTCTCTCTGTAAATAGTTATATTTTATATATTTATGTTTAATGGTTTTCTGTTTGAGAATTTTAAGTTCCACTACACAGCAAATATTGGCACACAACTTGACACATGTAGAATTTATTTCATATTATGCTAATGACAAAATATACTAATATATAGGAACATAGTGAAGACCAATTATTGAAGAGAATAAAGAGAGGTTAGTTTATTTCGGAGGCAAGCTCCATTTATTAAGAAAAATTTTAAAAAGGCAGGAACGCTCTTTAGAGGTTTGTGGGTGGCTCAGAGTCGTTGTGGTGAAGTCACCGGGACTTCAAACAGGCTATTCTTTTGGCTTCCAAGACACTGCTCCCTCTGCTGAGAAGTGGGCCATGAACTTCTCCCTCACCAGGACAGCCTCTCTGGAGGAGGCCTTTTTTGAAAAATTAACCTGTGATAAGACATAGCATATCAAGATAGAATAGTTATTATCATATAACTAAAGATGAACCAAACTGTTCACACACACACAGTTTTAAGAAAGGCTGGTGACCCCTGTTATAGAGTCTGTCAGCTGCAGGGATTATATACAAATATTCAACTGGTTCTATACCAGAATTAAACCAGGTCTAAATAAAAAAAAGGACTTTATAAGCTAGACCATCTGAGTATCACTACAAGGATTACCAACAGTGGTCCTCATACCACAATTTGATATCAGCAAACACCGAGAGCATACATTGATATGACACCACAGCCATGCTATCATTGCTAACACTGATAACAGCATAAATCGAATTAAATCGGGACTTGATGAGACCTTTCGAGTATCACTAGAAATATTATAAACAGTCGTCTCCATACCACAGTTTGCTATCAGTAAACACCGACAGCATTCACTGTTAGCATACCACATCCATGTTATCAGTGTATAAACAGATAGTTTACCATATATTAACACAGGTATCAATAAAGGACTACCGTATTAAACACTTTTACTAACCTCAGGCAGATGGACAGGCGCTCTGTAGGTGGGATTGAGCGCCTGTAGTTGGTGTCTAGACGGGCGATGCTTGGAACCATGCAGGACAGCAGGTCCTCAAACTGGGCGGGGGAAAGACGGTGGTATCACTGAAAGCGGCCGTCATCCAGCTGCAGCTCCTGGAGCAAATGGTGAAACTCACCAAACTGCTCATGATTTTGGAGGACTTGATGGACCCAGGTACGGTGAGGACGTCCTTTACGCCGCTGCTCTCCAGAGTAAATAGAGAAGGGAGAATCTCTCTTTAAACACTAGATTGACAGCTGCCATCTTGCAAACATACCGTCTGGCACTGCTTCCTCCCACATTTCTGCTTCACGTGCGTCAAAATTGCATATTTGACGCGTGAATAATTCACGTTGGACACGAATCGAGGTGCGAATGTGCACGGGTCAAGCTAGGGGCATCTGGCGCCTTTTGGATGCCTCTATCTCGTTCAGTGTGAACGCACCGTTAGTCAAAACAAAAAACTGAGTCAACAGACTCAGGAAATATCAAAGAAATATCTCAAGACTGATTTTTCTAAGGTTTTATGGACTGATGAAATGAGAGTGAGTCTTGATGGGCCAGATGGATGGGCCCGTGGCTGGATTGGTAAAGGGCAGAGAGCTCCAGTCCGACTCAGACGCCAGCAAGGTGGAGGTGGAGTACTGGTTTGGGCTGGTATCATCAAAGATGAGCTTGTGGGGCCTTTTCGGGTTGAGGATGGAGTCAAGCTCAACTCCCAGTCCTACTGCCAGTTTCTGGAAGACACCTTCTTCAAGCAGTGGTACAGGAAGAAGTCTGCATCCTTCAAGAAAAACATGATTTTCATGCAGGACAATGCTCCATCACACGCGTCCAAGTACTCCACAGCGTGGCTGGCAAGAAAGGGTATAAAAGAAGACAAACTAATGACATGGCCTCCTTGTTCACCTGATCTGAACCCCATTGAGAACCTGTGGTCCATCATCAAATGTGAGATTTACAAGGAGGGAAAACAGTACACCTCTCTGAACAGTGTCTGGGAGGCTGTGGTTGCTGCTGCACGCAATGTTGATGGTGAACAGATCAAAACACTGACAGAATCCATGGATGGCAGGCTTTTGAGTGTCCTTGCAAAGAAAGGTGGCTATATTGGTCGCTGATTTGTTTTTGTTTTGTTTTTGAATGTCAGAAATGTATATTTGTGAATGTGGAGATGTTATATTGGTTTCACTGGTAAAAATAAATAATTGAAATGGGTATATATTTGTTTTTTGTTGAGTTGCCTAATAATTATGCACAGTAATAGTCACCTGCACACACAGATATCCCCCTAAAATAGCTAAAACTAAAAACAAACTAAAAACTACTTCCAAAAACATTCAGCTTTGATATTAATGAGTTTTTTCGAATCGAACTTGTGATCTTCTGCTCCAAAGGCGTGTAGTCTAACCACTACGCTATCCAGCTGCTATTTATATATCTATATATAGATATATATATATAGATATATATATATCCTGTGGGACTTCCAGATGCAGACGGACAAAATGGTGGTGGCTAACCAACCGGACATAGTGGTGGTAGACAAACAGAAGAAGACGGCTGTAGTGATAGATGTAGCAGTTCCGAATGACAGCAATATCAGGAAGAAGGAACACGAGAAGCTGGAGAAATACCAAGGGCTCAGAGAAGAGCTCGAGAGGATGTGGAGGATGAAGGTAACGGTGGTCCCCGTGGTAATCGGAGCACTAGGTGCGGTGACTCCCAAGCTAGGCGAGTGGCTCCAGCAGATCCCGGGAACAACATTGGAGATCTCTGTCCAGAAGAGCGCAGTCCTGGGAACAGCTAAGATACTGCGCAGGACCCTCAAGCTCCCAGGCCTCTGGTAGAGGACCCGAGCTTGAAGGATAAACCGCCCGCAGGGGCGTGCTGGGTGTTTATATATATATAAAATATACAATATACAAGCCGTATTTTTAAGAAAGAGAAAAAAAAAGTAATATGTAATAAATAGTGTTATGTATATACAGTTGAGTTATTGCACATAGAATTGGTATTGCACAGTGGTGGTCCATAGAGGAAGTGGGAAGTGGGGGGCTGTGTTATCGGTGCATGTGTGAGTTCAGGGTGGTTATCGCTTTGGGGAAGAAACTGTTTTTGAGTCTGTGGGTTTTTGTGCTGATGCACCTGTAGCGCTTCCCTGAGGGAAGCAGGCTGAACATGTTGAAGCCAGGGTGGGAGCTGTCCTTGATGATGTTTGCTGCTCTGCTGAGGCAGCGGGAGGAATAAATGTCCATCAGGGAGGGGAGAGGGCAGCCGATGATCTTTTGTGCTGTCTTGACCACACTCTGAAGCCTCACTCTATCCGCCTTGGTGCAGTGGCTGTACCATACCGTGATGCAGTAGGTTAGCAAGCTCTCAATGGACGAGCGGTAGAAGGTCAGCAGCAGGTTGGAGTTCAGCTTGTACTTCCTGAGGACTCTCAGGAAGTGCAGCCGCTGTTGGGCCTTCTTGACGACCGCTGAGATGTTTTCTGTCCAGGAGATGTCAGCAGAGATGAGGACACCAAGGAACCGGAAGGTGTGGACCCTCTCCACACACTCCCTGTTGGTGTAGAGGGGGGCCAAGTCAGTGCTGTGTCTCCTGAAGTCAACAATGAGCTCTTTGGTTTTCTTAGTGTTCAGTGCCAGGTTGTTTTCTGAACACCAGGCTGCCAGCTTCAGGACTTCCTCTCTGTACTCTGCCTCATCTCCCTTTGAGATGAGTCCGACTACCGTGGTGTCATCAGCAAACTTGATGATGAGAGTGTTGTTGTGGGTCGAACTGTAGTCGTGGGTGTAGAGAGAATACAGGAGGGGGCTCAGCACACAGCCCTGTGGGGAGCCGGTGCTCAGTGTGCGAGTGGAGGAGAGATGAGGGCCGAGTCTTACAGTCTGGGGCCGGTTTGTGAGAAAGTCTTTTATCCAGGCACATGTGAGAGGAGGGAGGCCAAGAGTGACCAGTTTGGTGATGAGGATGTCCGGGATGATTGAAGGCTGCGTTATAGTCCACGAAGAGCATTCGGACGTAGCTCTGCCGCTGCTCTAGGTGACTCAGCACAGCGTGGAGGGCTGTGGCGATGGCGTCTTCTGTGGATCTGTTTGCGCGGTATGCAAACTGGTGGGGGTCGAATTCTGGAGGGGAGGTAATCCTTGATGTGCTGAAGGACTAGTCTCTCAAAGCATTTCATGATTACTGGCGTGAGGGCCACAGGGCGGTAATCATTCAGGCTGGAGATGGGAGACTTCTTCGGCACTGGGATGATTGTGGCTGATTTTAGACAGGATGGGATGGCTGCCTGATCCAGTGAGAGGTTGAAGAGTCTGGTGAAGATGAGGGTGAGCTGGTGTGCGCATGCTCTTAGTACCTTGCCAGGTACTCCGTCTGGACCGGCCGCCTTCCTGGGGTTCACTGCTAGGAGCACACGTCTGACATCGTGCTCCGTTACAGTGAGTGGAGCGGTGCAGGAACCAGATGAGGATGGGAGCAGGGCTGAGGCAGATGAGTGCTGCTGTTGTGGTGTTTCAAAGCGGGCGAAGAAGCTGTTTATTTCCTCTGCCAGCTGCACACTCAGGTTTTCTGTTTTCGCAGTGCTGCCTCTGTGGTTGATGATGTCTTGCATTCCCTGCCACACCTCCCGTATGTTGTTGCTGGACAGGTGGGACTCGATGTTCCTTTTGTGGTCTGACTTGGCTTTTTTAATCCCCCTTTTCAGGTCAGCTCGAGCAGGCCTGTACAGAGCTCTGTCACCTGACCTGAAGGCGGCATCACGGGCTTTGAGGAGTGAGTGGACCTCGCTGGTCATCCAGGGTTTTTGGTTTGGGAAAACCCGAGTGCTTTTGTCCACAGTCACATTTGCAGTACAGAACTTGATGTAGTCCAGTACTGATCCTGTGAAAGTTTCTAGGTCCTGGTGTTCAAATATGTCCCAGTCTGTCTCTGTGAAGCAGTCCTGTAGTTTGGAGAGAGCATTTTCAGGCCAGGTTGTAACAGTCTTTGTGGTGGGCCTGGCACTGCGTCTGAGGGGGGTGTAGGCTGGGGAGAGCAGGAGGGAGAGGTGGTCGGACTGACCGAGGTGGGGGAGGGGTATGGCTCTATATGCATGCTTGATGTTGGAGTAAACATGATCTAGAGTGTTTTCTCTCCTGGTGGGACATTTGACATGCTAATAGAACTTTGGGAGTACAGTCTTTATGTTGGCCTTATTAAAATCACCTGCAATAATGTGAACACCGTCTGGGTGGGCACGCTGCTGTTCGTTAATGGTGTTCAGCAGGATAGAGAGTGCCGTGTTTACGTTGGCATCGGGTGGAATGTACACAGCCGTGATGATCACTACTGTTAGCTCTCTCGGTAGAAAAAAAGGCCGGCATCTTACCGACATGTACTCGAGGTTCGGGGAGCAGTGACTGTTTATAATTGTCCCGTTGTTGCACCAGCTTTCATGCACGTAAATACAGACGGGTATTCCCGGTGCTATATCAAGCAGGCTTTGTTGGAGGGGTTAATCGAGTTGGGTATCTTAAGTAGCCCTGCTATAACTGAAGTACCTTCTCAGGACCCCTTAGCTTCCCCTGGAGCCTCTGCTAATCCAGCTTCTCCAGAGAGAACTGAAGAGCAAGCTCTACTTGCTACACCTCCGGGTGCCCAAGTTAAGTCAGATGCGGCTCCCCAAACTCTGCCTCGCTTTAAGCCTTTCTCTCCAGAATCCCAGACATCTAGCAGTGATGCAAAGCTTAAGGTTCATTTATTACGTTTACAGTTGGAGGCACAGGAGAAGGATAAGGTGCGTAAAGCAGATTATGATCTCCAGCTGGAGATCCGTAGGCTTGAGATAGAAGCTGAAAAAGAAATCAGGTTAAAGCAGCTTGAAGTAGAAGCACTGAAGATGTCCTCAGAGGAGAAAACACATGCCACTAAAGAAATCCCAAAAGTCTCCCCGGAAAGTTTTAATGTTAGCAAACATATTGCTCTAGTACCTACCTTTCGTGAGACTGAGGTAGATTCATATTTCAACGCTTTTGAAAAGGTGGCTACTGCTCTGAAATGGCCAAGAGACATGTGGCCTATTTTACTTCAGTGTAAATTAGTGGGCAAAGCTCAGGAGGTAGTAGCTTCAATTTCGCTAGAGCAGAGCATGAAATATGAAGTGTTGAAGGAAACAATTGTACGTGCCTATGAACTGGTACCTGAGGCCTACAGGCAGAAATTTAGGAACCACAAGAAGTCCAGCAGTCAAACATATGTTGAGTTTGCACATGAAAAAGGGGCTCTTTTTGATAAGTGGTGTACTGCTAACGAAGTTGGTGATGATTATGGGTCTCTGCGTGAGTTAATGCTACTGGAGGATTTTAAAAATTCATTACCTGAGAGGGTCATAATGTTCTTAAATGAACAGAAGGTGACGTCAATGTCAAAAGCAGCTGTGTTGATGAGTTTGTGTTAACACATAAGAATGTTTTTTCACCTATTTCTCATCCAGATAGACCCACAGCCTTTCGCTCTGCACAGCTTGAGTCTAGTCGCTCTGCTGCGAGGCCAGTGAGACTACCTTCCCCTCCCCATGGTGAGCGTGAATGCTTTTATTGCCACAAAAAGGGTCATCTCATTGCAGATTGTCAGGCATTAAAGCGTAAACAGCAACTATCCTCACAACAAAAAGGGGTGGGACTGATTAAAGCTACAGAGAACGGGAGGGCATTTCAACCGAACAATAACCACCCTGATCCCTGTTTCAAACCATTCATTCTAGAGGGAGTGGTTTCACTGACTGGGAATCTAAAAGATCAACAGCCAGTAAAAATACTGAGAGATACAGGGGCCTCTCAGTCCATCATTAGAGAAGATGTCTTACCGTTTTCAGAGGAGTCATTTTGCCAGTCTAGTGTCATTGTCCAGGGAGTAGAACTCGGATTTGTATCTGCCCCTTTGCACACTGTTCACATTCAGTCTTCCTTAGTCAGTGGGATTGTTAAAGTGGCTATTCGTTCTGCATTGCCTATCCCAGGTATTGACTTCATCCTAGGTAATGACCTTGCTGGAGGTAAGGTCATGCCCGTTCCTGAAGTGTTGGACAGACCTGAGCTGAGTCTGGACTCAGACTCAGCCCAAGAACAGCCTGCCATTTTTCCAGCTTGTGTAGTTACGAGGGCCCAGACAAAAAAGTATGGCCCTGACTTGGCCAATTCCTTTATGAGATCAGATCCCTTTGGTGACGTGATCACATTTACCTCTGGATCTAAGGGTCAGGCCAAAGTTCCACCTGCTGACAAAACACAACCAATCCTGAATCTGCCAGTCTCCCGAGAGGAGTTCATTACTGCACAGAAAAATGATGTAACCCTGTCCAAGTGTCATTCTTCTATCCTCAGTCAACAGGATGCCAAGAACAAAAAGCTGGCTTACTTCTTAGATGAAGATCTACTAATGCGCAGATGGACGAGTGAGGTCTCAGAAGACGTGGACTGGTCTGCCGTTTATCAGGTGGTTGTACCTACCTACTGCCTATCGTACCCAGGTATTGTCCTTAGCACATGACCACCCATGGTCAGGACATTTGGGGGTTAACAAGACATAGAGCAGAATTCTGAAACATTTCTTCTGGCCAGGACTGAAATCTGATGTTGTTCAATACTGCCGTACATGCCATGTATGCCAAATGACTGGCAAGCCAAACCAAATAATCCCACCAGCTCCTCTGTCCTATCCCAGTAGTAGAGGAGCCATTTCAAAAAGTGATTGTTGACTGTGTGGGGCCTTTACCTAAATCTAAAACTGGAAACCAGTTTCTGTTGACGGTCATGTGCGTTTCAACTAGGTTTCCTGAGGCAATCCCACTACGGAGGATTACAGCTCAGATTGTTGTCAAAGCGCTGTTGAGATTCTTTTCTACCTTTGGTCTGCCTAAGGTTGTGCAAACAGACCAAGGCACTAACTTTAAGTCTAGAATATTTGCCCAAGCCCTGAAAACATTAGGCATTGAACACACAACCTCAAGTTCTTACCATCCTGAGAGTCAGGGGGCGCTAGAGAGGTTTCATCAGACTTTGAAGTCCATGTTAAGGAAACACTGCAGGGCTCTAGAGTGCGATCAATTTGGTCGCAAATGCGACCAAATTTTTCAGTGGTGCGACTAAAAAAAAAATTATTTGGTCGCACCGGTGCAACCAAATATTTTCGGGTAACAAAAAGACCCAAAAAAAATCTCTGCAACTCTCCGTGTGGTCAACAACAGACACACATTATGCCCCTATCGTGGACTAAACCAATCAGAGATAGTCAGGGGCGGGACCTCTCTGATTGGCCGTGGTCCAGTTGAAAGTGCAGGTGGAAGAGAGAGGTGAGTAGCTTGAATAAAGCGATATCAATTCATTAACGGATTCCACACAAAGACGTAAACACAGAGCGACCCGACGCATCAGAATCAGCTTTGTCTTTCTCGGCTTTCTCACCCCATGGCCCGAACACGGACACGCTGTCGGAGCTTAGCGATTCTGATGCGTCGGGTCCGCGCTGTGTTTCCGTCTTTTTTGCGCTAGATTCTGAGCTGCAGGTTTTGTCTCTCCAACCAAAATTCGCCGAGCCAGCAGCAAAAGAAGCAGCAAACTACGCTTCACATTTGATCAATGTTGTCATGAATTCCCTCTGACTTTTGCTGTTTTGCTTCCACCACGATAAAAATCACACTTCATGCACAGCTCTCTCTCTCTCTCTCTCTCTGTACTTCAAGAACAATTTCTCGTCTCAAATCTCTGTTTTCTGCATTATCCATTCGCTTATTACCCACCAGTCTACCGTTGTTTACAGCGCTGTCAGCTGCTGTCTTTTTCTTTTCTTTTCTTTTTCACTTAAATGACCTCGGACAAGAAAGTCTAATTTCTGCTGTTCAATACTGAAGAAATTTAAACTTCTTAAAATTATGCAAAATTGCAGAATATTGCAGAATATTTTTAAGGTTATCTGCTATAAAACGCGAGACCAGGAAAATCTCCTTCATGTTTTTCTGTGTTTTATTCTCAGTTACTTTGACACAAAGGCATCTGCTGTGATGTTCACAATTCTGATGAAGTCTCATGTGTATCAGTGCTGATAAATGATCAGAATTATAATATTTCTGACGGTCTGAGGCTAAATTGAATCGAATCAGGAGTTTGAGAACCGGAATCGAATGGATTATAGAAATCAGTGATGATACCCAGCCCTAGTGATCAGCCTAGGCCCGACAGAAGTGGATGTAGCTTTGGGTAATAAGAAAAGATGAAAAGAACTATTGATAACTTTTGTGTTAAGTTAAGGCCTGATCCGTCTGAAATTCATAGCCAGCTCTGACACGGTGCCATCAACCTTTGAATGCTGAAAAAACAGCAGTGTATCCAGGAAACACATTATATGCTGCAATAAATGCACTGCCCAAGTGTCCCCTCTCCCCACTGCCTTTCAACAGCAGGCAGCAGCAAACAGGTCGTCAGAGGAGCCGAGATGATGATTAAGTTTAACATTTTCTACAATATTGACAAAGCACTTTAAGCACAAGTTTGTTAGTTAATAATTTAGAAATGAATATTGTCTGTATGGACTTCCCCCCCAAAGAAAGTGCACATGCAAAACTGCGGTGTTAAGCGATGCGGTTGAAAAATTTGAGTGCGCCTAACTTTTGTGCCGGTACGCCTAAATTTTTAAAGTTAGGTGTACCAGTGCGCCCATGTCAAAAAGTTAGTCTAGAGCCCTGCACTGTTATAGTTCTCAACGGGACTGGGATGAAAGTGTTCCTCTTGTTTTATTTGCCTGTCGTGAAGCAACCCAAGAGTCTCTGGGGTTTAGTCCCGGGGAACTTGTGTTTGGGCGTGAGATGAGGGTTCCTTTAAAGGTTTTTAAAGAGAGGCTGGCTAATCCGGTGGACAACACCAAAAGCCTTCCTGAGTATGTCAAAACACTAAACGACAGGTTAAAGAGGGCCTATTGCTTAACAAGGAATGCACTAGCCACTTCACAAGCGAAAATGAAGAGACACTTTGACCAGCGGGCTGTCGACCGTTCATTCCAGCCAGGTGACAGAGTGCTCCCTCTCCTTCCGGTGCCCAGCTCCTCTCTTTCCGTTAAATTCTCTGGTCCTTATGTTGTAGAGAGAAAACTCAGCAAGACCAACTACATTATTCAGACCGCAGACGTCCTACTCGGGTGTGTCATGTCAACATGATGAAGCTGTACAACTCGCGTGAACCTTCAACTGTGCCATCTGTGGTCCAAGAGCAAGTGGTTACATCCCCGATGGCTTCTGTTTCCAAGGTGGAGATTACTCCAGATGAAGATGGGTTGGTGTTACCGGGTGCTGAGCCTCAAAGTGCTCAGCACTAGGTAATTCTGTGATATTGTCAACACTACCACAATACCTGTCCCACCTTCCTGCTGAACAGAGCAATGATATCATAAAACTCATATTGGGATTCCCATCTCTGTTCAATGACATCCCGTCTCAAACCACTGTCATAAAACATGATGTGGTGCTGACTAACCCTACACCAATCAAACAGCGCGCTTATCGGGTTAGTCCAACAAAGAGGGAAATCATAAAACAGGAAGTTGAGTATCTTCTTCAGAATGGGTTTGCAGTTCCAAGCTCCAGCTCTTGGAGTTCACCATGTCTCTTAGACACGAAGTCAGATGGAAGCCCAAGATTCTGTACTGACTTCTGAAAGGTGAACTCTGTCACTGTACCAGATGCACCTCCCTTACCTCTTATCGATGACTGCATTGATGAAATTGGGCCTGCAAAATACATCACTAAACTGGATATGTTAAAAGGGTATTGGCAAGTGCCTTTGACACAGCAAGCTGCCTGTTTGAGTTCATCTTCTCTGTGCTTACGAGTCCTGTTTTTGGGTTCTCATCCTGCCAGCCACAGCACCAATCCATGACAAGAACGATCTGTCAAGTCGGAATTTCGGGTCCTGACTTCCCACCATTTTGACATACTCAAACAGTCTTTATGCTTTGAGATGCATTTAATTTATTATTTGAGGCATCAGCATGTTGACGGAAGACGGGGAACACACCCACATAGAACCTCTTGTTCACACATTTCTAGAGCATCAAATGTGCGTGTACTGAGACTTCAGCATGTTGAAACATGACAGGGCTTCAGCTTTCATCGAGATACGTGGCCTTGGGTCTTCAGCACTCTTGGGGAGCCGTGGATGGCCACGCATCTGAATCAGTCAAACTCAGCATACTTTATTAATCCCCAATGAAATTATCTGGGTTACAGTTGCTCCAGTACAGTAACAGAAACAGACAAGATCTTTAACAATACAATATGTTACAGATTTAAGAAATTTAAGAAATAGCAAAATATATACAAATCACTCAATAATAAATATCAAGGATCGACAGAGGTGATTATAAATAAATATGAAGAATGTTGACAGGAATATTACAGAGTAATATGAGGTCTTTGCCTGGCTCACTAGGGGCATTATTGTAGTCTCTCACACTCATTTTCAACTATGTTTCTTGAAAAGTGCTCATACAGACACTTGCTCACACACACAGAGAATGCAATGTTTCTTTATGTACCTTCCATTTCTTGTCTTTCAGGTGTTGAGTAGAGTTTGAGTGTGTTTTGTTACAGATGCAGCATGTCTCTCTGTTTGAGCCTCAATCCACCTCCTGCCTTATTCCCCTCCTTCTTTCTGTCTCTTTTTTTTTAATATTCCACACAGATAATATTATGAAAACAAGATTAGAAAAGAAGCCTACAGAAAGTGAACAGTGCCATAGTGCAGGCAGAGTCATGTATAACCAGCAGTCAGATGTTTGTTCTTTGCAGCTGCACGCCAAGTCCTTTTCAAATAGTACATGGTAAGAAAAAATCACAATGACTGCAACATAGAGACTTGCTGATTTAAGGAATCTGTCTGCAATTTTTGTCAGGGTAACTTTAAGACTATCCATTTTTGAAAGAACGTTTGAATTTACTTACGAAACCTGTAACTTGCAACCTATCACCTCTGAACCTATAATGGAGAAACAGGAAACCGAGCGTTCCTTCTATCGTGATGTTATGTGGGCGGGCTCCAAAACAGAGCTGCTTGAGAGGCTGATAAAATTTTGGGGACTACCCCTGAGGACACGGTGCCTGTTCCAAAATGTTGTGAGAACTGAGCTGGACTCCATTAGGGTGGTGTCTGAGAGGCAGATGTTGTCTAAGATAAGGACAATAATGGATAATACCTCCCACCCACTCCATGACGTACTGGCTAGTAACATGAGCACATTGAGTGAGAGCGTGAGATTACCAAAAAGCTCCACTGAACGGCACAGGAAGTCATTCCTGCCTGAGGCCATTTCCCTGTACAACTCCTCCATCTAACACACTGTGAACACTGCAATAGTTACACCCCTTTTACACACACTCTTTGCTACTCTGTAAAACTCTTGTCATTTTTCTTGATATCTATTTATAATCACCTCTGTTAATCCTTGATATTTATAATTGAGTGATCTGCATATATTAGCGCTATTTCCTAAATGTGTAAAATCTGTAACATAATGTATTGTTTGGACTTTAGTCCATTACTGTTATCTTAAGATAAGATAAGATAAGATAAGATAAGATAAGATAAGATAACCTTTATTAGTCCCACACGTGGGAAATTTGTTTTGTCACAGCAGGAAGTGGACAGTGCAAAAGTTATATAGCAAAATTAGAATACAATAATAATAAAATTGTCAGGGTCCTGGGTCTCTTGACCCAGTGTGTTTAGTTCTTTGAGGTTTTTGTATTATTCTACTTGTGAGTTATTCTATGGTTTCTAGTTTTGATCCCTTGCCCTTCATGTTTCTGTGTCCCCTCAGTTCTGTGTAAGTCTGTCTTTGCATGTTTGAGTTTCTTGTTTTCTATCACTCTGTATTATGAATTATGTTCTCATAGTTGGTCTTTTGTTACTCCCTCAAGTCTAGTTTCTTTTGATGTTTCTTTTTCAATTTCATTTGAAAGCCTGATGCTTAGCCTCGTCCACCCCAGCTGTAAAACTCAGAAACCAGTCTTACTTGTTATCATCTATCGTCCACCTGGGCCTTACACAGAGTTTCTCTCTGATTTCTCAGACTTTTTATCTGATTTAGTGCTCAGCTCAGATAAAATAATTATTGTGGGTGATTTTAACATCCATGTAGATGCTAAAAATGACAGCCTCAACATGGCATTTAATCTGTTATTAGACTCAATTGGCTTCTCTCAGAATGTAAAAGAACCCACCCACCACTTTAATCACACTCTAGATCTTGTTTTAACATATGGCATAGAAACTGAACATTTAACAGTGTTTCCTGAAAACCCTCTGCTGTCTGATCATTTCCTGATAACATTTACATTTACAATAATTGATTACACAGCAGTGGAGAGTAGACTTTATCAAAGTAGATGTCTTTCTGAAAGTGCTGTAACTAAGTTTAAGAATATAATCCACCCACTGTTATCATCTTCAATGCCCTGTACCAACATAGAGCAGAGCAGCTATCTGAACGCTACTCCAACAGAGGTCGATTATCTTGTTAATAATTTTACCTCCTCACTACGTACGACTCTGGATACTGTAGCTCCTGTGAAAACTAAAGCCTCAAATCAGAAGTACCTGACTCCGTGGTATAATTCTCAAACATGTAGCCTAAAGCAGATAACTCGTAAGCTGGAGAGGAAATGGCGTGTCACAAATTTAGAGGATCATCATTTAGCCTGGAGAAATAGTTTGCTGCTTTATAAGAAAGCCCTCCGCAAAGCCAGAACATCTTACTATTCGTCACTGATTGAAGAAAATAAGAACAACCCCAGGTTTCTCTTCAGCACTGTAGCCAGGCTGACAAACAGTCAGAGCTCTACTGAGCCAACAATCCCTTTAACGTTAACTAGTAATGACTTCATGAACTTCTTCACAAATAAAATTTTTATCATTAGAGAAAAAATTACCAATAATCATCCCACAGATGTAATATTATCTACAGCTACTTTTAGTACCATTGATGCTAAGTTAGACTCTTTTTCTCCAATTGATCTTTCTGAGTTAACTTCAATAATTAATTCCTCCAAACCATCAACGTGTCTTTTAGACCCCATTCCTACAAAACTGCTCAAAGAAGTCCTGCCATTAATTAATGCTTCAATCTTAAATATGATCAACCTATCTCTAATAATCGGCTATGTACCACAGGCCTTCAAGCTGGCTGTAGTTAAACCTTTACTTAAAAAGCATCTCTAGACCCAGCTGTCTTAGCTAATTACAGGCCAATCTCCAACCTTCCTTTTATATCAAAAATCCTTGAAAGAGTAGTTGTCAAACAGCTAACAGATCATCTGCAGAGGAATGGCTTATTTGAAGAGTTTCAGTCAGGTTTCAGAGCTCATCACAGCACAGAAACAGCTTTAGTGAAGGTTACAAATGATCTTCTTATGGCCTCTGACAGTGGACTCATCTCTGTGCTTGTCCTGCTAGACCTCAGTGCAGCGTTCGATACTGTTGACCATAATATCCTATTAGAGCGATTAGAACATGCTGTAGGTATTACAGGTACTGCACTGCAGTGGTTTGTATCATATCTATCTAATAGACTCCAATTTGTACATGTAAATGGAGAGTCGTCTTCACACACTGAGGTCAATTATGGAGTTCCACAGGGTTCAGTGCTAGGACCAATTCTATTTCCATTATACATGCTTCCCTTAGGCAGCATCATTAGAAGACATAGCATACATTTTCACTGCTATGCAGATGACACGCAGCTCTATCTATCCATGAAGCCAGGTAACACACACCAATTAGTTAAACTGCAGGAATGTCTTAAAGACATAAAGACCTGGATGGCCGCTAACTTTCTGCTTCTTAATGTCCTTAATGTAAATATGTAAGAAAAATTGTGTATGTTTCTGTTCTGTGTCCTGTGTACCGTTTGTTTGTATATGTGTCTTTTTGGCTGCTGTTACAACCAAATTTCCCCTTGTGGGACAATTAAAGGATTATTAAAGGATTATTCTTAATTCAGATAAAACTGAGGTTATTGTACTCGGCCCTGAAAATCTTAGAAATATGGTATCTAACCAGATTCTTACTCTGGATGGCATTACCGTGGCCTCCAGTAACACTGTGAGGAACCTTGGAGTCATTTTTGACCAGGACATGTCCTTCAATGCACATATTAAACAAATATGTAAGACTGCTTTCTTCCATTTGCGCAACATCTCTAAAATTAGAAATATCCTGTCTCAGAGTGACGCTGAAAAACTAGTTCATGCATTTATTACTTCCAGGCTGGACGACTGTAATTCTTTATTATCAGGATGTCCTAAAAACTCGCTGAAAAGCCTTCAGCTGATCCAAAGTGCTGCAGCAAGAGTACTGACAGGGACTAGAAAGAGAGAGCATATTTCTCCTGTTTTGGCTTCCCTTCATTGGCTTCCTGTTAAATCCAGAATTGAATTCAAAATCCTGCTCCTCACATACAAGGTCTTAAATAATCAGGCCCCATCTTATCTTAATGACCTTGTAGTACCATATCACCCTATTAGAGCACTTCGCTCTCACACTGCAGGCTTACTTGTTGTTCCTAGAGTATTTAAAAGTAGAATGGGAGGCAGAGCCTTCAGTTTTCAGGCCCCTCTTCTGTGGAACCAGCTTCCAGGTTGGATTCAGGAGACAGACACTATCTCTACTTTCAAGATTAGGCTTCAAACTTTCCTTTTTGCTAAAGCATATAGTTAGGGCTGGACCAGGTGACCCTGAATCCTCCCTTAGTTATGCTGCAATAAGTGTAGGCTTGACACATTGAGTATTTCTTCTTCAGTCACCTTTCTCACTCACTATGTGTTAATAGACCTCTCTGCATTTAAACATACTTGTTATTAATCTCTGTCTCTCTTCCACAGCATGTCTTTATCCTGTCTTCCTTCTCTCACCCCAACCGGTCGCAGCAGATGGCCCCGCCCCTCCCTGAGCCTGGTTCTGCCGGAGGTTTCTTCCTGTTAAAAGGGAGTTTTTCCTTCCCACTGTCGCCAAGTGCTTGCTCATAGGGGGTCATATGATTGTTGGGTTTTTCTCTGTATTTATTATTGTGCGATCTACTGTATAATATAAAGCGCCTTGAGGCGACTTTTGTTGTGATTTGGCGCTATATAAATAAAATTGAATTGAATTGTGTTCCAAGCTTAGTATTTCCCTCTGTGTATTTTGGTTCTTAGAGCCCTCTGCCTTATGATTTATGTCTCTGTGTTTCTTGGTTGCTGTCTCCACTGTGCCAAGTTCGCGTCTCTGTGTCATACTTCCTGTTTTACTTTGAAGGTCCGTGTCTTATGTGAATGTGTCCTGCTTTGCTTCCTTGTCTCGTCAGTCCTGATTTTAGGCCTCAGTCTTCCCCTGTTTGTTGTTGTGTCATACCACTCTATGTGCTGTGTGTTTCCAAGTTACTTCACTCCTAGTTTTCTAGTATTTCTGGTTTCCCTAGTGTTTAAGTTCTTAGTTTCTAGTTTGGTTCATTCTTCGTGAGTTTGTGTTTCGAGTATCAACAGTGCAATAAAGCTGCCTGTTTGAGTTCATCTTCTCTGTGCTTACGAGTCCTGTTTTTGGGTCCTCATCCTGCCAGCCACAGCACCAATCCATGACAAGAACGATCTGTCGAGTCGGAATTTCGGGTCCTGACTTCCCACCATTTTGACATACTCAAATAGTCTTTATGCTTTGCGATGCATTTAATTTATTATTTGAGGCATCAGCATGTTGACGGAAGACGGGGAACACACCCACATAGAACCTCTTTTTCACACATTTCTAGAGCATCAAATGTGCATGTACTGAGACTTCAGCATGTTGAAACATGACAGGGCTTCAGCTTTCATCGAGATACGTGGCCTTGGGTCTTCAGCACTCGGCACTCTTGGGGAGCCGTGGATGGTCATAATCAGCATACTTTATTAATCCCTAATGAAATTATCTGGGTTACAGTTGCTCCAGTATCAATACAGTAACAGAAACAGACAAGATCTTTAACAATACAATATGTTACAGATTTAAGAAATAGCAAAATATATACAAATCACTCAATAATAAATATCAAGGATCGACAGAGGTGATTATAAATAAATATGAAGAATGTTGACAGGAATATTACAGAGTAATATGAGGTCTTTGCCTGGCTCACTAGGGGCATTATTGTAGTCTCTCACACTCATTTTCAACTATGTTTCTTGAAAAGTGCTCATACAGACACTTGCTCACACACACAGAGAATGCAATGTTTCTTTATGTACCTTCCATTTCTTGTCTTTCAGGTGTTGAGTAGAGTTTGAGTGTGTTTTGTTACAGATGCAGCATGTCTCTCTGTTTGAGCCTCAATCCACCTCCTGCCTTATTCCCCTCCTTCTTTCTGTCTCTTTTTTTTTAATATTCCACACAGATAATATTATGAAAACAAGATTAAAAGAGGAGCCTACAAAGAGTGGATAGTGCCACAGTGCTCCTCTTGTGAAAGAAAATGTGTTTGCATGACAAAGCATTCAGTCTATGATTCTGTTTGTTAGAACAGGTTTTTTAAAAAAGGTTATGGAAGTGTAACATAGTTAAATAGAGTCCAAGTTAAAGCATTGGCACCACCTACTGTTGCAAAAATCACCCTGCAATATTTACAAAGGGTAAGAAATTCTGGGTAATCCTCAGAGCAATGGAGGATTCCCGTAGAGGTAAGAAATGTACAAATGTCATGGACATTTGGACGTTACTAGCTGTAACAACAATATAAGTTGATCCAGTTATTTTTGGTATAGTTTTGTATTCAGTTCATGTTAGATTTGTGATTATAGTTCTTGTGTCATTCATATTTAGCTTTTAGTTGAGGTTAAAGGCAGCCTTTATTTATTATTGTTTCCTTGGTCTCTATTTTTGGGTTCTTGTCTAGTTTTATCATGTGTTTTAGGTTTGTTAAGCTTGTGTTATCATGTCTAGTTTCCATGTTTCCTGTTTTATTTTGAAAAAGGTCTTGTGTTCTGTGTTCATGTGCTTAGTTTTACTCTTCCCTGTCCTGTCATTAGATTCATGCATGTCAGCTGTTTGCCCTCGTGTGTTTCCTCTTCCCCTAATTACCTCCTGTGTATTTAAGTCCTCTGTTTTCAGTGTGTCATTGTCAGGTCGTCTGTTTTCCTCGCCATAGTTACAGTCACAGTCATAGTTAGCTTTTATAGTTTGTTCCCAGTTTAGGTTTCTGTAGTGATGGCCAAATGAAGCTTTCTGAAGCACAGACGCTTGTATTGAAAAACAGTTCATTACTCGAAGCTTTTCAACACAGTCCTCTCTGGTGACATCTAGTAGCGAAAATTTTGAAGAGCAGCTTGAATCTACAAAATAAAACGGACGGCTTAATTATCAATGTTCACTCCACAGATATTGGGCCACCGTTGCGTTGCGTTGCTTTGAACATTTTTTTGTTTTTTTCGTTTGGGGGGCTGAAAAAATTGTAATGCTTATTTGCTTAATACATTTTGATCAATAAACTTTCCCTATAGGGCTTTGGAGTTGACGTCACGCCGCAATGCATTGTGGGAGCGCGGTGCCATTTTCGGGGTCTACGAATCAAAACAAACACACAGGTCGTGTCCAAATTCATGGGCTGCATCCTCCTGAGGACCGGGCCTTCACGGTCTACGTGGGCCGGGTCCTCAGAAGGTCGGGTAGGCCGGAAGTAAACGGCTGGGGAAATTGGACGGTCTAGCCTTCTGATTAGTGTCACCGCTGTGTCGGTGGAGTTTAATAAACTCAGCCATCTGCTCCTTGCTATCTAAAATATAACAGGACACTGGCGTAAATTCTCGACCGTCTCACACTTCTGTTTAATCAGTTTTCTGTTTGACGTTTAGTCAGCTGTGTGAAAACCACCCGGGGGATTAATAAAGTTTTATTTTATCTAATCTAATCTAATAACTTTAATCTCAGCCAAACCGATTTACTCACGAACAAACAAAACACTGAAAAAAGCCAAACAATATCCTTTTTAGGTTGTCTAAGTGACATATATTACGTTTAACCTGAGTTACGAAAGTCCGCATTGATCTGAAAATGATGTGCCGGGAGTTGTGCCGTTCTCGGCGGCTTCAGTGACCCTCGAGCTCCTGGCTAGCTATCGAGCTGGTGGGTAACAGACGTCTCCGAAAACATCGAAGCACTTTTGCAAATATGCGATATCTTGATAAACCGAGCAGATATTTGATGTTTACATAGCTACTTTCTCGCCTGAAAATATGTTAAAAGTTTATTTTGTGACTCAGAAAGATTAATAATACTAATACTAGAAAGATTAGTAAGAGTAATTTTAAAACTTAGTAGCGGCCGCCATTGTTGGAAACTGGAGTTTGGCTGGGCTGCGCTATGAATTCTGGGATATGGTGGGCCACGAAGGACACACCCGACCCATCCTTCAAATTCGGGGAAAAGGAGGACGCATTTGTCGGCCTCATTCGGAGGAGTCTACGAATTTGGACAGCCTTCAGCGCGACGCTGTGATGTAATCGGTCTACAAATGTGGCCTCAGGAGTATGCAGCCCATGAATTTCCCCCTTGGGACTAATAAAGGTATATCAATCAATCAATCAATCAATTTGGACACGACCACTGTGTTGGAACGACGACGACAAGAAAGATGCTTAAAAGCAGCTCAAGAGAGAATGGACTGTATAGAGACCGATTGCGTCCAGAGGCGAAGCAGTGGTACTTGCAGAAAATAGCGTGCATTGGAAATGTGGACCCGTATGAAATACGGCTGTGGAGTAGAAACCCTGAAGACCAACCACTATTGACGTAGCCTGACATATTTTCGTACCTTGTCTGTGGAGTCAGCGCGTACAAGTTGTCATTCAAACAAAGGTAAGTCAGCTCGAGTACTGCGTGTGAAATGCGTTTGATTTCCCTCCAAACATTCAGATTAGTGCAGCATAAATTCATTCATGAGGGGGAAATTACAGTGAGAACATGTGGAGGCTGTTAGGTGGATAACATAGTGAGTTCAGTGCATTGATGTCATATTGTCCTGAAGAATTTTGTTATTCTTTATGGTCAAAGGAGCTTGCAAAGAAAAGCGTCTGGATTTCTTTAAGTTGCTTGAAGACGTTTCACCTCTCATCCGAGAAGCTTCTTCAGTTCTAAGGTCAAATGGCCGAAAGTCCCAGATTTAAACCCAGTGGGAGTTTCCCCCCCAAAGAGGGACAAAAGGACCCCCTGATGATCCTCTAATCACCTGAGCCAAGGTGTGAAAGTGGGTGTGGGTCCCAATCAGCCAGGGTTTTGGGTGAGCTCATTGTGAAACCTGGCCCCACCTTGTCATGCAAATTCCTGAGGTCAGATGGCCCAGGATGTGAGTGGGCGTTAAGGCGTCTGGGGAGGGAATTCAAAACTGGATTATAGATGGCAGACAGTTGGTGTCGTAAACCACCGCCTCTGTTCAAAGATGGTCGCTCACAGTGGACATAGATGGCCTCTTTCACTCCTCTTTCAAACCATCTGTCCTCTCTGTCCAATATGTGAACATTGGCATCCTCGAAAGAGTGACCTTTGTCCTTTAGATGCAGGTGGACTGCTGAGTCTTGTCCTGTGGAGGTGGCTCTTCTATGTTGTGCCATGCACTTGTGAAGTGGCTGTTTGGTCTCTCCAATGTAGAGGTCTGGGCATTCCTCGCTGCACTGTACAGCATACACTGCATTGTTAAGTCTGTGTTTTGGAGTTTTGTCTTTCGGGTGAACCAGTTTTTGTCTGAGTGTGTTGCTGGGTCTGAAGTACACTGGGATGTTGTGCTTGGAGAAAACTCTCCTGACTTTTTCTGATACACCGGCTACATAGGGGATGACAACATTGTTGCGTCTGTCTTTCTTATCCTCCCTCGCTGGTGTCTGATCTTCTTCTTCTGGGTCATCATCAAATCACAACAAGCTTAAACAGCTTGTTGTGATTTTTTTTGCAAAATATTGAGATTCTGATGTTCGCTGCCTCTGAGTTTTGTAACTTAAGTTCTAGTTCCTAGTTATTGTCTAACTTAGTCAGTCCTCAGTCAGTTCTCTGCTGTCTCATGTTTGTTTTCCTTGTTTGTGTCAGCCACTGTTGTCCCCCCCCTCGCTCTCTGTCTCTTGGCTTTGTCTGCCGTGTGTGCTATTGTCTTCCCATGGCAAGTTGTGTGTCTTAGTCTAATTTTCCATGTGTGTTTCTCGTACTGTGAAGCATAACTGTGGCATCATCGTGTAGGTGCTGTTTTTCAGCAGGATGGGAAGCGATCAGAAAGTTTGCTCAAAGAAATTTCGTGACTATTCAACACTCCACCAGTTAGTTTAACCAATCCTAAGGTTTGTCACATGGAATGTACATGGAGTTGGTTCAAGGGAAAAGAAGCTTAAAATTACTAACCAGTTAAAGAACCTACAGGCAGACATTGTCTTTCTACAGGAGACTCATGTGTCCAAAACATATTTATAAAAAACAAAGCCTGTACTTCTTTTTCTTCTGCCTGTGATATTTCAGGTATTACCGAAATTCTGTGTATTAATGAATACACAGAATAATAATAAACAGATAAAATATTCACATGAACAAGGGGTTTTATAGAGCTAATCTAGGGAAAGCAAAATGTGTTTGGCACAATAGTGAATTCAGATCATAAAGCTTCCAGAAAGGACAGGATTTTTTAAAAAGAAGTATTTGTCCGGAAACAGGTGTGCTATCCCCTCCTGAAAAGTCAGGAGTGAAGGAAGGCATGTTACAGCTACCACACCAATTACACCCCTGGATGCTGACGCCCTCGCTGTGGAGATATCAAAGAACGTTGTGGACAAAATATCTACTATGATGGACAATAAATTCGACGAGCTCTCAACACTACTAAAGAATATATTAGCACAATTTGAATTAAATTTTAAACTGATTGCTGACACTGAGAATCGCCTATAAACTGCAGAAGACTCCATGTCAGGTATAGGAACTAGACTGGCTGATATGGAGACTAAATTGCACATGCTTGGAGGAAAATGTCTAGATTTGGAGGGCTGGAGGTGAAGAGATCACATTGTAATCCTGAATTTAAAAGAAGGTCTGAAGAAGGACAAGAACAGGTGAGATTCCTTGAAAGCTGGCTACCAGTTTTGCTGAGTCTATGAACTAAACAGGGGAAGATCAAAACTAACAGAGCCTCTTAGTCTATTGGATTATCAAGACCTAATCATCCTCGTGCAATAATTATGAAGTTACATAATCCGGTGGACTAGATGAGAACCCTCTGTCTTATAATGGGCAGATCATTTATTTCCGACAAGATTTGGCAACCGGAGTTAAAGAGATACAACGTGCATTTAAAGGGGAATGCCAAAGCTTATCCAAAAATTACGTGCTTTTCTATGCGCTACCCTGCGATACTGAACTTTTTGCACAGAGGGAAAAATTATTCTTTCCGTAAACCTGAAGATGCTCCTGCCTTTTTGGACAGCTTGAGTTAGAATGAAGTACACCGACAGCAATTCAGCGAATAAGACTAGTATTCTTATATATTTCCAAATTATGGCCACTAACAAAACAGAAGATGTTAGCCCATGTTTACTGTGGGAGACTGCTAAAGCCTATCTTAGGGTTAGTATTATTTCATATACCACAGCGGAGAAAAAGGCATTAATGAAAGAAGAACTCGATTTAGAACACACAACACAAAAACTGGAAGTACAGTTTAAAATCACTGGGTCCAAAACTATATTGAAGAACCTAGAAGCAGCCCGCTCGGCTACCTTCAGGCTGATTCGCCATCGATGGACCCGCCATGTCGGCCAGCATGCCCACTCGGACTTACCGGCTGAGTGTCTACCTGCTCGGTGTTGGATGCGGACCTCCAGAGGGGGCGTGAAGCACAGCAATCTACGCCTGTTGAGACGCGCTCCTAGAAGTGACAATGTGACTAGGATCCGGATGGCACTGCTCAACACCAGGTCATTAATGCCTTTCTGAGCTCTCCCAGGACCTCAGGTCGAGGTGGAGGGCTAGGTTTTTAGGAAGTCTCGTTTCACAGTACGATCCTATTCTTATTATTGGTGATTTTAATATTCATGTTTGTTGTGAGGAGGACCCACTGGTTAAGGACTTTCTTACCCTTATTGACTCTTTTAATCTTACACAGTGGGTAAGTGGACCAATATTGTCATATGGTCTGGACGTGCACATTACGGATATAAGCAACACTCGGATCTTGGACCACTTCCCAGTCATGTTTGATATTGAACTTTGTAATGTGGAATTGAATTGTGCGGGCCCCCTGTGCCAAGTGCGCGTGATTAATCCTGAGACTATCACCAGCTTCTCTGTGGCCTTTAATTATTATAAAACCTACTGTAATTCAGCTATATCGGTTGATGAATTTTCTAACTCCTTTATTTCAACATGCTCCTCGATGTTAAACACTGTGGCTCCATTAAGGGCTAAACGCTTCCAGCCCACTTACCAACCATGGCTTAATGAATCCACTCGCGCTCTCAGGCATGAATGTCGCCGAGCCCAGAGGAAATGGAAAAAAGACAAACTTCAGGTGTCCCTGGAAATCCTGCATAACTGCCGATCAAAATATCAGAAGACTGTCAAAACTGCTAAAGCTTCCTTCCTGACAGAACTTATTACTAACAACAGTCACAAGCCCCACGCTCTGTTTAAATATTTAATTCAGTTATTAATCCCTGCTCTACCACTCAGGGGGATGCCTCCCTGGCTCTGTGAATAAATCTTACATTACTTTATAGATAAAATTTCAGCACCTAGGGCACCATATCTACCGGCAGTTAACCAAACCCCAGTTTCTGAATTTTTTGGCTTTCTCCAGGTTTGTAATTTTGTTCATTCCAAAATTTCACAATCTGGAGAAACAGCTATATATGTCATGGCTGCAGTGGCAGGCCGTGTGGAGGTGAGATAAGGACCCAAAATTTAGGCAATGGCTGAGATGTGAGTGAGCTTTCATTGAAGGAGAGTAACATACAACCAAAAGCGAGGGTGGTGAGAAACAGAACTAAGAAATACTCTAAAACTGGGAAAACTAAGAACTAAATAACAACTTGAACACGAGAGGACAGAGAGCGGCAGTAACATGAAAAATGACCAGCAGGGAGAACAGCATGAAAGGACACAGACAGACCAGTAACAAGCAGGAGAAAACACAGGAGCAATCAGGGAATGAGAAACAGGAGGGAGACACAGCTGGGGTAAATTATACAACAATAATAAAATGAATAAAACAAGAAACAATCTGTAAAAGATGCAGACTAGACACTGAGAGACAGATTGAAAGAATATGACACATGGAACAAAAGGAAGACAGTGACTCAAACTAGAAACCAGAACAACAAATAACATCAAGAGAACAAAACCATGAATAACCATCAGGAAATAGAACTTAAACACAAAACACTGGGAAACATCCAGGACTGTGACAATGTGTGATGATTTGGAGACATTTCTTATTAGGCGAAAAGATAAAACTTTTATTTCTGCGTTTTATTCTTTACTATATGCTCATAGTAACAGCACATTGAGTGGTATTCATAAATGGGAGAGAAATCTTAGATTTAGATCTTATTAAAGATAAACCTCCCACTGTTACTTAGTGATACAGGGAATTGTTTAAAGTTATTCCTCATGAAAGAGTTGCTGCTGAGGATTTGTTCCTCACTGTTTGCTCCCCTTTGCTTACTTTTTTGCCAAATGTTCTGTCCCAACTGTTGAGAGGGGCTGGTTGTTTTTAAGGTGCCCCCAGGTAATTGGGAAGTGAGCACAAAGGATGAGAGTTCACTCTTGTGGGTTGTTTTTAAAATCTGTGGGTGAATACATGGTAAATACCTTTTTTTTCTTTTCCTTGTAGATTTCCCCCTCTCTCGTCCTTTCCCCATATGTGTAACTGTAAATGTATGCATGACTTTAAATGTATGTGATTCTCTTTGGGTTTTTGTTTGTTTGTTTTGTTATGTTTTTGTGTTTGTGCTGATAATGAATAAAAACTGTTGAATCATAAAGTCAAATTAAGTTTGTAATGAATGAAATGTCTGCTGAAGGTGATGGAAGGTCACAGTTTAATATGTCCATTAATCTGCTATCCTTAGAAGCAGCGTGCCAAAGCAGGTCATTGTGAGATGAATTATCGCCTAAAGCTCTACTAAAAGTGATGCTGAAATTAGTCCTGTACAGTAATTTAAGTTCTTTTTTTGTATTTGTTCTCTGTATTTATTTATTTGTGTATTTTGGGGAACTTTCTTTGACTCACTTATACACAAAAATTGATAACGTATCAAAAATAATGATAGAATAAATAGTTTTAAAATGTTTTTCTGGATATTTTGTTAACTCCATTTACATTTAGAGAATTTTCACATACTTCACTGAAAAGGTATGCGCAACACTGTCTAGACCTCTTCGCCCTCCTCTGTTCCTCCCCTCCTGACCCGCATCCTGTGTAAATTTTTCTAGATCTGCCACTGGTGGGTGTTAAGAGGACTCTGTCATCAGGGGTAGTCCCCCAAATTTTTATCAGTCTTTCAAGCAGCTGTTCAAGAGCCCACCTTTGTCTAGATACACATAATATCACGTTAGAACAGAGCTTCCCAAAGTGGGGGGGCAGAGTCATTGCAGGGGGAGCGTGGTATGAAAAGGGGGGGGAACGCTTGGACACTGCTAGCACGGGGCTCCCACACAAATGCAAAGCAGGAGATGAAGCATCGCTGAATATGTTTCCAAACCAACTTCATTCTAAGCCAAAGACTAGAAAATATGGTGAAGCATATCTTCCCTTTGGCTTCACCTGCACAAGTGCCGAGGTAGGTCTCCCCTGCAGAATTGGTTTTCCCTTCATCGGGAGCAGCGCTGGGCTCTCCAAATCACGGACAAACAGTATCCCACATTCTTAATGTCAATGATTTTTTTAACTGGATAAGTAAAGGATATATAAAAGTCACTACCAAAAACTGACTGCGGCTTCTACCTTGTTACAGGAATGTTGTTTGTGTCTCAAGGTGACATGACATCATTAATGAGGGATACATGTGACACGTTTCACATATTAAGGCCAGCAAGTTATTTAAAGCGGTTTAAATATGAGCAATCAGATTTTGACAATACCGGAAATCAGTTTTTGGCAGATGATCACTTTTTGGCACAATACCGGAAACCCCAGCAAAAAGGTGAAAATCCGTGAAGTAGAAACCATCCGTTTATTTATATGTTATCCATAAAACCCCTCATCACACTCATAGAAACCTTTCCCACGCTATTATAAGCCCTTTCTGCACCACGGCCAGGTTTTCCGGGGTGTTAGCCTGGTACATAACAAAGTAAAACAGGAAACACACACACGCAAAGACACAGACACAGAGATGCGGGCTAAACACATAGATCTGACAACGCTAGAGGGGATACACAGAACCAAAACACAAGAATAAACAAAGACACATCAAGAAATCAAAGATTAACAATACAGAACAGAAGACACTGGGTCACAGACACAGGACCGTGACAGATCCATGCAAAAACTGTATATTTTTTCAGATAATTCTGTGGTTACAACATAACTGAAGTGTTGATTTAACAAAAGATTAAATCCCCTGGTATGCGCCAGAAAGTCTCACGGCAGAAGACTAAATCAGCATCCAACAGTGACAAGCAGGTGTTGGGAAGTTCTTCCATCAACCCTGTTTCCTTCAGTTTTCTGATGTGGTACCGAGCAATGTGGAGTTTTCTTGCGAAGTATTTTGAAGACTACTCTTGTTGGTCTTCTGTGGTTTGTCACAGTCTTAATCGATGGAGACTGATTTGTTTGTTGACAGACTGATCACTCTGTACAACAAACACAGTTAGTGTCATGGTCCGGAGTCTCCGTGTTTATGTTTTAGTTTATTATTATTCTGTGGTTTTGTTTATTCTGGGTTTTTGTACTCTCCTTTTTCACGTTTCACGTTCCTATGTTCTGTGTCCCGCAGTCTGTGTTACGTTTGTGTGTGTTGTGTTCAGTCGGTGTGTTTCCTGTTTTATGGTTCGTGTCTCTTGTCAGTGTTTCTAGTTTCACTCCCCCTGTCTCGTTATGTCCTTTTATTCCCAGCCGTGCCTCCCTCCTGTTTCCCATTCCCTGATTGCCCTGCGTGTATTTAAGCCCTGTGTTCCCTCGTCTTCGTTGCTGGTTCGTCTGTGTTACTCCCCTCCGTCATTCTGTGTAATTCCCTGTGTATCCCTGCATCTCCGTTTCTGGTTAGTCTCTGTTAGTTTTTCCCTGTTTAGGTCATTCTTTGGTTTAGGTTCATGCCCGTTATACTCCTGTTTGTTTCACCTGTCACTTCAGTAAAGCTCGCTCGCACCAGAAGCTGCCTGCATCTGGGGTCCTACTTTCCACCTCCACTTGTCTGCCATAGCAGACGTGACAGTTAACCTGCAAGGATAAAACCAACATCACAACAGAGGACAAATAATCATTCCTGGACTAAAATATTATTCAAGCATGAGTGTTTTCTATTACCTCTAGAGTTAAAATTGTTCTGTTTATCTAAAAACACAACTGTTAAAATATTAATTTATGATGCTTCTTTTTCAGTGCGTTGACTTCATTACACTCCTTGGTATCACTTGTGCTTCAACTCCTATGTCATTGCTTGGATCAACAAAATGGTGCGGCAGTGAAATTTTGTTAAAAAAAAATTGTCATGGTCCTGAATCGGTGACACAGTGTTTTGTAATATTATTGATCCTTGATTTCATTATAATTTATCTTTGCTAGTCTCTTGGCTTTTGTTTCTGTATTTCTAGTTCCACAGTATCTCCTGATTTCTAGACTTTAGGTTTCTTAATGTGCCTTCCTCTACAAGGGCCTGATATCCACTTACAAGGAGATTATACTGCTACTCTTCTATCGAAATTTTAAATGAATATGTGGCTCTCAATTCATTTTGGAGGCCACTGTGGTTACTGTTCCTAGAACACAGTTTGGCATCTCTCCATTGGCAGCTTGTAGGTTTTTACTTTAATGATAATATAAGTTTAAGAGGTAGCTACACAGGGAATATATCTACACAAAAGGATTTGCACAAGTTATACACAGAAACAAAATATATAAATATATCTGCAGGTACAGTGTAAGGAGTAGTGATTAGTGCAGTGTAAGGTGTGACGTGATTGGTGGTTTTTCACATTGAGTAAGGGGTAGGAATGCTGGTTCCTGCTGTAAAAAATTACAGTTTTATAAATAGATGTAGGAATGTTGGTTTTATTATATTGTAATGAACATTGTGAGTAATGAATATTGTAAGTTAACCTACAGTCAGGGTGGAGGTAGGGCATATATGACAGCTTGTGGATAGAAGCTTCTATTGAGTCTGTTTTTCTTTGTCCTGATGGACCTGTGTAATGTACAAGAGGGAGTGAGGAAAAAAAGTGAGTGTCTAGGGTGCGAGGGGTCCTGGCTTTCCGCAGAAGTCTGCCAGAATAAATGTGTCTGAGGGGAGTTAGTGTAGTGCCAACTGGCCGCTCTGCCACCCTCACCACCTCTTGTCGTCCACAATACAGCAGTTGAAACAGAGTGTACAGCAGTAGGTTAGAAGGCTCTTGATGGTAGAGCAGTAAAAGTTAATTAGCAGTCTTTGGGGTATTTGGGCTTGACGCAGCTTCCTGAGAAAGTACATCCTTTGATGTGCTTTTCCTACCTGGTAGGAAATGTTTGTGGACCAGGTAAGGTCGGTAACTTCCTCTCTGTCAATGTAGAGTGCAATAATACATTAGGGATAAACGTTGTATTTCACAACGGTTTGTGATGATTATGTTCTCTTTGTGATTACATGAGCAGCCCTCAGATTCAGACACCAAACACCACCCAGTGACAACAGACAAGTAACTCCAAAGTGAACTGTTGACAACAGTACAAAGCCTTCTTAGACTGAGATTTCCATCAGTAATGGGGAACATTTAAACGTTGATGTGTACCGTAAACCAACACATACAGTATTTAATGTTTGACTCTCATTATCCACTGGAGCACGAACTGGGTGTCATCAAGACGCTACAACACAGAGCGAACACCATCCCCACAAACACAGCAGCCAGGGAAGCAGAAGAACAGCACATCAAGAAGGCCCTGAGTAAATGTTGTTATCCCAGCTGGACTTTTGTCAAAGCTGGGAAGACGCCAAAAGAAAGCTCCAGCTGATCCAGGAGAGAAGGACAACACCGCGTCTCTGTGGCTTTTAAGCCCGAAAACAATCTACGCCATGTACAAGTAACTTCTTCAGTCTCAGCTGACTGCAGGTTTCCCCAATCTTATAAACATTTGCACAGTAACTGAAAGTAGCACCACTGAATGAACAATGGGCTGTGAGGTCAGCTCCTTGATGATTAATATGCAAATTGTCATGACCATTGATCAACAACAACTGATCAAAGACCATTAATGAAAGACCATTAATCATTGATCAAGACCATTAATTGGGGAATGGCTGCAATCAGTTCAGAGATGGTCTTTCCCTTTTCACGTAAATGGCCTCCTTGACTCTGCGCTCAAACCAGCGTTCCTCCCTGTCCAGGATGTGGGCATCTTCATCCTTGAAAGAGTGTCCACCGGCCTGTAGGTGTAAACAGACTGCAGAGTCCTGGCCTGATGAGGTAGCTCTTCTGTTTTGTGCCATCCGCTTTGCCAGAGGTTGTTTGATTTCCCTGAGGGGGCCTAGTGGTACATCTTTCGCCATGTTACAGTGCTGTGATTGCAGCCTTTCCCCAAATTTCTCTGAATGGCACTCATGGCCATTGATCAGGGATCTTTAATCAATACATAATAAAGGCTCAAAGGCATGTGCTGTGATGCTCAGACCTCTGATGAAGTCTCACAAGTATCAGCTTTCTTTTTATTGCTATAAAAATATGGATATGTACTGATAAGTGATCAGAATTATAATATTTCTGACTGCCAGAGGCAATTTTCCCCCGACTGGAATCAAATCGAATCAATTAAAAAAATCAGAGACCCAGCCCTAGTAGAACTTTTAGAACTTAGATCTTAGAACTGTTGGAACTGTAGTAGTGCTGCTGCCCTCTCCACAACAGTTGGAATAAAAAAAATGGCCACTCCACAGACAGGACCATGAATAAGCTTCTATACTGCTCAGATCTAGAGACTGGATAGGAGGACAAACATACGGCCTACCTGTGACTGCCGTGCAGCTTAGTCAAAACTGCCTGGTTATCTTGAAGAAAGTACATTAGTGCTCAATACGGCGCTCGCAGAAGGCAAATGAGCAGTGATTGGGGGAAAAGCCTGTGTGGTCTTATACTGGCATAGGCCACCCTTTAAATAAAGTGCAGGTGTGTTCCCACTCATCCAAACTTGACTAGTAGCACTACAGAAACAGAGCAAAAAAGTGAGTGGGAGCGGTGGAGAGTAGCCCACATGACTACATCTGTTTATCTGTTGGGGGGGGTGGAGGGTTGTATTTGAAAATTTACATCAGCCTCAGCTCTAGAAAGTTTTCCATGAATTAAGAAAGTAAATTACCTGCATATTGAGCTTTTATCCTCAGGGAGGCGCTATAGACTAAAGAGTGCTGCAGGCCAGCGTGAAGCAGTGTCTGAACAGAAAAACAACCTGATTGTTTAAAATAAAGGTAAAGGCTGTCATTTGGATTTTATTACTACATAAACACATTTCTACATTACTTAAAACTTCATATATGCAGCACACATTGAAACACTACTGCCTCACTTTGTGGTTTGACCAAGCTTTGTTGGTCCAACCACTGCTTTGGGCTCATCCTTGAAGGAACTGCTGTCTTGTCTTGTTTTGTTCATCTCACCTTGCTTTATCCAGTTTTATTTTGAAATATTGTTTATATTTGTGGAGTGATCCCTTGCCTGTGTGTTTTGCTGGTTGTTTACCACTCCATTTGTACCTGCCAAGCTGACTTGCTTCAGTCGCCACAGAGAGCTATACAGAGCTATACTCTTTTTGGGGTGTGCTACGATCAAATATCACAACAACTATAACGGGTACAGGACAACCCTGTGTCACCTGCAGTTTTCTAGATGTTGTTCCGTGTTTAATTACTTCCTCGATGAGTTGTCAAGTTTGTTTTGGAAGTAATTTTCCATTCATTTCCTCCATTTATGGATAATGGATTTTATTTAGGGATGCAACTATACCAATTTTTTCAAACCGATACGATACCGATACTTGGATCTGAGTACTTGCCGATACTGAGTACAAAAACCGATACTTCTACCACACACACACACACACACACAAATGCAATGAATTGGAAGACAGGTTTTATTTTATTCTTAATAAAAATGACCACAAAAAAATTTCAAGTGAAAAATAAGCACTTCTGTTAAATTATTGCGGAGTATCCACATTGTAATTTAACAAAATATCACTGAACTATTGGGCACTGTCTCGAGCTTTCAGAATAATAAATAAACACTTCTGTTTGGAATAAAATAAATACAAATTAGGTTTGAGAATAAAATAAACTTTTAAATTATTGCAGAGTGTCCATATTGTAAACAAACAAACAAAATAACCAAAGTATTTGGCATTGACGAACAAACTCCTCATCTGCCCGTGGATCATCAGTCCACTGTGCCGTTACACTGAGGACTGACATCGCGCACACACTGCTTGTCTTTACCTCTTCAGAAAGTTTTGGCACCATTATCTCCCTGATGTAGGGGCGGCTGGGAATTTCATATCGCGGCTCGAGTATGCTGAGAAGACGGTCATCCAGAGAAATAAAATGAGTCAGAGCCTCTGTTATTTTAACAGCCAGTGGATTTTCTCTTGACATTTTTCATCGCTTTTCCAAAACCTGAGTTCAAGTTAGCTGTTGTGGTCCACACTGCTGACATTTTGTTTAGCCTAGCTACAGCAGCCTCCAGTTTCTCTTTTTTATCTGGAGCCGCCAGTCTCACTCGCCTAACCCTGTGCCTGTTTAGCACGGGATGTCCCCCTAGTGGCCAATCTAAAAAACTACAACAGAAATGACCAGCCACCCTCTGACTAATGAAATAAGTTAGTATCGGTTCATGGTATCGGTTAACTTTTACGAGTATGAGTACACACACATTTTACAGTATCGGCCCCGATACCCGATACCAGTATCGGTATCAGTGCATCCCTAATTTTATTGTGGTTTGCTGGAGTCTCACAGCCCTCCAAATGGCTTTGTAACCCTTTCCACAATAAGGCACTTGCAAACAAACACATATTTCTACTGCAGCATTTGTCTTAGATTGGCCTCTTTTAAGGATCAATTATGTGTGCCATTAAAACGTTTTAAATCACTGTGATTAGGCAGGAGAAATAATGAAGAACATGACTTCCTTTACTAGATTTTAGAACAAACATTGTTAACAAATCAAAGGGCTCAGGAAACATTTTGAGAAACATTTATGAGACAGGAAACATTTTGAATAAAATCAAAGGGATTAACTTCATCACTTCTGCAAATTCAGTCTTTTTCTTTTTTAAACCACAGAACATCTCGTTGGTTTTGTAATGAGCTAACGCATATTCAAATGCAACACTAAATTTGTGGTGAGCTTATTGTAAAACATAAAAAGTAACAAAGAGGAACATCTGATACCAACACGAACAGGAAGCAGCTGGTGTGTGGGCAAACTGGTGTCCATGGTGACAGTTACAAGGTAAACAAGCTGTTTGAAGTTAGTGCTGAAACTGAATGTGATTGGATAGTGCTTGGTCAAAACAATGCATTGTTGTCAGACAAGACCCAATGGGCTGCAAGGTGACTGTTAATGCAAATGGAACAGTTTAATTGTTTAAAACATCAAACGCACCTGAAAATGACCTTTGATCTTTCTTAGAAAAAATGAAATTTGTTCTGCTGCTCATATAATTGTGACCTGTGTATGTGCTGTTACCAACACCAACCACTAATATTGCCAAATCAAGCAGAACTGAAATCTTTGAGACTGAGATTTGAGTTTGCTACTTTAAGCTCAACATGAAGGTTTCCGTGATGTAATGGTTAGTAGTAGTAATATTTTTATCTTATATGTAGCCTCACCGGATACAAGTACTCGAGTTCTTAATGTGCAGTCTTTTATTATCAGCAAAGCCAGAAATTTCTCCCATTTTGTCCAAAAAAACGTGTGTATGTGTTTGTAGATATCTATCTATATCTCTATATCGCTATATATTTTTTAAAAATAAAATAAAATAATAAGAAAACTACAAAAACAAAACAAACAAACAAAACAAGTGAAAGCTAAAGTACTTCATTACTTTGGTACAGTTTTGTATGCTAAACCCTGTCAGTTTGTGTTCTGGTGCTTGGATTGGTGGGTTGACTGCTGGAGTTTTCCAAGCTCTCAGTGATGACTTCATGGCAGACACATACAGGTTCACATTATGTAGCAGTCCACTGCAGGATGTACAGTTTTAATTTCTCTAGACTTTCATATTTTATTCAAAAAACTGAGGTAGCAGACCTATTTCTTATTTCTTCCTGTGCAGTCATAAAAAAAGTCTAGAAAACAGGAAAACACTATTTTAACATGATTGAATATTAAATAAATTAGAGAAATAGGTAAGAGATGGATTGGAGATCTAGGTTCACCAATTCTATGTGCTCCCCAAAAATCATAGCGGTCCAATTTTGCCATCATCAAGAGAAGATCTTTGTGTAAAATGACACCACATTAGCTATCAAAACAATGTCACGGGAACAATGTGCTATTATCAGAGCTTAAGGAGGACCAACAAAATATCAAATGGTATGACTTTTTTTGCAGAAGAATTTATTTTGATGAATGTTTTTTTATTTACAGCACTCAGTTTGTATATTTATTAATCTGAAAGCTGAATTTTCAGTAGGCTACAGAGACAATAAAGCATAATAAAAAAGTTCTTTAGATTTATCATTACAAACAGCAACAACACAAAATGGACACTTTACATAGTCTGACAAAGATTGTATAAAGAGAGACTGGGCCTCTGGTGCAGGAAGTTGCAAAGGAAAGGAGGTCTGGGTGTCTCTGCTTAGACTGCTGAACCCAACACATGAACCCAGGTAAGATTCAGAAAACAGACTGCTGGATGGGCACGATTTCTTGTGGTAACTTGCATTGATTCTGTAGCTGCCTCTCATAATCCTCTTTCAGGAGGATTCATCAAATAATGGTTCGCTGTCTCTGATCTCTATCGGACAGAAAAACATTTTTGTCAGAAAACAGAATTGTGTCTGTAAAGAACAAAGTTATTACAGTCAGAACTAGAATGAAAACTAAACTTTGGTGTAAACTGAATCAAATTAAACCAGACTTGAAAAATTAAAACAATTAAAATAAAACACAATACACACACAACCTGAGGAATCGTTAGTTTTTACTGGGACAAAATTGTACTTAAAGCCTATTCTTACTTCTGGGCCCTATTCCAGGCAGTGTGTGCAACAAACACAGAGTTCTGACTTTGTTCACTGAGGAATTGAGAAGATGGTGATGTTGAATAGAAAAAACAGGAATAGGCGATTAAAAGCTTTATTTTACAGGCACTGTGAGCAGATCTAAAATCTGATCTGGATGGGAAAAGACCAGAATGATCAGAATTGGATCTGAGCCTGATTTAGTCTGAATTAATGATTCTTATTCATGTTCTTGCTATGCAATTGGCCTATGAGTGACCATTTAGGTGATTTTCAGTGAAAGATATATTGAGGTACAGCCCAAATTTTTAAAAACTGCAGCATTAAAATTGTTGTTTAACATAATTTAAATGACTGAATGTCTTTCTGTGAACAAGTTCCTACTTAAAATGTTCAGAATACAGACAGTCTGCATTTAAAAATTCCCTTTAGACTACTTTTAATCCCATTTTAGATTTTTAAAGTAATTTGGTGCTCGTTTTCACTCATATATTCACATCGTATCCATCCAACACATGACTCATCAGTTTGTTATGTGTCTGAAGCTTCATACAAAGAAGTTTAACCCATATATACTATTCAGGTTGAACTGACCCATTTTGACATTTAACAGCAGCAAACACCCTAAATTTCATTTTTTTTAACTTTAAATTTGATTACTTGAAGTGACCCAAAATACACAAACAATACATTATTTAAAAAATTTATACTTTTTTTTGCTTTTCCAAATGCTACATTTTTTTTACATTGAGGCTGTGACTGTCAAATTTTACCTGTAGCTCCTGAGATACTGAGTTTGGGTCAAATAAAGGAAAATACATTTTACTAATTTTATGGAGTCATGAAACTGTGAAACTCTACATGCCACAAAGTTCAAGGGGACAGGGAGCAGAAGGTGACATGGACTGGAGATCTGAGACAGGCTGGCAGGGCGTCGCAGTAGTTAGCACAGTCACCTCACAGGAGCGAGATTCAAACCTGGCTCGGGCCTTTCTGTGTGGAGTTTGTCTGTTTGAACAACTCCAGAATACCTCGGTTCTCTGCCTTCTTTCCACAATCCAAACACACTATAAAGTGGTTAAATTGAACTCTAATTATTAAAAAGTGTAACATTTAAATGAGTTCATCCTTCATTAATTCAAATAGGATGATAAATACGCTGGTTCACCACTTATTACTTTTATTGGATAAAATATAAATTTCTAATAACAGATCAGTTTGAAAGTTCATGTCTAAGCTGAATCACAGCTTTTGACTCAGTTTAGAAATTTACTGTCTGATGTGTCATTATGATAGTTTTGTAAATGTAAAACCAGCAAAAAATAAGCAATTGATATGCAACAGTTTTAGTGAAAACAAGTACAGCAGAGGCCTCGGGTGAAGTGTCTGGTTTTTTGAATTATCACAGTAAAAGTTAAGTTAAGTGATATCAAGAAAGCTGTAAGGTGAAATAAGGATTGTGGGTGTATTTACCTTGTGACAATGCTTGAAGCTCATACTTTTGTGCCTGCAAAATAATTTTATGAATGAATAAAAAAAATGTGCTCCTTCAGTGATTGAGCATGGCGCCCCTGACAGAGTCTGGCAGCTGTAACATCTGGTATGTATATAACACATCACTTTACCTGCTGATGTGCTGCTGCTTGATGATGCTGCCCCCCTCTGTTGGAGCTCCCCTCACTGATCCAGTTGATCTGCTGGTTGGTTGCTTCTGGTTTTTGATGTTTTGCTTTATTGATCATTTGTTGAGCAACATTTAAACAGCCGTCCCAGTCTTTCCTTTTTATGTTGCTCATGATTTCTTTAGTCAGAGTTTCATTTGCTTCTTTCCTCAAAAGCTCCTCCAGAACTTTTTTCTCTTCTTCCAAAATCAGTTTGTAGTAAAACGTTTTCTTGTTGCACCAACTGTATTTTTCTTCAAACCATTTTCTCCATCCACTCCAAGTCATGAAGAAAGCTGCAAGAGTCATGCTGAGGAGCAGAGAGTAAGCAGCAAGCTGAAAAAGAAGCAACAAACATACAAAACATTTAACAGCATTAATGTGTCTGTGTATTTATTATACTTTCATAAATTAAAAAAAACATAACAGTACAATAACATTACATATTCACTGAGTACATATGCACATCCTCACCTTTGACTTCATTTGCAGCTCAGTTATTTGAGCTGTTTCATTAGCTGTGAGACCCTCAGGTTCGCAGAACAGCTTCCTCTTTTTTTCATCAGTGGTACAGCAGCTATACCAGTCTGTGAAAAGCAACACAGCTACAATCCACAGCAGACTGATTAGAAACGCTCTGATAACGCGCTTGAGTACAATGCATAAAAACGTGGATGGATGCTCCGCTGTGCTCCGAAATGTCTGGTCTATCAGGAGCACCAGGAAAAATATTAAAAAAACAGGCACGACCACCATTTCATTGCAATCGAAAGTGTGGCCTGAGCAAGCGCACATCTTGGCCTGCAGATACATAAATGCGAAGAAAATCCCAAAGCCTGTGCCAGTGGTGCCGATTTTTCCACTACGAGCATATTGCAGGAGTTTTTTCAACATCTTGAGCAGTTCAGTGCCTGCTGAGGCTGCAGCTTCTGACCTGTAAAATTACAGACACGGAAAAAGAAATATTTCCTGCTTTTCACACCAAGTATCACAGTCTCTTTGAAAGTCAGCTTGATATCTCAGTCCTATAGCAGCAGTGAAATGAGCAAGTCGTCCAGTCAAAGTGATGAAATGAGCTCTCTTCTCCCACCCTCACATAAGAACCACGAGTGTTGCTCCTACAGGTGGCAGGATGCAAATGCAATATGACGTCATGAGAAGGAGTTTAAACAGCACTCTGTTCAAAACTGTTTCCAAAGTCGTGTCAGCGAATTTCAAAATTTTCCCAAACACTTTATACTATGATGAGGTTGTGTGTCACAACAGGTTTTTTGATGAATGAGTTGGAATGATGAATTCTATCAGCACTGCACAGTATTAGGTACTTTTAGGTACTAAAACTTATTTAAATACAGTAATTACGGCTTAGATTCTGTTAGTTATCATAATCCAGGCTTCATAATATTTCTGTTTTTTTATGTTTATTTTTTCAACTGCATTATGACTAACAACAAAAAATCTCCACAGTTTGAAACGTAGAGTGTTACAGATACAAAGTGAATTTATGTTATTTTTGTCATGAGATGTTAAAACGTGTGTTAAACACTATTTAGTCACCACAGCCTGTGGAGTCTACTGTAAAGAGATGGCAATGACTCAACCAACTTTTTATTCAGTGTTGAAACAAAAAAAATGTCAAGCAAACATGAACAAGAGAGGAGAAGAAGAAAAAGAATGCAAGCAGGGTGGAGTGGGTGGAGATTACTGTCAGGGGTGATTTGTGGCAGAACAAGTGAAAGTTTACAAGATGGCAGTGAGACCTGCTGTGATGTATGGTTTGGAGATGGTGTTACCGACAAAAAGGGGGAACCACAACAGCACAAGAAGACAAATGTTTCCTGTATTTTATGCAAATTATCATATTTTCTATTTGTAGTGTCCGTGGTTTTTGTTACAGCAAATGTTTCTAGGTCTGGGGGACTCACTGTGGCTTTCATTTTTAAATCAAAGAAGCCTAAAAATCTAGTAACTGAGAAAAAGATATTAGATTAGATTAGATATAACTTTATTAATTCCTCAGGTGGGTTTCTTTAGGAAATTCTGACTGTCAATGTTTTGTGAAATTCTAAAATCATACTTCAGACTTTTGCTTGTGGTTTAATGTCCTTAAGACTTTGTCACTTCTGAAAAAAAAGATATGAGAATGGGAGCACATGTTGTCCTAAAATCTGTTCGTATATAGCTTAGAGCACTGATGGTTACAGAGATACAACATGTGCAAAATGAATGTCAGATCTGCCAGTTTCATAGGCACTCACAAACTCTGACACAATCAGAGATGCAGGATTTTGAACTGAGCACTGATGATAAGCTGGATGGTCTCTCTACTCTTTAGTTCAGAGCACATGGTATACACGTTTTTCAAAATGAAATTCACATTATAATTCATTCTTCCACAAAGTTTTCAACTTTGCATCAATTCACTTCCTGCCATTTTTATATCATTTTCGGCTGCTTCCTCTAATTACCAGTCCGTTTCTTACCATGTTCACACCATCCATCCATCCATCTTCTTCAGCTTATCCAGGGCCGAGTCGCAGGGGCAGCAGCCTAAGCAGAGAAGCCCAGACCTCCCTCTCCTCAGCCACCTCCTCCAACTTGTCCGGGGGAACACCAAGGCGTTCCCATGCCAGCCGAGAGACAGCGTGTCACCAGGCCTCCTCCCGGTGGGACATACCTGGAACACCTCACCCAGGAGGCACCCAGGAGACATCCTTGTCAGATGCCCAAACCATCTCAACTGACTCCTTTTGATGTGGAGGAGCAGCAGCTCTATTCTGAGCCCCTTCTGGATGGCTGAACTTCTCACCCTATCTCTAAGGGAGAGTCCAGGCACCCTTCAGAGGAAACCCATTTCCGCCGCTTGTATGCGCGATCTCGCTCTTTCGGTCACTACTCACAGCTCGTAACTGCTCAGCTCTCTCTTCACCATGACGGACCGGTAAAGCATCCGCATCACTGCAGCTACAGCACCAATCCATCTGTCGATCTCCGGCTCCCTTCTCACATCACTTGTGAACAAGACCCCAAGATACTTAAACTCCTCCACTTGGTGCAGGAACTCGTCTCTGAGCCGGAAAAGGTTCTCAACCACAAAAGGTTGAGAACCTTTTCCGGCTGAGAATCATGGCCTCCGATTTGGAGGTGCTGATCTTCATTCACACTCGGCTGCGAGCTGGAAGCCATCACCCGATGATGCCCACAGAACCACATCATCTGCAAAAAGCAGAAATGAAATTCTCAGACCACCCAAGTGAAAGCCTTTCGCCACTTGGCTGCGCCCAGAAATCCTGTCCATAAAGATTATGAACAGCATCAGTGACAAAGGGCAGCCCTAGCGGAGCCCATCACGCACCAGGACCAAGTCCAAGTTACTGCCAGCTATGCGGACCAAGCTCTTGCAACTGTTGGCCTGTAGCAATTGGCCAAACACCCCATACTCCCACAGCACCTCCCACAAGACACCCTGGACACAGTTGACAAAACAGAAAAGACATGTAGACTGGTTGGGCAAACTCCCATGCCCCTTTAAGTATCCTTGAGAGGATAAAGGCCTGATCCAGTTTGCCACGACAAGGAGGAAAACCACATGTTCCTCCAGTCCAGGTTCGACTAACGGACGGACTTTACTTTCCAGCACCCTGGCATAGATTTTCCCAGGGAGGCTGAGGAGTGTGATCCCCCTGTAATTGGAACACACCCTCCGGCCCCCCTTCTTGAAAATGGGGACCATCACCCCGGTCTGCCAGTCCAGGGATACTGCCCCTGATCTCCACGCCACATGCGTGCCAACCAGGACAGCCCTATAACATCCAGAGCCTTCAGGAACTCAGGACAGACCTCATCCAACCCAGGGGCTCTGCCACCAAGAAGTTGTTTAACTGCCTCAGTGACCTCACCCCCAGAGACTGGTAGGTCATTTCCTTTGTCCCCAGACTCTGCTTCCTCAGTGGGATTTAGGAAGCCCTGGAAGTATTCCTTTCACCGCACAACAATTTTTTCAGTTGAAGTCAGCAGTGCTCTACCCGCACTATACACAGTGCAGGTAGAACACTGCTTTCCCCTCCTGATTCGCCTGATGGTTTGCAGGAATCTCTTCGAGGCAGTCCAAAAGTCTTTGTCCATGGCCTCTCTGAACTCCTTCCACACCCGAGTTTTTGCTTCATCCATCGCCTGAGCCACATTCTGCCTGGCCTGTTGGTACCTATGAGCTGCCTCCAAAGTCCTACAGGCTAGTCAAGTCTGATAGTGTCCAGAACATATGGCCTCAGGTCTGGTGATACAAAATCGATCATCGACCTGCAGCCTAGAGCATCCTGGTGCCACATGTACTCATGGAGACTCTTATGTTCGGCGATTGTGGCTCAAAGAGTTGGCAGTTCGTCTTGTAATCGGAAGGTTGCCGGTTTGAGCCCTGGCTCCAACAGTCTCGGTCATTGTGTCCTTGGGCAAGACACTTCACCCATTGCTTACTGGTGGTGGGCAGAGGGCCCGGTGGCACCAGTGTCCAGCAGCCTCACCTCTGTCAGTGTGCCCAAGGGCCCCTGCAGCTTGCCATCACCAGTGTGTGAATGGGTGGATGACTGAATGTGTAAAGCGCTCTGGGGTCCTTAGGGACTAAGTAAAGCGCTATACAATTACAGGCCATTTACCATTTATGTTCAAACATGGTGTTTGTTATGGCCAAACTATGCTCTGCACAGAAGTCCAATAACAAAACAACACTCAGGTTCAGATCAGGGAGGCCGTTCCTCCCAATCACGCCCCTCACTATCATTGCACACATGAGCATTGAAGTCTCCCAGTCGGACAGCAGAGTCTCCAACACCCCACCCAGGGACTCCAAGATGGCTGGGTACTCTAAGCTGCCACTCGGTGCATAGGAGCAGATGACAGTCAGGACCCGAAGGCGCACGGAACAACCCTCTCATTCCCTGTGAAGAGCCCCAATGTAGAGGCAGCAAGCCAAGGAGATATTAGAATACCCGGCGCCTCTAACCAGGGGCAACTCCAGACTGAGACAGAGTCCAGCCCCTCTCCGGGAGGATGTTCCAGAGCCCAAGCCGTGCATTGAGGTTAGCCAGACTATCTAGCAGTACCTCTCAACCTCACGCACTAACTCAGGCTCCTTCCCCACCTGGCAGGTGACATTCCATACCCAGTTGGCAGTCTTAGTAGCCAGTGATCAGTCCGCCAGGGCTTCCGCTCCTGGACACCACTTGTCACACAATGCACCTGACCTCTATGGTGTCTCCTGCGGGTGATGGGCTTGCAGGAGGATTGGCACCCTGGGCCTGCTCCACTGCGGAGCCCCGGTAACCCTATCCCAGGAAGGGTGATCTGTTCCCTCGATGTTTTCCTCATAAGCAATGTTCCCTCTAATTTTTCATGTGTCTGAGCAAACACATGAACTCCCTGAGCGGTGCCTTGGACCACTGTGAGCAACAGCAGACGTGTGCACTGTGGTCACGCCAGCATCGAATCCATCCAAGTTAAATGGTTTATTAAAATAATCAAATTACAGCATTTACATTTCTGTTAGACTACTTTTAATTAACCGCTTTAGCCCACTTACATTGAAAATTAAAAAAAATCTTGTTCATGACCTGTGTAGTATGTTAACACTATTGGAAGTAAAAAAGAATTTGAACTCCAATTTTGAAAACACAACTTTATTTTTTTTATTTGTTTATTTTTTTGCTCTGACTTGTATTATGAGTCTGAGCCCTGTAACTCTCTGTCTGCAAAATACAGTAAATTATGACCAATGTTGGGCAATTAATTATATAGTTACTTCTTCAAAAAAGTAACTGAGTTATGCAAACAAAGTTTTTTTGTAGCTGTTTACCTAAAAATGCAGCCAAAGCGTTTTTTAAAAAAATAAACATTTCAAACAATTTACAGAACAATCAGCTGTTCTGCATCACATCACAACACAGTGTGCAGCTTAGAGGGAACATTGCTCATAAGGGTCTTCTGAATCGCTCTTTGTCTGGTCCCTCACCCTGGACCAATTTGCCATGGGAGACACTACCAGGGGGCAGAAGCTCCATGTTCACACCATGTTACTTTATCCAGTTTGGTGGTAACTAGTGAAACTGTCCACTCAGACTGATCCAAGTCACCTTGGTCCTATAAGGAACATCTGAGCTCATGCATAACCATTTCTATCTGCATTCCTGAGTGTTTGGGCTGTTAGAGCGTTCTACTTCTGTTTTTCCACACCATCCATATTCTGTTTTCATAAAACTGGCCCAGTAACGGTCTTGCCTTACGTCTATGAGCCAATCATCTTCCACGCATTTTAAATCTCAGTGCTCTTTTGTCAATCTGCCTTTCAGACTGCGTTTCGTGTGCCTTCATCTCTGTCACTGCATATGTCTAGACCACTTCCTTTCTTCACTTTGTTTAGTAGTTTCATTGTGTAGCTTCAGAGTGCAATCTGCAAATAATTTATTACTTAATACATCAAATAAAGTTCAATTATGTTCAGGTCTTTCAGATGATTTTTATTGAACTAGTATTCATATGACTTCTTAGCTTGACTGGAAAACCCTTAGCTGACTTATTAATTTAATAAACCAGCTGTCATGTGACAGCTTAGCATGAATATCAGTAATGGGGTAAGTTTTATGAACTTACCTCACAGTACAGGCCTGAGCTGGGCCTCGCTGAGATCAAACGTGTCCTTAATAGTTATTAATAACTAATTAAGTTGCCATTCTTTTTGTCAAATGATAATAGAAGATGATTTTAAAAGCCAAGTAACATAACATAACTGTAATGTGAATAATGGTATGCTACTCTGAAACTTTCACCACTTTTATTTTGTAAAATCCACCAGGGGAGGACCTCCACCTCCAACAGCCTGGATCATGTAGCACTGACATTCATTACATAAATTATAGTAAACAGGTTTTAGTAACTGAACTTATTTCTAGCTAGATTATTAAAATTATTTTTTCAACAATAAAGTCAGAGAAAATATGTCATCAATAAAACAGTCTTTTCTGAAAATAAAATGTTTTCATTATAAAAAATACTTTTGTTGCTGGTTTGGTTAAATTTAATTTCAAACATTGGCACACAGTAGCTGGCTTAAAACAGATTTCACAGATACCACCTTGAGCCAACCACAACACACAGGAAGACATATGTTTCCTGTTTTTGTACCACGTGTGACAGGCACTATTAGCCCTTGTGTTGTGGTCTGATTCACAGAGCTCAGGTGAATCAGCTTCCCGAGCACATTCGCAAGCTCACAAACTTCCTGTGGAGCAGGAAACGAGCGGTCGAGGATTTAACTCTGAGACAGAAAGCTGTGAGCCTGGAGAAAGAACTGTGGGAGAAAGCCATGCAAAAGGGAGTAGATATTGACGAGCAAGCGGAAGACCGCATCAGGAGGAAAGTTCTCTCAGACCTCCGAAGAACGACATATCACCAATCCAGTCATTAAGATATATGCAAAATTACACAAAAATAACTGATACAACTGATGCAGATGAACAGCCAATCACAAGAAGGATACCAAAGATTAAATCGGTGATTGTAGCCAGGTGCGGTGAACGCTTCCTGCTATTGTCCTGCACTGTGCTTAATTTCTTCTATGGTTATGGCTAATTTACACTTTTACCTGATGAGCTGCTGTGATGTGTTTTATTGTGTTTTACTGGTGTATTTTTATGTGTTAGAGAATTTTGTTTGTTTTCAGACGCAGCACTGACTGCTGTCTAAGACTTTCATTTGCAGTGTTGTTGGTTGAGCTATTTAAAATAATTGAGATTCACATAATAACAGTTTTTCGTTTCTTAGTTTTTAGTCCCATATGGAAAAGATATATCTAAATCTTATAAAGTTTGTATCTGTCTTGGGTGAAACTTGTATGAAAAGCATACAAAAGTGAAAACAGATATAAGATCCCTTGAAAAATTATACAATGAAACTTGTATGTTTTGGATACTTACTAAAACAATAAATGAAAGTAATGAGAAAGTGGCCACTTTCATGAGTAAATCATATGTTTTTACTATTTCTTTTCCATATGGGGTGCCTCTGGCTTAATCGGTAAACTGGGAGTTCTCTCACTTTTTGCTGTAACATAATCTGTTTGTATGTTTCTTTAATTTTGTGTTTAGGGTTGTTTTTATAGTTTGATCACTAATACAACACCCCCAGTGTTCCAGCAGTGGTTACCTGGCTCCCAGCAGCAGAACTACAGCTGTCTTCTTATCCTCCTTTCTTTGGTTAATAGCCAGCCGGCGAGCCTGCTGCTTGCGGCACAGTGAGGAGAGGGCGGGGCAGCGGGGGAGTCTCTGGCTGGTTGGAGCAGCATCTAATAACCAACTCGCAAAATAAAACAAAACAAAAACAAAACAACAAACACGAAAACACCAGACATTATGATACAGACCGATGTTTTTTCGAAATTCTATACGCGAAAAGTGAGCGCGAGAGCCCTCGGTGCGCCTGCGCGCTGCTTAAGTCAAAGTAAACTTTATTGTCATCTCCGCTACATACAGTCCAGTATATAGAGAGACGAGAAGACGAGGCTCCAGTTACAGCAGTGCAAGTAAACAAACAATAAATATAAGAAGAGTAAGAAAATAAATATACACTTTAGGACCAAGGGTAAAGGGATCAATAACAATTTAAAATTTATAATTTACAGTTTGATGATTTAAAGTCCAATGTTCCCTCTAAGCTGCGCGTGTGCACAATTGCGCACTGCTGGCACGGTCTCTGCGCACAGTAAATCTGTGTTGCACACAAAAACGAAATAAAACCAGAATTAAATTTAAGATTAATAGCTACTTCAACAATTTTTTTTCTGCAGTGTTAGTCAGTGACTGGCTGCTCCTGTATGGGATTAGAACGATGCCACCTTATCCTGTAGTCCAGCCAAAGATGCGATTCACATTCGTATATACGCAGCTAATCACCGTCGCTGACAGGCTATGACAGCGTCCTTATGTGCCGACACCGGAGTTTTAGCTAGCAAAGCGGCGTGGCTGATGTGCAGTGAAGCCACGTTAATGACAACGTGTCCAACCATTGGAGATGTGAGCAGGACAGACGGAACAACTGAAAAGTGTGGACTTTATACCAGTTTTTAAATTGTGTTGATCGGCCACGTAAAACCAGAGTTATGATAAAAATATCTGCAGTGTTTGGTTTTCTTCCTGAATACTATCGTTGTTTATATTTACTGCAGGAAGAAACGGTAAAAACGGCGTTTTATAAGGAACACCTCGAAAGAACTCTCCGCCTGTGAGCAAAAACAAAACCAAAACACCTTCACCCTTTCCTATTGGTCGAAAAATGTGCCATGTCGACCATTAAAAAAATGATATGGCAACATGGCATTTAGTTGTTTAGGGAGGGAGAAGTTTTAGGAGTGACGACGGTGTTTTGAGATGTGACAGATTTGCGACGTTCAGCACAAATCATGTGTAGTTAGTGTGTAGTGTAGTCAATAGTTTTGTTGTGTGTGTCAGAACAATGAGGCGGCTGCTGAGTGTTACAGGTGTTACAGGAGTGATACATCTGCTGTTGTCAGGCCTGCAGGTATCGGGCTGTTGTTCTCCTTTATCTCACAGTGGACAGAAATTATTTTTGGAGTGGCACAAATAATTTGTGTGGCATCAGATTTGATGCAGAACAGCTGATTGTTCTGTAAATAGTTTGAAATGTTTATTTAAAAAAACGCCTTGGTTGCATTTTTAGGTAAACAGCTGCAAAAAACCGTTGTTTGCATAACTCAGTAATTTTTTGGAAGAAGTAACTATATAATTAATTGCCCAACATTGGTCATCATTTCTGTATTTTGCAGACAGAGAGTTACAGACTCTCTCAGACCACAGACTCATAATACAAGTCAGAGCAAAAAAATAAAAAATAAAGTTGTGTTTTCAAAATTGGAGTTCAAATTATTTTTACTTCCAATAGTGTTAACATACTACACAGGTCATGAATGAGATTGTAAGTGTGCAAAAGCAGTTAATTAAAAGTGGTCTAACATTAATCTAAATGCTGTAATTTGATTATTTTAATAAACCATATGACTTGGATGGATGCTGGCGTGACCACAGTGCACAAGTCTGCTGTTGCTCACAGTGGTCCAACGCACCGCTCAGGGAGTTCATGTGTTCGCTCAGACACGTGAAAAATTAGAGGGAACTTTGTTAAAGTCTCACACACAGCCCATCAAAAGGGGAGCACATTTTATTCATAATGTTGTAAATCCAAGCCCATTATGCATTCATGATTTGAATCCTGGGTTGTGCGAAATCCCAGAAATAAACCCTAGACAAAGTGAGTATGCAAACTAAGGTGCAGGTCTATTAGGTTATGTTGTGGTGATTCTCGGGTTGGGGAATGGGTGTTCATACTGGAGTACAAAATTAAAACCAAGATGGACAAGAATAGTTCAAAGCTATCAGGTCCTCAATTTGGAAAAAAAGAGAAAAGAAGAGGAGGAGTATGACAAAATATGGGAGAGAGGGAGTGTTCGCCCAGGGCACCAAACAGGGTAGGAGCGCCACTGTCTTTATGCTTGCTCTGTATCTAAACTTAACAGTAGCACAAGTGAGTCCTTGACGTGAGCCAGTTTGAGGGAAAATGGGTGCAGCAGAGACCTCCAGTGGCAACTGTACAGAACAGCGTCTTCACCTCAGTATAATGCAGGGGTAGGCAACCTTTCTGATGATGAGTGCCATCTAAAATTCCTTCAGAAGTCAGTGTGCCATATGACTGCATTAATAACAAATTTAATAACGCTCTATATTAACAGTTACACACTATACAGAACAACTGTATAGAATTATATTTGTTAGCAGATGTTGGCAGCTGTCAGCGAATAGTTATCAGCTATTTTGAAACAAAAAAAGACACTTTTTATCCATAACAGGAACTCCATAACAGCAAATGGACTGTACAACTGTACAACAGAAAATGCAAAAGCTATTTATGGTCTCCTCACAATAATGATAAGGAAAATGAACTGGGCCAATATGGCATGTTTGTCAATACAGGGATACATATGTTAATGTGATTTCTCATCTGCCACTCAGAGACACAGGTCTCCGAGTGTCCAGCATTCAGAGGCTACCTGAGGACACTCATGTGAGAGAAAATCTGCTCACACAGACATGTAGAGCCAAATACTGTCAATAAGGCCTCTGCAATGTTCTGAAGACAGTAAAACATGTCAGGTAGTGACGTCCAGCAGGTAAAAATGCAAGTGTGGTGTGAATAAGGCACGGTGGGACAACAGATTGTCATTTATAACCATTTTATTCAAATCACATCACACCACAAGACACACTAACCCCTAAGTCCCTGTGTTTTTAGCCAGGCGGGCGTGATTAAGGATGTCGTGTAGGTGCGTCCGCCCTCCCTGCACGGCACCGCAGACCACGCCCCACCACAGCAAGCTCCATGAACACGCACAGCTGTGGATTCCAGCTGCGTTTGTAGTTCTGCAAACTCGGACGCCCACAGAGTCGAGCCTTTCAGTTCAATCAGCTGCATTGTCCAGTCAGTGTCCAGTCAGTGTCCAGTCAGTTAATGTGAGACAAATCCAGCTGCTCATTAAAGCTTTCTGGTTTGATCAGAAAAGAAAATGTTGGTCCACCTGAAAGTCCCGAAAATGCTTTGTGAATTATTTCTCAAGTCTGTGTATTTCTGTGATGCTGATGTTTCACTGAGCGGACAGCTCCTGAAGCATTTGAAGTGTCGGAATGTGGAAATTTCGACATCGCTTGAAAAAACTGCCAGCTAGCTCCGTGGGATGTAACCTCTAACCAGTAGGCTAAGTTATTTTTATCCAATTACAAGTTGAATCTGATAGTTGGGGTTGTTAGCTAAGATAGTGTCATTATGAACTGGCAGAACTATGCGAGCTAATTTGCGATGTGCACCGTTGGCCCGGCCATTTATTTTTTTAATGCTCCTTCTCAGATTAATTCACTGCATGTCGTGCCCAGGGGTCGACTGGGACAAAAAATCGTCCGGCATTTTGACTGGAGACCGGCCCACCAGGTATTATAGGAAAAGCCATAAAGCCTTTGAATGAAAACAAATGCTGTTGTGACAGTGATGTACACTGTCTTGTTGGTATATGCATGATTTCTATACATTTTACATGAGATAAAAACTTTGGTTGTAAGATTCAAATAATTATTTATTAAAATCTAGTCCAAAAGCTGGACACTTTTCTATGTTAGCTACTTACAAAAGGATCCTGGTGTTATTTGTCTCTCAGAAACAGTTTATAACTTCCCTTCAACTCATCCATGTCACCTAAAAGGTAAACCTGTTTCTCCATCACCTGTTCAGCTCTGATGATTCAGTAAGGACATCTCCTGGTTTCATCTTCATGTTTCCCTCTCACCACATACCCAAACCGATATCATGACCAGCAGCTTTACAGCTGTGGCTCCAGCAAACATCAGCTGATACTAGAAATAAATATTAAATAAATTCTAACAACAGCTGATCAAGCTTAAACGTGCTGTTGTTGTTTAGCGCGACATCCGCTGGTTTCCTCTTTCTGGCGCAAAGTGGGCGATAAATAAACAAGAGAGAAAAGCCGATCAGCTGATCATTGATCAGTTTCGTGATTGAAGTAGAAACAGGAGAGAGAGGGAGGCGGAGACTGAGAGAAGAAGAGGCAGCTGCGGCGTAAAGACGCAGAATAACTCCAGCTTTGTGTCTTGTTTAAATTCTGAAGGAAGTACGGAACAAACTGCGTTTCTTTTCACCTTAATACGAAATGTGTAATACTTTCTCTGAATACGAGACGATTCCATTTTTTACGGGACGGTTGGCAACTCTACTAACCAACCTTATGAATAAAATAAAGTTCACTATCAGTAACATCATAGCACCCGCCCAGCTGTATAGAAACTCCGTCATGCTATCTATAGTTAGCATGACATGCAGTACGAGTTATTGTAACTGGCTATAAAAAGTCAGCGCAACGAAAATAAACTCCACCTAAACTTGGTTTACATCTGACCCAGACAGACTGCAGGTCATAACTTCTTACCTTAAGTCCAGTTCACCTGACACTCGGACTGGCGGCTGGCTCAGGTCTCTTCTCCTCCTGCCTCCCTTTTCCCTCATCCACCTGCTGGCCTCTGTGGAAGCTCCGCCGTAGCCACAACCAGACAAATCTATTATTGCAATATAAAGCGCCTTAAGGCAACTGTTGTTGTAATTTGGAGCTATATAAATAAAATTGAATTGAATTGAAAAGTCCCCCAAACTCCACCAGTGGGGCCAGGCCGACAGCATCCTCCGTAATGTCCTCGGCCACTCTGCTCCCACTTCCACTAAATACAGAAAAGCAGCGGCAGTCACCCTTCCTAATTTACCGGGGATGTCTTTATGCATTTTAACAAACGGGACTTAGCTCACGATGGTGGAGCTCCAAACTCCCCTGCCGCTGTTCTGTGCTGGTGTCTTGCTACCAACTGGAAGAAGTCTGCCATCCCCTACCAAGGGCCCTCACTTCTTCTCCTGTGGCCGCGCCCCGCCACCAATTGCCGCTCCGTGGCTCGTGCTGCCTTCGGCCGTGTCCTCAGAGTCTCTCCGGAAGATGTCCCAATAAATAGATTTACTCACATTTATTTATTTTTTAGTAAATGTAAATGGCAGCATGCTAAGAAATGAGGCCAGAAGAGTGAGGAGACTTCAAATTGGGCAAATCTCTGAGCATATCATAGCAGTCTCAGCAGCTGCATGGAAATGTATGTGAGTCTTTACAATACAAAAGTAGCAGCTGACTTCCTAAAAGTTAGGGATATTTATAAGAAATTTATAAGAAATTACTTGAATAATCATATTAACGTTGATTAATTACCCTACAATTAAATATTGCAAATGAAAATTTAACATTTTCCAGGAGTTTCATGCACTTAATCATGTGCAGTGTAGAGACATCTTTTAGTGCCCCTCCTGGTAGATTTGGAGGTTTGCGGCATCAAAAAAAAGTTCATATAGGTGGAAGCTAATGAGCCTGACCCTCTTAGACCAATCGCTGACTGTCCAACAGCACCAGCTGATTGTTGCAGCTTGGATGGAGTTAGGGAGGAGACTTGCAAAGCTGTAACTGCTCCTCAGTCCTCTGGATTCCATATGAAGGCGTGCTCGCCAGGATGGATTGTGGTTAAGCACGTCTCCTTCAGCCACGCACGTTATCGGCAGCTCTCCTCTAAATCTGTGCACTCAGTGACTAACTAGGTTAAAATTTAGTGGCCTGGAAAAATGGACCCCAAGGACGTGTTATATTTTTAGAGTAACCTGTATGAACCCTGTTGAGTGATGTTATAAAATACTTTTAGTTTTTACCTTTACTGTTTCACAAAAAAGAGAATTCCCACGATTTAGACTCTTTGAATGCAGACTTTAGCAGAAGCAAAATCCAAATCAAATAAAAATCACATAAATTGTTTCAATTAAACATACCTAATTAACCTACTCTGATGTTATGCAGATTTCTAGTGGTGATCTTGAGAGGAGAGAAGTTGAGAAGAGAATGAGCACTCTTTGGTCACATCCTTGGAGGTTATAATCCCACATGGAAACAATAAGCTAAGAAAAAGCCAAAATTTAAAGATTCAAATTGTGGGTCTGAAGTTTTTGTGTGGTGCTCTGCTTTGGGTGTTTGTTTGCTTATCCTTTCCTTTGAGGTAATAGAGTTTGGTGTATATTTTGCTATTAATATGATTATCTGCATTATGAGAAAGCGGAGGAACCCAGACCGGTTTAATTTATCCAAGATTTGATCCCTAACCTTCTCGGGGAGTCTCCGGTTATCATCGACCAAACACACCGATCGCTGAGATCTCCACCGGCGGCAGTTCCATCTTTTAAGAGCAATTCAGGCCCGGTATTATTATTGCACAATACCAGGATAAAGAACTCATTCTGCCGCTGCGAAGAGAGCGGGCGTTGGACTACCAGGGCCATAAGGTGCTCATCTTCCCGGATTACACACCGGAGGTGAGGCAGCAGCGTCGTGACTTCAGCGAGGTGTTGAAAGTGCTGCGGGAGAAAAAAGTGGAACACAGCCTTCGGTATGCAGCGAAACTTCAGGTGAAATATAATGGACACCTGAAGGTCTTTTCTACACCAGGTGAGGTGACCACGTTTATAAACTCTGAGGTGAACAGTTTGGTGTAGAGCTGCATCATTTGTGCTTCCTCTGTAAAATACTTATTCATGTTCTGAGAGACCGGCATATTGTAGTTTTCACTTAATAGTTCGTTTGAGCACGGAGTTCAGCGCAGTGTTTTTTGATCAAATTGGACACTTTGTGGAGGAACGTGTTGAAGGCCGTGTACTCAGTGGCCTTGGGCCAAGAGGGACGCCAATACTTCACTCCAGAAGTGCTTTATGCGGGGGTGGGGGAGGATGGGGAGCGGGGGTTTTCGTGGGTTTCTTCTTGTGTGTTCAAGTGTGGTTTTTTGTTTTTGTTTGTACGCTGACGGGGATGGAAGTTGATATCTGATCGAGCTGATACATGATGTTTGGGTCAAACGGTGAGGTGTGTTCTGAGGGAAATGATTTAAAAGTCTCTTGGAATGTTAAAGGTCTTGGACATGTAGTTAAAAGAGGTAAAGTTTTCTCACACCAAAACTCACTCAAACCGGATATAATATTCCTTCTGGAAACTCATATAACTATTAAAAACCAACGGAGATTAAGAGCAAATTGGATATCTCAAGTGTATCAAGCTCCTTTTACCAGCAAGTTGTGATTCTCTTTAAAAAGAATGTTTCATTTTGTTCAGACTCTGTGATTGCTGACCCGTATGGCAGATACCTCAAATTAATTTACTACCGATAACCTTGCTTAACATCTGTGCTCCAAATGTTGACAACCCTGATTTTTTTAAAGAAAGTTTTCAACTTAATACCTACAGTTGCCTCCAACATTATTACTGGTGGTGACTTCAATTGCTATCTTGACACAGACTATCCTATTCTTTTTTCTCTCATGTCCACACAACTTATACTAGAATTGATTATTTCTTGATATCCTCTGAGCTACTGCCCATAGTAGTTGATTCAAATTACCATAATATTGTAATATCTGATCATAGTCCGGTTTCAGTGGTCTTCAAAAACATTTTGACCAAGAATTATAATTGGCGCTTTAACCCTTCCCTTCTGAATGAACAAGAATTTATTAAATATCTCAATGCAAATATAGATATGTTCCTTGCTACTGATGATAACAGGGAAGTTCTACTCTATGGGAGACTTTTAAGGTTGTAATGAGAGGTCACATTATTTCCTTCAAACCTTCCAAGAAAAAAACACTGGAGAAAAGGCTCAAAGAAATAGAAAAAAAGCTTCCTGAACTGGAAGAAGTATATAGATCATCCTTGTTGCAAACTGACTGACTGAAATTAAGGTATGAATACAACACAATTTTAAATAAATGCATTAGCAATCTTCTCTTGAAGCTCGAACATTTTGAATTTGGAGACAAACCAGAAAAACTGTATGAAAATCAACTTAGAGGAGAACAAGCAAAACGAGCAATCCAAAAAGTGAAAACAATATCAGGTAACATAACCAAAAATAAATAAATAAATAAAATAAATAATAATAAAATAATAATAATAATGATAAATAAACACCAATCCAAAGGAAATTAACTCTTGTTTCACCAAATTCTGCAAAAACTTGTATTCTAGTAAAATTAAACCTTCTCAAAGCAACTTCTGCAATTTCTTCAACCAATTATCTATTCCCCAACTAGATGGAGCCCTGAGAGACGAAATTGATTCCCCTATCTCTAAAAACCATCTTTTAAGAGCAATTCAGGCCCTACCGCTTGGAAAGACAGTTGGTCCAGATGGATTTGGTAATTAATTCTATAAAGCCTTTCAAAACAAAATGATCTCTCTCATGCTTAGGATGGTAAACAACTCTGTTAAAAATAAAAGATTACCAACTTCACTTTATGATGCACAGAATCTGCAAGCATAGCGGTCGGAGATGATGACGCCCGTTGGGGGCTCGGTGGTGGAGTAGCAAGATCCATCGGAGGGCTCGGGGCTGGAGTAGAAGCAGCTGTTGGCCAAAAGGATGCTGGAGATAGAGCAGAGGGAGCTCCGAAGTTACAGCCCAGTCAGAGCAAGTAAAAGTGATCCGCGGTGTGAGCGGACCAAAACTTTCACCGGCTTTAAGTTGATAAAAATAGATTTCACTCTCTGGGAGGCTGAAAGCATAGCCCCAAAACCCACCAGTGCTAAGAGGGAATCTTTCCTCCAACCGGTTAGCAGCTGCAGGTTGCACTCTGCAAAGATGCAATCTTCTGAGTTCTGCTGGCGTGGCGGAGGCTCTGTAGCTGGTTACGGGGGTCTGAGAGACCACAGTGAGGTTGGTAGGTCTTGCAGCCATGTTGTTTGTGGAAAAAAAAGAAGAGAAAACGTGCTTGTTTTTTTTTCTGAGAGAAGAAAAAACCAGTTAAATTTAAGGTGAAATGTTAGATTATTTATCCTGAATGCGAGCGAGAGAATAAACCTATCGCTGAGAAGGTAAATCCGGGCTGAGCGCGATTGGCTAGCCAGGGTGCGAGTGGAGCCGCCCCTTTGTTATGTGATTGGCAGCGGGGCAGTTAGGTTTACCTGGGAGGGGGAGTTGGTCTCCGGCGCAAATTTCGAAACAAGAGCGAGAATCATTAAGCAGTAGATGTGGAGCGATCAAGAAGGAGAAACTGTCCTCTGGCTGCGGTTCGGTGCGAGTAAGCGCGAGGTAGAACTTAGACTCTGCGCTGAATTTTACACGGAGCTAGTAGAGGGCTGGTTTGAAGAAAAAAGACTAAGGGTTTTTTCAGGATTTTTCCCTGTTTTCGAACCCAAGGCTTGGGGGTAGGAAGGTTGCCTACAGGTAATTTGTAGGGGTTTTTTGTTGGGAGTTTTTTGGAGAAAACACGTAGGGATTTTTAAAGAGTTTTTTCCTGCTTATGTGCCTAAAGATCGGGTGGGACCCGCAGTGTGCCGAATTTGAGAAAAAAGACTTTGGGAATAGAGGGGTAGCTAACAAGTTATTCTAGGGTTTTGGAGAAAAAATGCGGAGGGTTTTTTAAGGAGTTTCTCCCTGCTTATTTTTGCCTAAGGATCGGGGTGGGAGCCGCGGGGATCGCGAGTGTTTTTTTGTGACTCTGAGTTTGATTTTAAATTTCTTTGTTCGGACTAAACAAATGCATATAAATTGAAATAAAGTTTTCCCCCAAGGCATGCACTCTCTATGTCTGGCCATGCTGAACGTTACAAAAGCACAAGTTAAACTAAGCATTTTTACTCTGTTTTAACACATTTTGACACACAAACACCTTGACCCAGAAACACACGAGCACGGTCCCGAGAGAGGCGCGCGCACGTGCGCGCATAGACACACAGGCGCGGGCGCGCCCAGTGCCGCTCATGCGCTGACCCACCAGCAGATGGCGTTTTTTAAGCATAAAAAGTAAAAACTTTTTTTAATGGCTAAAAATAAAAGAATGCTATTTGATATAAAAAAAAAACCTTTCTAAATAATCAATTAGTTGTTTTTGGGGGGAAGAAAAAGCAATGAGCTATGAACTAGCATATTTTCGATGAATATCATAATTTTTATGAAAATCATATTTTTTATGAATATCATATTTTTATTACTTACTTTATTACTTTATTACTTCCTAGGCTCAAAAAGGTTTATTGGGGGCTATAAATCACTCAGTTTGACATAAGGGGCCTAATATCTCTCTCTCCTGTGTTTTAAGAGGTGGCTTAATGAGGTGGTGTCTGTGGCCAGGGTGGAACAGATAAGATTGGGCAGGGTTGGACAGAAAATAAACTGCAGGAAACTAAACAGAAGAAAGAAGAAGAGAGATAACAATTTAACATAAACCAGTGACACACTCCAGGGCCTGTCAATCCTGGCAGGGCCTCCTTGGATGAGGGTGTCTAGTGATAATGACCAAAACACCCGATGAATCCAAGGTCCACTACTGACGATGTGTCCCAAATTTAAAATGATCATCTAGATCAGATCTCTAATCACTAAACCTAACCAAGGAAGGAAAATGGTAGATAAGCCTGGGTTAAAGACTGAAAGTTGACACATACAACGACGTGCACTGCTGGCAAAGTTTCTGAGCTGCCTTTCCTCATAACAGCCATCCCTCAAGAGTCTCTCCATCTAAAGCAATGCATTATCAGGGACTGTAACATCTAGTCCTTACTACTGAATGCTTCTGAAAACTGTCAAAATTTGGGCTAATTCTTAAAAGGTGCCATAGCTGGATTGGCCATCGGACATACCGGGCCTTTGCCTGGTGGGCCGATGGTGAGTTTTTGTTTTTATACACTGATGGGGGTTTAGTTTGTTTGTTTGGGGGTTTTTTTGTAACGGTATAAACAATGAAAGATGGTGGATTGGCCAAGATGGTCGATGTGTAAAAATAACTCTAATTTCTATATAGCTGGGTTGGTGCTATGATGCTCCCGTAAAAAACAGGATCGTCCCATATTAAGAGAAAATATTCCGCGTTTCGTATTGAGGTGAAAAGGAACACAGTTTGTTCCATACTTCATTCAGAATGAAAAAAGACACAAAGCTGGAGGAGGAGGCTTACAATGACTGTGTCATCTGCATATTTAATGAAATGCCTGTTGGCCTGTGTACTGTGACAGTCATTAGTGTACAAAATATACAGTTCAGATGTTTGGAAAAACAGCAGTTTATTCTCACACACTGAGATCTGTCAGTTAAAAAGACTAAAATCCAACCAACGAGATTAAAATCAAGTTTAAACTGGTTAAGAAGTTTATCAACCAAAAGATTTGGCTGGATAGTATTAAAAGCTGAAGGAAAATCAATAAATAAGAGCCGAGCGTGAGCTTTGGCACCATCAAGATGGCGATAAAAGAAGTTCAACAGAGTGACCACTGCATCATCAACACTTCACTACACAGTTCATGTTTGGAAGTCTGAGTTCTGTTTTTTTTTTTGTGGTTTTTTTTTTGGGGGGGGGGGGTTATGGGTTTTTATGGAGGTGTTGCCCTAAACTTGTGATCAGCTGTTTATTATCAGTTTATTATCATGCTAAAAAATGTTTTATCTCACTTCCATTTCTTCTTGTTGCTTGTTGAAGGTCTATTTCGAATCTTCTTAAACCTATTCCAGACAGAGGGTCCATGTACTGGTACTCTGGGTATACACTGACAGACACTTCGATGACTCTTGGTGGCGCTGTCACTTGGTGTTCGCTTCGCTCGTTCTCGGTGAGTAAATACTCGCCGAGAACGCACGGGAGTACGTACCCGCCGAGAACGCGAGCATGGACTCGCGATATGTACAATTGGAACACCTGCGTACGTGATGATGTCACAGGTCCGGAGTTTTTACTGCCGTCCCCTCCTAATTTAACTGTGAGTAACATGTTATGAAGCTTAACTTTAATCACAGCCAAACCGGTTTACTCAGGAACAAATAAAACACTGAAATAAACCAAACATTAACATTTAGAAGTGATCTAAGTGACTTATATATCATTTTTAACCTCAGTAGTGAAACCTCTATTAATAAAAATAGTGTACATGTACATACGTGTACATACCTTAATAAAAACAAGCAGGTGAGATGTTAGAACGCTTTTATTTCTATTCTAGTGGACACTCAATACTATAGACAGCTGCTGGGGTTTCTTTAACCTGAGTAGTGAGAAGACCGCGAGTGGGGGGGGTTTGAAAACGATGTGCCGGGAGTCCGCTGTTGAGTTTTGGACGAAATGCATTCTGGGATATTTAGCTGTACCAAGTCCACACCGATGCATGTTCGATAAAACGGGCGGAGCGAGAACACATCCGGGACTTTTTCGCGTTCTCGGCTTGATGCGTACTTCGAATTGGAACTAGGGATGCAACGATACCAATTTTTTCAAACCGATCCGATACCGATACTTGGATCTGAGTACTTGCCGATACCGAGTACAAAAACCGATACTTCTACCACACACAAGTTAAACTTAACCAGTAGTAAAGAAACGACCCCAGACAACTCTTTAACACAAACGAAACGTTTATTGAACGTAAGGGCAGAGACAAATACTGTACAACACATCCCTTTTTTAAACTCAAATGATATTCCAATTCCTTAACCAAATGAAATACACTGTATAAATGAAATAATTCCCTTTCAAATTATATTAAACAACCCAACTTATGTTATCACCTTTTGGTAAGTGACTCACTAATATACACTCCAAAACACGTTATATAAATCCACTAAACTATTCACACATCGGCTCCACACACTCACATTCACACTTGTTGCAGGCCTGTTTGCTGCTCACGCTGGACGATGGAGAAAAATCCTCTTCTCCCCAGTAAGAGCACAAAAGTCTGACTTACAGTTCCGTTGCTCGGTAGGTCGCCGTTCACCAGTCCCACACTAAATCCACTCCCTGCGGACCCGATGCTGTCTCTGCTACAGCGCGTTAGCCAGTCACTGTCCAGCTCTCCGACAGTCCTGCCTCCGTGGCGCAACCAAGCAGTCCGGGCTAGCCTTTAGCCTCGGCGGTCATGGCTGGAAACACAGTTTTCCACGGTGGTGCGACCGTTGAAACAAAAAGTCACTTCACCCACACTCTGTTGCGAAGCTCTCACACAGTTAGCTTTCTAGTCACACACTCTTTTGTGCTAGTTAACCTCAGTAAAACTAGCCGAGTCTCTCACTTTGGTTCAGCTAACCTCGTGCATCTCTCCATGCCGTTCTCTTCTGTGAACTGTGAACACCTTATGTGGCGTTCAAGTCCATGGGAATTATGAGTATCTACTACATTAGTATCGGTTCATGGTATCGGTTGACTTTTACGAGTACGAGTACGCACACATTTTACAGTATCGGCCCCGATACCCGATACCAGTATCGGGATCGGTGCATCCCTAATTGGAACAGTACTTGGTCTCCGACTGATGACGTATCACGAGTACACGAGAACGCAAGTACACACACACAAACCAAAAACCAGCAATAAACAACTTAAACATAAAAAATCACAAAGAAAGAACAATCCAGTATCCACATCTGAACCAAAGAGTAAAACAGTGAAATGTGGATTATTAAATATTAGGTCTCTCTCCTCCAAGTCTCTGTTAGTACATGACTTAATAATTGATCAACAAATTGATTTACTCTGCCTTACAGAAACCTGGTTGCAGCAGGATGATTATGTTAGTTTAAATGAATCAACACCCCCGAGTCATTCTAACTACCAGAAACCTCGAAGCACAGGCCGAGGGGCGGTGTGGCAGCAATTTTTCACACCAGTCTATTAATTAACGAAAGACCAAGACAGACTTTTAATTCATTTGAAAGCCTGATGCTTAGCCTCGTCCACCCCAGCTGTAAAACTCAGAAACCAGTCTTACTTGTTATCATCTATCGTCCACCTGGGCCTTACACAGAGTTTCTCTCTGATTTCTCAGACTTTTTATCTGATTTAGTGCTCAGCTCAGATAAAATAATTATTGTGGGTGATTTTAACATCCATGTAGATGCTAAAAATGACAGCCTCAACATGGCATTTAATCTGTTATTAGACTCAATTGGCTTCTCTCAAAATGTAAAAGAACCCACCCACCACTTTAATCACACTCTAGATCTTGTTTTAACATATGGCATAGAAACTGAACATTTAACAGTGTTTCCTGAAAACCCTCTGCTGTCTGATCATTTCCTGATAACATTTGCATTTACAATAATTGATTACACAGCAGTGGAGAGTAGACTTTATCACAGTAGATGTCTTTCTGAAAGTGCTGTAACTAAGTTTAAGAATATAATCCACCCACTGTTATCATCTTCAATGCCCTGTACCAACATAGAGCAGAGCAGCTATCTGAACGCTACTCCAACAGAGGTCGATTATCTTGTTAATAATTTTACCTCCTCACTACGTACGACTCTGGATACTGTAGCTCCTGTGAAAACTAAGGCCTCAAATCCGAAGTACCTGACTCCGTGGTATAATTCTCAAACACGTAGCCTAAAGCAGATAACTCGTAAGCTGGAGAGGAAATGGCGTGTCACAAATTTAGAGGATCATCATTTAGCCTGGAGAAATAGTTTGCTGCTTTATAAGAAAGCCCTCCGCAAAGCCAGAACATCTTACTATTCGTCACTGATTGAAGAAAATAAGAACAACCCCAGGTTTCTCTTCAGCACTGTAGCCAGGCTGACAAACAGTCAGAGCTCTACTGAGCTAACAATCCCTTTAACGTTAACTAGTAATGACTTCATGAACTTCTTCACAAATAAAATTTTAATCATTAGAGAAAAAATTACCAATAATCATCCCACAGATGTAATATTATCTACAGCTACTCTTAGTACCATCGATGTAAGTTAGACTCTTTTTCTCCAATTGATCTTTCTGAGTTAACTTCAATAATTAATTCCTCCAAACCATCAACGTGTCTTTTAGACCCCATTCCTACAAAACTGCTCAAAGAAGTCCTGCCATTAATTAATTCTTCGATCTTAAATATGATCAACCTATCTCTAATAATCGGCTATGTACCACAGGCGAAGGCGAAGGTGGCTGTAGTTAAACCTTTACTTAAAAAGCATCTCTAGACCCAGCTGTCTTAGCTAATTATAGGCCAATCTCCAACCTTCCTTTCATATCAAACATCCTTGAAAGAGTAGTTGTCAAACAGCTAACAGATCATCTGCAGAGGAATGGCTTATTTGAAGAGTTTCAGTCAGGTTTCAGAGCTCATCACAGCACAGAAACAGCTTTAGTGAAGGTTACAAATGATCTTCTTATGGCCTCTGACAGTGGACTCATCTCTGTGCTTGTCCTGCTAGACCTCAGCGCTGCGTTTGATACTGTTGATCATAATATCCTATTAGAGCGATTAGAACATGCTGTAGGTATTACAGGTACTGCGCTGCAGTGGTTTGTATCATATCTATCTAATAGACTCCAATTTGTACATGTAAATGGAGAGTCCTCTTCACACACTAAGGTCAATTATGGTGTTCCACAGGGTTCAGTGCTAGGACCAGTTCTATTTACATTATACATGCTTCCCTTAGGCAGCATCATTAGAAGACATAGCATACATTTTCACTGCTATGCAGATGACACGCAGCTCTATCTATCCATGAAGCCAGGTAACACACACCAATTAGTTAAACTGCAGGAATGTCTTAAAGACATAAAGACCTGGATGGCCGCTAACTTTCTGCTTCTTAATTCAGATAAAACTGAGGTTATTGTACTCGGCCCTGAAAATCTTAGAAATATGGTATCTAAGCAGATTGGATGGCATTACCGTGGCCTCCAGTAACGCTGTGAGGAACCTTGGAGTCATTTTTGACCAGGACATGTCCTTCAACGCACATATTAAACAAATATGTAAGACTGCTTTCTTCCATTTGCGCAACATCTCTAAAATTAGAAATATCCTGTCTCAGAGTGATGCTGAAAAACTAGTTCATGCATTTATTACTTCCAGGCTGGACGACTGTAATTCTTTATTATCAGGATGTCCTAAAAACTCGCTGAAAAGCCTTCAGCTGATCCAAAATGCTGCAGCAAGAGTCCTGACAGGGACTAGAAAGAGAGAGCATATTTCTCCTGTTTTGGCTTCCCTTCATTGGCTTCCAGTTAAATCCAGAATTGAATTCAAAATCCTGCTCCTCACATACAAGGTCTTTAATAATCAGGCCCCATCTTATCTTAATGACCTTGTAGTACCATATCACCCTATTAGAGCACTTCGCTCTCGCACTGCAGGCCTACTTGTTGTTCCTAGAGTATTTAAAAGTAGAATGGGAGGCAGAGCCTTCAGTTTTCAGGCCCCTCTTCTGTGGAACCAGCTTCCAGTTTGGATTCAGGAGACAGACACTATCTCTACTTTCAAGATTAGGCTTCAAACTTTCCTTTTTGCTAAAGCATATAGTTAGGACTGGACCAGGTGACCCTGAATCCTCCCTTAGTTATGCTGCAATAGACGTAGGCTGCCGGGGATTCCCATGATGCATTGAGTTTTTCCTTTCCAGTCACCTTTCTCACTCACTATGTATTAATAGACCTCTCTGCATCGAATCATATCTGTTATTAATCTCTGTCTCTCTTCCACAGCATGTCTTTATCCTGTCTTCCTTCTTTCACCCCAACCGGTCGCAGCAGATGGCCCCGCCCCTCCCTGAGCCTGGTTCTGCCGGAGGTTTCTTCCTGTTAAAAGGGAGTTTTTCCTTCCCACTGTCGCCAAAGTGCTTGCTCATAGGGGGTCATATGATTGTTGGGTTTTTCTCTGTATCTATTATTGTGCTATCTACTGTACAATATAAAGCGCCTTGAGGTGACTTTTGTTGTGATTTGGCGCTATATAAATAAAATTGAATTGAATTGAATCCAGCCATACAACTTTTGATTTTTTTTTAACGCCATTTTTCAACTGATCTTAAACTTTTGATTGAGACTATATGCCTCTTTCTCTCTACCTGTTAGGGCAGGGACAGCTCAGTTGGCAGAGTGGTCACCCCATGATCGGAAGGTCGGGGGTTCAAAGCTTAAGGTAGTCCACAAAATATCACAGGCTATTTGTTTTGTTTTTTTATAGAGCACTTTATTTTGATCAATATTATTTACTTACACCACTCCATTTGCAAGTGTATTAATGTAAAAGCTGAATTGTCAATAGACTACATAAAAAAAATAAAGCATAATACAAACATGGAAACATTTCTTTAGATTTACAACATGAGCACAGAATGGACACTTGACATAGTCTGACAAAAATTGCAGAAAGAGAGACTAGGTGTCGTGGCAGACTTGTAACCGTCTCAGTGGGAACCCGGAAAAGCTCGGGGAGGTGCAGGAAGTTGCAAAGGAAAACGAGGTCGGGCTGTCTCTGATCAGACTGCTGCACCCAACACCTGAACCGAGGTAAGCATCAGAAAACAGACTGCTGGATGGGCATGATTTGTCAGTGGTCTTTTGTATTGATTTTCTAGCTGCACCTCTTCATCTTCTTTCAGAAGTATTCATCAAATAACGGTTCGGTGTCTCTGATCTCTATCGGACAAAAAAACATTTTTGTCAGAAAACACAGAAATGTGTCTGTAAAGAACCAAGGTATTTCAGTCAGAACTAGACTGAAACCTGAACTCTTGTGTTAACTGAATGACATTAAACTACTGTAGACTTAAAAAATGAAAACAATTAAAATAAATAAAAAAACAAATTGTTTTTACTTCTGTGCTCTATTCCAGGCACTGCGTACAACAAAAACACAGTTCTGACTCACTGTGAGGAGTTGAACATGTGTCAGTGTGGATGATGATAATCTTTGAAAAACGAAACAAAATAGAGAGGATTAAAAGAGTCATTTTACGGACATTGTGAGCAGATCCAAAATCTAATCTGGATAGGAAGAGCTGGGAAAAGACCAGAATCAGAATTGCATCTTAGGCTGAATTAATGACTCTTTGAAATGATATCATATATTCATTATTGGCCTACATTTGTACAAAATTCCAAATTATATACACAACGTCATCATCATAGAAATCACCACTCCAATTGGTCATCATGATTTTAATATTCTCTTATTCCATAACAATGAAATATGCCTTGGACAAATATGACACATCAATATGTCATTAGTGTTGTCACATCACATCCTGTAAGCATCACCTGCTGTACATTCACAGTAACTGCTTGTAATCTCCTTACAATGATTAACCACACTTATATAGACTGTATATAACAACCAACTCTAAAATGTTTGTTCGCAGAGAAAAGACACAGGCAGACTACGGTAACGACATGTGATGTTACAACACTAGTGAAATATTAGTGTCATTTCATTCATTTCAAAGGTTTATTTGCATGACACACAAACAGACACAATTGAAAGGTACAAATGTGTTGTGCAAGGAACGAATTCAAATGTGCTGCAGATGTGTGTCACAAGTTGATCTGGCTGTAGGCTGTGGCACTTGGCCAGAGGTGGCGCTGGTTGACTCGAGTCCATGTTAGTGCACACAAAGTAAACTGCACGCTTTAGTTGTGAAGCAAAAACGCTGAAACCGAGGAAATAAAACGTGCGAGGGGAACGATAACGACGACAAGAGTCTCCCGATCGTTTATTCTCGCTGTCCTGTGAACAACACCGGCGTGGTGTTAATTGTTTGCTGTTTTTGCGATCGCGTCGCGCATGAGGATATCACCAGGTAAACTCGCGACATCTTCAAACATTTTGTTGTTCAACGGCATCAAGACTGACGGAGTGTGTTTGAGATAACCTCACAAGTAGGGATGGGTATCGAAAACCAGTTCTTGTTGAGAACCGGTTCCCACTGTTTCAATTCCTTGGCATTGTTTGCCATTTTTGCAAACAATTCCCTTATCGATTCCAGTCGCCCCGAATGACGTCCCCACGTTGCGGAGCGTCATTTACCTAGCAGGAAACACAGTGCGTAAGCGGCTCAAACGCTTAAAAGTTTGGTTATACTTTACGAGAACGGATAACAACAGGGCAACTTGCAATACTAGGGAGGAAACACTACGAATATGCAAAAGCATTTGCTCACAAAACACGCGATGACCTCAAATGAATGTCGTGTTTTTAATTCCGCTCCGGACTCGTGAATCTCAACCACCCGTTTGCACGTCCGCTCCCGTTAATGCGGCAGGTAAATAATCAACTAACAGTGTATATTATGTTAGCGCGATCTGCCTTATTACAAAACCTGCCATTACTGTGCATTTAGGTGACCATGATGAGACAGACAGAGTCTGGCTGGCTCAGATGCTGGCAGTTCTCGCTGCAGTCTACCGGTAGCGTCTCCTTTCAGGCCAGGATAGACGAATGTCACCGAGCAGTGACTAAGTTTGTGGTAAAATGTGTTTAATTGTAGGCAGGGACATTACTGGATATTCTTGTGTAATTGCTACAGAATAATTTATGTTATACTTTGTTATTGCTACAGAAGAATATTTATTTTATTTTTTACATTTACAGTTTTTTTTCCTGGGGACCCTGTGACACCCCATTGAAGAGCCGTAGGCTGTGGATCTCTTAAGATCTCACTGTTGGGTTTGTAAGGCCATGTTACTCCTAAATTTCTATCTTGTTCAAAGAGAAGATATAAAACAAAGTTCTAAGCTAATCGACCTTAGTGTTCTCCTTTTTTAAAAAGAATCGATAAGAGAATCGATAAAGAATCGAATCATTAAACAGAATCGAAAATGGAATCGGAATCGTTAAAATCTTATCAATACCCATCCCTACTCACAAGTGTCACAGATGACACATTTGGCGTTTTTTTGCTGGTTTGTCGGTAGCAGCTCCTGAAACACAAGACTGCCACACATCTGTTCGACCAATGCCAGTTGATCTAAACGCCAGTTGGTCTGGAACACCGGTAGGTTTTCGCTGTGCCAGCTGTATACATTACAGCTGCTTATGCAGTAACCATGATAACCACACTCTGAGTGGCTGGATCGACGGAGGTCAGACAACAATTTTACATGTATGATCTTAAAACAGGACACAGCCATTATCCGTCCTGGCCTCATATCAAATGTGAACGCAAACTGAGTCTGTGTTTGACGTTTGTTTTATATAATCTTCCTCTCAAACATTTAAACAGCAGCGAGTCTGCAGCTGAGGGAACACAAACTCAAACTGTCGGAACAGGTTTGATCGTGGATTCATTTGGTGATTTATTAAATGTATAACTGTTATTCTAATCTGCTGCTGAGTCTCTTACACTGATGAAAATGCAGAAAACACAGATCACAAACACCTGTTCCAACAATCACTTTCATTCCACTTTGATCTGCGACAAACTGAAGGTTCATCTCTGTTACAGTGTTGCGTTAGACTGCTATATTTTTGTGTTCTTTATGCTGTAGATTTTCACATCTCTGGAATAGTTGGCAGTATTAAGGATGATTTTCTGTAAAATCATATTGATATGACACGTGACATATTCGTAGATGACAGTTAGATAGTCAGCTGGGAAACTCTGGGTTAACTCAGAGATCTGAAGATATCGTGGATATGCTGACCTCGCTCCGTGGTGTACAGGGCCGTTTACCCTCATGATTAATATTCACAATAAAAATATTAGCCGAACATCATTAAGTCTGTATGTGTTTCATAGTGTCGAACAACCGTTGTACAGTTAAAGCCAGCAGTTACTACATGACGGAAACACCAACGTTATCTCTTTTATGCGTTTATACGCAGGTCACGCTGATTATTGAGCAAAAACCCAAAGATCAGCTGTTAATCGAATTTATTTGCGCTCTCTCCTCCTTAAACATGTTTTTAATGTTAGTTATAATTCAGAATTGGCGACTGAAACACGTAGGACACATAAGAACATCAGGAAATAAAACCCCGATAAATATAACCTCAGTAAAAGAAGTCAGTGTCAGCGGGGGTTATTACAGCTGTGTACCGGGGCCTGCGCTTTGTCGGTGGTAATAACAGCTCGACTGCTTGCGAAGCGAGCGGGTGTATCCCACGCTTTGCCGTGAGACTGGGCAGACATCTCCGAAATCATCGAAGCACTTTTGCAAAGAGGCTGTATCTTGACAAACCGACCAGACATATGAAGATTAAACCACTACATTCTCGGCTAAAAAAATATTAAAACTGTATTTGGTGACACACAAACAGGGTTTTTCAAAGTTCAGTTCTGTTAGTTTCCACATGCCGGTTGTTGTGTGCTAAACACAATGGCCACCAGGCCAAAGCAATGGTTTTGACTCGATCAGCGTTAACCCCGCCCCGAGTTTGATGGGTGAGGTTGACAGATAAAATTAATTCATGGTGAGACCTGAAGGAGTCAACTGTGCCAAAATGAATTAATGAAATACACCATTAAATAATTATTTAAATGTGTCAATAATTACTTAATTAAATGTGCCATTTTTTTTAATTATTCCCCATTTTAATTATTTCCAATTTTAATTAATTATTGTCACATTTAATTAATTATTTAATGGTGTATTTAATTAATTCATTGTGGTAGTCCTGGCGTTCCATAGGTCATTATGATAGTTTTGTAAATGTAAAAACAGCAAAAAGGTTTTAGTGAAGACAGGTACAGCAGAGACCTCGGGGGGTAAATGTGCAGATCACCGTCTTCACATCAGTGAAGAAACATAATGAAGTGTCTGATTTTTTGTATTTTCACAGTAAAAGGGAAGTTGAGTGATGTCAAAAGCTGTAAGATAAAATAAGGATTGTGGGTTAATTTACCTTGTGACGATGCTTGGAGTTCATACTTTTGTGCCTGCAAAGTAATTTTATGAATGAATAAAAAAAATGTATTTCTCACTGAAAAAAGAAATGACAGAATCTCTGTGCACTAATTATTGGCTCTTCATTGTGTTTCTGCGCAGTGTTAGTGTTCAGCAGATTCCTAATATGGATTGTATTTGCAAACTAGGAGGAAACAGAGTTCAAACTAGTGTAAACTAATGTATTTTTCGATTTCTAGTTAACTTGAGACAAGATTACAAGTTCAACTTATTCATGGTCAGCTGAATGCAAACAAAAACTAGTTCCATCATTTTAGACCAGATTTGTCAAACTCTAGGCCCAATCTGGCCCTCAACATAATTTATTATGTCTATATTTCAGTTTGCATTTCTGTTTAAAACAGGGTTACCTTTGGTCTTTTCAATAATGTTCATCTTGTTTGGTCCAACACCTAAAGTATATGTTGAGTTCTGGCTCCTTCAGTGATTGAGCATGGCGCCCCTGACAGAGTCTGGCAGCTGTAACATCTGGTATGTATATAACATGGGCGATCGTGGCTCAAGAGTTGGGAGTTCGCCTTGTAATCGGAAGGTTGCTGGTTCGAGCCCCGGCTTGGACAGTCTCGGTCGTTGTGTCCTTGGGCAAGACACTTCACCCGTTGCCTACTGGTGGTGGTCAGAGGGCCCGGTGGCGCCAGTGTCCGGCAGCCTCGCCTCTGTCAGTGCGCCCCAGGGTGGCTGTGGCTACAACGTAGCTTGCCATCACCAGTGTGTAAATGCGTGGATGACTGGATATGTAAAGCGCTTTGGGGTCCTTAGGGACTAGAAAGCGCTATATAAATACAGGCCATTTACCATTTACCATTTACATCACTTTACCTGCTGATGTGCTGCTGCTTGATGATGCTGTCCCCCTCTGTTGGAGCTCCCCTCACTGATCCAGTTGATCTGCTGGTTGGTTGCTTCTGGTTTTTGATGTTTTGCTTTATTGATCATTTGTTGAGCAACATTTAAACAGCCGTCCCAGTCTTTCCTTTTTATGTTGCTCATGATTTCTTTAGTCAAAGTCTCATTTGCTTCTTTCCTCAAAAGCTCCTCCAGAACTTTTTTCTCTTCTTCCAAAATCAGTTTGTAGTAAAACGTTTTCTTGTTGCAACAACTGTATTTTTTTACAAACCATTTTCTCCATCCACTCCAAGTCATGAAGAAAGCTGCAAGAGTCATGCTGAGGAGCAGAGAGTAAGCAGCAAGCTGAAAAAGAAGCAACAAACATACAAAACATAACAGCATTAATGTGTCTGTGTATTTATTATACTTTCATAAATTAAAAAAACAGAACAATAACATTACATGTGCACTGTGTATGAAAAATAACAAAACATCCTCACCTTTGACTTCATTTGCAGCTCAGTTATTTGAGCTGTTTCATCAGCTGTGTTGTTCGAAGGTTCACAGAACAGCTTCCTCTTTTTTTCATCAGTGGTACAGCAACTATACCAGTCTGTGAAAAGCAACACAGCTACAATCCACAGCAGACTGATTAGAAACGCTCTGATAACGCGCTTGAGTACAATGCATAAAAACGTGGATGGATGCTCCGCTGTGCTCCGAAATGTCTGGTCTATCAGGAGCACCAGGAAAAATATTAAAAAAACAGGCACGACCACCATTTCATTGCAATCGAAAGTGTGGCCTGAGCAAGCGCACATCTTGGCCTGCAGATACATAAATGCGAAGAAAATCCCAAAGCCTGTGCCAGTGGTGCCGATTTTTCCACTACGAGCATATTGCAGGAGTTTTTTCAACATCTTGAGCAGTTCAGTGCCTGCTGAGGCTGCAGCTTCTGACCTGTAAAATTACAGACACGGAAAAAGAAATATTTCCTGCTTTTCACACCAAGTATCACAGTCTCTTTGAAAGTCAGCTTGATATCTCAGTCCTATAGCAGCTGTGAAATGAGGAAGTCGTCCAGTCAAAGTGATGAAATGAGCTCTCTTCTCCCACCCTCACATAAGAACCACGAGTGTTGCTCCTACAGGTGGCAGGATGCAAATGCAATATGACGTCATGAGAAGGAGTTTAAACAGCACTCTGTTCAAAACTGTTTCCAAAGTCGTGTCAGCGAATTTCAAAATTTTCCCAAACACTTTATACTATGATGAGATTGTGTGTCACAACAGGTTTTTTGATGAATGAGTTGAAATGATGAATTCTATCAGCACAACAAATACTGAGTATCAGGTACTGTTAGGCACTAACACTCATTTAAATACAGTATTTTAGGCTTAGATTCTGTTAGTTATCGTAATCCAGGCTTCATAATATTTCTGTTTTTTTATGTTTATTTTTTCAACTGCATTATGACTAACAACAAAAAATCTCCACAGTTTGAAACGTAGAGTGTTACAGATACAAAGTGAATTTATGTTATTTATGTCATGAGATGTTAAAACGTGTGTTTAACACTATTTAGTCACCACAGCCTGTGGAGTCTACTGTAAAGAGATGGCAATGACTCAACCAACTTTTTATTCAGTGTTGAAACAAAAAATCTCGAGCAAACATGAACAAGAGAGAGGAAGAAGAAAAAGAATGCAAACAGGGTGGAGTGGGTGGAGATTACTGTCAGGGGTGATTTGTGGCAGAACAAGTGAAAGTTTACAAGATGGCAGTGAGACCTGCTGTGATGTGTGGTTTGGAGATGGTGCAACTGACAAAAAGGCAGATCTGCAGGAGGCGGATTAATGCCTTTTCATTTAAGTAATTTATGTTGTAATGATACCATTAACTGCAATCAAGCTCACTCGAATCCTCATAAATAAATTTAAATATCTGTACTAAATTTAATACAGACAGTCAGGTTTGTAGGTGCTGTTTGATTTGGCATCATCTCACACCGGATACCCTTTCTGGGGCAACCACAACAGCACAAGAAGACAAATGTTTCCTGTGTTTCATGCAAATTATCATATTTTCTGTTAGCAGTGGTGGTCAGTCCATGGTTTCTGTTACAGCAAATGTTTGCAGGTCCACTGTGGCTTTCGTTTGTAAATCAATGCATTCTAAAAAATGCATGTAAAAATGTATAGAATAACTGAGACAAAGATCTCTAGACTGTCAGTGTTTTGTGAACTTCTAAAATCATACTTCAAATTATGCTTGTGGTTTAATGTCCTTAAGACTTTGTCACTTCTGAAAAAAAGATATGAGAATGGGAGCACATGTTGTCCTAAAAATCTGTATTGTAAATAGCTTAGAGCACTGATGGTTACAGAGATACTAAATGTGCAAAATGAATGTCAGATCTGCCAGTTTCATAGGCACTCACAAACTCTGACACAATCAGAGATGCAGGATTTTGAACTGAGCACTGATGATAAGCTGGATGGTCTCTCTACTCTTTCATGCAGAGCTTGTGGCATCCATCTTTTCCAAAATGAATTTCACATCACAATTCATCTTTCCACAGAAAAGTTTTCAACTTTGCATCTGTTCATTTCCTGACATTCTTTCTTTACTCTCATATTATATTAGATTGTTTCCTCTAAATACCAGTCCATTTGTTACCATGTTCACACCATGTTACTTTATCTAGTCAAAACTCTGTTTTCATAAAACCTTTCTGACTCCTTTTCATGCGATGTGCCTTCATCTCTGTCACTGCATATATCTAGACCACTTCCTTTCTATACATGGTTTAGTAGTTTCATTGTGTAGCTTCAGAGTGCAATCTGCAAATAATTTATTACTCCATCCATCAATTCGCTACAGTTTATCCTTTTCAGGGTCCCCGGGGTGCTGAGGCCTATATCAGGTGTTTTAAGGTGAGAGGCAGGGTACACCCTGGACAGGTACCAGTCTGTCGCAGTGCTAACACATATAAAGAGACAATCATTCACACTCATATTCACTCCTAACCCCACTAAGTGCATGTCTTTGGAAAGTGGAAGGAAGCCAGGAGAACCCACGCAAACACAGGGAGAACATGCAAACCCCACACAGAAAGACCCCCGCCTGATGGTGGAATTGAACTCAGGACCTTCTTGCTGTAAGGCAACAGTGACAACCACTGTGCTTTATTACTCAATAAATTAAATGAAGTTCAATTATGTTCAGGTCTTTCAGATGATTGTTATTGGACTAACATTCATATAAATTCTTTTATTCTTTTTTCATTAAAAAAAGACTTTTGTTGCTGGTTTGGTTAAATTACATTTCAAACACTGGCACACAGCAGCTGGCTTAAAACAGATTTCACAGATACCATCTTGAGCCAACCACGCACAGGAAGACAAATGTTTCCTGTTTTTGTACCACGTGTGACAGGCACTATTATCCTGTCACACGTGGCACGTGTCACACATTATATTTTTGGTTTTTAAATCAATCCAGCCATAAAAATATATTCAAAATTACACAAAAATAACTGATACAAATGCTGCAGAGGAATAGTCAATCACATGGAACATACCAAAGATTGTAGCCAGGTGCAGGGAACGCTTCCTGTTATTGTCCTGCACTGTGTTTAATTTCCTCTATGGTTAGGGCTGATTTACACTTTTACCTGATGAGCTGCTGTGATGTATTTTATTGTGTTTTACTGGTGTATTTTCATTTAGTAACTTGTGTCATAATTTTTATTATAGTCAGAAAATGAATATTTATGTGTTATACACAGTATAACAGTATTCTGTTTGTTTGCAGGCAGAGCACTGACTGCTGTTTATTCTATGATAGTTTCAGCTTTCATTTGTTTGTTTTGCAAATTAATTGTTGAGATTCACATAGTATTAGTTTTTCCTTTTTCGTTTCTAGTGCTGTGGTGGCTGCTACTGGCCACAGGCTTTATTGGTAAACTGGGAGTTCACTCACTTTTTGCTGTAACATAATCTGTTTGTATGTTTCTTTAATTTTGTGTTTAGGGTTGTTTTTATAGTTTGAACACTAATACAATACTCCCAGTTTCCCAGCAGTGGTTACCTGGCTCCCAGCAGCAGAACTACAGCTGTCTTCACATCCTTTAATAGTCTTTATGCATGCTCTGTCTTTAAACTTAACAGTAGCGCTACAAGTGAGTCCTTTATGTGAGCCAGTCTGAGTCAAAATGGGTACAACAGAGACCTCCAGTGGCAACTGTGCAGAACAGCATCTTCATGTCAGTGTAAACCAGGGGTGGGCAATCTCAGTCCACGAGGGCTGGTGTCCCTGCAGGTTTTAGATCTCACCTTGGGTCAACACACCTGAATCACATGATTAGTTCGTTACCAGGCCTCTGGAGAACTTCAGGACATGTTGAGGAGCAAATTTAGCCATTTAAATCAGCTGTGTTGGTTCGAGGACACATCTAAAACCTGCAGGGACACCGGCCCACCATCCCACCATCGCCTTAACGCCCACTCACATCCTGGGCCATCTGATCTCAGGAAATCACATGATAGGGTGGGGCCAGGTTTCACAATGAGCTCACCCGAAACCCTGGCTGATTAGGACCCACACCCGCTTTCACACCTTGGCTCATGTGATTAGGTAGAGGATCACCAGGGGGTCCTTTGTCCCTCTTTGGGTGGAAACTCCCACTAGGTTTAAATCTGGGACTCCCCACCATGACCTGGATGACTGAGAACCTTCACAGACACGAGTATACATGTGGCTTCTGTGAACATTTGTGGTCTTTGAGCTTGTAAAATTTAAATATTCATATACATGCATATATGCACCATGCAAACACAATTCAGTGACATGAGAAGGGTTTTGAACAGCACTCAAATATCACGATCATTTGGACTGCTGTGCAACAGCATTTCAAACTTTTCTTTTGGGCTCTAATCCACATCCACTTCTTAGCGTGAAGAGATGACATGTCAGAACCAAAATGTTATTAACATCAAAGTGCTGTGTAAGTTGGACATTATTAAACTGAAAAACACCAATAAATAATTAACAATTACATTTATTAAGGTTTTATAATTGGATAAATTCAATTGGCTATTGATTTCATTATTTACTTATTTATTACATTTTTATGTACTTCAGGAATGTATTGACAGGTGTAATACATTCTATAGATACCATATTTCTAAGATTTTCAGGGCCGAGTACAATAACCTCAGTTTTATCTGAATTAAGAAGCAGAAAGTTAGCGGCCATCCAGGTCTTTATGTCTTTAAAACATTCCTGTGTGTGTTACCTGGCTTCATGGATAGATAGAGCTGCGTGTCATCTGCATAGCAGTGAAAATGTATGTTATGTCTTCTAATGATGCTGCCTAAGGGAAGCATGTATAATGTAAACAGAATTGGTCCTAGCACTGAACCCTGTGGAACACCATAATTGACCTTAGTGTGTGAAGAGGACTCTCCATATGATACATACAGACAGGAGGAATATATATAAAACAAGGGAAAAGGCATACAGGTTTACAATCTTAAAATGGAAATCGCTGAAACTTCCCTTAACTGGATAATCGAGCATGGATCAACCCTTAAAATGAAAAGTAGTTTAGAGTCAGTTTGATGTTTTTATAGCTCATTTTTGTTCTCACGTGTTTACATTGATTTGCTCATTATCACTAAGGCTAGCTGTTGGAAAATCTTGCACAAAAAGACTAAAATAGATATAGAAAACCTTTGGCAAACAAGCCCACTATGGGGCTGGCTGTCACAAAGTGTCAGGGTGTCATTGATGGTTAATTACTTTTTATTACAATTAACTGCAGCAGCAAGTCAGGCTTGCAGTTTTTGTATTTGGTCATGTTTAACAGAAGACTCTTCTCACACAACTGCAACACCACAGGAAGACAAATGTTTCCTGTTTTTCATACCAACTATCACAGTGTCTGGTTACCCTTGTGATGCGTTTATGGGTTTTTTATGCTGTAAATCTTTCCAGGTCTGGCTGACTCATTGCATATTTGGTTTTTAAATCAATCCAGCCACTAAATTGTACTTAAAAATACATGGATGCATGGAACAGAGCCATGTTTACCACTGCAGCACTGTAGCATCCCCTGTTATTTTGTCAGCAGTCTGTAAACATCTGGGAACTAAGGACACCGGTTACTGGACCTTTGGGAGAGGAGATTGTCCCATTGTTTTCTGACAGAGCATTTTAGCTGCTACACAGTCCTGAGTTTTGCAAAGAAACAATGTTGGTGTTTCTGAATTAAGTTCACATAGAATAGAATAGAATCATTCTTTAATTGTCCTAAAAGGGGAAATTTTTGTTGTAACAGCAGCAAAAAGACACATATACAAACAGAACAGGAAACAGGACATGGAACAGAAGCACACAAATTTTTTTTATATATTTACATCATGGACAATAGTTACCAAAACAGAACTGTACAGTTATTAAAATTAAGGTACAGATAAGTGGATAACCCAGGGTGTAGTGTGCAAACAGAGCAGGATATTGAAAGATGTTTAAATAGTAAGAATATTTAGATATTTAATATTTAGTAACTGAGTTACAAGATTCTAAAAGAAATTAAATACTTGAAAAGTAACTATTGCGTTACTTTCAAAAAAATATTTAACCCTCTGGGGTCCAGGGTATAATTCTTGCAGGGAGAATTCACAGGATGATGGAGGGAGATTCACGGACAAGAAAACACCAAATAACACAGACGAACCAGCAACAGGCAGGAGAATAATAGAATAAACAAGAACACAGAATAATATAAAGAAACACAAAAGACTGAGTCGTCAGACTCAGGACCATGACATTTACCCTTTTTTTTAAAATAACCATTTCAAACTATTTACAGAACAATCAGCTGATCTGCATTCAATAAGATGCCACACAAATTATTTGTGCCACTCCAAAAAATGATTTCTGTCCACTATAAAGGAGAACATCACAGCCTGATACCTGCAGGTCTGACAGCAGCAGGTGTATCACTCTGGTTTCCTACCTGGAGACAGCAGTCGCCTCATTGTTCTGACACACAACACAAAACTATCCACAACACTACACACTAACTACACAAGACAACACATTAACTACACACTCCAAACACGCTAAGCGTCACAAATCTCTCACATTAAAAACTGGTATATATCACCTTGCTGCTTTGTCGTCTTTAAGTGGTCACGTGATTGACTTACCACGACTACTTTATTCTTCCTCAGTCAAACAGCAGCACTCATGTGTCAGGGGTGTCGTGTGGATGCGAGGAGGTGACCCAAACGCGGGACTCACGATGCAGGATTAAGGGTATCTATTGAAGTGAGTGGATGAACGGAACAGTAACAAACAGTAACAATTGGCTGACTGAGCTGAACACACAGCATGAAAACATCAATAACATGACAGTGACCAGGATGAAACTGAGGACGTACACTGGCTGAGTAATGACTTATTGGAAACAGGTGAGTGAACAGCTGAACATAATAGAACTAAAGATACATAGAAGTGACAGGAACAGAACAACAGGAAATGAGAATGAGTGACAAAATAAGCTGAACCTGAACAAACTGAAAACACTGGGTCACTGACCCAGGAACCCTGACATGCGATTGTTTTACCCCCTAGCTCCAGGTGTTGTCCCAAAAAGTGATGTCTGCTAGAAAGTGTTTACCGCCCACGGGAGCACGCAGCTGCTTAAAGCTTTAGCGCCCAGATTACTTACAAGTACTTCCGTTGCAACTGATATAAAATGCGGTAAGCTGAAGACAGCTTCAACCATCTGTTTGTTGAAAAATAGTAACGTGACCGCACCGCATTTTTTTTGTTAGTAACGGTAACGGCGTTGTAACAATAAAAATAGTAATTAGTTAGATTACTCGTTACTGAAAAAAGTAACCCTGTTAGTGTTAGGCTTACATGGTTGATTGTCATTTATGCTTAGAAATATTTACTCATATATGCTTAGAGTTTTATAATCAATTGCATGTTGATAGAGGTTAAATCCTTAGCAGTCTGTAAAGACTCTGGCCGTTTATCAATGCCCAAGTACGCAAGTACGTACTCGCGTTCTCGGTGAGTACGTACTCGCCGAGAACGCGAGCACGGACTCGCGATATGTACAATTGGAACACCCGCGTACGTGATGATGTCACAGGTCCGGAGTTTGTACTGCCGTCCCCTCCTAATTTAACTGTGAGTAACATGTTATGAAGCTTAACTTTAATCACAGCCAAACCGGTTTACTCAGGAACAAATAAAACACTGAAATAAACCAAACATTAACATTTAGAAGTGATCTAAGTGACTTATATATCATTTTTAACCTCAGTAGTGAAACCTCTATTAATAAAAATAGTGTACATGTACATACGTGTACATACCTTAATAAAAACAAGCAGGTGAGATGTTAGAACGCTTTTATTTCTATTCTAGTGGACACTCAATACTATAGACAGCTGCTGGGGTTTCTTTAACCTGAGTAGTGAGAAGTCCGCGAGGGGGGGGGGTTGAAAACGATGTGCCGGGAGTCCCAAGTCCACACCGATGCATGCTCGATAAAACGGGCGGAGCGAGAACACATCCGGGACTTTTTTGCGTTCTCGGCTTGATACGTACTTCGAATTGGAACAGTACTTGGTCTCCAACTGATGACGTATCACGAGTACACGAGAATAGTGATGGTAAATTTGATTCTTTTTACTGAATCGAGTTTTAATGAGTCACTCACCAAAGTGAATCGGGTTTTTTGAGTCATTTGAGTCACTGAGTCAGTTGACCAGAGAGTGCAAAAAATGTACATTTTCACTCAAACTTAATTTGTTTCTCTTTTAATGTAAATCCTACTGCTAAGATGAGTGATTCTTAAAGAAAACAACTATTTTATATAGCAAAAAAGAGCAAAAGAATTTCTAAAGGGAACATTTCTTTTGTTTATTTTTATTTTATTAGTATTTTCCTTACATGTGTCAAATATATATTTTCTCATCTAAATGTCCACTGGCGCTGTGAGCCAGGGGGCGGTAGTGCGCCTTAACATTGGTTGCCAACCAAGAAGAAGAAGAAGTAGCTGCGAGCCAGGAGGGAGGGGGTTGTTGGCCGTTTATCAATGCCCAAGTACGCGAGTACGTACTGGCGTGCTCGGTGAGTACGTACTCGCCGAGAACGCACGGGAGTACGTACCCGCCGAGAACGCGAGCACGGACTCGTGGGCTGTTTCTCAATTCTCAAGTACGCGAGCACGGACTCGTGATTTCTACAGTCGGAACACCAGCGTACGTGATGATGTCACAGGTCCGGAGTTTTTACTGCCGTCCCCTCCTAATTTAACTGTGAGTAACATGTTATGAAGCTTAACTTTAATCACAGCCAAACCGGTGTACTCAGGAACAAATAAAACACTGAAATAAACCAAACATTAACATGTAGAAGTGATCTAAGTGACTTATATATCATTTTTAACCTCAGTAGTGAAACCTCTATTAATAAAAATAGTGTACATGTACATACGTGTACATACCTTAATAAAAACAAGCAGGTGAGATGTTAGAACGCTTTTATCTCTATTCTAGTGGACACTCAATACTATAGACAGCTGCTGGGGTTTCTTTAACCTGAGTAGTGAGAAGTCCGCGAGCGGGGTGGGCGAGGCGATGTGCCGGGAGTCCGCTGTAGAGTTTTGGACGAAATGCATTCTGGGATATATAGCTGTCCCAAGTCTACACTGATGCATGCTCGATAAAATGGGCGGATCGAGAACACATCCGGGACTTTTTCGCGTTCTCGGTGTGATGCGTACTTCGAATTGGAACAGTACTTGGTCTCCGACTGATGACGTATCAAGAGTACACGAGAACGCAAGTACGCACAAGTACGCATATTGATAAACGCCCAGTGAGTCATGAGTGATTCGCGCGCTCTATGATTCAGCACAGGAGGGAGGGGGTTAGTGAGTCATGAGTGATTTGCTTCCCCTACGATTCAGCGCAGGAAGGGAGGGGGTGAGTAGCTCAAATGTGCTGTTAGCATGTTAGCAGAGCGATGCTACTGTGAACCGAGGAGTCTTGATGTGAGCTTCTACTCAGGGTTTTTCTCCCAGTTGAGAGCAGAAATGTTTTTGTTAAGATACTGGATGTTGTGTTTTTCTTCACAATTTGAATTATAAGCTAGATATATTTCTACTAATGAAATTAGTTTGCTAACAGCAACAGGGACGAGTCAGTGAGTCAGTTGCGCTTGTGAATCATGATTCATGAGTCAGTAAAGTGATTCTCGAGTATTGAACGATTCGTTCATGATTCGCGCATCACTACACGAGAACGCAAGTACACACAAGTACGCATATTGATAAACGCCCAGTATGTGCCTTCCAGAGTGTTCTGGCATACACAATCACATCCTGGGGTCACGAGAAGAGGTCGTACCTTATTTTATTGTTTTATGGTATATCAAACACAAGTATATCTGTTTTAGTCTAAGAAACACAAAGAACTTTGCCTACTTGTGCCTTGCTTTGCTGTGTAGTAGAATTGTCTTGAACGTTCCAGCGAATGGGTTTATGCTACAAACCTACCAGTTAGTAACACCATTACTTGTGACACCATTATTCCCATCACTGTTCTCAGTGTAGCTGAATGATGAGCAACTGTTGGATCATTTTTGTGGTCGCAGGTGGGCTGGAGCCTATCCTATCCCATTACAGAGTAGTGATGCGCAAATCATGAACGAATCATAGAGCGAACGAATCACTCACTCACTAACCCCCTCCCTCCTGGCTCGCAGCTTCTTCTTCTTCTTGGTTGGCAACCAATGTTAAGGCACATTACCGCCCCCTGGCTCACAGCTCAGTGGACATTTAGATGAGAAAATATATATTTGACACATGTAAGGAAAATACTAATAAAATAAAAATAAACAAAAGAAATGTTCCCTTTAGAAATTTTTTTGCTCTTTTTTGCTATATAAAATAGTTGTTTTCTTTTAGAATCACTCGTCTTAGCAGTAGGATTTACATTAAAAGAGAAACAAATTAAGTTTGAGTGAAAATGTACATTTTTTGCACTCTCTGGTCAACTGACTCAGTGACTCAAATGACTCAAAAAACCCGATTCACTTTGGTGAGTGACACATTAAAACTCGATTCAGTAAAAAGAATCAACTTTACCATCACTATTACAGAGCACGAGGTTGGGTACACCCTCTATCAGCTAACACAGATGGACAGAAAACCATTCACACCTATGCTCAGTTAACTTTTCACAAATGTCTGTGGACACTTGGGATTCCAAAGACGTGCATGATAAGCCACTCCACTTAATTGAACCTGTAGCGCTGCGATGGTGATATTTTAGACAATTAGTTTTGCAAAAAAACAACATGGTCAAGAGATTACTTTATCTAAATGTGACTGAAATATTTTAAAGGTTTCTGTAATTATATAGAGGAAAGAGGTTATCAGACCAATCTAGAATGCATGGAAAATGATTAATATTTCAGAAAAGTCAGAACAGTCGGATAAATATACATTTCCTTAAGAGCAGTGGTTCCCAAACTTTTTTTTGCCAGGCCCCCTTTTTTACAAGAAAAATGTTCGCGCCCCCCCCACCCCCGCACAAACACATCCTCCAAACACACACACCCATATTTGTTTACAAACTCCATTGCGGTTTATTTCACACCTCAAACATTTAGTAAACAATTAAGCAAATACAAGTAAACGGCAATAAATTACAGGTAGTAATAAAATATACTACTAACTCTTTTACGCTACGTCCACACCTACACGGTATTTTTGAAAACTCAGCTGTTTCTATGCGTTTGGGCTTTTCGTCAACACGTAAACGGCGTTGCGATTCACCGAAAACGGAGATTATTTAAAACTCCTTTTTTGCGTTTACGTGTGGACGAGGATTACAGAGTTCGTCACGCAACGTCAAAGGTATGTGCCTCTTTTCACGTCACGCTGTGCGCCACGTTATTGTTTACATGAGATGAATTGCAGAATGGCAGACAGAGACAAAATACTGTTACTGTTAATCTGACTATCTTCAGGTTTTACACGCTTACATATACACACGCAGTTACTGTCCCTGCATTTAGAAAGGCAGAGGCGTCATGGTGTAATTATTTTACGTGTAGTTGTTTTTTTTTCCTGTGTAATAATATTCAACATTACTGTCAATACATTTTTCAAAAAATGTCTCTCTGTGCAAAATGGGTTTAAACACATAAACAGCTGTGGGATACTGTTTGTCCGTGATTTGAACAGGGGGAACAAATTACGGCAGGATCAGCCTGATATTATTTGTATCCCACTGTAACTTTACTGCATAAAGAGCTAACATCATGTTAGCTCTTGATTTTTAGTTCACAAACACTTCTTGTAATAACTAACAAATGTCAGGAGTAGTTAGTTATTACAAGAAGTGTTTGTGAACTAAAAATCAAGAATGTGGGATCCTGTTTGTCCGTGATTTGGAGAGCACAGCGCGTGCTCCCGACGCAGGGAAACTAATTTTGCAGGGGAGACCTACCTCGGCACTTGTGCAGGTGAAGCCAAAGGGAAGATATGCTTCACCATATTTTCCTGTCTTTGGCTTGGAAGGAAGTTGGTTTGGAAACATATTTGGCGATGCTTCATCTCCTGCTTTGCGTTTGTGTGGGAGCCCCGTCAAAACCTGTCCACAGTGTCCAAGCGCTCTTTTTTTTTTTTTTTCTTTTCATACCGCGCCCCCCTGCAATGGCTCTGCGCCCCCCCTAGGGGGCGGGCCCCACACTTTGGGAACCTCTGCTTAAGAGAATTTCAAGATGGTCCTAAGATAAAATGACAGGATGTGATGCATGAACTTGAATAAATATAGGAGGAAACATTTAGCTAAAGAACCTTGAACATAAACCACAATTTTTGCATGTGTGACATGCAAAAATCCAGAACACAATTTGGTCAAGAGATATTATCTAATGAATCTAAATGTGACTTCAATACTTTAAAATCTTCTGTAATTGTGAATTTTAGAAATGCAGATCATATGACAGGACATGATGCACAAACTTTCTTTTCTGTGATATTGGGCTGATGCAGGACACATTTGGCCTAAGAACCGTGAACTCAAACCAAGAGTTCTCCTGTTAACCTGTGCACAACTAAAAAAATATATATATGATAAAAATAACGTATTTCTACCAACAGCCAGCCGAGTGTGATCAGACTTCTCCAACACATCCACTCTGACACTGCTATTGCTCATCTGTGTGCAATATCTCATGTTCTTTCCATGTTCTGTGCAATATTTATTTGGCTCATGTGCAATATTTGTGCACCCTAAATGACCATAGCCCCTCCACCCTTATAATATATTTATTTATTTATTATATTATATTTTATAACTGCCCTTGTATACAGCCACACAGTGTTTCTGTTTCAATGTTTCTTACACATACGCCACGTACATAGTTTAACTCAGAAAAAAAATAAAAAGGATATATATTGCTTTTTATTTTATTTATTTTTTTCCCCTCGTTGTATATTGTTTTCTCTTCTTACTTTTGCACCTTTGTGTTCCAGCTACCCAGTTTCGCTGTGCAAGAAACTGCACAATGACAATAAAAAGCTCTAAGTCTCTAAGTGTAAGTCTAAGTTGTTTCCTGCCACCTGTAGGGGTACACACATGTGGGTTGTACTTGAGGGAAGGAACAAAGAACTGATATTAATAAATGACTTTCTGCACTTTTGTCACTGGTTGTTTTCAGGCTGGGCGTATTGTTTCTTTTCACTCACTGTAATACAAAATAATGGGAATGTTGGGAATTTTGTTCAGCAGTTTAACATATTATACATAGTCTGTTATTTTAATCTATTTATCTATTTATATTTATTTATATGTCATTAAGCATGTTCATGTGAAAGCTGATTGGTCAATAGGCTCCAGAGAATATGAAGCATGTAAGAAACATTTCTTTAGATTTATCAAACACAGTCTGACAAAGATTATAAAGACAGATTGCATCACTCAGCTAACTTGCAAATATTTCAGTGATTAAAACTCCTAATCTCTGATCCTATGAATCTTAGCCAGTTGATAATGCAGAGGTCAGCTGGAGCCAATGCGGGTGAGGGGACTCGCCCAGCACTAACTACCTAGAAATCGTCCATGTGTCCCCCGTGTTAAGATGAAAAGATGACCATACCTGAGTAGCCTTGCAGGTCAAATCCTATACTGTCCCACTCAGTCATGGGACTTTAGAGGACTGAACAGCAAGTCTTGAGGGAAGGTGATCAGATGTTGCAATATAACGCATTTGAACTGTTTTACTGTTTCACAAAGAGTTTAAAAGTGAATATCCACAATTATAGGCTTTAGCTGCTGGAAATCTTATTAGCAAGCAAAATCAAATAGTAAAAATCATAAAACATTAATGAAAACATCTGAATTACACTTATCTAATGAACCTACTCTGAGCTAATGCTAATACTGACCCTTACGTCCCCCTCTGCTACTGAATGTCACATCTTCAGAGATGGAATCCAGCTTCACCCCTCGGGACATCCAGTCACATTACTAACATCTAATCATTCATTAGATCCATTATTCCAGCCACACTGTATCATGCTATCTCTGTCTAGTTGACATAGAAGATTTAACACCAAGTTTAAACTTTAACATCAGGTCAATATTTTTTCTTTGTCATTCATAACAGAATTCACATCACATTTAAACATTCGGTCATATATGGATATAATTCACTTCATGTTTCACTCAGTTTATGTAATTCTATTTCAGTTAGATTTGTCTTTAGCACATTTTCACATGAACATTCATTGTAACATAATCCCTATTTAATTCAAATACTGAGAAATGCATCCTTTCAAAAAACTGTTTGTTATTCACCATTTATTTCATACAACTTTTTATTAAATCAATTTAAAAGTCAGGCATTCATTGAGATCAGTGGATCTAGCCACTAACACACACACACACACACACACACACACACACACACACACACTACAACGAAACAATGACATTAGAACAGTCATTTGTACTACTCAAACAACTTTTCTCATTATTATGTCGATCAAACTTATATTTTAGGGAAAAAGGGAAAGTTCTGTTTTAGCACTCTGATCATTTTTAATCACATTAGGCTGGACATTAAGACTTTTTATCCCCTCTCAGCTGTGATGACAAGAAGCGACCACTGTGACAAGGTGTATAACTTGTCTGTGGTCGCTTGCGTTGTTTCTGGAGCTGTGTCACTTGATGTTCTTTCAGGCGGATTCGTTAAATAACGGCATGGTGTCTGTGTTTTCTACAGGGTGGAAAACATGTTTGTCAGAAACCAAAGAATTGTGTCTGTACAGAGCAAAATTATTACATTTAAAACTGTAGTGAAAACTATACTGAACTGTTTAACTGAATAAAAATAAACAAGAATTGAAATATGAAAACCCAAGCAACGAACATAAAACAAATTATTAATCCCTAAGGAAATTATCTGTCCACAGAATCACAGAGACAGAGTTAAAAGGATGGAGACCATAGGGGCGATCGTGGCTCAAAAGTTGGCAGTTCGTCTTGTAATCGGAAGGTTGCCGGTTCGAGCCTTGGCTTGGACAGCCTCGATCATTGTGTCCTTGGGTAAGACACTTCACCTACTGGTGATGGCCAGAGGGGCCGATGGTGAGATATGGCAGTCTCACTTCTGTCAGCCTGCCCCAGGGCAGCTGTGGCTACAACTGCCTCCACCAGTGTGTGAATGAATAGGGGAATTGCAAAGCACTTTGAGGGTCCTGAAAAGTGCTATATAAATGCAATCCATTATTATAGAGTTTATTCTGATTCCTACAGATAGTAACTTTATTATTGAGAAAATAAAACTGTTATTATGGTGGTTCAGGTGCAGCAGGAGGGTAGGAGTCAAATAACATGCATGAATATTTTATACAGTAACACATTGTGGCCAATCTAAAGTGATTAAAATTAACTCCAACCCTCACCAGTGAAATATTAAAAACCTCATTATGAGCTATGAGATATAAGATATTTCAACCCTCTGCTCGCTTCGTAGATGCATAAGAAGTGTTGCATGGAGCTGGTTCAAAGCAAGACCTGAACCATTAACGTGAGACAGTTTCAGTGAAAACAGGAACAGCAGAGACCCCTAGTGGTAACTGTGAAGATCATCATCATCAAATCAGTGAAAGTTTTTAGTATATTGCAGTGAAAGTGACTTTAATGGATCTTAAGAGAGCTGAACGGTGAATTAAGGAGTGTCGGTGTGTTTACCTTTTGCCACTGCATCAAGTTCATAGTTTTGTGCCTGCAAAAGAGTTTTACCAATTAGTAAAAACACTACCTCTGATAAAAAAAGAAAGACAGAACTAATTATTCACTCTTCATTCTATTTCTGCACAGTTTTAGTAGTTAGGTCATATTTGCAACCGAGGGGAAACACGGAGTGCCCTAATGATGGTCTCAAGCCCAGATAAATTGGAGGGTTACATCAGAAAGAACATTCAGCATAAGAATATGTCAAATTATATGTGTAGATCCATCTGTTCAAATAAGGAACAGCTTGAGACATTTATCTTGTTTCTGCACACAAATGTATTTTAGGGTTTATAGTTAATTTTTAACTAAACTAAAAGACCATATTGTGGCGAGCTCAGACAAGGAGGAGACAGAGGTTTCTTGGGAGCACACCCGTTTATTAGCATTCAACCCCGGAGCACACACCAGCTAACACCAAAGCTCGGCGCGGCAACAACAACACAAAAAAATGGCGCTCTCTCACCCGGAAACACACAGTTGCAGAGAGAGCGTCACCTGTAACCATGGCAACAGAACATAACTGTAAATAACAAAACCCCGAACAGCCCTGGCCCGCTACATAGCCCTCACCTAAGGGGTCAGTCGTCCCCGACAACCCCATTACCCAACACAAAGTCCTGCAAATGTCCATGTGTCTTCCTTCGGCGCGCAGGCCGATCTCGACCAGCAGGGGAAGAGTCACTTGGATGAGAACCTGGGGTGCCACCAGCATCCCCTGCCCCGGCGGCTGCTGGAGCGGGCGGGCGGTACGGTGAGAGTCTGTCCTGGTGCAACACCGCCACGCGCCCTGGGCGGATCCGGTACACCACTTCTGTTAGCCGCCCCACGACTTCCGCCGGCCCTTGCCAGTGACCGCACAGCCTGGGGGACACCCCTCTCTTGCGAACCGGGCAGTACACCCAAACCTTGTCACCAGGCACGAAAGCTCCCCCTCGGGTCCTGGTGTTGCAGGCTCTTTTCTGTCGTACTGCAGCGCTGACCTGGGCCTGGCGGGTGTAGTCATGAACCACTCGCGGCCGCTCCCTCAGCCTCCTGTAGCAGTCCCTGGCCACCGACACGCGCCGGTTCCCTGCCTCGGGGACGGGGAAAGGCCCTAGGACGTCTCCTCCCACTCTCTCCATCGGGGCCCCCACCCGATGCTGCTGTAGGGGGACAGTGGAGCGTTGAGTGGGGCCCTTCCGTGCCGTACAGGTGTCACAGCAGTGCAGATGAAGTTCCACATCCCGTCGACAACCAGGCCAGTAGAACTGTCCCCTGAGACGCCGGAGAGTTTTAGCATTTCCATAGTGGCTGGCCCCCACCGAGCCGTGGACAAGCTCGAGCACCTGCGACCGCAGCGACCGAGGCACCAACAGCTGCAGGAGATCCTTGCCCTGTCCGAGGGCCTGCCATCTCCGGTACAGGAGGCCGCTGTGGGTCTCCAGATTGTTGTACTGGGAGTAGTAGGCCTTCACTTCGGGCCCCTGTCCTGACACCCCTGTCCAGCCTGGGCGTCGTGCTACCTCCAGCCAGGCCCCCACCTGAGCCAACGTCGCATCAGCTTCCTGCTCCTGCTTCAGCTGCTGCATGGTCAACGAGAGCCATCCCCCTCCGCCGGCTGTGGCCCGAGCAGTAGCCACGCCCCGTGCCTCCTGGGCCCGCTCTCCCTGCCGTTTCGAGAGGGGCAGCTGGCGTGGGCGCAGACAGATGGGTTGAGCAGAGCCGGTGTCGATGGTGTGCTGAACCAGCCGAGTCTGCCTGCAGTCTCCAGTTCCCTGCTTTTGACCGCACTGGAGGGCCAGAGTCTCTGTACCAAGAGTGATAGCCAGCTTCGCGGTGTCAACGCAGGCCCCCCAGCGGGTCAGCAGATCAAGGCCGATGATGCACTGATCTTGGATGTCAGCAAGCCAGAAGTCGTGCACCAGCTCCAGATCCTTCACTCGGATCCGCAACGGTTTCTTCCCGCGCATGTCAGTTCTCTCCTCCGTCACTGTCATCAGCTGGGTGTCGGTGGGCGACCAACCCATCACAAGCGGCCCGGATGTTCAAGGAAACACACCAGGTCGTATTAGGGAAATGGCGGACCCCGTGTCCACCAGGGCCTGGCAGGGCTGGTCCTCAACACAGCAGCTCAGGTAGAGTCCCTTGAGGTGCCCGACTAGGCCCGCCACCGTGCATCATTCTTGGAGGGGGGCAGGAAGCTGGAGCGGTGGTCCCCTCGCTGTGACGCTCCCCTCTCATTCTTCTGAGGCCACATAGTTCTGGCCTTCGGGGCGGGCGCCAGGCAGTCGCGCACCACGTGGCCAGGCTCATCGCACCGGTAGCAGCGGTCGGTCTTTCGACGGGGACGCCTCCAGGGCACCGAGGGCTGCAGCTGGCATACCTCCGGGACCTCCCCACCCTGTCGTAGTCTGCGGCTCTGATTTGAGGGTAGTTTGGGGGGGGCTGGTTAGGTCGCGAGGTGAGCACAAGCTCGGCCCTTTCCGCCTCAAGGAGCGCCTCACGGAGAGTCTGAGGCATGGCCAGGCGGACGTGTTGGCGTAGTCGCTCTGGGAAAAGTCCTCGCAGAAAAGCATGCAGGCTAAGCTCCTCACGGGCTGCTGCTGGGAACTCTGGGTAGCCACGACGAGCATACAGCAACACATCCGCTGCAAAGGTGCCCAGGCTCTCCCCCGGCCGACGGCTCCGGTTGGTCAGCTGCTCCCTGCTCTGATCAGTGGAGTGCCGCAGCCCAAACCGCCTCTCGAGTGCTATGGTGAGGGCCTGGAGCTCATGCTGCTCTGACGGGGCTAGGTCAAGGAGTACCTGCAGTGCATCTCCTTCCAATGCTAGCGCTAGGTGTGTAGCAGCCTCTTCGTCGCTCCAGCCACTATGCCTCGCTGTTAGCCGTACTTGTGAGAGGTAGGGCTCTAGTGGGGTTAGCCCGTTGTATTTCCTTACCTTAGCTGGCGTTGCAGGCATCACTGCTCGCTGTCGGGGGCCCGGTGTGTCGGTCGACAGAGGCAGCCCATGAAGCACTGTCCTAGCATCGGTCGCGACAGGCCGCTGCCGCGGTGCGCTCGCGCCGTCGAGACCCGTCGGAGGACTTAGGCAGCGTTCACACCAAACGCGATAGAGGCGAGCGAAAACGCCCTAAACGCCCCTAATTTGACGCGTGCACATTCGCACCTTAACGTGTGTCCAAGAAAAACCCATCACGCCTCAAAATTGCATCTTTCCACGCGCGTGGACCGGAAATGTGGGAGGAAGTTGTGCCAGATGTGTTGTGCTGCAGATGTCCTCTGAATAAACACATTATCTTGTTAGCGGAAAGGTATTTGTACATCAGTGGGAAAATAACGGGACAGTAGGCGGGCTTGCTAGCTTTTGCGCGGCTTTATCGGGTCAGTCTCAAAATTAAAAAGGAGAATGAATGAACTTACCAGGTTGCCCGATCTCCTCACTTCTGTGCCTCCAAGCTCGGTCCTTTTTATTCTTGTCTCGGTAGAAGTAGCAGCTGGCATCATACAGCTCTGGGTGATTAGCCACGGCAGTGATGAGTTTTTCCTCCATACTGAATGAAGAATGAAGGGCTTTGGTTTGATCTGCCCCTGTGACCTGGTTACAGCCACGTCACCGGCCTCCTGATTGGTTGTCGGGGCGCGATTTGACGCCGGAGTTCATATTTTCCAACTCCAGCGGTTGGCGCAGTACGGGCGTGTGCACAAAATGCAACACACAATCTGAGACGCGTGGTTTTCTTCGCAAGTCAAACGCGCCCCACGCGGTACACTGACGTGCGTTTCACGGGTTTTGGCGTTTTCGCGACGCAAATCTGCTTCCGCATGTTCGCCGGATGCGCAATCGCGTGTCATCGCGCTCTTTCCATTGACTTTACATGTACACCTGACGCTCTGGCCGCCTCTATCGCGTTCGGTGTGTGCGCACCGTCACATGGCGGCTCGCTTGCTCTCTCTTCAATCGCCCACTTCCCAAGCAGCGAATACTCTCCTCGATGGCTTGCTCCAGCCTCTGAGTGTCTCTCTCTGTTCCGGCGAGGGTGAGCTATCCCACTTCTGACACCAATGTGGCGAGCTCAGACAAGGAGGAGACAAAGGTTTCTTGGGAGCACAGCCGTTTATTAGCATTCAACCCCGGAGCACACACCAGCTCACACCAAAGCTCAGCACGGCAACAACAAAAACAAAAAAATGGCGCTCTCTCACCCGGAAACACACAGTTGCAGAGAGAGCGTCACCTGTAACCATGGCAACAGAACATAACTGTAAATAACAAAACCCCGAACAGCCCTGGCCCGCTACAATATGTTAAAGTTATTAATAGTGAGCTGCAGTCATATGATGGTGACCTGGGTGTCTATGCAGATCAGAACACAAGAAAAAATAATTCTGTCATTTTAGAACGGCAAAGTCTGGCAGCTGTAACATGTGGTATGTAAATAACACATCACTTTACCTGCTGATGTGCTGCTGCTTGATGATGCTGTCCCCCTCTGTTGGAGCTCCCCTCACTGATCCAGTTGATCTGCTGGTTGGTTGCTTCTGGTTTTTGATGTTTTGCTTTATTGATCATTTGTTGAGCAACATTAAAACAGCCGTCCCAGTCTTTCCTTTTTATGTTGCTCATGATTTCTTTAGTCAAAGTCTCATTTGCTTCTTTCCTCAAAAGCTCCTCCAGAACTTTTTTCTCTTCTTCCAAAATCAGTTTGTAGTAAAAAGTTTTCTTGTTGCACCAACTAATTTTTTTTATAAACCATTTTCTCCATCCACTCCAAGTCATGAAGAAAGCTACAACAGTCATGCCCAGGAGCAGAGAGTAAGCAGCAAGCTGAAAAAGAAGCAACAAACATGCAAAACATAACAGCATTAATGTGTGATTGCCATAATTTCATTAAAAAAGCAGAATCAGCATAGAGCAAGAAAGTCCTCACCCTTGACCTGATTTCCGCTTCATCTTTTCGAGCTTGTTGTTCAGTTGTGAAGTTCCCAGATTTGCAGAACAGCTTGCTCGTGTTTTCATCAGTGTTACAGCAACCATACCAGTCCGTGACAAGCAACACAGCTACAATCCACAGCAGACTGATTAGAAACGCTCTGATAACGCGCTTCGCTACAAGGCATAAAAACGTGGATGGATGTTTCGCGGTGCTCCGAAATGTCTGGTCTATCAGGAGCACCAGGAAAAATAAAAAAAAAACAGGCACGACGATGATTTCATTACATTCAAACGTGCGTCCTGTGCAAGGGCACGTCGTGTTCTCCAGATAAAGAATGACAATGACCATCCCGATGACTATCCCGAGGGGACCGGTTTTTTCAGAACTAACTAATTGCAGGACTTGTTTCCACATCTTGAACAGTTAGGTGCCTGCTGGGGATTCAGCTTCTGTCCTGTAAAATTACACCAAGTATCACAGTCTCTTTGAAATTCAGCTTAATATCCCAGTCCAATTGCAGCCGTGAAATGAGCAAGTCCTCCAGTCCAAGTGACGATATGAGCCCTCTGCTCCCACCCTCACATAAGAACCACGAGCGTTGCTCGTACAGGTGGCAGGACGCAAACGCAACGTGATGTCATGAGTTTTAACTGCACTCGCTTCAGAATCATTTAAAGTGTCGTGTGAACGAAAGTCACTCTTGCTCTATTTCACTTAACACTGTGAGGAGATGGCCTGTCACTTCTTTTTGAAATAAAAAAAAAAGAAGTCCAAAGCACTCAAACAGCGAGCGGGTACAGACAGTAGCGGTTTTAGATACGGGCCCGGGGCGGCATCGTGGTGGGGGGCGGCATCACGGGCATCGGCAAAAAAAAAAAAAAAAAAAATTGCTCATACTCATGCTGCCCCGACACCAGCCAGCGCATATGGGAATGGCATAGGCACCGATCGGTTTCTATCGCCCATTTGCTGGGAGTAAGGACGCCCTCGTTTGCAAGGTGCTGCCTGCTGACATTATGATACAGACTTATAATTTGCACCGATGTTTTTTCGAAATTCTACACACGAAAAGTGAGCGCGAGAGCCCTCGGTGCGCCTGCTCGCTGCTGAAGTCAAAGTAAACTTTATTGTCATCTCCGCTACATACAGTCCAGGATATAGAGAGACGAGACGACGAGGCTCCAGTTACAGCAGTGCAAGTAAACAAACAATAAATATAAGAAGAGTAAGAAAATAAATATAGGGGAGACCGGGGATAGATGTAACGTGGGTCAGTTGTAACACTTCCAATTTCTCCAATCAGGGCTAAGTTTCAAATGATGTGATTCATCCTGTACATGCCCAATTCAGTTCTGCTATCACATGTGAAAAATCAGCACATTTTGTCAAACACAGACAATTTAACACGAAAAAAGTAATTTGTATGCCAAAAAGTAAGTTTTTCTACTTTATTTCAATTTCTTATAGCATTATCTGCTTTGCAGTTAAACTCTTCAAACTTAAATTATGTTATTTGTACGTCTATGGGGATATATTCTGTGTAGGTCTTTAGTGCTAATGTTTTAGCCGTTGGCTGTAATGTTTGCTCATGGCTATAGGAGTCTGGGTCAGTTGTAACAGCAACAGTCTGGGTTAGTTGTAACAATAATGCAGATGTTACAACTTACCACACTATTACTTTAACTTATATTAAACAAGTTGGGGCAACGACATCAGCAGAGAGAGGTTCACTGGTCACCTTTGTATTTGCGGTTAATGCCATTGGCAACACAATTCCTCCACTGTTTGTGTTCCCACACATACATTATGCAGACCACTGTGTCAGAGATGGACCAGTAGGAAGTATTGGTAGTGGAAATAAATCAGGATGGATGCAAGAAACAGATTTCCTCATCTTTCTGAAGCACTTTGCAAACCACACCAAGGTCAGCCATGATAAAAAGTAATGGAATTGCGATGCTGGTGCACAACTACATTTTTTCAGCTTCATTGTTATGTTCAAAAGTTGGTGCAAGAGTTGTAGGTTATAATGCCCACTGAGCCAATGAGGCCAAACTCAAGGAAGACCAACCAAAATTAATGAAATATTCAGTTGCAGAAAATTCCATAATTTGTCTTTTTTGGGGGGTTGGAATATGTTCAAAAGCTAGATTTCTGCATTCTGTCACACACACAGCTACATAAATGGCTCTAAGTGCATTCATGTGCTGAATAAAAAAGATTACATGTTAATGTTTTGTCAGTACCCTTATTTCATTGTGTTACATTTCACCCCAGGATATGTTACAACTAACCCAGACTATGGGGTTAATTGTAACATTTCACTCTTTGTGTTTGAGACCATACCATGCAATGAGTAATTGTGCTGCAGAGAAAATAGCTGCACTATTTAATAGCAGAGACATGTAAATACTTTGCATTAAATTTTGAATCCACTACCTTAAAAGAGCTCCAATTTACAGACAGAAATGTCAAAAATGTTACAACTATCCCCGGTCTCCCCTACACTTTAGGACTCGGGGTAAAGGGTTCAATAACAATTTAAAATTTATAATTTACAGTTTGATGATTTAAAATCTAACACACGAAAGGGGGGGGGGCTGCTTCCAAATAGAGCACATTTCATTCATAATGTTGTAAATCCAAGCCTATTATGTATTCATGATTTGAATCCTGGGTTGTGCGAAATCCCAGTAATACACCTTAGACAAAGTGAATCTGTGAACTAAGGTGCAGGTCTATTAGGTTATGTTGTGGCGATCCTCGAGTTGGGGGATTTGTGTTCATACTGGAGTGCACAATTAAAACCAATGTAAGATGGACAAGATAATTTCAAAGCCATCAGGTACTCAGTTTAGAAAAAATAGAAAAGAAGAGGAGGAGAAACGAGCCAAAGATCCAGGTAAGCAGATGTGTCATTGGATAATGGCAGGTCATCCTGAAACAATCAGAATCAGAATACTTTATTAATCCCTAAGGAAATAATGTGGGTTACAGTTGCTCCAAGAAGAAATGGTAAAAATAGTAACAGTAACAGACTAAACTCCAAACAATACATTATGTTACAGATTTTAATATTAGTTAGTCATTGTCAATTGTTGATTTGTCCTGTTCTCATTGTATGACGAATTATGATGGCTGTTTGGTAGCCGTTTGCATACCATGCATACTCTCTCTCGTGTGTGTGTGTGTGTGTGTGTGTGTGTGTGTGGTGGTGGTTGGGGAGGGGGGGGGGGGGGGGGGCAGAGGGAGTGTTCGCCCGGGGCGCCAAACAGGCTAGGACCGCCACTGGGTACAGACCAAGCTGAGTTGTAAAGTGACATAAAATGTGTGATTATGTGGGCGTATTCACCTTGTGTCACTGACTGTAGGCACAAAATCTGTTTCCTGTTTTTCATACCAGCTACCACAGTCTCCGGTTACCTGTTTGCTGTGTTCATAGTTTTTGTTACTCCTCTGGTTAGCAATGCAATAGGCCTGGTTGACCTATTACATTGTTGGTTTTTAAATCAATCCATCCACTAAAATGGATGTCTTTTATACCATAAAGTTAAATTTGAGAGGAAAAATTAAAGTAGACTGTCTCTCTGCTAATGCTTTTCACAGAGGGATAGAGGGTCCCATCTGACCCAAAGGTATGGGGCTGATTACCAGTGATTATGGGTATTCTGTGTACTGATAATATTCAACTGTCATAACACTGTAAATGAGTTTCCTCCTCTCTCTAACTTACCATTCCTCTTTAGGCCTCATGTCATTTTTCATTTCTTTTACTTGCAGTTTGACAAGTTAAGTTAAAATGGTAAAGGTCTTATATAAAAGAAATGGACAACAATCGAAAACATGATAAGTTTAGTTGTTCATTCCTCTTTCATTTGCTGCAGTCTCAGTAAATCATGAATGCATGTATTTTTTGAGGATAATAAAAGTCCAATTCCCTAACAATCAAACACAACATGATACCATGAGGTGTGGATCATTTGGACTGTCATGCAAAAAGCATTTCAAGCTTTTTGTTTAACAAGACATTTAATAAAGTTTTATAATCCTATAAATTCAACCAGTGCAACCAAGGTGCACTGGCTTTAGGTACAGCTATTCAGACTGCAACTAATGCATTCAAATACAGTAGTTTGACCATAGATCCCATTGTTTATTTATGACCCTAACCCCCTTTTTATGCACTTCAGGCATGTATTGACAGGTGTCCTTCTCCTGTAGATAAAACAGAAAGCTTAATGACATACTTTAACTTGCATCAGTCTCACTCGAATCCCCAGAGTTTAAATTTCAGAGCACAGAGGGACAATGAGAACCTGTGTGAGCTCAGAAACCCCAACAGATTCAGCCACAGTGGATATTAGAGTGTTATTGTGTTGAGCAAGAAACAGTTAGGTCTACATCGTTGTTCAGAGTTTCTGTTGAGACCCAACAAAGGCCTAATAGCACATGCCACTCCTACCTAACCAGACATTAGGAAGTGGAACCCATAGCACTGCATGAGCCGAGGGACAGGAGGGACATCAGCCCGCTGGGGCATAACCCTAGTGGTACAGGAGGACCCACGCTCATTGTCCCAGGTGCAGGGTCCACAGGGAGGACCCTACATCACAGGGGGCAGACCGTGGGACGAAGGAGGGAGAGGCCACCACACATCTGCCCCGGCTATAATGTAGCCTATAGTTTGGAAATAGTAGCACGAACAAAAAGAGGCAAAGCTTGAGGTGGAAGATTAATACTATAGTGCTATAGTGCCAAATAACAACAACAGTTGCCTCAAGGCATTTTATATTGTAAGATAAAGACCCTATGACAATAGGGTCTTTATCGATCGTGGCTCAAGAGTTGGGAGTTCACCTTGTAATCGGAAGGTTGCCGGTTCAAGCCCCGGCTTGGACAGTCTCAGTCGTTGTGTCCTTGGGCAAGACACTTCACCCGTTGCCTACTGGTGGTGGTCAGAGGGCCCGGTGGCGCCAGTGTCCGGCAGCCTCGCCTCTGTCAGTGCGCCCCAGGGTGGCTGTGGCTACAACGTAGCTTGCCATCACCAGTGTGTGAATGTGTGTGTGAATGGGTGAATGACTGGATATGTAAAGCGCTTTGGGGTCCTTAGGGACTAGTAAAGCGCTATATAAATACAGGCCATTTACCATAAAAAAAAGAAATAAAAAACACCCCAACAATCATATGACCCCTATGAGCAAGCTACGACTGGCTGGGGTGAGGGAGGAAGACAGGACAATGACATGGTGTGAAAGAGAAACAGAGAATAATAATAACTAATAATTAATGCAGAGAAATGTATTATCATACAGAGAGTGGAAAAGGTGACTGAAGAAGAAACACTCAGTGATTCATGGGAATCCCCCCCAGCAACCTTGACTTATTGCAGCATAACTAAGGGAGGATTCAGGGTCACCTGGTCCAGCCCTAACTATATGCTTTAGCAAAAAGGAAAGTTTTAAGCCTAATCTTAAAAGTAGAGATAGTGTCTGTCTCCTGAATCCAAACTGGAAGCTGGTTCCACAGAGGAGGGGCCTGAAAACTGAAGCCTCTGCCTCCCATTCTACTTTTAAATACTCTAGGAACAACAAGTAGGCCTGCAGTGTGAGAGCGAAGTGCTCTAATAGGGTGATATGGTACTACAAGGTCATTAAGATAAGATGGGGCCTGATTATTTAAGACCTTGTATGTGAGGAGCAGGATTTTGAATTCTGGATTTAACAGGAAGCCAATGAAGGGAAGCCAAAACAGGAGAAATCTGCTCTCTCTTTCTAGTCCCTGTCAGGACTCTTGCTGCAGCATTTTGGAGTAACTGAAGGCTTTTCAGGGAGTTTTTAGGACATCCTGATAATAAAGAATTACAGTCGTCCAGCCTGGAAGCAAGAAAGAAAAAAATAAAAAAGTAAAGAAAAGCAAGGGTGATGCACTTATAGAATGCTGCATTTACTTTCACTACACAAACAAAACACAGAGGTTATTTTGAATTTAATGTTAGCAACACATCTCCAAAAACCCTGGAACAGAGCCATGTTTACCACTGTGTAGCATCCCTGTTCTTTTAACAGCAGTGCATAGATCTGTTTCTGGACTATGGGATTGGAGTGTTGTCCCATTGTTTTCTGATAGAGGATCTTAGCTGCTACAAAGTCTTGAGTCTTTGCCAGAGAATAGTTTGTCATTTTACCTCAGTCCATATCACATGAGGTTTGATTGAGAGAACATGTTGGTGTTTCTGCATTAAGCTCACATATGACTTTTTTTCTGCATGCTAGAGCTTTAAACATCATTTGTAGATTTGTTTAAGATAAGATAACCTTTATTAGTCCCACACATGGGAAATTTGTTTTGTCACAGCAGGAAGTGGACAGTGCAAAGGTTATGTAGCAAAAATTAGAATATCATAAGAATAAATACACTACACAACTGTACAGAATAGAATAAAATACTATATGCAGTAGAATAAAATATACAATAGGATAAAAATAGAATACAAATTCTATATACAACTGGGTAAAAATACAATGATGCCAGAAAAGAGTATTGCACTTATTGCAAGTGTTATTGCACACGTGTGGATGTGTGTGTTTGATCAGTTGGAGTCTTTGTTGTGGAGTCTGACAGCAGTGGGGAAGAAAGACCTGCGAAATCTCTCCGTCCTCCGTTGATAGTGCAATGTGGCTTGAGAGTCTCAAGCTCATGGGCATCCGGTATTGATTTTCGGCCTTGTGCACAGAGATTTAATAATGATAATAATGTTTCTCTAGATTTTCAGAATATTTTCATGATCTCATGCACTGTAGATAATGATATAGTCTGATGCTTCATAACTATACAATGAGGAACATTATTTTAAAATTATTTCTCAAATTTTTGCATAGTTTTTTGCAGATTGGTTAACCTTGCCCATCTCTACATCTGAGAATTTTTGGATCTCTAAGATTCTCTTTTATACCCATTGCCACTTAACTTTTCAAAATGTTCCTCCAGCGATCAATTGGCCATTTGTCCAAACACTGGTTCTTCCTGTCCTAACTTTTTTGAAACATATTGCTCAAAATCCAAACTGACTTATTATTTTCCATAAAAAGATAGTAAAATACTTAAACATATCAAATGTTAAAAATGATGTTCTATTGTGAGTAAAATTGATTCTAGGTTAAAACTTTTAGCTCTCACTCTTAAGCCCCTTTCCGTTGGTACCTACTTGGGTCGGCTCACCACAGATTTGAGAGTTTTCCATTAGGTCATAGCACCTGGTATCAGGTACTTTTTTAGTACCTACTTTGGCGGGATTCCAAGCGATCCAAGATGATCTGAAAATGTGACTCCGTGGCACTGATTGGCTCGTCAGTGACGTCACTTGATCAGTCATGAGTCATGCATCTCTTTCGTCAAAATCAAAACCAGCTTTTTTAAAAACCAGGATAATGAGGGAAACGGCTAGAACAACTACACCATGATCTCCGAGTCTGACGGAAAGCCACAGACCGAGCAGCAGGTATAACATTACCTTGCGTGTATCTTTGTTGTGGAGTTCGTCTCACATACTTATCATGAGACGCTCGGCCCCGTTGCTATAACGACCCCACTCATGTCATACCACCGTGAGTTGATCCGAGCAGGTACTGTAGCTTCATATATAATGCGTGTAGGTTGAATCCTGATTAGTTACACTGTGTACACTGGTACACTTGCATGTACCAGTGTACCTGCACATGTGATGTGACAATAAAAGTGATTTGATTTGGTTAATAAGTGACCTAGAAAAGGAAACACAGAAGCTTGACAGAAAATCTAAGATTTAAACTAACACCAACAACAAAGGCTCAAACTATCACTACAGTGACCACTTTTCATTGTTTCAACACTAAAAATAGAAATTGAAAAAGTAAACCATTTAGCAAATTTAAGTAATTCCTTTTTTTAAAGCACTGATTTCTTAAGTGTAGCAGGATGATGAGGAATTCTTCGATCATCTTTAGGGTCGCAGGTGGGCTGGAGCCCTCTATCAGCTAACAAAAATAGAAAAAACATTCACACTTATGGCCCGATAACTTATCACAAACATCTTTGGATAAGATGTTTGGACAACATCTTATCCAAAGATGTGCATGATAAGCCACTCCACTTAATACTATGAACTGTAGTGACGTTTTGGTGATAGTTTTAGACAATTAATTTTGCAAAAAGCAACATGTTTCATGCAGGTTTCTGTAATTGTATAGAGAAAAGAAATGACCAGACCAATGTAGAGTGCATATTTTAGCTGCAGCAGTAGAATACAAATACATTTCTTTAAGTGAAACGCAGGAGAGAAAAACATCAAAATGGTGCCAAGATAAAATAACAGGATGTGATGCACAAATTTGTATAAATATGTGAGACAGGAAACATTTGGCGTGAGAACCTTGAACATAAACCACAAGTCTCCCGGTTTTGTACATTGTTACTCTTTTTTTATGTTATTGCCAGTTATTGGCAGCATGTGTTTTGGTGCTTGAATTCAGCTGTTTTTCCAGGTTACAAATTATATCAATGAAATAATTAGACTAAACTAAAGTAATTTATTCGTCACAAACTTTGTCAATGCAAAAAAAAAAACCAAAAAAAAAAAAAAAAAACCCCTCAAATGACCCAGGATCATGACACATTTAGCAAGTCCAAATCATTCCTGTTATTAAAGCACTAGTATTATCTTTGTTACACCCATGACAGGTTACTAGGAAAAAGAAAAAAAAAAATTTTCAATGTAGATGAAGGAAGACAAATGTTTATTTCACACCAATTAATTTATTGAGAGCCATACAATTTTAATCTGAACAACAGGTCAAGAACAATAGTATCAAAATATTCACAAGAAACATTATTTGGCAACATGGTTCTTGTTTTTAAGATATTTATTCTGCCCGCACAACAACACCTACTCATGTTTTTAAGTTTATGAAGTGTGGTGACATCACGGTGATATTCTTAGATGATTGTTTTCCCAGAAAACAACATGGTTAAGACATGATGTGATCCCATGAATCTAAATATGGCTTAATTAGTTTCAACATTTGCGTAATGGTGAGTGGATTTTAGAAATGCAAGCGAGAAAAAGGTCAAGATAGTGTAAAGATTAAATGACAGGACATGATGCACAAACGTCCTGGCTTTAAATATATTATCTCCCCATGCTGGTACTGCAACGTTTGCGTGCGTGTTCATTTCACACTTTGTAGAGACAAAGAGTAAAATGAACACAGCAGATCTGTGTGTCTATTACACGCTTCTCTGCAATATCAGGTTTATACAGGAAATATTTGGCCTAAGAGTCTTGAACTCAAACCACAAGTGTTCCTGGTAATCTGTGCACAACTTAACTATATACAATAAAAATAATTTATTGCTACCATAAAGTTTATTTTATGGGCCTCTTTTTTTCAGATCAAATAAAAATGTGTTATTCCAGGTGTCATTGGTGTCAGTGAAAGACTTCGTTTCATTTATATGGAAACTATAGTACTTTTTCAGTAAGAGAAATTTGAAATTTTTTCTGACTGGAAAACCAAAGTGCATGCAGGAAATGGTTTCTATGCTAATGCTGTTATTTGGTTCATGCTCCAGGTTGGTAGGATGAGTCAAATGAAAACTGTAATATAGTTAAAGCTTCATTCATGTGGAAATCATACACAGACAACATCTGTCATAATTTGTTCTTTAGATGCTTATGGGGTTTTTTTTGGACTTTGTGTTTAGTTTGGACTAACAGCTCAAATTTTAATTCCTGTCTTCTGCATTTGTGTCTGCTAAAATTAATGAAAATCCACATGACAAAGCCTGTTAGGTTAATCCTTGAGTTCCACAGCAGTGGGCGAGACGACCGAGCGGATGACATATGGCCCAATGAAACGAGGAGCCAGCTTGTGGGAGGAAACCTTAAGGGGAATGTCCTTAACCGACAGCCACACCTTCTGCTCTGGAACGTACTGAGGAGCTGGTGATCGTAGACCTGGGGTAGGCAACTCCAGGCCTCGAGTGCCAGTGTCCTGCAGGTTTTAGATCCCACCCTGGCTTAACACACCTGAATCAAATGATTAGTTCTTTACCAGGCCTCTGGAGAACTTCAAGAAATGCTGAGGAGTCATTTAGCCATTTAAATCAGCTGTGATGGATCATGGACACATCTAAAACCTCCAGGACACCAGCACTCGAGGCCTGGAGTTGCCTACCCCTGTCATAGACAATCTGCATAGTGGCTGGACGAGAGAGAGAGAGAGAGAGAGAGAGAGAGAGAGAGAGACTGACCAGGTTTCTGGCTTATGGGAAACTACGCAGCGGAGTGTGGATTCCAGTTCCTGGTTGAGTCCCAGTCCGTCCATTGGTTTGAGGGTGGTATGAGGGTGCGCACCTAGGGCAGAGCAGAAAGATTTCCAAACCTGGGATGTAAATTGAGGTCCCACTGTCCGAAGAGACTTCTGCAGGAAATCGATGAAGTTTAAAGATGTGGTCAATCATGAGTCTTGCAGTTTCCGTGGCAGTGGGTAGTTTTTCCCGGGCAATGAAGTAACCTGCTTTAGAAAACCTGTCGATCACAGAGAGTATTACTGTTTTACCTGCTGACCTAGGCAGTCCAGTGACAAGGGCGAGAAGGGATGGCCAGAGGTTGTAGAAGGCCAGAGGGATGCCGATTTTGGGTCTTGCTCCTGTCGCATACGTCACAGGCAGAGACGTATTCCCGCACATCTCGCTCCAGAGTTGCCCACCAGAAGTGACGACGTAGTAGTGCGATGGTGCGGCTGATTCTGGGAGGGGCTGCTGTGGGTACGAAGCGGCGGCCTGGAGGACCTGTGCCAGGGTCTGGTTTGTCCTGTAAAGCTCGCTGGATGGTTTCCTCTATGTCCCAGGATAAGGACACCATGCGGCAGGAGGTAGGAAGCACAGGAGCCGGTTCGGTGGGTTCTGTGTCTGGGTTGTAAAGACAAGCGTCAGCCTTGGTGTTCTTGGAACCTGGACGGAAGGAGATGGCAAACTTGAACCGATCAAAGAACAGAGACCAACGAGCCTGGCGGGCATTTAGATGTTAAGCCGTTTTTAGATAAGGTTTTTAATGGTCTGTGAAAATGGTGAATTGGTGTTCAGCTCCTTCCAATAGGTGACGCCACTCCTCTAGGGCCAACTTAATAGCAAGCAACTCTGTCTCCTACCTCATAGTTGCACTCAGCTGATGCAAGTCGATGTGAAAAAAAACCAAAAAAAAAACCCAACCCCACAGGCACATGGGTGTAACTTGCCATTGCGCCAACGTGGGTCGAGTCCACCTCTCGAACGAATGGCTTGGAGTGATCTGGGTGACATAACACTTGAGCTGAGGTAAATAGTCGTTTTGAGCCTACTAAATGCTGCCTCAGCTTCAGGTGTCCAGATGAACTGTTTTGGTGGATGTGAGTGCAGTGAGAGGTGCGGCTTCCCAGTGATGGGAATTACAGCATTACTTTTTCAGTAATGAGTAAACTAATTACTCTTATCGTTACTAACAAGAAAATGCAGTGCGGTTGTGTTACCATTTTTCAACAAACAGATAGTTGAAGCTGTCTTCAGCTTACAGAATCTTATATCAGTTGCACGGAAGTAGCACTACGTAATCTGGGCACTACAGCTTTAAGCAGTTGCGCGCGCTCCGGTGGACGGCAATCACTTTCTCGCCGACTATCACTTTTTGGCACAACACCTGGAGCTCAGGGGGCGAAACAATCGCATGAGTGCTGCTGTTTGACTGAGGAAGAATAAAGTAGTTGTGGTAAGCCAATCACATGACCACTTAAAGACAAAGCAACAAGGTGATATATACCAGTTTTTCCATTGTGTTGATAGGCCACGTAAAACCAGAGTCATGATAAATATATACGCTGTGTTTTTTTCCCCCTCAATAGTTGTGTCACGTTTACTGTCTAAAGACAGCGCTAGCAAGCACTCTCTGCTTATGACAAAAAAACAAAAAAAAAAACAAAAAAAAAACACAAAACAAAAAAAAAAAACAAAAACAAAAAAACACAGCCCCTTTGTTTTGGTGGCAGAATCCACCATGTCAACCAATAAAAAAAATAATGATATGTCAACATGACATTTGGTTGTTTAGGAAGAGGGGGAAGTTTTAGGAGTGATGTGAGTGAGAGAAAGACAGCAGAAAAAGAGAGCGAGTTTTGAGGTGACAGATTTGGACAAAATTTTTTTGGGAGTGGCACAAATAATTTGTGTGGCATCTTATTGAATGCAGAACAGCTGAGTGTTCTGTAAATAGTTTGAACTGGTTATAACAAAGGGTAAAAGGTAAATGGCTGCAAATAACTTTGTTGTTTGCGAAACTTGTGCATATGATTTTAAAATTGACAATATATATTTGAATTTAAAGTTATGAAATATGATTCAATAAACATGTTTGTGGTTGTTACAGTAAAATATAACTTTTTCTACTCCGACTTTGTTTTGTGTCTGATTTTAGATCAGCTGTGTTGATACAGTATGTCAAAATGAAAACATAACTATAAATTCAGACACGTGAGGTAGTGCTGAAAAGGATGATACCAAACAAGGCAAAGTAATTAGTTTAAAGGTGAAATGTAGAGAAAACATCAAAAGTAGTCAAAAATGGCCAATTATATCCTGGACCCCAGAGGCTTAAACTTTTAACGCAATAATTACTTTTCAAGTAATTAATTACTTTTAGAATCTTGTAACTCTGTTACAACTATAATTAATTACTTTTTTAAAGTAACTTGCCCAACACTGTGGCTACCTGGCTGTAGTTGTGAATAAACCCCCGGTAGAAATTGGCGAAGTCGAGGAAGTGCTGGAGGTGCTTGATCGACGTGGGCGTGGGCCACTCCAGAATCGTGCGGATCTTGGCTGGATCAGTCTTCACCTGCCACCCTGCGAGTATATAGCCAAGGAAGGAGGACTGCTCGGGGGGGGGGTCTTGGAGAAAATGAGTATGTCATCAAGATAAACAAAGACAAATCGGTTCAGGAAATCACTGAGCACGTCGTTGACCAGGTTCTGAACGGGGCTTTTATCACTTCCCGATGATATAGCTGCATCGCAGACGGCATGACCAAATACTCAAGATGCCCTAGGGGCGTATTGAGAGCTGTCTTCCACTTATCCCCCTCCCTAATGCGGACCAGGCGGTAGGGGTTGCGGAGATCCAGTTTGGTGAATATAGTGGCTCCATGGAGGGGTTCAAAGGCTGAGCTGATAAGGGGTAATGACCCTCTGTAATCAATGCATGGACGGAGTGACTTATCTTTCTTTTCCATGAAAAAGCAGCTGGGGCCCACCTGAGAGGATGGGCGGATCATACCTGCAGCTAGTGACTTGTGGATATATTTTTCCATGGACTCCCTTTCAGGTCTGGAGATGTTGTAAAGCCCGCTAGAGGGAAGTGGAGCACCAGGTCGATAGCACAGTCGTCAACCAGATCAGTGTCAGGGGAGTCTGTGTCAGGGGAACCTGGAGCTAGAGTGGACGTGAGGCAATGGGCTAGACAGAATAGGCTCCAATGAGTGATTTCATTCCCAGACCAGTCTATTTAATGGCTTCACGGTGGTTTCCAGAGGTGACAAGGGTTACGGGGCCCACCTGATGGGTTATGTGACAGAATATTTGAATTTTATTTTATTTATTTATTTTTTAAATGCAGTGACTGGGATGGGAGGATCGAGTGTTTCAAGTGACAATTGAAGGCACCTAGCGAGAGGTAAGTCTATTAAATTTTGCTTTGCTCTGGAGTCAACGAGAGCATAGAGAGGGTGAGAAACCTGATCCAGGCATAAGGTGACGGGTAATATTAACCGGGGTTTGAGACTAGAAGACAATCCGCCAACCCGTATCCCAGAAATTACAAGCGGGCAGTGCCTTTTGGCCGAACTGGGCACTGTGCCAACCCTATGCTCCCCTGGGCCACAGTAAAAACATGCACCCGACTGAAGCCGTCGCTCCCTCTCCTCTGGTGAGAGACGGAAGCGGCTGATTTGCATGGGCTCCGCAATGGTGTCTGCTTGTCCTGCTAGACTTCAGTGCTGCATTCGATACTGTTGACCATAATATCCTATTAGAGCGATTAGAACATGCTGTAGGTATTACAGGTACTGCACTGCAGTGGTTTGTATCATATCTATCTAATAGACTCCAATTTGTACATGTAAATGGAGAGTCCTCTTCACACACTAAGGTCAATTATGGTGTTCCACAGGGTTCAGTGCTAGGACCAATTCTATTTACATTATACATGCTTCCCTTAGGCAGCATCATTAGAAGACATAGCATAAATTTTCACTGCTATGCAGATGACACACAGCTCTATCTATCCATGAAGCCAGGTAACACACACCAATTAGTTAAACTGCAGGAATGTCTTAAAGACATAAAGACCTGGATGGCCGCTAACTTTCTGCTTCTTAATTCAGATCAAACTGAGGTTATTGTACTCGGCCCTGAAAATCTTAGAAATATGGTATCTAAGCAGATTCTTACTCTGGATGGCATTACCTTGGCCTCCAGTAACGCTGTGAGGAACCTTGGAGTCATTTTTGACCAGGACATGTCCTTCAACGCACATATTAAACAAATATGTAAGACTGCTTTCTTCCATTTGCGCAACATCTCTAAAATTAGAAATATCCTGTCTCAGAGTGATGCTGAAAAACTAGTTCATGCATTTATTACTTCCAGGCTGGACGACTGTAATTCTTTATTATCAGGATGTCCTAAAAACTCCCTGAAAAGCCTTCAGCTGATCCAAAATGCTGCAGCAAGAGTCCTGACAGGGACTAGAAAGAGAGAGCAGATTTCTCCTGTTTTGGCTTCCCTTCATTGGCTTCCTGTTAAATCCAGAATTCAAAATCCTGCTCCTCACATACAAGGTCTTAAATAATCAGGCCCCATCTTATCTTAATGACCTTGTAGTACCATATCACCCTATTAGAGCACTTCGCTCTCGCTCTGCAGGCTTACTTGTTGTTCCTAGAGTATTTAAAAGTAGAATGGGAGGCAGAGCCTTCAGTTTTCAGGCCCCTCTTCTGTGGAACCAGCTTCCAGTTTGGATTCAGGAGACAGACACTATCTCTACTTTTAAGATTAGGCTTCAAACTTTCCTTTTTGCTAAAGCATATAGTTAGGGCTGGACCAGGTGACCCTGAATCCTCCCTTAGTTATGCTGCAATAGACGTAGGCTGCCGGGGATTCCCATGATGCATTGAGTTTTTCCCTTTCCAGTCACCTTTCTCACTCACTATGTGCTAATAGACCTCTCTGCATCGAATCATATCTGTTATTAATCTCTGTCTCTCTTCCACAGCATGTCTTTCATCCTGTTTTCCTTCTTTCACCCCAACCGGTCGCAGCAGATGGCCCGCCCCTCCCTGAGCCTGGTTCTGCTGGAGGTTTCTTCCTGTTAAAAGGGAGTTTTTCCTTCCCACTGTCGCCAAAGTGCTTGCTCATAGGGGGTCATATGATTGTTGGGTTTTCTCTGTATTTATTATTGTGCTATCTACTGTACAATATAAAGCGCCTTGAGGCAACTTTTGTTGTGATTTGGCGCTATATAAATAAAATTGAATTGAATTGTTTCTATGAAAGCTGGGGCTGATTTAGACACCAGAAGTGACAGTGGTGGAAGTGGGGACGTATGGGGTGAGGGTTAACGATGTCTAATTATTTTCCGCTTCCCTTTCCCTCAGGCGATTATCTATCCTAAGGGAAAGGGAGACCAGATCTTCAAAAGACTCATCGCGGGAAGCGAGCTGGTCTTTGAGCTCATCGTTTAGCGTGCGACGGAACACTCCCCGAAGGGCATGATCGGGCCAATTGGGCTCAGCGGCTGCGATAGGTTAGTCAATAATTAACTCTGTGACGCTGCGGTTTCCCTGCTGTAACCCTAGCAACCTTTCATCAGAACTGCCCTCAGATATCGGATGAGTAAAGGTCTTTTTAACCTTCCTCTCGTGTTAGGGTCGACACCAACCCATTTTAAATTTCGAATGGTAAATGGTAAATGGCCTGTATTTGTATAGCGCTTTACTAGTCCCTAAGGACCCCAAAGCGCTTTACACATCCAGTCATCCACCCATTCACACACACACACACACACACGAATGCATTTTATTAAAAAAAAAAAAAGACCCAGAGGTCCACACCAAAAGTATTAAAACCAACATTTTCATGGATAAGGAAGCCTAACAAGGTAACCAAGAGTTGAGAAACAAATTGGATGATAACTTATTGTTTTTATTGTATTTTATAGCTGATTTAATACACGGGTCAAAACTGACCCGTTAACATAAGAGATGACACCAGAAAGCTAATACAAGAGGAAGGTTAAATTCACCCAGAAAATCATCATACGAGCAGGTTGGGAGCAGATGGGCAACAGGTAAGCCTCAGCCCAGGGAGATTCTCTCCCTGGGCCCAAGAATCCAGGGGTGCTGAATGGCGTGGCTAGGGCTACCTGAGATCCGTGGCCTGCAGATGGAGTGTGATGGCAGGAGAGCAGGCAGGTGAGGTACAGAGTGATTCTCAGAATGACTGTTTGGTATCTTGAGTGCGAAGATGGAGCGTGAGCTGAGGGTTTGAGGCAAGATGAATCCAGGAACTGCAGCACAAGAAAGTTTCTTTAGTAAGGTAAACACAGAGAGAACTTGAAGCATGAGGCCCGGTTACCAACATGGGTTGCTAATGAAGTGGCAGAGAATGAACATCAGCGTGTGGCTTAAATCACTCTTGAGTGATTGCTTACAATTGGCTCCAGGTGTGCAGAAGCTGGAGAAGGTGGCCCTGTCCAGGGGCGGATCCCAGGTAGGTTCAGGAACCTCATGGAAATTTCAGCCACCCACCGTGGACCATGACAGTAACAGTGGGTCACAGACTCAGAACCATGACAGTTGCTACTGTTCCAAAGAATAACCAAAAATTCATCATTTAAAGGCTTGCATGAAGAAGGGGAAAATGCCAATGCAGGAGTACTATGTCCTATATTTATGTTCTTGCAGCCATTAACAAAAGTCAAAAAATGACATAACCTCCCCAAAGGGTGGGCCTATAATCCCTAAAAACAACAGCAACAAAATCAAATAATCTCAGGTGAGGACAATCAGACAAGAAGGGAGAAGGAAGCAGAAACAAACTATCAACATAAAAAACAAGACCATTTTAAAAACAGGATATACACTAGTGATGTGTCGGTGGCAAACGAAACGGTTCTCAGAGCCGGATGTTTGAAGTGAATGACTTCAAGCCGCACGTGAGCCTTGTGTTTGTGCTGAGCAGAGGAGGGAGGGGCGCAAATAGTCTTATGTTTGCCGAGCATCCTGAGAGAATCCTGAGTTTCAGTGCCCCTCCTGAAAATCTCCCAGAGTCACCATTCTCCCGAATTCCTCCCGATTTTCCACCCGGACAACAAAAATTAAAAACCATATCCCAGAATTCATAGCGCGGCCCAGCCAATTCCAGTTTCCAACAATGGCAGCTACTTAGTTTTAATATTACTCTTATTACTCTTTCTGGGTCGCAAAATAAATTTCTGCACAAAGCGTCTCCTTCTGCAGTTTCCTGTCTTACACAGTACTCTGTGCCCTTTAGCACACATTCTAACTCAAAGTGGCGTTTTTACTGCCCTAGCCTATATAAAACAATATAAACAGAAAATAAGCACTAACAATATATATTTATTCCGTAACACTGCTAAAGAATTTATCTCAGTAGAAGAACTTGACAAGGCAGAGAATGCAGTTCTTTGCTTTTGTCAAAAGGAGAGATATTCAGATAAGATCAGTAGGTTGCAGAGGGGTGAAAAGGTGAAGAAGAGTAGCGAGCTCTATAATCTTAATCCTAAATTTGAGAATGGTGTGTCGAAAGTGGGAGGTAGGCTTAGTAGAGCAGCTATGCCTGAAAAGGCAAGGCATTCCAGTATTATAGCTAGGGATCTTCATATTTCTGACCTTGTACTTGAAAACAGGGCATGGTGGACGTAACCACATGCTGTCCAAATTACGGCAAAGGTATTGGATTCCAGGTGCAATTCATGTTAAATTCAGGTTCAGGTTGGCATTTAACACCATCATCCCCTCAAAACTTGCCTCGAAGCTCATCGACCTTGGGCTGAGAACACCCATCTGCAGATGGATTCTGAACTTCCTCACAAACAGGCCCCAGGTGATAAGAGCTGGTAAGCACACCTTCTCATTACTCATCCGAAACACAGGGATGTGTGCTTAGCCCCCTCCTATATTCCCTGTTCACACACGACTGTGTCGCTAAACATAAGTCCAACACCATTATCAAGTTTGCAGATGACACAACCATCATAGGCCTCGTCACAGACAACGATGAGACGGCCTAAGGAGATGAGGTGATGGCACTGTACGAGTGGTGTCTGGAAAATAACCTGTCTCTCAACGTCAGCAAAACAAGAGAAATGATAGTGGACTATCGTAAACAACCAGTCAGGGAACACCAGCCCATCAATGGTGTCATCACTGAGGATCTCTCCTGGAGCCCCCACACAGACACCAGCGACTCTACTTTCTGAGGAGGCTGAGGAAGTTTGGCATGCATGACAACATCACCTCAAATTTCTACAGTTGTGCGATCGAAAGCTTGCCGAGGAACTGCATTACGGTTTGGAAGCTGCTCTGCCAGCAGCTGTAAATCACTAAATACGTTGAAAGCAGGAGAGCACATCACAGGCATGAGGCTTCCTGCCATTCAGGACATTTATCTTCTTTGCCTCCACAAAGCACACAGCATTATCAAGGACCACAGCCACCCAGCAAATCAGTTGTTCTCCATGTTACCATCTGGCAGATGTTACAGGAATCTGTCTGCTTTGACTACAAGACTTTAAAACAGTTTTTACCACCAAGCCATTCGACACCTCAACCACAACACTTAAACACATACACCACACTCCACAGGATGCACTCAGAAGCTGTCCTACTGTTTCACAAGTACATACTGCACTCTGCACTGGTCACCCCACTCTTTTTAGTATTTAAATACAAATGAAAACCCTTACTCAGAGCAATACTGTACTAACTCTAAAATCTTGTACTACTCAGTTTGCACTGCCACTCACTCCTGCCACTTTATCCCATCTGTAATCCCCCCCCCCCACACACACACACACACTCACATATATTTTTTACTGTACTATACTGCTGAGTGACTTGTCTTCTGCTCATCAAATACATTCCATTGCAATGATGCTGACGCTGTGCTAACTTGCATATGACAGATAAAACTGAAACTGAACAGTCCCTTACCCATAACGCATAGATTACATAACCTATAGTTAAATTGAAATATTCCAGGTTGTAGTCATTCAAGTTAAAAAGTGTCAAAACAGGATTTCTAATAAATAAAGGCTGATAAACAATTTTCAATGTGCATACATATATGCACAGACTGCCACTTAACTGCGTTACCAAAATGAAATAGTGGGTAATGCAAATGATAAAGTGTAGTCTGAGCAGGTTTCAAGAACAGGAACTACATGGTTTTATGTTGTTTATGTGGGTTTAACTTCAGAGTTGCTAGAAATATTCAGAGATGGAGAGACATTATCCACATACCTTTACTGGTGCCTTTAGGAAACTCAGCATCAACGTCACAATATTAGACAGGTCCCTGGTCACCCTTTAAGTCTTCTATCTAAATGCTGACCATTTCGGTATTATTCATCTGCTTTTGTTAATTCTAATTATTAGATTGGGGCAGATTGGGAAACAAATATCAGTCATTATGACTCACAAAGTCCCACCCCTTCAGAGCAAAGTTTTGTTTTGTTTTTCTTTTCAAAAGGGAAATGTGTGTGGTCTTGCTGATACTTGTTCACATTCCAAGCTGCAGTGCTCGTCAGATACAAACTGTCTGCCAAAGATTTGGAACTTTCTGACAAATTTTCCCTTTAGGTAGCTCGCTGTTTTTGTTACCATCATTGGCGGTTTTACTTACAAAAGTTTACTTGATAGTGATATGCAATGCACTTTCAAAGATGTAACTCGAGGCACGTGTTCTGGTCATCTTTAATTATTTTTAATTAAATATATTTTTCATTAATTATTTTTCTTAATGCTTTGGACAGACAACACATTACAGGAGACCTACAAGTATACACTTGTATATAAACGTAAGCATGGCAGTGAATATGAGTGTAATTGGAATTGTAGGTGTTGTCCTAGAAAAGAGGAGCAGCGGACAACATGTGACTGTTGCTGTGTTTCAGTGAAGCCAGTGAAGTTCGACATTAAAGGACAGAGTTATGTAGAGTTTTCTGAAGTCATATTTTCAAGGCAGGTTGTGTTGGTCGTCTCTGTGCTCGTTGATGGAGACTGGTATGTTTCCTGTTGGAGTGAGAAAGAACAATCACAGTTAGCCTGCAAAGATAAAAAAACAAAAAAAACAAATCATCACAGCTGAGGAAAATGTGACCATTGGTTCTCTAAAAAAACAAATCAAGGGTGAGTGTTTCCTTTTTTTGTTGACATTTTTTTTCAAAGCATTTAACACTGTTTCATCCTATTCTAACTGATCTTTGGTGATTCCTTTTCAGCTTACTGGATTCATTGTGCTCTTCGGTATGATTTTTCTGTTGGCTCTGGTGTCACTGTGGTGTGATTGCTGTAAATGCAGTTCTAGCAGAAGAGCTGTTTATGACAAAGTGATCTTGGAACAGGGAGAAAACTTACTGAAAGAGCATTTCAAAGAAGAAGCAGAAGAAGAGAGGACCACCATCCTTGTGAAAATAGATTGAAAAGAAGATGGAACACAAGATAAATATGGAACTAAAGAGAAATGGATAACAGAGCTTGGAGATGTTGCTGCCAACATGATTGAAAGCTCAGAAAAAAAACAAACTTTCTAAACAACAGAAAATACTAGATTCACAGCAAAATCCCCAACAATGTCCAACTGGGGGCACAGAAGCATCTGCAACAGGGGCCACAGCTAAATCCATGACAGAGGGCACAGCAGGCCTCAATAATGACTGACTGTTTCTGACCTGACGAGTTAGCTGCAAAAAAGGACAATTTGCATGTTTATCAACGGTTTGCTAAAATTAGCTTGAAAATTTCAAAGTCATTGACAAAATCAATCATAACACATTTAAACATTTATACAATACATATATAATAAGTTATATAAAAATATACAATACATTTATATGATACATACAAAAATTACATTTTAAAACATCTATTCTATGAATGATTTTAAGGACTCCAGCCTTATTAATTCAGAAGAAAACATTTAATGGATTGTTATGTATTCTTTGTGAGAATCACGATTTTCTGGTGCCCAAAAGAAAGTAAGAAACAAAGGGAAGTATCTGCATCTTTTTTATATCATGGGTTGCAGCAGGATGGCATATAGAATATTTTACATTTCTGTTACATGTATGTATTGTTTTAGTAAATTCAGTCTTTTGCAAATGTAATCCAAATGCTACAAGTAAGTAGTAAGAACGAAAAGAAAGAACATATATTTCCTGATATTTTTGCATCTGCTACTGGCCTGAAAAGATTTAAGTATTTATTTCGTCACATAAGGGTATACTACCATCTTGTTAATCTGGTAAAAAGAAAAAAAAAAGTCTGCAAAAAATCTAACTGTTACATTATTTGTCTTTATCCAATCATACTATGAATTCAGTCTTGGATGTGGAGCCACTGATGTTCTTGCCTGTTTAAATCTCTGGTTGCAATGTGATATTCTATATTATTATTTTGTGTTTCATCATTTTATTGTTCTGTTGGCTGTCTCCTTATTAAAAGTCAGATTTGAACTAAACTGAATCTTCGTTATTTTGGCCTTTTATTCTCCTGTATTTGACATTTCATTATGCTAGTAAAGAGTCCAAGCTGGTGTCCCAGCTTCTAAAAAACCCTTTCCTCTCACAAAACAGTCCCAACATTTCTCTCCAGTGTCCAAAAATAAATATCACAGATTGTCCCCCTCTTGTAGACTTAGCAAAAACAAATAATCGATAATTAAATAAATATTCAAGCATTCCACGCTCCTCCTGGTGAAACAATAGAAGCAGCCATCAAGACACCATACAATTGCGGGCATACACACACTAACTTTTAACAGAGCTTGAAGACTGATGTGGAGTCTTATGCAACAATCCCACGTCGAGGAGCACTCAGGCACATTAGGTAGCTCCCCGACAAGGCTTGATCACCTCCAGGTGTGTGTGATGATCTTCAGGTGCGGCCAGCCAACTGGCAGGGCCACACCCACCAGGCCTGAAGGTGCAGAATAAACACATATAGTATCAAATGAGTCGTCCACTGCTCATGGACCCTGTGTCGCTCAGACCCACGTCCCTGACAGCATTGATTTAAAAATGGAAGCCACAGTGGGTCAACCAGACCTACAAATGTTTGCTGTAACAGAAACCATGGACTGACCACCACTGCTAACAGAAAATATGATAATTTGCATGAAACACAGGAAACATTTGTCTTCTTGTACTGTTGTGGTTGCCCCAGAAAGGGTATCTGGCGTGAGATGATGCCAACTCAAACAGCACCTACAAACCTGACTGTCTGTATTAAATTTAGTATAGTAGCATTAATCCGCCTCCTGCAGATCTGCCTTTTTGTCAGGTGCATCATCTCCAAACCACACATCACAGCAGGTCTCACTGCCATCTTATAAACTTTCACTTGTTCTGCCACAAATCACCCCTGGCAGTCATCTCCACCCGCTCCACCCTGCTTGCATTCTTTTTCTTCTTCACCTCTCTTGATGCGTTCATCGGAGTGTGAATGTGTGTGAATGTTTATTAGTTGCACTTGAGTTTAGAAGTGCTTGTATGAGTGGGTGTGAATGGGTGAATGAGGCATGTTGTATAGAGCGCTTTGAGTACTCCGGGAGAGTAGAAAAGCACTATATAAGAATCCGTCCATTTACCATTGTTCATGTTTGCTCCAGATTTCAACACTGAATGGTTGAGCCATTGCCATTTCTTTACAGTAGACTCCACAGGCTGTGGTGACTAAATGGTGTTAAACACATGTTTTGACATCTCATGACAAAAATAACATAAATTCACTTTGTATCTGTAACACTCTACGTTTCAAACTGTGGAGATTTTTTGTTATTAGTCATAATGCAGTTGAAAAAATTAACTGATAAAAATCTAATTAATATTATGAAGCATAGATTACGATAACAAACAGAATCTAAGCCTAAAATACTGTATTTAAATGAGTGTTAGTGCCTAACAGTACCTGATACTCAGTATTTGTTGTGCTGATAGAATTCATCATTCCAACTCATTCATCAAAAAACCTGTTGTGACACACAATCTCATCATAGTATAAAGTGTTTGGGAAAAGTTTGAAATTCGCTGACACGACTTTGGAAACAGTTTTGAACAGAGTGCTGTTTAAACTCCTTCTCATGACGTCATATTGCATTTGCATCCTGCCACCTGTAGGAGCAACACTCGTGGTTCTTATGTGAGGGTGGGAGAAGAGAGCTCATTTCATCACTTTGACTGGACGACTTGCTCATTTCACTGCTGCTATAGGACTGAGATATCAAGCTGACTTTCAAAGAGACTGTGATACCGGGTGTGAAAAGCAGGAAATATTTCTTTTTCCGTGTCTGTAATTTTACAGGTCAGAAGCTGCAGCCTCAGCAGGTACTGAACTGCTCAAGATGTTGAAAAAACTCCTGCAATATGCTTGTAGTGGAAAAATCGGCACCACTGGCACAGGCATTGGGATTTTCTTCGCATTTATGTATCTGCGGGAAAAGATGTGCGCTTGCTCAGGCCACACTTTTGATTGCAATGAAATGGTGGTCGTGCCTGTTTTTTTATCAAATCAAATCAAATCAAATCAAATCACTTTTATTGTCACGTCACATGTGCAGGTACACTGGTACAGTACATGCGAGTGAAATTCTTGTGTGCGAGCTTCACAAGCAACAGAGTTGTGCAAAAATACAATAACGTAAAACAAGCAAAATATAAAAATGGCTAATCTAAAAAGTAATAAATATAGTATTTTTCCTGGTGCTCCTGATAGACCAGACATTTCGGAGCACAGCGGAGCATCCATCCATGCTTTTATGCATTGTACTCAAGCGTGTTATCAGAGCGTTTCTAATCAGTCTGCTGTGGATTGTAGCTGTGTTGCTTTTCACAGACTGGTATAGTTGCTGTACCACTGATGAAAAAAAGAGGAAGCTGTTCTGTGAACCTGAGGATCTCACAGCTGATGAAACAGCTCAAATAACTGAGCTGCAAATGAAGTCAAAGGTGAGGATGTGCATATGTACTCAGTGAATATGTAATGTTATTGTACTGTTATGTTTTTGAACAAACAAGCCAAAATTCATTCTTTCACTCTCACACACATACGTTCTTCTTTCATATACATATACTTTCACTCTCACATAGTTTTATTTTAGTTTTATTTTAAATTTCTATATTTAGATATTTTTATTCTCATGTTTACACATATTTAACACACACATTCCTACATTTTGCTCTCATTTACAAGCATTCAGCATATATATATATATATATATATATATATATATATATATATATATATATATATATATATATGTAGTCGGATGGTAACAAAGAGAGGGAAGGTAGTCAGAACTGAGGGGATCGAACTACCAGAAGGCAACATTGCAGACATAGAGGACAGTTACAAGTACCTGGGGATCCCACAGGCGAATGGGAACCATGAAGAGGCCGCTAGGAAAGCTACAACCACCAAATACCTGCAGAGGGTCAGGCAAGTCCTGAGGAGTCAGCTGAACGGTAAGAACAAGATCCGGGCCATCAACACCTACACCATGCCCGTGATCAGGTACCCTGCTGGGGTAATAGGCTGGCCAAAGGAGGAGATAGAAGCCACTGACATCAAGACAAGAAAGCTCCTTACCATGCATGGAGGGTTTCCAGCACCCTGAGGCTGTACGCTAAGCGGAAGGAAGGGGGCCGGGGACTGGTGAGTGTCAGCACCACAGTCCAGGATGAGACAAGAAACATCCATGAATACATTGGGAAGATGGCCCCAACTGACCGAGTGCTCAGTGAATACCTCAGGCACCAGAAACCCAAGAAAGAGGAGGGAGACGAGGAACCATCATGGAAGGACAGGCCCCTGCACGGTATGTACCACCGGCAGATAGAGGAGGTGGCTGATATCCAGAAATCCTACCAGTGGCTGGACAAAGCTGGACTGAAAGGCAGCACAGAGGCACTAATCATGGCAGCACAAGAACAAGCTCTGAGTACAAGATCCATAGAGGCTGGGGTCTATCACACCAGGCAAGACCCCAGGTGCAGGCTGTGTAAAGATGCCCCTGACACAATCCAGCACATAACAGCAGGGTGCAAGATGCTAGCAGGCAAGGCATACATGGAGCACCATAACCAAGTGGCCGGCATAGTGTACAGGAACATCTGTGCCGAGTATAACCTGGAAGTCCCGAGGTCAAAATGGGAGATGCCCCCAAGGGTGATGGAGAATGACCGAGCTAAGATCCTGTGGGACTTCCAGATACAGACGGACAAAATGGTGCTGGCTAACCAACCGGACATAGTGGTGGTAGACAAACAGAAGAAGACGGCCGTAGTGATCGATGTAGCGGTTCCGAATGACAGCAACATCAGGAAGAAGGAACACGAGAAGCTGGAGAAATACCAAGGGCTCAGAGAAGAGCTCGAGAGGATGTGGAGGGTGAAGGTGACGGTGGTCCCCGTGGTAATCGGAGCACTAGGTGCGGTGACTCCCAAGCTAGGCGAGTGGCTCCAGCAGATCCCGGGAACAACATCGGAGATCTCTGTCCAGAAGAGCGCAGTCCTGGGAACAGCTAAGATACTGCGCAGGACCCTCCCATGCCTCTGGTAGAGGACCCGAGCTTGAAGGATAAACCGCCCGCAGGGGCGAGATGGGTGGTTTTTTTCATGTGTGTATATATACACACATTTTTTAAAAATTCAAGCTTCAGTTAATTAAAATGGTCAAACCCCAAAACATTTTCTATTTCATGTACATTTTCCACTTTTTGTTCAAAGGCAATTTATAAGCATGCTTTTACTTTATCCATTTTTTTTCTTTCAAATTATGTTTCTGTTATTTGCGTTTGCTATTATACTCAACTCTTACATACACAAGCAACTTTAAACATATTGAAGTGGACTAAATGGCTAGCTGTGATACTTTTAATATGAAGTGTGACCTCAGTAACATTTTATTTTATTTATAAAAGCTACAACAGTTTAAGCTGGTCACTACCAAGTGACATTAGCAACTTTCTTAAGGAACTGATAGTGTCTAAGTATAGGTAAATAAAACAAGGATACATAAATCTGAAATATAGTTGCTGTTTTGTTTTATAGGGCGAGGACATATTATCATGATACTTTCAACAAAGATGTCATCCTTCTTTTACGGCATTCAAACAGTGTTGTTACCTTGTGATGGCCCGTTGAAGTCACTATCGGTTTACTTGTTGATGCCTTGCTGGAGGAGCCTGGGCCTAGTGGTTGTTGGAGGATCCTGGGCCTAGTGGCTGCTGTAGGATCCTGGGCCTAGTGGTTGTTGGAGGATCCTGGGCCTAGTTGCTGCTGGAGGAGCCTGGGCCTAGTGGCTGCTGGAAGAGCCTGGGCCTAGTGGCTGCTGGAGGATCTTGGGCCTGGTGGAGCAGGAGGGGCCTAGTCTAGAATTTCTTCACCAAGAGCCTGATGCACAAACCATGTCTAAAATACCCATTGCAAATACGTGCATCAATTCTTTAAAGTTACCACTTCATACCTCTTACTAAGACTTTCAGGAGAATATGGACTTTGCATTAGGTAATACACATGGTTTTGGAATAGCTTAATTCCTGCCCAGGTTAGAATGCTAATCTGAGCTTTACACTCAGTTAAATAAATGAGTGTCAATGATTAAGTAAGGTTTTGGGGGTTTTTTTTGTTTTTTTTGTTTGAATATCATTGCATTTTCTTTCCCAGAAATCAAACAAAAATGTTCCACCTAAAACACCAACTAACACACTTGAGACCAAGCTGAATTTAGTTTATGTTCCCATATTTCATATTTCACCCAGCTATTTTGTGATTGGAGGCTCCATTTTTGCATTGACCTTTTAACAAATGTTCATTTGCTTCAAGTCTTTTTGCTTGTCAGGGTACCTTTCTACAAGTATACAATAGTTATAAGGACTAACAAAATTAAATTAAATTCAGTTTCATTGTATTAATTTATGTGCATTGTGATTTTTTTTCTAGCTTTGTACTTGTTTGTTGCGTCTATTCTCTGGTGTTCTTCAATATTGTTTATCTGACACTTCTATTCTATTTGATCAGTGATCCATGTTTGATGTATTTACTGACTGTGTTAACATTAATGTTGTCAGTTTGAGTCATCTTGTTCCAAGGCAATACACCTGGTGATTGTGATGACCAAAAACCTCAATAAAATGTGGTTGCACAAATTTATTTTTTCTTTTAACAAGGTGTTTTAAAACGAAACATGGTTGTAAAATCTAAACACACTCACATAATACAACTCATAAATTCTTTAAAATTATATACAAACCGTCAACATGCATGTAAAGGTTGATAGTAGCATTTTTGAAATTTAAAGCTGTGACTAAAGTTCTAATAATACTGAACTAACAACAGTCATGGCACTGTATTCTTTTTAAGCTGCACAACCACAATTACAGTAAATGAAATTTCACCAGAGGCCTTCTTGATATTTTAGGATTGTCCCTCAAGAAAACGAACAAGGTTGCAAAATAAATCTATACCGTTATTGCCATCATCTTCAAATGGATCAAAGGTCTGCTGAAGTGTAACCATCATAGTGTCGCTGATGGAAATGTTAATTGATGGAACAACAACATTATTGTTTGTCTCCAGCTCTGGCAGTGGTCTGCATTCATCAATACCAAAATCATTTTCACAAATACTAATCATATTTGGGTTATGTATTCCTGCATTGTTGACAATGCCCCTTTGCCACAGCTGAAGAGGGGTTTGCCCTCCTTGTGTTGAAAGTCCATGGTTATTCCACTGGTTCTGATATTCTGTGGCAGCTCTTTGAATACGGGGCAAATAAATATAATGAAGACAAAATAAATGGACCTTATTAAGTGAATCTAATACACTATGCTCCTCCATAAAATTGAAAAGATTAACAAAATGATATAAGACCACTCGATTTAATTCTGCCCATTATCGCTCAATTCTTTGATTATGCACTGACCTGCCAGTGACAGCACTATGCCTGTTCAGTCCTTGCCTGTAAAGCATGAAACGGGCAACACCAGTGTTTTCTAGCCCGTGATCACATCTCACTCTGGATGGCATTCCAAAGTTCTGAACACCAACCATGAACAGTGACAAAACACTTGATGCCCTGTTGTTATCTAAACAAGCAAGGTAGATGATGGTTCTACTGAAACCATCCACACAGACATGGAACACCATCCTCCATCTCACAAGTTTGTGGTTTCCATCTATATGCCTATAGAAAAATGAAATAAGTATAAGTTATGTATGGGGAAACTATGACGTGGTCAAGGTTATGCACAAGTTTGAGTAAATAAAACAATGAGTTATTTTGCTTTAGACAATCCATTTCGCTATAGACTTAGAATCAGGACTGTTTTTCTGTAAGAATTTTCTCACCATAACTGATTGGGGAAAGGAACACCGTACAGTCGTCAACATATTGCATTGCGTTTTCTGAGGGAACGTCCAAAGGGGTCAGTTTCTTGTAGACTTTGTCTTACACGCCACCTTTGAATTTGTAACCCACGTGACCTCAAGCTGCCATGCACATATCGTTCACCTGCATTTGTGGTATACTGAAGAATTTCACTAACAACCCTGTTCAGGTTTTCTTCGGATAATGTTGCATAAGTCAGTGGCTCAATGCCAAGCTCCTCTCTGTGCCTGTACAGAGTACGGGAGCTGACCCCTAAGCACGTTGCAATGCTTTGCCAGTTCATTCCAAGAGATACTAAATGAGATATTTGCTCTCTTTAAATGCTGTATTGCGGTCGACCTTGAGAGCAAGTCATGAGAGGTGGAGGTAGCAAGACAAGTCTGTTCTCACATGTAGTTGCTTGTCTGGTTTTATAAGCAGTCAGTAAAAATGTCAGCCATCCATTTAAGGACTGTAATGTATTCACTGCTTCTCTATTTCTTGCATCGTCAACAAATCTTGAGATGGACAAAATTCCAGATAAGATTTGAATGTGATCACCAAGTTCTCTATGGAGCCTCTGACGAACAAAAGAATCTGTAGCTTCTCTTTGAATTTTTTCCACACATTCTAATACATTATTTAAAAAAGTTCTAATGTCATTTTCGTTACTACTTACTGCACAAATTATGTGAGAGTGAAAGAATGAATTTTGGCTTGTACGGCCCCTCATACATTAGCACAGTTAGCTCACTCACACATTAGGTCAGACCATGACAATAACTACTACTAACCATTACATCATGGAAACCTTCATGTTGAAGTTGCAAACTTAAATCTCAGTCTCAAAGATTTCAGTTCTGCTTGAACAACCAACACTAACTGCTGAGCAGAGACTATAGCAGGAAGCAATCAAATCCTGGAAATAACAATGCATTTAACACTTAGCGTCATTAATCAGCATTTAAGTAAGCAGCATTTAACTTTCTCTCATTTGGAGTCAATAACAAATAATTCTATGTCAAACTGCCAGTGTTCCAGATTAACTGGTGTCGAGAATTAACTGGTGACAGTGGAACAGATGTGTGGTAGACTTGCTTTTCAGGAGCTGCTACCACCCAACCAGCAAATAAACACTGACTATTTCATCTGTGACATTTGTGAGGTTACCTTAAACACGGTCCATCTGTCTCATTGCTCTTGAACAATAAAATATTAAAAGTATAGAAGTCAAGACAAGACAAAGCAAGACTAGAGGGAGGGGTACTTCTTCACGTGAGTGGCTGAGTGATGGAACAGGCGGAACAGAATACCGCTCAGGAAAAGGAAAAGAATATCTTTCTTTTCCTTTTCCGGAGGTCCTTTGCAGCTCTCTGGACAGACAGCTGAGATTCCAATGTTATTCCAGGAGACTGGGAGGTAAGAGCAGTGCCACCTGGTAGGCAAAGACAGGCAGGCAAAGAGTGAGGGAGGACGACCAGCTTTAGAGCGAATCCAGCGATCCAAAGGTGCAAACTGGAAACACAGACAGCGAATGCCACACACAGAAATACTTGAAGCAAGTGAAGCATGGAGGCCGATTTACTGTTTAGAAAGTTCCTTCAGTGAAAAAAGCTAAATTTAGGTTTCAGAATATTGAGCGTGTTGATCAAGAGCTGTAAATAAATAATATTCAAAGTATAATGCAGAAGTCTGTTTTAAGCTCGTTTTGTGTTAATGTAATGTGCATTTGTAAACCACTGCACAATATGATCAAAATCTGATACAGTCCCTGAAGTTTTAATACTCGTCAGAACACAAGTGACAGATTTAAAATAATAATAATAGCTGTTGTGTTGTGGTGTTTGCAGTAGACTGTGACAAAGTTAAAATGAAAACTGTTTTTTATTTAATTTTACAAGTTCAAAGATAATTTTCAATAAACTGTTTCATGTCTTTTTTAAATCAAACATTGTGTTGGAATTTAACTTCTTCATATATACAGATATAGATTATTAAAGCTGAGCAACCATGTTGTCATTCAGATCTCACACAGACTGACAAACTCTTCCTCTAGGGTAGTTCTACAATCAGCTATTCTGTACTATTAAAAACGTTTGACTGTAAGGGGATTGTTGTGCTTTGCAGAATTTGTTGTTTTATGGTTATTGTAGCCCTGTTATAAGATAAGATAAGATAAGATAAGATAAGATAAGATAACCTTTATTAGTCCCACACGTGGGAAATTTATTTTGTCACAGCAGGACGTGGACAGTGCAAAAGTTATGAAGCAAAAATTAGAATAAAATAAAATAAGAATAAATACAGTACAGAACTGTACAGAATAGAATAAAATAAAATACTATATACAGTAGAATAAAATAGAATAAAATATACAATAAGATAAAAATAGAATACAAATGCTATATACAACTGAGTAAAAATACAACGATGCCAGAAAAGATTATTGCACATTAGTGTTATTGCACATGTGTGGATGTGTGTGTTTGATCAGCTGCAAAAGTCTTTATTGTAGAGTCTGACAGCAGTGGGGAGGAAAGACCTGCGAAATCTCTCCGTCCCACACCGTGGGTGCCGCAGTCTCCCACTGAAGGAGCTGCTCAGTGCTGTCACAGTCTCATGCATGGGGTGGGAGATGTTGTCCAACAGGGATGACAGCTTAGCCACCATTCTCCTGTCACTCACCACCTCCACTGGGTCCAGAGGGCATCCTAGAACAGAGCAGGCCCTTCGGATCAGCCTGTTCAGTCTCTTCCTGTCCCCAGCAGAGATGTTGCCGCCCCAGCAGACCACACCGTAAAAGATGGCTGAGGCCACCACAGAGTCATAGAAGGTCTTCAGGAGTGGGCCCTCCACTCCAAACGACCTGAGTCTCCGCAGCAGGTACAGCCTGCTCTGCCCTTTCCTGTAGAGGGCGTCTGAGTTATGAGTCCAGTCCAGTTTGTTGTTCAGATGAACACCAAGGTACCTGTAGCTGTCCACAGCCTCAATGTCCATACCTTGGATGTTCAGTGGTTGCAGTGGAGGATGTTTGTGCCTGCGGAAGTCTACCACCAGCTCCTTGGTTTTACTGGCATTGATCTGGAGGTAGTTCAGCTGGCACCAGTCCACAAAGTCTTGAGTCAGTCCTCTGTACTCCTTGTCGTCCCCATCAGTGATGAGGCCGACTATTGCAGAGTCATCAGAGAACTTCTGCAGGAAGCATTGGGTGGAGTTGTGGGAGAAGTCTGCAGTGTAGATGGTGAAGAGGAACGGAGCCAGAACCGTTCCCTGTGGGGCCCCCGTACTGCAGACGACCATAAGATATAAGCAGGTGAAACTTGAATTCAGCACTGTAGTCTTATACATTTATTATTTTTTATGTGCAAGTCCAACTTCAGTGTTTTGCTGAAAACATCAGATGTAACGAGGGATGTCACAATAAAAAAAGAAAATAATAATAATGATAAAAAATAATAATGAACACCATCTATTCAGAGATGTTAGATGTTAGAGATGTTAAAATGAAAAAATGTTTCATGTCACATTTTGTTTTGTTTTGTTTTGGGTTTTTTTTACATGTTTTTAATCGTTTAATTTATCAACAGCAAGACTGTGAACATCATACCTGAGTCCTGGTTTGACGATGGATTTACAAGGTGGCCTAACTATAGTAGCGATAAGTGAAAAAACAGAGTGGTTTAAAAAAATGAGGACAGGAGAAGACTATAAACTCAAGAACGATATTTCAGTCCTCCCAAGAACTGGTAAATATCCATTTAGAGATGAAAATTGTACCAGTTACTTTGTTCTGCTTTATCCATAAAGCTTCACTTTGGTCACACTCCCTACCTCTTCCAAGAAACTGAAGTAGAACTCTGCATCAGAACATTTATGTGAATTTGTGGCAATGAAGTAATTATTAATCTTTTGTGAATTCTGAATAGGTGATTACCTAAAGTCAAGAGAAGAACTAAAAGCATCACTGACCTGTGATAGATCAGAGCTACAGACAGATGAGGAGGAAGAGAGAGTTAGGAAAAAAAATAAGCCAAAGTTTGATTTTTAGACATTTATGGCAAGTATCAAACTTAAAAAACAAAACAAACAAAACAAAACACTTGGCTGGTCATTGATCAATGGCCGTGAGTAAATGACCTCCTTGGTCAAACCAGCGTTCCTCCCTGTCCAGGATGTGTACATCCTCATCATTGAAGAGTGTCCACTGGCCTGTAGGTGTAAATAGACTGCAGAGTCCTGGCCTGATGAGTTAGCTCTTCTGTGTTGTGCCATCTGCTTTGCCAGAGGTTGTTTGCAGCCATTCCCAACTCTGTGAATGATACTCATGGCCATTAATCAATGGTCTTTGATCAGTGGTTGTTGATCAATGGTCATGACAATTTGCATATTAATGATCAAAGAACTGACCTCACAGCCCATTGTTCATTCAGTGGTGCTAGTTTCAGTCATTGTGCAAATGTACTGTTTATAAGATTGGGGAAACCTGCTGAGCCAGTCAGCTGAGACTTCATCAGTCATCCAGGTGACTTATTAAATGTTTCTCCCACTGAAAACGCAACGTCCAAATGAACAGAATCAACTTTTTGGGATTTACTTACCTGAATGACTGAGCATGCATCAAGACTAATTTGTACTTACTCAAGTACACCATTACTTTTTGAACTTGAATAAATAAATAAATACGTTTTCCAATCAAGAGTTGGTCACGTGATTGGCTCATTCAGCACAAGGCAGTAGAACTATATATGTTTAATAATGTTATTAAAAAGGTAGGAAAAACAAATGCTTTGGAAAACCAACCGGTATCTACATAAATAGATACAGGTTGGGATGGCTATAGCTCAGGAGGTACAGCAGGTCATCTGCGAATCAGAAGGTTGGTAGTTTGATCTCTGGCTCCCACAGTCTGCATGCTAAATGTCCTTGGGGAAGATACTAACCCCAAGTTGCTTTATTGTTGTATAAAGCGCTTTGAGTGCTCCCCAAGAGTAAGAATCAGTCCATTTACCATAAATTTAAACCAAACATCCCCAACTACTTGTTTCTCTTTTGGATCTTTTACTTTTAGTGACAAACCTAGATGTTGAAACAGTCTTTATGCTTTGGGATGCATTTCATTCGTTATTTGAGGCATCAGCATGTTGAAGCAAGACAGGGAACACACCCACACACATAAAATACCAACCTATTGCTCCCACATTTTTAGACCATCAGCATGTTACTTTGAAAAACCAGCAACATGTTCAAGCACGACAGGGCGTCATTTTTTTTCAAGATGTGTGGCCTCAGATCTTCAGCACTCTTGTGGAGCTGTGGATGGCCACGCATCTGGGGTCTTTACCTGGCTCACTGGGGGCATTATAGCAGTCTTTCACCCTCGTTTTCAAGTAACATTCGCTGTCTTACACACACAGAAAATGCAATGTTTGTTTGTGTACCTTTCTTTGTCTTATCTTTCAGGTGCTGTGTATGGTTTGAGTGTGTTTTGTTAAAGATGCAGCAGTTGGAGATACAGCATGACTCTCTGTTTCAGCCTCAACCCACCTCCCGATTCTTTTCTCTCTTTCTTTCTGTCTCTTTGCTTTTCATATTCCACTCAGATAATATTATGAAAACACGATTAAAATATGAGCCTTCAGAGAGTGGATAGTGCCATAGTGCTCCTCTTGTGAAAGAAAATGTGTTTGCATGACAAAGCATTCAGTCTATGATTCTGTTTGTTAGAGCAGGTTTTTTAAAAAAGGCCATGGAAGTGTAACATAGTTAAATAGAGTTCAAGTTAAATCCCGCTAAATGGGACATTGGCACCACCTACTGTTGCAAAAGTCACCCTGCAATATTTACAAAGGGTAAGAAATTCTGGGTAATCCTCAGAGCAATGGAGGATTCCCGTAGAGGTAAGAAATGTACAAATGTCGTGGACAAAAAAATCATGTTACTAGCTGTAATAGTAATATAAGTTGATTCAGTTATTTTTGGTGTCACAGGCTGGGTCACTGAGCCAGCGCTCTGAGTATAGTTTTGTATTCATTTCATGTTAGATTTGTGATTATAGTTCTTGTGTTATTAATATTTAGCTTTTAGTTGAGGTTAAAGGCAGCCATTATTTATTATTGTTTCCTTGGTCTCCATGTTTAGGTTCTTGTCTAGTTTTATCATGTGTTTTAGGTTTGTTAAGTCTAGTTTCCATGTTTCCTGTTTTATTTTGTGAAAAGATGGCGTGTCATGACCGACTTTTTATTAATGAAACCATGTTGAAACTAAAAATCCAGATCAGGAATGGATAAAGATGAAAAGCCCCGAACAGACAAACAGTAAGCGGTTGCAGATCATTCTTCTTTATCAAAGTACTATTCCAATAAATAACTTACAATAGAACTTATTTATGTTTTATTATCGAATTAACTCCGCAGATAAATGTAAAATGCAGGCGTATCGTGTAGAGCTATCTAAAATGCATTGAAATACAGTAATCTAGTCATCGTTGTCGTTATGTCTTTGTATAGGCTACTTATTTATTTATTTTTTATCATTATTAGATTTTAATGGGTTTCAGGGATGTATTGATAAGTGTCCTGCTCCTGCAAGAGAAGATCAAATACAGGTTGAGCCAGCTGTCATTTTTCTCACATGTCATTTGTCTTTTTGAATCCACATTTTAGTTAGCTAACCTATTTATTTCCTGTCCAAGAGAGCAAAAAAATCAGAGGACACGAAGGAACACACAAAGATCAACAGGTAGTGTGAAGATTGTGAAGATATTTTCACCTCCACCAAGGTCACACAAATCCCCAGCATTTAAACATGAGAACATAGAGCACCGGTAGAACCTGTGTGTGCTCAGAAACCCCAACAGTAAAGACAAAGAGTGTTAGCAAGTTGAGCAAGAAACATACAGGGAGGTCCCCATCAGTGTTCTGTTGGGACTAGTGATGGTAAATTTGATTCTTTTTACTGAATCGAGTTTTAATGAGTCACTCACCAAAGTGAATCGGGTTTTTTGAGTCATTTGAGTCACTGAGTCAGTTGACCAGAGAGTGCAAAAAATGTACATTTTCACTCAAACTTAATTTTTTTCTCTTTTAGTGTAAATCCTACTGCTAAGATGAGTGATTCTTAAAGAAAACAACTATTTTATATACCAAAAAAGAGCAAAAGAATTTCTAAAGGGAACATTTCTTTTGTTTATTTTTATTTTATTAGTATTTTCCTTACATGTGTCAAATATATATTTTCTCATCTAAATGTCCACTGAGCTGTGAGCCAGGGGGCGGTAGTGCGCCTTAACATTGGTTGCCAACGAAGAAGAAGAAGAAGTAGCTGCGAGCCAGGAGGGAGGGGGTGAGTGAGTGAGTGAGTGATTCGTTCGCTCTATGATTCAGCACAGGAGGGAGGGGGTTAGCGAGTCATGAGTGATTCGCTCGCTCTATGATTCAGCACAGGAGGGAGGGGGTGAGCGAGTCATGAGTGATTCGCGCGCTCTATGATTCAGCACAGGAGGGAGGGGGTTAGTGAGTCCTGAGTGATTTGCTTACGCTACGATTCAGCACAGGAGGGAGGGGGTTAGTGAGTCATGAGTGATTTGCTTCCCCTACGATTCAGCGCAGGAATGGAGGGGGTGAGTAGCTCAAATGTGCTGTTAGCATGTTAGCAGAGCGTTGCTACTGTGAACCGAGGAGCTATTGTCTTGATGTGAGCTTCTACTCAGGGTTTTTTCTTCCAGTTCAGAGCAGAAATGTTTTTGTTAAGATACTGGATGTTGTGTTTTTCTTCACAATTTGAATTATAAGCTAGATATATTTCTACTAGTGAAATTAGTTTGCTAACAGCAACAGGGATGAGTCAGTGAGTCAGTTGCGCTTGTGAATCATGATTCACGAGTCAGTAAAGTGATTCTCGAGTATTGAACGATTCGTTCATGATTCGCGCATCACTAATTAAAACTGAGTGAGGGATGAAAATAATACTTAGACTTTAGCTGTTGGTCAGTTTTCCTTTCAAGCTGGCACATTTGTCTAACAGCAGCAGCTCAGTCAGGTTTGAAAGTGATGTTTGATTTGGCAGAAATTTACCCCGGATGCTCTTCCTGACACAACTCCGTATCACAGGAAGCCAAATGTATCCTGCTTTTCATACCAAGTATCACAGTCTCTGTTATAGTGATGCGCGAATCATGAACGAATCGTTCAATACTCGAGAATCACTTTACTGACTCGTGAATCATGATTCACAAGCGCAACTGACTCACTGACTCATCCCTGTTGCTGTTAGCAAACTAATTTCACTAGTAGAAATATATCTAGCTTATAATTCAAATTGTGAAGAAAAACACAACATCCAGTATCTTAACAAAAACATTTCTGCTCTGAACTGGAAGAAAAAACCCTGAGTAGAAGCTCACATCAAGACAATAGCTCCTCGGTTCACAGTAGCAACGCTCTGCTAACATGCTAACAGCACATTTGAGCTACTCACCCCCTCCATTCCTGCGCTGAATCGTAGGGGAAGCAAATCACTCATGACTCACTAACCCCCTCCCTCCTGTGCTGAATCGTAGCGTAAGCAAATCACTCAGGACTCACTAACCCCCTCCCTCCTGTGCTGAATCATAGAGCGCGCGAATCACTCATGACTCGCTCACCCCCTCCCTCCTGTGCTGAATCATAGAGCGAGCGAATCACTCATGACTCGCTAACCCCCTCCCTCCTGTGCTGAATCATAGAGCGAACGAATCACTCACTCACTCACTCACCCCCTCCCTCCTGGCTCGCAGCTACTTCTTCTTCTTCTTCGTTGGCAACCAATGTTAAGGCGCACTACCGCCCCCTGGCTCACAGCTCAGTGGACATTTAGATGAGAAAATATATATTTGACACATGTAAGGAAAATACTAATAAAATAAAAATAAACAAAAGAAATGTTCCCTTTAGAAATTCTTTTGCTCTTTTTTGGTATATAAAATAGTTGTTTTCTTTAAGAATCACTCATCTTAGCAGTAGGATTTACACTAAAAGAGAAAAAAATTAAGTTTGAGTGAAAATGTACATTTTTTGCACTCTCTGGTCAACTCACTCAGTGACTCAAATGACTCAAAAAACCCGATTCACTTTGGTGAGTGACTCATTAAAACTCGATTCAGTAAAAAGAATCAAATTTACCATCACTACTCTGTTAACCCTTGAATTGTGTTCATGGATTTTGTTACTCAGCTAATGTTTATAGTTCTAGTCAACAAACTTTATTAAATTTAATTAAATTAGATCTTATTTACATACACTTACAATCATACAATTTTACAGTTTTACCCGTATTTAATAAAGTAGAGTTTTAATTGTTTTTAGGTTCTACTGTTACCTGTTGAATTTTATATTAACATTAAAGCCTTGTGAACTGACTGCATGGCTACGGCTCCATCCTATTGCAATAGGTACCTCCCACGGCCTCAAGGCACTTTATATTTTAAGGTATAAAGTGTTGTAAGGTATAAAAATACAGAGAGAACTCCAACAATATGACCCCCTTTAAATAAGTGCTTTGGCAACAGTGAAAAGGAAAAACTTCTTTTTTTATCACAGTCTGAGACGGCAGACCCAACAGAGTCCAAAACCAGAGAACATGAAGCCAAAAAAAAGTTTAAAAAAACCTACAAAGCCCCGCTCTGGGGCTGGCCGTGTAGAAAGTGGCAGCGCAGACACAGTTCATGAGGTCGACTGTGTGGGAAGCGGTGGTGGTGCAGGCGTAGCAGGTCCGGAGGCCAACTGCGCGGAAAGCGGTGGTGACGGAACACTTTGGGAGACTGGCCACGTGGAAAGTGGCTGCGACACAACAGTTCAAGAGTCCACCAGCATGGGAAGCGGCAGTGGCAAAACAGTCCAGGAGGCAGGCCATGTGGAAAGTGTCAGCGGCAACGTTGAAGCTCGGTAATGAATGGCCAGGAAGGTAGTGATGGTATGGTGAGGTAAATAAATGTGGACAGGCAAGGCATGGAGGATGTGGACAGACAAGCTAAGCATGATATGGACATGCAGGCCAAGCAGGACATGGACGAGGCAGACCAGATGAGGCAGGACGAGATGATGGCGTCGCAGCCGCAGGCGGTTGAGCTGTGGGCAGCGTAGCGGCCACAGGTGGTTGAACTGTAGGTGGAGCTGATGGCTGGAAAGACTCTCCAGCAGACACGAGGGAGTGCTGGAGCAGCTGTCCTGAGCCCCCACTGGAAACAGACGGCAGTGTGGAAACCACAGGTGGCTGAGCAGGTGGTGGAAGCGGTGGTTGGAGTGGTGATTGTCTGTGAGCCACAGGCAGCTGAACTGATTCTCCTGAGCCTCCAGTGGAGACAGGAATGGGTGCAGGCACGTGCCAGACACTAGCCGCCCCCAACCGAGTAGGTGTGGGTGCAGAAGTCAACTGTGTCCTGGCTGGCCTTGCCCTGGGGACTGGCATGGGTGCCAGGGCAGACCGAACACCAACCACTCACACTGAGGAGTAACTACAGATCCAGGAGTTAACTGGTTCACAGCTGCTCTCACCCTGGCAGCTGGGACAGGCACCGGCAACGGCTGGGCATCTGCTATCCCCACCCGAGGAGTAGGTACAGGTGCAAGGACTAGCCAAAGCAGGGACCAACCCGGTCCCAGCCCCCCTCACCTGGGGAACTGATACGGGTGTAGGGGAAGACACCTTGTTCTCAATGAGAAGCCTGCACTCAGGGGAACCCAATCATCCAGTGTGTCCTGGGTCTGCCCCGGGGCCTCCTCCCGGTGGGCCATTCCCGGAAAACCTCATCCAGGAGGCATCCTTGTCAGATGCCCGAACCACCTCAACTGGCTCCTTTCGATGTGGAAGATTTTGTCCATGTCCAAGTTATTTGTTATGGACTTCTCATGGGCCAAGATCACCAAATGCTGCACGATAGTACTTAAACTGAGAAAAAAAAGCAGGGCAATATCCTCATAAGAAGCCGCAAACAGCAAAATGTCTGACATGAAAAAACTGATATTAGAACATATTTCTCATGACCCATTTCCTGTCCATGTGCTAGCCACCTTGATGTTTGTTGCCAAAATTTATAACAAGTAACTGTCGTGCAGTTGCAGCACCCAAACTTTCCGGTGCAATGAAGCCATGGCTGTGTCATTTCTGAATATTATTTTTCTTGATGCTGTTGACAGGCAGGACATTTCAGAGAAATACAAAACACGATGGCACTATTTCAGGTGTTGTAGTCAAGTGCGCTATCAGAGCTTTTGTAACTACTCTGCTGTGGGTTGTAGCTGTGTTAGTTCATTGAGACTGGTACTTCTGTTGTAAGATTGACAAGAAAAACATCACGCTACCCTGCAAACCTGAGGGAAATCTCACTTATGCAGAAAAAGAACAATTCCACCATCACGCTGGGGTCTTTCTTTGTGGAGTTTGCATGTTCTACCCGGGTTTGTGTGGGTTCTCTCCAGTACTCTGGCTTCCTCCCACAGTCCAAAGACATGCAGTTAGTGGGGTTAGGTTAACTGGTAACTCTAAATTGCCCATAGGTGTGAATCTGAGTGCACGCGGTTGTCTGTCTCTCTGTGTCAGCCATGCGACAGACTGGCAACCTGTCAAGGATGTACGCAGCCTCTCGCTGGGAGACAGCTGGCATAGGCTCCAGCCCCCCGGCAACCCTGAAAAGGATAAGAGGAAGAGAATGGATGGATGATCCATATAAGAGTGTTGAAGATTAAAGATCACCCTTCCACCATGTTTTTAGAATTAGGACACATCGCCCCCTGCAGGTAGAATATATGTATGTATTCACCCTTTAGTAGTACTATGCTTACAGCTTTGAGCAATCCACCCACATCAATACTTGCTCGTTTTGATAACATTTCCACACGGTGTTTCAAATAAGTTTACATTCATAGCAGTGAATGTCACATCTGTATTTGAGAGACTGACTTTTTTTTCTGCGGTAACTATGCTCCAAATTGCAAAATGGTAAATGGTCACAAACCAGCAATCTAAGGAGAGCTCCTCAGACCATCATTTCCTTGGTCACGTTTTCTAGCCACTCCAGTTCCTAAACCTTTTCCAGTTCTACCACTGAGGCATTCCCAAAGCAGTGAAAGATGTAGTCTGCCTTTATATCCACTTTGGTCAAAACTGTGTAACATGTTTCTATTAAGCTTCATATTCTCTGTAGCCCAATGACATTTTGCTTCCATGTTTTGTTAAAAGAGGCGGGACAGAGTCTCCCATGTTTCCACTTGCATCACATCTGAGTCGGGGTAAATGGTCTTGACATTCAGCCTTACGTTTTGAGAATAATACAGAGTACTAAAGCAGAGTTGTGAGTATGGTTTTTTTGCTAATAGTAAATTTTTTTATTCTTAATCAAACACATAATGTCATGAAGCGCAGTTCATACACTAAAGCGGGACCCAAAAGCAAACTCAATACCCTTAATGTGAGCAAGTACAGATTTTATTGATTTAACAAAAGGTGACCCAGAACAACCAAGGAAGCAAAATCACGCAACTGAAGGAAACCTGGAAGACAAAATACACAGCGAAGCTGTATTCGGGACCATGGGAGGCTGCAACAGAAAGGGAAGAAAATTACTGGTGAGCAGGGAAATGAAGAGACACAACGAGGCAGGGCTATAGTAATCTGGCTTACGATGAGAGCCGGACCGTGGGACTCGGAGGGGGGGAAGCATGTCCGTGGGAGGCAAATACGAGGAGGCAGGGACGAGGATAGATGGTGCACTCAGAGATCCGAGCAGGCATGAGGATAGGCCGGTGGCAGGCACAAAACGCCAGATAGTAACCTGGGCACACAGAGGTAGCATTAACACAGTTCATGCAACACTTGGATATACACAAAGCTTTGCAGGGAGCCTAGTTACCACTGATGGGTGACTAACGGACTGGCGTGGAGCATCCGTCAGCGCAGGGTTAAATAGTCCTCCTGGTAATCACCTGGAATGGGACGCAGGTGTGATGGTGATGGCCCAGCCTGGGGGTGTGGCCACCAGGGCATCCCACACACTGCCCAGACACAGAGCCACGGACCATAACACATAAATCAAACTACAAGTCTGATTAATATGTTAAATGATAAATGAGCTTGAGTAGTGAAAATGAATCTTCTAATGTCTGAATTCTGTGTGTGGACTTTTGTGTTTCTGCAGGAATGTGAACAGATAAGAAATGTATCACCAAGCCATCAATATAGATGATACCCTCGTTTGGCTCTTGACCAAGGCGGTCGCACTTTTCTCCCTCTCCCTTGTCTTTCCTGCTTGGCTTCTCATGTCCATGTCTAGTCTCGTCTACTTGGAAAATGGTGAGAGCAACACGCAGGAGCCACTAAGGAATTTCTGACTTTAAAAATCTATGATTTAGTAAAATATATTGGATAGAGTACAGTGATGTGAAAAAAGTGTTTGCCCTCTTCCTGATTTCCTTTTTTTTTTTCTTTTTTTTTGGGGGGGGGGGGGGGGGGGGATGTTTGTCACGCTTAAATTTTTTCAATCATAAATATTGGCCAAAGACAACACAAGTAAACACTAAATACATTTTCTAAATGAAAATGTTTATTATTATTAAAGGCAGAAAAAAATCAAACACTAAATGGCACTATGTTAAAAAGTGATTGCCTCCTAAACCTAATAACTGGTTGGGCCTCCCTGAGCGGCAACAACTGCAATCAAGTGTTTGCAATAACTGGCAATGAGTGTTTTACAGCACTGTGGAGGTATTTTGGCCCACTCATCTTTGCTGAATCGTTACAATTTAGACACATTGGAGAGTTTTCCAGCATGAACCACGTTTTCAGGTTTCATCACAGCATATCAATCGGATTCAAGTCTGGACTTGGACTTCATTTTGTTTTTATGAAGCCATTCAGAGGTGGACTTGCTGGTGTGTTTTGCTCATTGTCCAGAATCCGAGTGTGCTTCAGCCTGAGGTCATGAACAGATGGGTGGACATTCTCCTTTAGGATGTTTTAGTTGACGGCAGAATTCATGATTCCATTCACCAAAGCAAGTCCTCCAGTTCCTGGGGCAGCAAAACAGACACTCACACTATCACCCATTCATAAAATATGCATCTTGAGAATATATCTACTATCTAATACAATCAAACATACACTGCTTCAAGACTATTCATGTTTCCACTGTTAGTTTGAGTCTTTTGAGTTATTATCGTATGGGGGCCATTCATCAGAGGGAAAAGATTTACAAAAATCAGTACAGATATTCAATAAAAACACATTGCCCAATTTGCACTTCGTGCGTCCGCCCTCCATCACTAACCCAGGTATGGGTTACACGGCAGTAGTCCAGATAGACATCTCCAGATCTGACTCTCAATCCAGCGTTCCGACGCCAGCCATGACATGTAATCTCGTCATTCTGTCCTGGGTTTTCTCAGAGCATCCCCCACAGTGAGAAATGCCCCGAACCCTTCATGTAATCTATTTTTTACATTCTATTTAAGTATTTTTTTCTTTATTCATTTTTTAAAGAGGTCTGACATTAATAAGGCCTAAGGGTGGTTAGTGACAGTGTTGCCAACTCCTCAGTAAGGAAAATCGCTATTGGCTGTCCTAAAAGTCGCTAGAAGTCGCTAAATGAAGTCATTGCGTAATTTGCATAACTGGTCATGCTAATGTGATTGTAACCTACCTACGTTGTTGAAGAGAGAAATAACAACGTGGAACAAGACATAAAGTGAGTAAAAAACGTCCTAAATGCATTTAGAATTTATTTAGAACTACAAATTAAATTTCTTTTAGCAATTATTGTTTTTTAATGTCACAATTCTAACCCTGCTCCTTTATCCGGGTTTGGACCGGCAAAAGTGACACTCTGGTGGAGTTACTTTGTGTGTGTGTGTGAGTGTGTGTGTTTATAAGTAGTTTTAAACCTTGTGATCCACAAAACAGCATAACAGTAAAAGAAGAATTGACTGCGTTACAGTCAGTGCGGGAGCGGCCGCTTTGCTCGTGCGCGATTCATTTGCCGTTTGAACGCATAGATGTGAACATCTCCTGCCCTGATAGCAGCTGGGGGAGGACTATCGTCCGCCTGTGAGCGCTTTGGCACGAGTGAGGTGCACCCGCTGCTTGTTGAGAGTAAGAGCGATACGCGCTTTCACCTCAAAAAGTCGTCATAAATAAGGCTCCAATAACACCAGAAAAAGTCGCCAGATTTGTCGCTAGTCGCTTTATAGAAAAAAAGTCCCTAAGTGGGTCTGAAAACTCGCTAAATATAGCGACAAAGTCACTGGTTAGTGAAATAGAACTTAGTTTTGTTTGTTTTTTTAATTGGTTAATCAAACATTATTTTAACAGGGGAGGGGGATTAGTTTTTCACAGGTCCAGGTAAGCTTGGCTAGCTTTTCCCTTTAATAAATTAAACAGACATACAAATATAATTTGTTTGATCCCACACTGAGGAGATTAACTTGTTACAGCAGCAGAAGGGGCAGGAAGAAAAGAGAATTAGAGATATACTGGGCAAAAAAGCCCAAATCAATGCTTTATAAAGATGGTTGTTATATACAATAGCATACACCAATGTTATTATTATTATTATTATTTGCTTATGTTCATAAAGTGCAGTGAGAGTGACAATAATACACATGTATTTTTTAACCCATATTTCACTAACTGGGCCCACGTCCTCATTTTAGGTTTGACAATGTTTTAGTAGGTAAAGCTGAATGCTTGGACATGAATTGAGCTGAGGTTTGGGGAAGGCCTCGAAGGGGACTGGCGATGGCTCCCGGGCCTGCCTGGCAGATCCCCATGTACTAAAGAGAAGTGAAGAAGTTAAAGAATTGAAAAGGGGAGGGAGGGAGGCTGGAGCATGTAAACGAGAATGAACCTATGTAGGTGAGAACCGGAAGGAGCGTGTTAGGAGGCGTGGTCCCACTCCTGAAATTCCGATACTTAATCTCCAATTATCCTGTGTGCCTATTGTACAGCCTGACAATAGGACTCAGTTTTACACTATGGCTGTAACAGACACTGCTGAAAGAGCTGCTCAGGGCCTCCACAGCCTCATGCAGGTGGAGAGAGGTGTTGTCCATACTCCACATTAGCTTGGCTAACATCCTCCTCTCACTCAACTCCTCTATGGAGCCTAGGGGACTGTCCAGGAGTCTTTATAGTGCAACAGCACATGCGTAATGCGTAAAGAATTAATAATATAGAGCTGGACAGAACTGAGAAAGCAACATTAGCAGTGGACATGCTGCTTTGTAAAACCGTTACCCCACCCCAAAGTGGCCTGGTATCCCATACTCTCAGAGCACTCTACACAGGATACCCCAAGGGAAACAGTCAAACGAGCTCTCAAAGTCCACTTCCTTCACAGAGGGTTACTGTAGGTGGTACGTGTGTGTCTACCATTTGTTTCACCATCCTCTAAAATGGATTCTCGATATTGAGACACAATATCTGTCAGTGCCCCCCAGGGTGGCTGTGGCTACAATGTAGCTTGCTATCACCAGTGTGTGAATGTGTGTGTGAATGGGTGGATGACTGAATGTGTAAAGCGCTATACAAATACAGGCCATTTATCATTTACCATTCCATAGTTTTTCGATGTGTTACTTAACAGTACATCTGTTTTCTGTTCCCACAGGAATCTCTTGTTCCTCTTCACGGTTATTACGGTTATTTCAGCACAACTTGTATGAACCCATTTGTACTCAATTTGAACTATAACCCTAACCTCCAGTATTAGAAATGCTTACAGCATGAGTATCCTGGAAACCTTCAGATACATGTAGAGAATTAAAGTGGTAGGTTTAATCTTTAACTAAAATATCTAACATGACTGTTTTGTATGAATGGGTTAAACTTTGCACTGTCCACCTGCACGGTGCAGATGTAGAACTGAATATCTGGACCAAATCCATTTGATCATGACCAAGGGGAGCATCACTTGATTATCCGGAGAGATAAGCTTGAGTCAGCATGAATCTGAAAATAATGTATGCAGAACACATCAGCTAATATATTTCATTTAGATAAGTGCTCAGTGCCTGCATTTAACATGTTTGCAGGAGTTTTGGGATTGGGCAGTTTAACGAGATCGGTTTTGCTGCTTTTGCAATGTTAATGTTACTGTCAATCAAGAAAGAAGAAGCAGCTGCCGTGGTTTAACCTCCTAGGACCTGCCGTCCACATATGTGGACATCACATTTTTCGTTATTTTGACCAAAATACTCAATTTTGCTCTACATGGGCCTGATATCCACTTACGAGGACATTATACTGCTACTGTTCTATCAAAATTTTAAATGAATATCCTCATTTGTGGCTCTCATTTTTCTTAAAAACAAAAATAAGGTAAAAAAAAAAAAATTTCTGGAAATTCTTTGTTTTTACATTCATCTGGCCCCAATATGCCCAAATATCAAAGAGAAATTAAAAATGCATGTCGTGGAAGAGTTCAGGTCTTAGGAGGTTAATGTAGGTGTAACATAATAAAACTCTTAACCAGTCACTTCACCCTCTTTAAATAAGCTTTCTTTAGTCCATACCTCCTACTCTGGACTACAGTATCCCATTTGAGTAGCATTGCACATGGATTTGATTTAAATTAAAAATAAAAAACGTATGTGAAGTAGATTTTGACTCCGTGGGGCAGGAAGTAAGGAGGACCCAAATGCAGGTGCTTAGAGCCGTTTATTTGGCTGAATATCCAGGTACAAGAATGGATCAGGCAATACAAAGGAAACTAAAATGTCAAATTACAGAAACTGAACTGAGCTAAACTAATCACAGACACACAAAAAACTCCAGGGAAGAGCAGACAATCTGACCAATAGAGATGGTAAGCTCGAAATAGATGTTTCAACACTGTCTTGAGCGTCTGAAGTGCAGATTCAAAACACTGCTCCAAAGTGCATTTCAAAACACCCAGATCATGTGAACATGACTAAACGAGGTTTTGGAGCACGTCACCCCAGTTTCGACAGGTGGCATACCGAGTGCTTCTAGGCGCCGCCAGATACCATACTATTCTGTTTTTTTTCTACTTTCACCAGAAAACTTTATTTGGTGTATCAGGTTCAATTCAATTCAATTCAATTTTATTTATATAGTGCCAAATCACAACTTTTCAGGTGATGTCATCCTCACTATGACCCATTACTCACATACTGTGCTGCCATAAGGAATATATTTATACTGTTAAAACATATTAGGAAAACAAATCCATTAATTACAGGTGATCTCTTAACATTTTTAGTGGGAAATCACTTTTCCTTTTTTTTTAAATTCTCACTTACACTTCTGGTTCGAAGAAAACAGAAACAGGAGGCCTCATGTTCACTTTAACCAAAACGCCAGACTCACAGTAAAACATCATGCCAGTGTTACAGAATGCAGCATTCATTGCAGCATAAACTTCAGGAAGGTTCTTCATGGTTCAGAATATTATCAAGCTAGAACAACTATGCCAGGTTCTAGCTTGATAGCATGAAGAACAGACTTGGTGACATGAACATGATCAGCCAAACACATCCAAAGTTGAGGGCTGTGCACTAAAGGTCAACTGACCCCACAAACAGCTGTAAACCTGCGTGGTTATTACAGTAAACACAGCAGTCTTTTCCTAATGTGTTTTTCTTTATAAATTGACTTTTTGTAAGCAACATGAATGTTAACATTATTTTTCTTCAAAATAGGTATTAATCACAATTGCTGGCTGTCTGGTATAATAAGTAGCTTTGATTGGAATTGTGCAGCGCTTTTCTATGTCATCGTTTCACAGATCAGCATCATCAAACCCAGCTGGGTTTCATATTGTTTGGAAGCCTAACCTAGCCTTTATAATGTCTGAATTGGTTAAATTCAATCCAATTCAATTTTATTTGTACAGCACCAAATCACAGCAACAACATTCTCCCCAACTTTCTGTGTAGCAACCCCCCCCCACCACCAATGAAGGATGACACTTTAATGATGAAGTTTTGAAGGTTTAATGGCAGTAAACCATCAATCTGACCGTAAGAGCTGGAGATGTATACATAGAAACAGTGTGTAAGCAAAAAAAAAAAAAAAAATCCACACTCTTACAATCGTAAACCTTATGACATAAAGTAAGCTTCAACATAAAATTTAACAAATATAGCCTCTGTCGCACAAACATCTAAACATGTCCTTATTTATGTTGTAAACATACCTTGTGCCTCTATCAAGGGGGCTGCTAATGACAAAAGAAATCTCCATGGGCTCCGTTAAACCATCACATTTCAAACTCCCGCGACTGCCGCTGAAAAACTGCGCCAAAAACAGTCTTACAGGAAATCGTCCCACCAAAATAAAAGCGTCTACACCCAAACAGGAAGTTGGTAGTAGAAGACAGCGATGAGTGTCAAAATAAGGTGCAAGGAAGTAAATACAGGCATTTAGGGTTATTTACATTCTGGGAATGGTACTCATGGCCGTTGATCAGTGGTCTTTGGTCAGTAGTTGTTGATCAATGATCATGAGAATTTTCACATTATTGATTAAGGAACTGACCTCCCAGCCCATTGTTCATTTAGTGGGCTGGTTTCAGTCTTTGTGCAAATGTACTGTTTATAAGGTTTGGGAAACCTGCAGTCAGCTGAGACTGAAGAAGTCACTTGGATGAGTGACTAAATGTTTCTCCCACTGAAAACGTTACGTCCAGATGAACAGAATCAACTGTTGGGATTTACTTACGTGGATGATTGAGCATGCATCAAATCAAATCAAATCACTTTTATTGTCACGTCACATGTGCAGGTACACTGGTACAGTACATGCGAGTGAAATTCTTGTGTGCGAGCTTCACAAACAACAGAGTTGTGCAAAAATACAATAACGTAAAACAAGCAAAATATAAGAATGCTAAATCTGAAAGTAATAAGATAAGATAAGATAAGATAAGATGGCCTTTATTAGTCCCACAGGTGGGAAATTTGTTTTGTTACAGCAAAAGTGCAAAGTTATGTAGCAGAAATTAGAAAACACTGGAATGCAATAAAATACAATAAAATAAAATAAAATACTATATACAATAGAATAAAATAGAATAGAATAATATATACAATAGAATAAAATAGAAATACAAATACTATATACAACTGAGTAGGAAAATACAAAAACACAACTTCGTCAGAAGAAGAATTGCACGTATAGCAGTCTTATTGCACATGTGTGGGTTTGTGTGTTTGATCAGCTGCAAAAGTCTTTATTGTAGAGTCTGACAGCAGTGGGGAGGAAAGACCTGCGAAATCTCTCCGTCCCGCACCGTGGGTGCCGCAGTCTCCCACTGAAGGAGCTGCTCAGTGCTCAGTGCTGTCACAATAAATACATGTACAATATATAAGAGTATATGCATTACTGGATGTGTATACTAAATATGTTTTTCTACGTGTGTGTGTGTGTGTGTGTGTGTATACATATTTTACAAATTAAATAGAGTAAACAATAAAATAAAATATATAAAATATACAGAGGTTGGTAGTTGGACATGTGCAAAACAGTGGCATTAATGTACAGTGTGGAGTGCATAATGTTGAAGTTCAAGACGCCCTTTGTGGTCACATGGCTTGTGGGCGACGCCAACTATGAAGTGGCACGGTCAGACATGGAAGGAGCCACTCAGATTTATCACCTCAACCTCTTAAAAACATGGAGAGATGCTGAAACCGCTTCTCTGGTAGAGACCTCAGACCCCAACAGCTACTGAAATAGGGGGAAAGCATAATTAGTGTGACAGGAGTCAGCTGTTTCTGCTAGCCTCCTCTGGCGCTGCCCCATGAACATTCCGCTGCTCCACCCCTCCCCTGCAGACACACACCCCGGGACATACCACTATCGCCTGACTTAGGCTGATAACAAATGAAACTGTTTTTTTTTTTAGGGTGGATGAATTACACTATGAAATAAGACATTATCGTTAAGTTTTTAATTAAATTGGCTACGCAGATAAGCTACATCAAAACATCCCCGGGCTGTAGGAAAAGGAAGTTATACTCTACTGCAGAGAGAGCCAATACCAAGTGAGAGCCAATCTAAGTACATAAATAGTTTTTACAGGTTACTCCATTCTCTCAAAATAAACACCTATCATCATATTCTTCTTGTTTTGTAGAATAAAAATACAAGTAATGTCCATATGCACACTGTAGACTGTGCCACTATTTTACTCCTCCTTGTAACATCCTCAGCAATGAAGTTGTGGCGTAGGCTAAAAGATCTCAAAAAGCAAAACACATCCCACAATCTAAAGAAACAACTAAGAAACAAATTCTTTGCTATCTATAAGTCTGTAAAGGGTTTAAAAACAATTTCTAAGGCTCTGGGATTCCAGTGAACCACAGGGAGCCATTATCCACAGAGAAAATAGGAGCAGTGTTGAAACTTCCCAGTAAAGGCTGTACGACCAAAAATACTCAAAGAGCGCATTGTTGACTCATCAAGGAGGTCACTCAGAACCCAGAACAATATTTAAAGAACTGCAGGCCTCATTTGTCTCATTTATGGTCAGTGTGCAAAAATAGAATCTGTGGGTGAGTTTCAGAATGAAAAGCCACAAAAACAACAATAGACTTGTTTCACATTTGCTAACACCTAAAAGAGGATGGTCATGCTCAAACTCTCCAATGTGGTTAAAATAAAACACTTCTGCAAAGGAGAGTGGGAAGGAAATTCTCCACAGCACCATGAAAGTCTCACTGCAGTTCTTGCTGCCATTGCAGTTATTAGGTTAGGGGTGAATTACTTGTTCACACAGGGACAGGAAGCTTTAGATAACTTTTGTCCCCTTAACAAAAAAAAAAAAAAAAAAAACCCAAAAAACATCATTTAAAAACAAAATTTTATTGTAATCCTTTATAAATCTTTTGCATCTATAAAGCTCAGTAAGTCTATAAAACTTGCAAAGATGTAGCCTAAAAATGTAAACCTGAAAAACAGATGACACAAAAAATTACACTTCTCTGCTTTGCTATACAATTTGCAGGACTTTCTTTAAAAGTTGTTTGTGTAGAAAAATTAGCAAATTCAGATGGTCTCAAAGGATTTTACTGGGCCCTGAGAAACTGCAGCTACTGAAAACTACAGGCATGTTTGTGAGTTAAAATCACATAAGAAAGTATTCATAATGTCCCAAGAGTGTTTGAAAATGTACTTTCCATCCCCTTTCTTAATCTGAACCACTGAACTCGATGATGCATTCCAAAGATGCAAAAAAGAAATTGGCATAGTATGAAGAAAAACACTGGCCTGCAGATTTCTCTCCAGTGGTATCACGTCTTGTAGTTTTGCACTCATAAAACCTGTTTAGGAGATATTTTAATAAAGGATAGAGTAAATACATAACTGTAGGGTTTATGCTACTGTTTGGTAAAGGTACTGATAAACTATGGGTAGGGAACCATACTATCATTGTTAGGTGGGACTATACTCACATATGACAGTATTGGACAAATAAGAATGTTATAAATTTTCATAATGTGGAATAAAATTAAGTCATTTTCAGACAGGACAATTTTTCTGTTCATCTGACATGAACATGTCAGAGAAAAGAGAGACAAAGGGAGAAAAGAAATCTGATGTGAGATACCTGCTTTTGGCCTGTATCTCACTGTTTCACTTGGCTCAAATAATCCTTTTTGGGAAAAAAAAGGGTTGTGAGTGAAGAAGAAATGCTCAGTGCACCATGGGTAGGTCCCCCCAGCCTAGACCTATGAGCATATCTAAGGTTCAGGGTTACCTGATCCAGGGCTAACTATAACCTTTATCAAAAGGTAAAGTTTTAAAACTAATCTTTAAAAAAAAGTGTTAAAAGACAGGCCTTAAAGATGAAGGTTCTCTCTCTCCACTCCACTCTCCCTTGAAATTCTGTTTCATTCTGTCTTATTTTAGCATTATTGTACAGATTAAATGTTTTTTAATCTTGTTTAAAAAAAACTACTTTTTCTGTAAATGCAAGAAAGCACTTTTATATAATTCTTTAATAGACACACTGAAGAACACATCCTGGTCATAAGTTATTCCGAGTATCATCATAGTATTACTGGAGGCCAAAGTAAGTATCTAGTTAGAGACCATGTTTCTGTCCTACACCATTAGTTTAGGGTCTTTATCTTTTAATATAAAGGGCCTGAAGGCAACTGTTGACCTGAAAGATTTTTAGGACAATAACCTCAGTCTTTCCTAATTAGAAGCAGGAAATTAGAGATCATCCGGTGATAGTTGGTATGAAAGACAGGAAACATTTGTCTTCCTGTGGTGTTGGGGTTACAAAACGCTGACAAACCAAACAGCACCTATAGATCGACTTGCTGCTGTTCTTAGCCAAATGTCCAATCATTTCAAATGAATTAAGTTTTTCTAGCATATGTACTTAAAGTCAGTGCAAACATTACGTTAAAATATATCTGTCAACACCAGCTCTGCCTCCTGCCCTAAACCATGCATCATAAGATGTCTCTCTTCCATCTGTTAACTCTGTCACACTTCTGTCTTCTGGGATTTTTCGTTATTAATAAAAAGTTCGCTGTGACACGTGATTTCTTCACAGTATAAAATTTACGTGGTTTAAATCACCTTAGATGCTAAACGAAAAGCGTGACATTCGTTGACACGACAGTAAATGATTTTGAACTGAATGCTGTTTAAACGCCTTCTCATGACGTCACGTTGCCTTAGAGTCCTGCTGCCTGTGGGAGCACCGTTCATGTGAGGGTGGGAGACGAGGGCTCTTATCGTCAGTTGGACTGAAGGACTTTATCTTTTCACATTTCACAGCTGCTATAGGCCTGATATTAAGCTGAATTTCAAAGAATTTCAAAGTGATACTTGGTGTGAAAAACAGGAAATATTTCTTTTTCCGTGGCCGTAATTTTACAGGACAGAAGCTGCAGCCTCAGCAGGCACTTAACTGCTCAAGATGTTTAAAAAAGTCCTGCAATATGTTCGTACTGAAAAAATCGGGACTCCCGGGACAGTCATCGGGATGGTCGGCATGGCTTTCTTTCTGCGGAGTATGATGTGCGCTTGCAAAGGGCGCACTTTTGAATGCAATGAAATCATCGTCGTGCCTGTTTTTTTAGTGTTTTTCCTGATGCTCCTGATGGACCAGACATTTCGGAGCACCGCGAAACATGCATCCACGTTTTTGTGCCTTGTAGTCAAGCGCGTAATCAGAGCGTTTCTAATCAGTCTGCTGTGGATTGTAGCTGTGTTGATTTTCACAGATTGGTATGGTTGCTGTAACACTGATGAAAACACGAGCAAGCTGTTCTGCAAAACCTGGGGCGTCACAACTGAAGAAGAAGCTCAAAAAACTGAAGTGCAAATCAAGTCCAAGGTGAGGATTTCTTGTTGTATATATGTGCTCTTATTCTACTTTTCTAATGAAATTATGGCAAACACACATTAATGCTGGTAATGTAATGTTATATGTTTCGTATGTTTGTTGCTTCCTTTTCAGCTTACTGGTTACTCTCTGCTCCTGGGCATGACTGTTGTCGCTTTCTTCATGACTTGGAGTGGATGGAGAAAATGGTTTGTAAAAAAATTCAGTTGTTGCAACAAGAAAACGTTTTACTACAAACTGATTTTGGAAGAAGAGAAAAAAGTTCTGGAGGAGCTTTTGAGGAAAGAAGCAAATGAAACTCTGACTAAAGAAATTATGAGCAACATAAAAAGGAAAGACTGGGACGGCTGTTTTAATGTTGCTCAACAAATGATCAATAAAGCAAAACATCAAAAACCAGAAGCAACCAACCAGCAGATCAACTGGATCAGTGAGGGGAGCTCCAACAGAGGGGGGCAGCATCATCAAGCAGCAGCACATCAGCAGGTAAAGTGCTGTGTTATTTACATACCAGATGTTACAGCTGCCAGACTCTGTCAGTCTAAATTAATGAAACTATTTTTTGTTGCATTCAGAACTGCACAGTCATCCAGGTCGCCATCATATGAATGCAACTCATGATTAATAATGTTAACATATGTTGTTGTTGTTTAGTTAACTATGAAACCAAAAAGACACAGATTGCTATGCTGGATGTTCTTCCTGATGTAACTCTCTGATTTATCTGGGCTTGAGACCATCATTAGAGCACTCTGTGTTTCCCCTCGGTTGCAAATATGATCTATGTTACCTCTAACTACTAACACTGTGAAGAAATGCAATGAAAAGTGAATAATTAATGCATATAGATTCTGTCTTTTTCTTTTTTCTATCAGAGTAAACTTTTTAAGTAATTGATAAAAATCTTTTGCAGGCACAAAACTATGAACTTGATGCTGTGGCACAAGGTAAACGCACCAACACTCCTTAATTCACCGTACAGCTCTCTTAACAACAGCTAACTTCACTTTTACTGTGATAATACTAAAAACTGTCACTGATGTGATGATGGTGGTCAGTAGCGGTTTTTGATATGGGCGACATGGGCGGTTGCCCAGGGCGGCCCAGAGAAGCAACAAAAAAAAAGTTGCTCGTCACGCTGCCCCGACATCAGCCAGCGCATATTGGGGATGTCATAGGCACCGATCGGTTTTCTATGGCCCATTTGCTGGGAGTAAGGGCGCCCTCCGTTTGCGAGGTGCGCCTGCTGCTTGCGGCACAGGGAGGAGAGGGCGGGGCGGCGGGGGATTCTCTGGCTGGCTGGAGCAGCATCTAATAACCAACTCGCAAAATAAAATAAAATAAAAACAAACCAACAAAAACGAAAACACCAGACATTAGGATACGGACTTATAATTTGCACCGATGTTTTTTCGAAATTCTGTACGCGAAAAGTGAGCGCGAGAGCCCTCGGTGCGCCTGCTCGCTGCTGAAGTCAAATTAAACTTTATTGTCATCTCCGCTACATACAGTCCAGTATATAGAGAGACGAGACGACGAGGCTCCAGTTACAGCAGTGCAAGTAAACAAACTATATATAAGAAGAGTAAGAAAATAAATATACACTTTAGGACTCGGGGTAAAGGGATCAGTAACAATTTAAAATTTATAATTTACAGTTTGATGATTTAAAGTCTCACTCAACCCGTCGAAAGGGGAGGGGGGCCGGCTGCTTCCAAATAGAGCACATTTCATTCATAATGATGTAAATCCAAGCCCATTATGTATTCATGATTTGAATCCTGGGTTGTGCGAAATCCCAGAAATAAACCCTAGACAAACCAAATCTGTGAACTAAGGTGTAGGTCTGTTAGGTTATGTTGTGGTGATCCTCGGGTTGGGGGATTTGTGTTCATACTGGAGTGCAAAATTAAAACCAATGAAAGATGGACAATAAAAGTTCACAGCCATCAGGTGCTCAGTTTAGAAAAAAGAAAAGAAGATGAGGAGAAATGAGCAAAAGATACAGGTAAGCAGATGTGTCATTGGATAATGGCAGGTCATCCTGAAACAATCAGAATCAGAATACTTTATTAATCCCTAAGGAAATTATTTGGGTTACAGTTGCTCCAAGAAGAAATTGTAAAAATAGTAACAGTAACAGACTAAACTCCAAACAATACATTATGTTACAGATTTTACACATTTAAGAAATGGCACTAATATATACAGATCATTCAGTTCTAAATATAAAGGATTAACAGAGGGGATTATAAATAAATATCAAGAAAATTGAAAAGAATATTACAGACTAGAAGAGAGTGTGTGTAAAAGGGGTGTAACTATTGTAGTGTTTACAGCACACTCAGAAATTAAAGTACAGAAATGTACCTATAGGGGTACAATGGCTTGTCACTGGGGTGGTACCCTCTAAGGTACCGTTCTGTACCCTAAACTGTGGGTACTGATTTGTACCCTTGTAATTTGTACCTTTTACACGTCAAACCTGTACTTTAAAGGACAAAGTTGTACCCTTAGTATAAAGTAGATGGAGGAGATGGAGGAGTTGTACAGGGAGATGGCCACAGGCAGGAATCATTTCCTGTGTCAGTCAGTGGTGCTTTTTGGTAATCTGTCTCTCACTGAACGTGCTCCTGTGACTAGCCAGCATGTCATGGAGTGGGAGGGAGGTATTATCCATGATTATCCTTATCTTAGACAACATCTGCCTCTCAGACGCCAACCTAACTGAGTCCAGCTCCATCCCCACAGCATTACTGGCCTTGTGGATCAGTTTATTTAGTCTGTTGGCATCTGTGACCCTCAACCTGCTGCCGCAGCATGCAACAGCATAGAGGATAGCACTGACCACAACAGAGATACAACAAGATAACATTAATTAGTGATTGCCCAAGGCACCAAACATGCTAGGACATAGTTACCACTAGAGGTCTCTGAGTTTTCTTGTTTTCAATGAGACAGTCTCACATTGAGGGCTTGCATTGGCCCAGCTCCATGCAAAGCCTCTTTTGCATCTACAAAGCGAGCATAAAGACACGACAGACTGTCTAAATTTCATCAGCAGCTGTAACTCAGTTTAGACATTTACTTTAAAAACTAAGTCACTCAGAAAACAGCAGACAGTGACAGAGGACAGTTACAGTTACTTAGTTTACTCAATTAAAGTAATAAAGATAATTGTAATAACAACAATAATAATTTCTTTCACAGGGTTGAAATATCTTATATCTCATAGCTCATAATGAGATTTTTTATATTGCACTGTTGAGGGTTGGAGTTAATTTTAATCACTTTAGAGATTGGCCACAATGTGTTACTGTATAAAATATTCACACGTTGTTTGTCTCCTGCTCTCCTGCTGCACCAGAACAGCAGTTTTATTTCCTCATTTATAAAGTTATCAAAGCTAAAGTTAATTTTCAGCACCTCCCAGTCCTCTTATTTGCCCTTTTGTTTTACTTATGACGACTGATGTTATGAAAAGTCTGTTGGAATCAGAATAAAATTTATAAAATAAAATCTATGGTCTCCATCTTTTTAACTCTGTGACTCTGTGGACAGTAATGCAGCCGTCAGACTGTGAGGCAGTTTCTCTGCAGTGAAAACATTTACTGTTTATCACTGCAGCAGTCTCTGTTTTACCCTTCCTTACTCTTCATACTTACAGGATTCAGGACAGCTTGGACCCAGGCAAAGAATTCCCTCATAATGAGTGTCTACAATAGTGATGTGTCAGTCGCCAATGAAACGGCTCTTACAGCCGGATCATTGACGTGGACGACGGGAGCCGGCTCCTTATTGAGAGCCGTGTTTCTTTTTTTTTTCTTCTCTCACTCTCTCTCTCACTTTTTTTCGCTTCACGCTGCACGTGAGCCTTATGTTTGCCGAGCAGAAGGGGGAGGGGCGCTAATTACACTTACAGTAGCGCAGGAAGGAAAGGGAGAAAGAGAGCCAGAGGCAACAACAAGAGAAAACATCATCACACTAGAAAACAAAGACGTCAGGCTTGCATTGCAGCGGTGAGACGAGCGGATCGAGTTCTGTGCAATCCCCAGCTTTTTGTTGGTTTGGTCTCCGCATCTTCTTTCCGGTGAGTTCTAAATTAATTCATATCACTATTAAAATGCTTTTAGTGTTATTTTCAATGTGCTGAGGTCATAGATAATGAGATAAAACGTGCTAATGTGTGATGCTGCAGAACCACGTCATGTCATCATGTCGACTGAGTAGCTTATGATTTAGCATTATTGCAGGCAAACCAGCATATGAAATGGATGTAAATCCAGACTGGGCACCAACACTGCTCATGGGCCTCTAAAAACATACTAAATTGCTCTCATTGTATACTAATCCGCACATAACTTCCAGATGAATCACACACCTGTCATGTGCACTAATTTTATCTTACAGGCTTTTATGCAGCTGCAGAGTCTGAAGGTGTGCCCCGTGCAGAAGTAATCGATGAAGATCTGACAGAAGAACAACAACAAAATTACAATGTCATAGCTGTGGACAGCAGTTGTGTTGGACAAGTGGAGGTTGAGGTACCAGCTGTAAATGTGGACAGTGGTGATCGGACAGACAGCATCACAGAAGCTAAAGGGCAGACGAAGCATTGTGTGTGCAATGAACAGGGCAGAGCAGAAATAAACACAACACTGCTTGATAAGATTGTTAAGGTTTGCTGTGTTTTGGTGAATATGTGCCCCAGTGTGGTTGTCAAACCAGCGCCAAATGAAACTTGCTCTTGTTGAGTATTCATAAAGCTGTTGTGTTGCATGTGTAGTTCATTGTAAATAATTGTACTTTGTGTGAAGTAGTTTCAATAAAACAGAAAAGAATAGTATACATGTTTTTTTTTGTTATTCTTGATCTTATCACATGTACTTTGCATTTCATTTTTATGTTCTTGCTAACTATTTACATGGCAACACACAGCTGGCATCAATCTTGAACCACAAAATGAAACATTACAGGCTATTTAGAGCAGCACGTTGTTTGGAGAAGTATTTCCCAACAAGTTCAGGAAGACACACTTTAAGAAAGAAGTCTTGTGCTTGCTTTAAACGTGGTTCCCAGAAATCCACATCAGGGAAGATGCGTATGACAGAAGGTCTCTCTGTGTCCACACAACGAGGTCACAGTGCAGTTTCATTCAGTCGTTGTGAGTGCAGTACCTGAAACACACAAAAACCACTTTTAATAAAAGGTCTGTAATGAACCAAGGCTAATATAGATGGGTTGGCTGTACGTGCAAATCAAAAACTGTAACAAGGAAGTTGTTTAGAAAGTTATCATGTTCAAACCGACTTACCTTTGTCTTAACGACAACGTACAGTTGTCGCAGCGTGGAGGCATAAAGATGGACAAATCTTGCACCCAGCCGTTCGTGAATTGGATGTGGGCCTCCAGGGATTTATAATTCTCGATCCACTCGTCTCACCGCTGCAATGCAAGCCTGACGTCTTTGTTTAGTAATATCGGATACATGGGATCCCTCACATTGCCTCCAGGTTGAAAAACGATGAAAAGAGAGCCCATTATCCAGCTTCTTGCCTTCACGATCGTGTGATCAAACGTTGCAACTGATAACACAACACGTACAAACCATAGCTGAAGCTGTATCCTGTGTCTAGCCTACTGTCATGGCGGAAAGGGGGCGTGGCCCACCTCCAGTGACGTCAACTCCAAAGCCCTATAGTAATGGAGATGAGTGACACCAAGAAAAGAAGTTAAATCTGGAATCATTTCAATTTTATTGACAAGCAGAGTGTAGAGTCTGCGAGAAAAGGATATCATATAGAGCCGGCTCCACAAACAACCTGCACAGGCACCTGAGAACTGTCCCATCAGAGAACGTGCATCTCCTTTTTGTTTTACATATTAATTTATATTTTATTGTGTTGTGGTTTGCAGTGTATTGTGTTGTTTCATTTTAAATTTGTTTAAAAGGAAAAAAGCTGAAAATTTAAATAGTTAAAAGTAGAGTTGTACATAGTTGGTTTTTGTATTTTCTAATTTATTTTTTAAATTTTATGTGGAGTGAATAAATAAAAGCATATTTATATAATAAATATATATAAATAAAAAACATTTTTTACATTAGTAATTCATTTTGTGCATAATTTTATATTGTTGTTGATAATAAATTAATTAAAGCAACAAAACAACCTGAAGAGCCGGATGGAAACCGAAAGAGCCGGTTCTCTAAAAAGAGCCGGAATTCCCATCACTACATCACTACTAATCTACAGATCAATTTAGAATGCATTAATAGCCTCTCTGACGTTATAATAAATTAATGATTCATCCTAAATGAAATGACTGAAAGAATAATTGGCTCTGTTTTCAGTTTTGTTCAAAAAAGAATGACTTCATATAGGAAAAAATATATATCACATCTGCAGGACACCTTAAACTAGTTTTTTTTTAATTAAGCAGCAAGGCAGAACAAAGTCGGGGCTGTATCAAGACATGAGGACTAAACCTAAATTCAACCAGACCCAGAACTGATCCAGAATTAAAACAGGACTACAACAGTTCACAAACAGGACTACTTAGGACATAACCAAGACAGAACCAGAATCAGAACTAGATGATAGTAGCACTAAAAATCATCATAGACCTGCACTACACTTATTTTTTAATTCTACCAAAGTCCACTATTTAGAAAAGTCTATATAATTATTTAGCCTTGTTGTGCAAACAAGCCTGCATAACTTAATAAATATAGAATTTGAAAAATAACAAACCAAAAAAGAAACACTAGGTACGAGATACATGAGTACCTATGATACGGTGATACTTTTGGTAAACAACCATTTGCCTAACATGTGTCTCACCTGCTCTTGTTCCCTCTCTGTTCCTCTCTCTCCCTCTCTGTGCTGACAATCATCAAATATACAGTGGAAACCAGATATTTACACTCTTCAGCTAAAAACACAAACACTTTTTTAATTGTAACATCAAATCAGACTAAATGTTTAAATTTTTTTAGGTTGATAAATATAAAAAACATATTTATTAACGTTAAGAGTAAAGAGAGAAACTATCTCTATTTCTTTATTGTAAATGGCACAAAATTGTATTCAACATTGAGCCACATTTATGGAGCTCCACAATTCTTTTCCTGGTGTTTTGGTTGACAGGCATATAAGGCAAAACACAGGCTCTGTGTTTTGCCTTATATGCATCCACAGGTGTGCCACCAATTTACTCACATGGACTCTACGAACCAATCAGAAGCTTCTTCAGCTCAGAATGGAATCGTCTGGAGTTTTCTTATAATTAACAATAAACTTAATGTATATGTACTCCTAAATATGATGAAAGTGATAGACAGCTCTCTCTCTCTTTATTCTGACATTTAACTCATTCAAAAGATATTTCAATATTTATTTATCCAAAACAAAACAAGTTTACTCTAAATTGATGTTGTACAGTCAAAAAATGTTCTTGTGTTTTCCATAAAGTTTATGTAAATATCTGGATAAAACTGTGAATATACTGCTGTGTATTGAAATTCCTCTTGTTTTGCATAGAAATATACTGAACAACATACAAAGCATAATATATAAAATAACATCTACCAGAGTTTTGTGTTTGAAAGAAGCTCCTTATGTCCATTCTTGTATATCAGTACATTACTGAAACCGATTTATTTAGCCGTGCAGGGTAACAACTGAAAATATGAAATAAACACATATGTAAGCTAAGACTCTCTAAAGAAACGGCGTTGTTGTTGTTCGGCTTTTCATTTCGCCATTTGTTGATTCACTTGAAGAGCAAGTAACGTAATATGGGTCAAGTGATCAGTTTGATATCAATCTTTCGTGATACACCGTCATATTTACATAATTTGTACAGTATGAATGACTTGCTCTGGTACCTGGTCAGACTTCAGCTCTCCTCTGTCTGCGCTTCTCCAACAGCGCACTCGAGGCAGCAGCTCCCCCCCGCCCCCTCGCTCAGTCTGACGTTGGATCATACCAATATTAGGGGGGATTTACGCACAGTTGTAAATTCCCACAGTGTGCACTATGTGCTTCGGATATTGTGTGTAGTTTTTGTTTTATACAGTTGTCAGCCAGGCATCTAACTATGAAAAAATTACACTCCAAAAGACCCCGGGCTTCTGAAAAAACAACCCGGGCTTAAGCCCAGTAAGCCACCACCCCCCACCCCCCGCTCCGCCACTGCTCTAAATGACACACAGTGTCACATGTTCACATTCCTCAGTCTATTAAAATGGAGGCTCTGTTTTTTTGGGGGGTTTTTTTGTTTTTTTTTAACATGTTGCCATGGTGAATCATGATATCAGAGCTCCTCTGATGAATCTTTTCGTTTTCTAGTCATCCATGTACTTAGCTCAGCATGCTTCCTGGAACAGGGTCCAGAAGTACACAGTTCAAAGTACAACTTTAGAAGATCACAAAACACCCACTGTCCTGTAGACAGCCCAGTAAATGGCTCCTCAGGCTTAAGTTAAACAGTCAAACCATTTCCGGTATATCTTTGTTTTATGTTCATTTCTTGGATTTTCAATTTTCAAGTCTCGTTTATTTTTATTCAGTTCAATACTTCATTGTAGTTTTCACTCCAGTTTAAATGTAATAATTTTACTCTGTACAGACACAGTTCTATGTTTTCTGACAAAAATATTTTCCACCCTGTAGAAAACAAAGACACCATGCCATTATTTGACGAATCTGCCTAAAAGAACATCAAGTGACGCAGCTCCAGAAACAACGCAAGTGACCACAGACAAGTTATACACCTTGACAGGCGACGTGAGGTCTAGAGAGAGAGAGGTCGGATAAAAGGTCTTACAGATTCATCCATATCCATTTATAATCACATAAGGCTGGATATTAAGAGTTTTTGGAAAGGGAAGCAGGAGACTGTTGTTGTAGAGTGGATTGAGGAGAAAGGAGACTGAGAGTTCAGTTCCTTGCAAAACAAACACATTTAAAACAAGACAAAAAAAGAAGAAAAAAGTTAAAATGTTCTGTTCTAAATCTGTTGTGTTCTACAAATTAATTTGAGAATTGTAGGAAAAGACACAGTGAATTCTTTTTTTTGTTTTTTTTTGTTTTTTTCCTATGCCAACTCTGTTTAGCTTTGTAAATACTGGCTATATTGTATGGAGACGTCTTATTTTACTCTTACTTTATTTTGCAAATTTATTTGAATTAGGCTATCCAATTAGGATAAATTTTATGTTGTTGGTTGTAAAGATCTGGATGGATGTTTTACTTTATTCTTCATTTTAATTTTTTTTATTCTGTTTTTCAATTTTATTTTTCAAGACTTGGTGAATTGACTTTTATTTTTATAACTTGGCCTACACTTTTTATTATGTTGGCACCAATCAGAAGTGTTATTGTTAGGATCCAATATATTTGATATAGGCCATCTAATTTAGGTAAATAAATTTTTTTTAGTTGTTATAATCTAATGAGGAATATTTTATTTTATTTTTTGTTGTGTTGTTTTTCAGTTTCCCCCCTGAGGGATTGCCCCCTTGACATGGTCAGGGGAGTGACCCATCCAGCTATTTGTTTATAGGAGCCCTTTTTTGTGAAGTGGTGGGTTACCACCATCGCAGCTTTTGAGATGTATCTACAAATTCAAATTGATCTTATATTTTTCATTAAATAATAAAATATTTCAGTTTAAACGTCTGATTCTATGTTTTGCTCTGAGTAAAATATGATTTTGTGAGAGTTGTAATTCTGTTTTTATTTGCATTTTCTACAGCTTCCCAACATTTTCAGCACTGAGTTTGGGCCTATTTAAAGTTATTTTTTTTCTTCAGAGTGGCAGAGAAGATTTCATTATAGATCTCTTGATGTTAGAAAATGACTACTTGGAGTCATAAGGTAGAAAGAAGTAAAGAAGATAAACGAATACCAAAGATATCCACCCTGAGCCAGGGAGAGGAAAAGGTCAAGACGGTGCAAAGATAAGATGACAGGACATGATGCATGAATTTGAATAAATATGTGCAGGAGGAAACATTTGGCTTAAGAACCTTGAACATAAACCACAAGTGTTCCTGTGTGTGCACAGTGCACAACAACACAAAGAAAATCTGTCATTTTTTTTTCAGCTTGACTAAAAGTTTGTTGGTTATTTATATGAACGGTCAATGAAATAATTAATTTAAATATAGAATTTTAGAAGAAAATAACAATTTTTAGTCTGAATGGCCAATAATTAAGTTTGTTTGTTTTGTGTGTGTGTGTGTGTGTGTGTGTGTGTGTGTGTGTGTGTGTGTGATTTGAGTGTATATGATTTTACTGAAGAGCAGTCAGTATCCACTTCAGTCAGCTCCTGGGCATTTTTGTGAGGGTAATTTCATGTCATTATTAAAATGTGAAGTAAAGGAAAAGCATCGGGAAAGTTATTTAAATAACACATTAAAAAGCATCAGCTGCTGACCAAAGAGTTGTATTTATAAAATCATGAGATAACATGAAAACAGAACAAAGTAAAATTACCGTATGTGAAAGGATTGTGATGCAGCAGCGACCTCGAGTGGCCTCTGTCTGAAAGCAGGTTCCCCAAGTTCCTCCTTCCTCACTTACAGCAGCTTCTAAAGTGCACTGATAACCTTTCACTTTTTCTTAACACATTTGATTGTATTGTAGGTTTAAATGCCATGAATAAGAATTTTCCTAAACATTTTATTTTTGCCACAATATTTTTTCCATTTGATATCACAAAATGCTAAATGCAAAAAAGGGAAGCAAAACATCAAAATAACCTACAAATTTGTACAAAAAAGAAAACGGATGCAGATGGAAAAATCTCACTGTGCAAATTAAAAAATATATATATTGTTCAAGAAAAATAAAATTTTGAAAAATGTGCACAACAAAGAAAAATAAATGAATAAAAATGAAAGTGATGGCGATGGCTTTGCATGTGCACATCAAGAAAAATAAACTGAAGGCAAAAATCCTGGTAATTGTGCTTAAAGTCCCTAAAAAAATCAGGCAAACAGTAGGACACATATGTACCTGTAATAAATGAGCAAAATCTGAACTGTTTCTTTTTCAATTTATTTTCACAGCATTATTTACAATACTTCTGCTTAACAAGATGACCGACGGTAGAAGTGACAGTTTTGGATGAGAGGGTGGAATGCTAAGTTAGCTAGGCTAGCAAAGTGAATCCACAGACTGTAGTTGTTTCACAGAAAGGACAGATACCTGCTAAATATTAGATAGTGTTGTTGTTTGTATCACGAACCCAAACCAAAATCCAAAAGGGTGTCTCAGGGAGGAGAGCTACGCCACAGCTGAGATCTGAGGGGTTTTATAGAGCACTGCATACTGGGCCCAGTGTCACTGACTGGAAAACAAACCACACCAGCCTTCAAATGCCTGCAAATACCATCTGCTACACAAACAGGCCGAAAAGAAGTCAATTGGAGTGGGTTGTCACAGTATAAAGAATGTCACGAAGTGGGTGAGTGCCTGGTGTTTTTCCACTGCCTGCTTGTGTTTACCTGTGTCCTGCTTCTGGGTGGAGCCTTGGTTCCCCACCTGTTGCTAATCACCTGGCATCCATCAACGGCAGTCTAAGAGGCTGTATATAAAGACCCGCGCTGCCATCATTTCTCTGCCATTTGTCAGCTACCTCGTGTTTCTCTGCCATGACACCACCTTACTCACCTGCAGCTCAAGTTTCTGGACAAGTTCTGGAAAGAAAAGGTTGGAACCTCACTCGATCTCTTACCACTTGATGCTCACCGGGCTACACTCCCCAGGCCACAGATTCAGTATTCACCTTTCCCCAGTATAGCCCCTTCCCCACTTCACATCTAATCTCACTCTCCCTCCATTTCGGTGATTTCCTGGCACAGAGTATGTTCTGCTATCTCCAATCCCTGTGCACTCAGTACAGCTTGTTAAAACATATCGCTGTCTCGATTGTCTCTGCTTTTGGGTCCACTCACACGTACTGGCCCTCAGGCCCTTTGACAAAACACATGGATTGATAGCCGTTCTTTAAACATGTCTGTGGTATAGTGCTTTCTACTTCTACTCCACATTTTTGGGGTGATGATATTGTATTCCATACCTTTGTATTTGAATACTTTCTTTTTATTATGTAGATACATACAGTATATGAATAATTAAGCAATCAACTCCATCTTTAAAGTGAATTAATTAATAATTACTTATCATGAATGATAATGAGTCTGGCTATGTTATATTTTGATAAAGATTTTGCACTATTATAGAAGAATTCTAACATGTACTTAGAGTTAAAGAGGTTAAATATTTGTTTTGCCACTTTGCGAAACACATTTAATGTACTGTTTTGAAAATATTGTGCAACCACTTTCAGATTATGAAGCATGTTGCACAATATGTTAAGTATCAGTATCTGTATGAAGATTGAGGGATGCAGATTAGAGGAAAAAAATATTTGGGGCTACACTAGTGTACTCCTTTTGCTGTACTATTGTAATTTCTTATTATCAAGCTGGTTCTTTTTATGTAAACGCTACCTGAAAAGCCTGGATCAGTTGATTTGAAATGCTGCAGTGAGAGTGCTAACATGGAATACAAAGATACATCATATTCATCCCATATTAGCTTTGCTTCATTTGCTCCTTGATTAATCCAGAATTGAATTTAAAACCTTTCTCCTTACATAAGTTCCGAATGATTGGGCCCCATCATATCTGAACTCTTTTCTCCTTGGATGCTGATTAGAGTTCTTGTCTGTTGTCTTTATGGGTGAAACACTCCTCTCCCAGACTGCAGACCTACTTGTTGTTCCTAGAGTAATTAAAAGTAGAATGGGAGGAAGAGCCTTCAGCTTTCAGGCCCGTCTTCTGTGGAACCAGCTTCCAGTTTGGATTCAGGAGACAGACGCCCTTTTTCTTTTTTTCCGCCTGTCCCGTTTGGCTCTTTTGCCATCAGAATTATTGTCTAAAGGCAAAGAAAGATGCCCAACGGATTTACTTTACCAAATGGACCATCCCGGCCTTGTCGTATTGGTCCATTTGATTCACCTTTGCTTTTATTGTTTATTTTATTTTATTTTCGCTTGCTACACACGGGACAGACATGACTGGGGGAAAGAAAAGGGAGAAAGAAAGACAGGTAGGGAAAGAAAGACAGTGGGGAAGAGGAACGGTGATAAAGGGCAAAAAACAAAAACAAACAAAACGAACAGACAAAAAATACATATATCAATCACCTGGATCACCTGTTCAGAAAGAAAAAAGAGAAAACAAGCAAAAAAAGAGATCAATATAATAAACAACATCATCGCGATAATCTATGTGAATATAACACTAAATACTAAATATTAAACATTACTGTGCAGCACGTAAGATCGACAGCGCAGTGTGTGCTTTGAGGTAAGAGCCAAAAAGGGTGAAGTTTGTGTCTGTGAGCACCCGTGTGTACACCTGTGAGCATGGACGCACTTGTATTTAAAAGGTTCCTTCATGTAATGATCTGCTAGAGGGTGTGGGGGGGCCACTGCCCCGTCCTCCAGGGCATGAAGCAGGTATGGAGGAGATCCAGGCTCCAGACATCCAGAGGCCCTCAGAGCACAGGAGACCAAGGAAGACCAACGGAGGGGCAACTGCACCACTATCCCGGAAAGAGCTGAGGAGAGTCCCAGATGAGGGGTCACTCAGTAGCCGCGGAGCAGAAGCCGGGGGGGTTGCAGTGACGTGCCCGTGAGCTCCGCCGACAGCCAGCTGTGCCTGAGTGACCGAGCCCCGGGCCGAGAGGCCGAGGACACCCCGCTTCCGAAGTGGCCTGAGCGAGCCCCAGGCTCCAGGCCCCGACAAGCAGCCACCAGGAGTGAGCCGGTGCGTACCTGGACGCCCATCCCCGGACACCAAAAACCACCAATGCACCGATGTCTGAGGGCGTCTGCCACTGGCAGGGGGAGTGGTGGGGGAGATAGGCCTCCAAACCTTGGAGGGCCTGAGATGTCCCTAGCGAGGTGACGGACAGATGCCCTTTTTAAGATTGAGGTTCATACTTTCCTTTTTTAAAAAGTTTATAGTTAGGACTGGATCAGGTGATCCTGAACCAGCCCTCAGTTACGCTGCTATAGGGACTCACTCACCACTTTTCACTCGCCATTTGTTTCATGGAGGACTGCATGGAAGCACATTGGTATAGGCTGTATACTCATAATACTTTTCTTTGTGTAGTCAAATACCTGAGCAAATGGCCACAAACGCAATACGGTGAATTCCAATATAGTAAGGAGAGTTATATGCTGTCACACCCATTATCGCAACCATTTTGATTGCGATAATTTCTACATTCGATTTTCATTTCCTGACACAAATGGTAACTGTTCCTTATCTGGAGGTTTGTGAGGCAACAAGTTCTTATCTGTAGATACATTTTTTTCCTGCGATTGTTGCTTCCTGTTTATATATCTGTCTTGTGCAATAAGTTTTAAAACGGCTCAAACAAATCAATAAATAAAATGTTTCAGTTATTGCTACCTCTGACATGTAGTGAAGAGTAGAAGGGAACTTGTTTCATTTACTGGATCAAACACACTGTGTTACTGTAAAGCCATAACTTTTTTTAAAAAAAGAGGAAATAAACTTAATCTTTAGAATTAATAATAAATCATCTCTCCACTCTGTGACAGTAACGTGACAAATTGCAGTGAAGCTCGCAAAGTAAATGTAAATGACTCAGCATTTAATTGTAATTGATATTTATGTTAAAATAACTTTTGCTAACATGAGCAGGATCTGTCTCAGCGGTAAATGCATTATAAATGTTAATGAGCCACATTCAAAAACACCAATAAGATACAAGAACTCAAATTTGGTGCGCAGACTCACACACTCAATACAGGAAACCTTAAATCAGACACGGGATCCTGAAGAATGAAATCAAGTTGAAAATCTTTCTGCACATATGTTGTGTAATTTCTTAAGAACAAAATTAGGTTAGTGGAAACGAAAATCATCGAACCTTTGAGTGCTGGATTCAGATTCAAAGACAAAATTAAACAAAGTTAAAATTGTTCAAGTGTGAACTTTTTTTTAAGCAGTGTTTATATATAGAGAGAGATACAGAAGCTGAATTTAAAAAATATAACCACCTCAACAGAAGTTGTCGTACAAAAAACAGGAAATATGTGTTTTCCTGTGTGGTATCATTTTAAAGGACAGAGGCTGCAGATCTCAGCAGATGACACCGAAACACTCGAGATGGATCTCCTGAGTCATTTTCGTTGTCAAGAACTTGGCACTTATGCCACAGTGATCGGGATTTTTACTTACATTGTTTTGCTTCATAGGGACATGCCATGCACTTGCAAAGACCAAACAAAACAATGCAATGAATACATGGCTCTGCCATTTGTTTTAGTGTTTTTTATTATGCTCTTCATCGACAAGACATTTCGGAGAACAACAAAACACGGTGCTACTTTTTTATGCATTGTAATCAAGCGCACTATCAAAGCTTCTTTAATTGGTCTGCTGTGGGTTGTAGCTGTGTTCATTGATGGAGACTGGTATGTTTGCTGTAAGATTGATGAAGTAAAGAAAATGTTACCCTGCAAAAAAAAAGAAAACCTCACATCTGAAGAATTTGCTGAAATCACTGATCTAAAAAACACGTCACAGGTGAGTTTTTTGGTTCTTGCACAGTAGGTCCGATTGCACTAACCCTTTAAATTACTATGATCTTTACAGTAAATGCACATCAATACTACAGCATTACTGTGTATGTACTGGATACATATTACCATATTTGCTGCTTCTTTTTTTCAGATTATTGGTTACTCTTTGCTCCTGGCTGTAATTGTTGCAGCTTTTTTAACGTCATGCGGATGTGGATGGAGAAAATGCTGTGAAAAAAAGTTCAGCTGTTGCAGCAGGAAAACATTATATTACAGATTAATTTTGGAAGAAGAGAAAAAAGCTCTGGATGTGCTTTTGAGGAAAGCAGCAAAAGAGAATTTAACTAAAGAAATAATGACCAAAATAAAAAAGAACGACTGGGACGGCTGTTTTAATGTTGCTCAGGAAATGATCAATAAAGCAAAACAACAAAAGATGGCAGCAAGAAACGAGGACATCAGCAAGGAGAGCACAAAAACAGGGGAACCTGCTCAACAAGGGACGAGATCAGCACATCACGAGGTAAAGAGCTTTGTGTTATTTACATGCAGAATGTTACTGCTGTCTGTCTGAGTTATTAGCTTCTTCTGAGTCACCATCATTCCACCACATCAGAGAAGAAATTGTGTTAAATAAGCAGTAACACAGAGAGAAATCCTGTCACTTCCTTTTTCTATGTGAAAGTTAACTTTTTTTGATGAAGGTCTAAAAATGTTTTGCAGGGACAAAAATATTGAACTTCAGTCAGTGACAGAAGGTAAATACACTCACACACTTCATCTCACCTAACAACAATTTTAAGTTCATCTAACTTAAATAAATACAAATATGATGAGAAATGATAATGCTGAAATCTCATTGATGTGAAGATGTGATCTATACATCTACCACTGGAGGTCTCTGCTGTATCTGTTTTCCCCCAAACTGGCTCAAGCGTTCACTTTGGCCCAGATTATTTTCACTTCACAGACAAAGTGAGCATAAAGAGCTCACACAGAGAGCAGACAGTTACAGTCTGAACTGAGCCAGCACCTGTGAATTAAGCAGAACAATCCATAAATCAGCAGTGGGCAAAGAAGAAGCCTATTGTTGAAATATCTCGTGTATCATTCTGTCTGAATTACTGTAACATTACTTCACAAAAAGGATTTTAATGTAGCATTCAGTAATGTTTGGCTTTAAATGTAAACATTTTATTATAAATTTGTATAATAATTTGCTTAACAGTCCACAATATCCTACTGTATAAATTAATCACACATTTTATTTGTAAAATGTTCTGAAAATTGAATATGTAACTGAAGAATTCCCATTTATATATAAAGTGTGTGGAGCAGCTGTAAGTCTTACTCATGTAATCTTCTTTTTTACTCAACAGACAGCAAACCACTATTTGATGAGTCGGACTGAAAAAAAAAGTGATGCAACAAGAGAAACAAAGGAAGGATGTAGACGCACATCTGTTATTGCCATAATCACGAAAATATATTTTTTTGTAAATTGAGTTTATCAGACAGTATAAAGTATCTTATCTTTGCTGTTTATCATGACAAATTTTAAGAAATGTTCTTTTCATGCTTCAAATTCTCTGTAGCCTCTTTCAGCTTTGACATTAATAATAAAATAATCACTCAAACTCAACTCAACTATAATCTAGATTAGCATAATCATTGCTGTGATGTTAGAGAAATAAACAAGTATGCTCAGTGATGATGGTCAATATTCAGAGAAACAGTTTTCTCGCATATTGTGTGTGTGTGTGTGTGTGTGTGTGTGTGTGTGTGTGTGTGTGTGTGTGTGTGTGTGTGTGTGTGTGTGTGTGTGTGTGTGTGTGTGTGTGTGTGTGTTAGAATTTAGACTTTATTATCCTCAACAAAGAGAACTTTGACCAAAATAAAAAATGAATGAACTGAAATGATTTTATATTGTGAGAGTGCAACATGACATACACAAATGTAATATTCACAGCTTTAATGTGACTAAAGTCAGTAATAGCAATCTCACAATGCATGTGATTGCTTTTTTTTGGAAGCAAGCAAGCAGTGAAAACCAGTCGCTTATTTAGTTGAACATTTTATTAATTAAACGAAACTGTGTAAAGCAGCAGTGTGGGAGAAATACAGTGGGAATGAATATTTTTAAACAAAACTTGAGAGTCATTCACTGAACACGAAATCTGGTTTCATGTTTAATATATGTGCTACCATGTCTGTGAAGGTTCTCAGTCATCCAGGTCATCGTCACTGAAGACGTTTCACCTCTCATCCGAGAAGCTTCTTCAGAACTGAAGAAGAAACAGAGCAGTGCCTAACCGTTCCAGAGGTTTGTCAACCCAGGGCATGGGATAAGCATCAAACTGTGACACTTCATTCACCTTGCGATAGTCGACACAGAACATTATAGACCCGTCTTTCTTCACCACAAGAATTATGGGCCTACGCCACGCACCGTGTCACTCTTTTATTACTCACAGCTTCAGCATTTCAACTAATTCCCTCTGAACAATTTGCCTTTTATGTTCAGGCAACCTGTAGGGCTGTGAACGCAACATCACACAAGGGCATGTTTCAAAATGGTGTTCTATGAGATTATTATTTGTCTCATTGCTCATTGGTGAACCTGGAAGTTATATTTACAGGTATTACAGGCACTACACTGCAGTGGTTTGTATTATATCTATCTAATAGACTCCAATTTGTTCAAGTAAATGGGGAGTCTTCTTCACACGCTGACGTTAATTATGGAGTTCCACAGGGTTCGGTGCTAGGACCAATTCTGTTTACATTATACATGCTTCTACACAGTATCATCAGAAGGCATAGCATACATTTTCACTGCTATGCAGATGACACCCAAATTTATCTATCCATGAAGCCAGATAACACACACCAATTAGTTAAACTGCAGGAATGTCTTAAAGACATAAAGACCTGGATCACCTTTAATTTTCCTATTTCTAAAGATAAAACTGAGGTTATTGTACTTGGTCCAAAAAATTTCTAGAAATATGGTATCTAACCAGATTCTTACTCTGGATGGCATTACCGTGGCCTCCAGTAACACTGTGAGGAGCCTTGGAGTCATTTTTGACCAGGACATGTCCTTCAATGCACATATTAAACAAATATGTAAGACTGCTTTCTTCCATTTGTGCAACATCTCTAAAAATTAGAAATATCCTGTCTCAGAGTGACGCTGAAAAACTAGTTCATGCATTTATTACTTCCAGGCTGGACTACTGTAATTCATTATTATCAGGATGTCCTAAAAACTCCCTGAAAAGCCTTCAGTTAATCCAAAATGCTGCAGCAAGAGTCCTGACAGGGACTAGAAAGAGAGAGCATATTTCTCCTGTTTTGGCTTCCCTTCATTGGCTTCCTGTTAAATCCAGAATTGAATTCAAAATTCACATCAACCTTTTCAGTACAGTAGACTGTATCATAAATATGAACTTAAAGTCTATATACTATATAATGTGAGTAAAAACTAAGCATATGACATTTGTAAACTTGGGTAACTAGGAATGTGACAAAGTGGATGAGCAGTTGCAATGCTCTCCATTTGTCCCATATGTGTTGACCTTTTTTTGCACATTATACACATTATTCTGTTTCTATTTATTCGCTATGATTTGCTATTTGTCAAGTAACATTGCTGCACTCACTATCCCGGGTTTGCTTGTGTAAGCGTTCTGTTGCCGGCAAATCAAACATTCTGCAAATTAAGGCAAATACTCAATTACATGTTTCTTTATAATTTATTATGTTACAGATTAAGTCATTTGTTCATACTTACTTTGTTCTGTCTTTTCAGTCTTCATGAGGGTCAGGTGTGGGGAAACGCCCGCCTAGCATTTCCTCATTTGAAAGTCCTGATGATGTCACATATGACATCAGCAGGTCAAACCAAGTGGAGGGGTTTCTTTTTCCATAGATATGCTTCCTTTTGTTTGTGTTAAGGTTTAAAGGGATTTGTTGAATCTTTTTCCTTTCGTTAATACTGCCATTTAGTTGTGTAAATGTGAATATTAGAAGTGTGAAGAGTTTTTGTGTCTTTTTCATTATCTGTGTAGAGTTTTAGATCCCTCATTTCGAGTGAGTGGTACTGGCTGGGCTAATTGAAGGGAAATTCATGGCCCTATTTAAAGCCAGTCTGTACTAGATTCAGACAAGAGAGGAGAGGTGAGCTGTGTTACCAGAGCCATGGGCTGTTGCGTTTTGTTAATTGAGTTGATCTGAGGGGGGAAGGTTTGTTAAGTTACACATTAAATTAAGTTCACTGTAAATAAATTGCTCACCTCTGGAAACCTGAAATGTCTGTGTAGTCTGCTTCCCTACCACCTTCCTTGACATTTGAGTCTGACAACTTCACAAGGAATGACCAAAATAACTGATTTTTAATAAAAGAAGTGAATATTGTAAAAGAGAATGTATTTGGAGAATTTTGATCAGAATGGTATAATGAAATATGAGCAATACAAGCAAATATAAGGAAATACAATTGCTGTTTATTTTTTAAGGAATATTGCAGTGCTTGGTGCTGAAACTTTGCATACATGTAGTGTGAGTTGCAGAGGAGAGGAATGTGTGGAGAATTTCATGTCAGCTATCAAAGATGATTATTTTTGTAAAAGTTCATTTATTATAATGACCTTGTTGAATTTGAGTAGAAATGTCCTTTACCTTCTCTGGAATCTTGCAGAATTTTGTGATAAAAGTTGGCACCCATGTAGAGAAGGTAACCCAGAGGAGTATTCAACTAACAATTTAATGTCAATTTTTTTTAATTTTTTATGTGATGTTAAAATCGACTGAGCATGTTGAATTCGATAAGGAAAGTCATTTAATTTCACTTTCCTTTATTAAATTTTTGAATATGATGCATTCAGACTGTTTCGGTGCAATGTGTTCATGTGTTTGTATATGTGAGCGCACGTGCATGCGTGTGCGCGAATCTATTTTTGAGATCAGCAATGAAGGAGAATAGGTGCTCCCGTAAAGCCTAGTGTAGAAGTGCAAGAACCTTTATGCGGCAGATAAGAGGCTCACAAATGACGGCTCAGTTGACTGAGGTTCTTATTCGAGGGCTCACATCGTCACGTGCAATGTTCCCTCTAATTTTTCATGTGTCTGAGCGAACACACAAACTCCCTGAGCGATCTCGTGGACCACTGTGAGTGACATTAGACGTGTGCACTGTGGTCACGCCAGCGTCGAATCCATCCAAGTTACATGGTTTATTAAAATAATAAAATTACAGCATTTACATTTCTGTTAGACTACGTTTAATTAACTGCTTTAGCCCACTTACAATGAAAATTTTTAAAAAAAAATCTTGTTCATGACCTGTGTAGTATGTTAACACTATTGGAAGTAAAAATAACTTGAACTCCAACTTTATTTTTTTTTAATAAAGCTCTGACTCCTGTAACTCTCTGTCTGCAAAATACAGCATATAATGACCAATGTTGGGCAATTAATTATATAGTTACTTCTTCAAAAAAGTTACTGAGTTTTGCAAACAACAAAGTTTTTTGCAGCTGTTTACCTTAAAATGCAGCCAAAGCGTTTTTTTTAAACAAACATTTCAAACTATTTACAGAACAATCAGCTGTTCTAATTCAAATCTGATGCCACACAAATTATTTGTGCCACTCCAAAAAATAATTTCTGTCCACTATGAGATAAAGGAGAACAACAGCCTGATACCTGCAGGCCTGACAACAGGAGATGTATCACTCCTGTAACACCTGTAACATTCAGCAGCCGCCTCATTGTTCTGACACACACAACAAAACTATTGACTACACTACAAACTAACTACACACTAACTACACACTAACTACACAAGATTTGCGCTAAACGTTGCAAATCTCTCACGTCTCAAAACACCGCCGTCACTCCTAAAACTTCCCCCCGTTTCTTAACAACTAAATGCCATGTTTTGATTGGTCGACATGGTAAACTTTTCGACCAATGGGAAAGGGTGGGGTGTTTTGGTTTCGTCTCTGCTCACAGGCTTTCGAGCGTTTTCCTTATAAAACGCCGTTTTTACCGTTTCTTCCCGCAGTAAATATGAACAACGATAGTATTCAGGAAGAAAACCAAATATTGCAGATATTTTTATCATAACTCTGGTTTTACGTGGCCTATCAACACAATTAAGTCCACACTTTTCCGTCAATTGTTCCGTCTGTCCTGCTCACATCTCCAAAGGTTGTACACGTTGTCATTAACGTGGCTTCACTCCACATCAGCCACGCCGCTTTGCTAGCTAAAACACCGGTGTCGGCACATATTTACTTTAATTTCAATTCAGGTTAGAAATTTTTTTGTGTGCGCAACGCAGATTTTCTCTGCGCAGAGACGTGCCAACAGTGCGCAATTGCGCACGTGCGCAGCTTAGAGGGAACATTGGTCACGTGGACTGGAGGACTTGCTCATTTCACAGCTGTTATAGCACTGAGATATCAAGCTGAATTTCAAAGAGACTGTGATACTCGGTGTAATTTTACAGGTCAGAAGCTGCAGCCTCAGCAGGCACTTAACTGCTCAAGATGTTGAAAAAACTCCTGCAATATGTTCGTACTGAAAAAATCGGTCTCCTCGCTACAGTCGTCGGGATGATCACTGTCACTTTTTTTCTGCAGACTAAGACGTGCCCTTGCACAGGGCGCACTTTTGAATGTAATGAAATCATCGTCGTGCCTGTTTTTTTAGTGTTTTTCCTGATGCTCCTGATAGACCAGACATTTCGGAGCACCGCGAAACATCCATCCACGTTTTTATGCCTTGTAGTCAAGCGCGTTATCAGAGCGTTTCTAATCAGTCTGCTGTGGATTGTAGCTGTGTTGCTTGTCACGGACTGGTATGGTTGCTGTAACATTGATGAAAACACGAGCAAGCTGTTCTGCAAATCTGGGAACTTCACAACTGAACAACAAGCTCGAAAAGATGAAGTGGAAATCAAGTCAAAGGTGAGGACTTTCTGGCTGTATGTTTATTCTGCTTTTTTAATGAAATCATGGCAAACACACATTAATGCTGTTATATGTTTTGTATGTTTGTTGCTTCTTTTTCAGCTTGCTGGTTACTCTCTGCTCCTGGGCATGACTGTTGTAGCTTTCTTCATGACTTGGAGTGGATGGAGAAAATGGTTTGTAAAAAAATACAGTTGTTGCAACAAGAAAACTTTTTACTACAAACTGATTTTGGAAGAAGAGAAAAAAGTTCTGGAGGAGCTTTTGAGGAAAGAAGCAAATGAGACTTTGACTAAAGAAATTATGAGCAACATAAAAAGGAAAGACTGGGACGGCTGTTTAAATGTTGCTCAACAAATGATCAATAAAGCAAAACATCAAAAACCAGAAGCAACCAACCAGCAGATCAACTGGATCAGTGAGGGGAGCTCCAACAGAGGGGGACAGCATCATCAAGCAGCAGCACATCAGCAGGTAAAGTGCTGTGTTATTTACATACCACATGTTACAGCTGCCAGACTCTGTCAGTCTAAATTAATGAAACTATTTTTTTGTTGCATTCTGACCTGCACAGTCCTCCAGGTCGCCATCATATGAATCCAACTCTACTCACTATTAATAGCATTAACATATGTTGTTGTTGTTTAGTTAACTATAAAACCAAAAAGACATTTTTGTGCAGAAACAGGATAGCCATCTTAAGTTTCTCCCTTATTTCAACAGATGTTTCTAATTTAACTGACACAGATTGCTATGCTGGATGCTCTTCATGATGTAACTCTTTTTATCTGGGCTTGAGACCATCATTAGGGCACTCTGTGTTTCCTTCCTGGTTGCAAATATGATCTATGTTAGTTCTAACTACTAATACTGTGCAGAAATAGAATGAAAAGTGAATAATTAGTGCATATATATAATGTTTTTTCTATCAGAGTGAACTTTTTTCTAATTGATAAAAATCTTTTGCAGGCACAAAACTATGAACTTGATGCTGTGGCACAAGGTAAACGCACCAACACTCCTTAATCCGGTCTTTAAGTGATGACGTGCTGAATCCTGCTTCCGGGCCCAAACTACGGCTATTGTGCTTTAAACATGTTTTAAGCTTTGTAACTGGTTCTATTTCATCTCAACAAGCCCCTAAAAACAGTCAGTGATCACTGTTGGCCTCTCTCGGTTTTTATTATCGCTAATCATTTTAAAGCTCAGTTTTTTAAACCTTACGATGTAACTACAGCCCAGTCCATGCAGCAGTATATTAATGACTAACCTCGTATTGTGGATGGATTATCTCAGTTGCTCTCAGTGGCGGTCCTAGTCTATGTGGCGCCCTGGGCGAACAGTCCCTCTGACGCCCCCCCCCCCCCCCCCCCCCACACACACACACAGGATTGTACATTAACATAGAACTTTTGTCGGAACCATACTGAATTTCACAAGAGAAACACACAGAGAGAGTATGCATTGTATACAAACGGCTACCAAACAGCCATCATAATTCGTGATACAATGAGAACAGGACAAATCAACAATTGACAATGACTAATTAATATTACAATCTGTAACATAATGTATTGTTAGGAGTTTAGTCTGTTACTGTTACTATTTTTACCATTTCTTCTTGGAGCAACTGTAACCCACATAATGGGATTAATAAAGTATTCTGATTCTGATTGTTTCAGGATGACCTGCCATTATCCAATGACACATCTGTACCTGTATCTTTTGCTCGTTTCTCCTCCTCTTCTTTTCTCTTTTTTCTAAACTGAGGACCTGATGGCTTTGAACTTTTCTTGTCCATCTTCCACTGGTTTTAATTTTGCACTCCAGCATGAACACCCATCCCCCAACTCGAGAATCACCACAACATAACCTAACAGACCTACACCTTAGTTCACAGATTCACTTTGTCTAGGGTTTATTTCTCGGATTTCGCACAATCCAGGATTCAAATCATGAATACGTAGTGGTCTTGGATTGACATCATTATGAATGAAATGTGCTCTATTTGGAAGCAGCAGGGCCCCTCCCCTTTCGACGGGTTGTGTGTGAGACTTTAAATCATCAAACTGTAAATTATAAATTTTAAATTGTTATTGATCCCTTTACCCCGAGTCCTAAAGTGTAGATTTATTTTCTTACTCTACTATATTTATTGTTTGTTTACTTGCACTGCTGTAACTGGAGCCTCGTCGTCTCGTCTCTCTATATACTGGACTGTATGTAGCGGAGATGACAATAAAGTTTACTTTGACTTCAGCAGCGAGCAGGCGCACCGAGGGCTCTCGCGCTCACTTTTCGCGTATAGAATTTCGAAAAAACATCGGCGCAAATTATAAGTCTGTATCATAATGTCCGGTGTTTTCGTGTTTGTTGGTTTGTTTTTATTTTATTTTATTTTGCGAGTTGGTTATTAGATGCTGCTCCAGCCAGCCAGAGAATCCCCCGCCGCCCCGCCCTCTCCTCCCTGTGCCGCAAGCAGCAGGCGCACCTCGCAAACGGAGGGCGCCCTTGCTCCCAGCAAATGGGCGATAGAAAACCGATCGGTGCCTATGCCATTCCCAATATGCGCTGGGATGACTGGCAGCATGAGTACGAGCAATTTTTTATTTATTTATTTATTTATTTTTTGCCGATGCCCGTGATGCCGCCCCCACCCCGGGCAACCGCCCGTGTCGCCCGTATCAAAAACCGCTACTGGTTGTTCTCCTGACTGAAGTTTGGTCCGTTTACAGCATCCTGCCATGCGATTACATTTGTTCCTAACCACAGAGAACCCTCACGTTAACTTTTATTGAGTGGAAAAAAAAGTTTGTTCGTCCTCCAGCTTCACTGTGCTGATGTTATGCTAACATAGCTGTGTCGCTAGCGATCATGTAGCACATCATTATATACCAGCTAGTCCAACTTCAGTAACCCTACAAACGTCACTGCTGTTTAGTTTTCTGTCTTCATTTATGTTGGAAGTGATAGTAGAGCTAACTCCCTGCTAACTTCTAACTCTGTTAAATTTAATAAATTCCGTTTTCATGGATGCCTGGATGTTAAACTTAATCATTACACCTGGTAAAGCAGCAACGCTGATCATTTTATTAAAGATGAAAGAATTTAGACAGTTTTCAACTCTCAGTAATGCTGCAGTGATCGTTTGACTTTGGGACCTGCAGCGGAGTTTGGGCCCGGATGCGACTAATGACATCAGACTTAAAGACCGGATTCATTGTACAGCTCTCTTAAGTGAACAGCTAACTTCACTTTTACTGTGATAATACTAAAAACTGTCACTGATGTGAGGATGGTGATCTGCATAGTTACCACTACAGATCTCTGCGTTTTCTTGTTTTCACTGAGACTCTTATATTGAGGTCTTGCTTTGGCTCAGCTCCATGCAAAGCCTCTTTTTTTCATCTACAAAGCGAGCATAAAGACCCTAAATTTCGTCAGGAGCTGTGACTCAGTTTAGATGTATTGAAATTGGTCCAGCCCAGAGTCCATCATGACCAATTGGCAAATCCACCACCTTGCATTTTTACAAAAACAAACAAACATAAAAATGAAAAATTACCATCGGGTATACCGGGCAAATGCCTGATGGCCAGTCCAGCTGTGTAGTCAGCTGGTGGGTAACGGGCATCTCAGAAAATGTTAGAGCACATTTACAAATATGTGATGTCTTGATAAATCGAGCAGGTATTTGAAGTTTACACTGCAACATTCTCGCCTGAAAATCTTAAACGTTTATTTTGTGATCCAGAAATAGTAATATTTTAATACTCCGCCACTCTGCGCCCCTCTGCAACTGCCTCGTTTAAATTTTGGCCGAAATGCATTCTGGGATATTTGCCTGGGTTTGGCTACAGTAGCTAGCAAGCTGATTGGAGACCAAAACAGCCAATCAGAATTTTTGTATCCAAGTCTGTGATTGGTTGGTTTTGTGGCACACTTATAACGGTATACAGAGAGTCGAGCGCGCATGAAGCAGAGATGTTGTGAGTAGTGATGTGCGATACCACTGATTTCCTTTCTGATCCGATACCAAGTAAAATTCAGGGTGGTATCGACGATACTGATCTGATACCGATACTCTGTATAAAAACTTAATGTTTCATTGTGTTTCATAATACAATATATAATTGTATTATGTAATTGTAATAATAATATGATAATATAGCTTCATAATGATTACAGGACATCAGACTACTTGTTCTTATTGCTTAATAATGCAGAATTATCATATAGCGCACAACTTCAGGTTTTTTATTTCTATTTGAGCATGTTGCCTGCCTGCAGCACTAAAGGACTCCGTGAGAGACGTCTGTCTCCCCCTAGCAGCACCTGTCCCTCTCCTCCTCTTCAGTTCGCCTCAACATACGCTCGTCATATTCTGTGATATGATTTACTCTGAGGTGTTTGACGAGGTTAGTAGTGTTGCCACAACACTTCCCTGTCTTGCCACATGTATCGCAAACCGCGTCTTGGCTGTTTGTGGAGGTAAAATACGTCCACACATGACTCCGTTCGCTCAGCCATTGTTGTGAGTGCGCACGCCAAGGGGCTGCGACACATTTATACAGCTGTATTTCGCATATGACTATGAAAGGCGTAAGAGGAAGTAGTTCCTTCCAATTTAGGTGATCCGAATGATATAGTTTCTTTCCACTGTGTTCCTGTTAATGAAAAACTACAAATTTATCCCAAAGTATTAAAATATCGATATTTTAATATGAACATCGATTCTAGAACATAAATTACTGTTATCAGAAGAATCAATATTTCAATACTGATCCACCACTAGTTGTGAGCGCGAACGACACACTGAGAGCAGGTCCGCCAATGTCTGTGAGCACACATTCCTTACTCTTCATACTCACAGTATGGTTCAGGACAGTTTGGACCCAGGCAAAGAATTCCCTCATAATGAGTGTCTACAACTAATTTTTATCTATAGACTGACATCTGCATAGTTCTATACAAGCTCAGACACCTCTCATCACATGTGCGCCCTAACTGATTAATCTTTACATCCTTTAAAAACTTTCTGCATTTTCTTCAGCTACACCCGAAACAGTTACTACAGTTGAAGTCTGACCATTAACAGTAACTCTGTAAAACATCTCTATAGCAGAGATGTTGTAAGACAGCCATCATATATCAGTCACGCAGAAATGAGATCATCCATGTACTTAACTCAGCATGCTTCCTGGAACAGGGTCCAGAAGTACACAGTTCAAAGTTAAACAGTCAAACCATTTCCAGTATATCTTTCTTTTATGTTCATTTCTTGGATTTTCATTTTTCAAGTCTCGTTTATTTTTATGGATTTCAACACTTCATTGTAGTTTTCACTCCAGTTTAAATGTAATAATTTTGCTCTGTACAGACACAATTCTTTGTTTTCTGACAAAAATATTTTACTGCCCTGTAGAAAACAAAGACACCATGCCGTTATTTGACGAATCTGCCTGAAAGAGCATCGAGGTACGCAGCTCCAGAAACAACGCAAGTGACCACAGACAAGTTATACACCTTGACAGGCGACGTGAGGTGTAGAGGGAAAGAGAGGTCGGATAAAAGGTCTTAATATCCACCCTTATGTGATTATAAATGGATTGGGATGAATCTGTAAGAGTTTTTGGAAAGGGAAGCAGGAGACTGTTGTTGTAGAGTGGATTGAGGAGAAAGGAGACTGAAGCTGGGTTTTTTTTGGTTTTTTAAAATTACTATGCCAACTCCTTTTAGTTTTGTAAATATTGGCTATATTGTATGGAGAGGTCTTATTTTATTCTTACTTTACTTTGCAAATTTATTTGAATTAGGCTATCCAATTAGGATAAATTTCATGTCGTTGGTTGTAAAGATCTGGATGGATATTTTATTCTTTATTTTATTTTTTGATTCTATTTTTCAGTTTTATTTTTTCAAGACTTGGTAAATTGACTTTTATTTTTATAACTTGGTCTACATTTTTAGTTTTGGTTAATATTGGCAATAGTGAGAAGTGTCATTGTTAGGTTCGAATATATTTGATATAGGCCATCTAATTAAAGTAAATGTCATTTGTTAATTCATTTCGATCATGTAAACAATATACAGCTACATTTAGCAAAGAAAATAAGAGAGGGAGAAAAAAAATACTATACAAAATAAAGTTAATACATTTCAATATTGCTTCTGTCCTGATTCAGTTACATGTCGAAAGGGAGTGGGAAGAAGTACACACTTATTTAATCCCACCCCTTTGCCATAAGTTATCAGTCAATACTTAGTCAGCTTCCTTACTGATATAATCCGTAAGAAAAATAGCGAACAGATTTCTGATATGATATAATATATACTATATTATCACATCATGAAATTTTCTAAATGGAGACATTCACTGAATTTCAACATTTTCCCTTTCTTTATAGTTCAAGAACATCATATGTTTATAACTCTTTTAGAACTGTTTTATGTTTGGACGTTGCTTTAATTCCATATTCAGACTGTTCCACAGTTTCACTCCATGAACAGAAACACAGTACATATGTACCTTCCCTGTTTTGTTATAACTTATTTCTTAAAAAAAACAAACAAAACATACTCAGAATATTACCGGGCAGGTCCTAATTTTTTGCTTTGAATAGAATTTGTGCTGTTTGGAATTTCACTAGATCAGCAAATTTCAATATTTCAGACTGCAAAAATAGAGAGTTTGTATGTTCCCAATAACCTGCAGTGTGGATGATTCGAACTGCTTTTTTTTTGAAGGGTAAAAAGTGAATGTAATGTGGTTTTATAGTTGTTGCCCCAGACCTCTGCACAATAGCTTAAGTATGGTGAAACCAGTGCACAGTAGAGAATATGAAGTGATGTTCTGTCGAATACCTGCTTTGCCTTGTTTAGTACTGCAATGCTTCGTGATACTTTGGAATGAATATATCTTATGTGAGCTCTCTGGTTAAGTTTTTCATCTATTATTACCCCCAGAAATCTATTTTCACTGACTCTTTCAATATCAACACCATTTATTTGAATCTTTGCATTTGTATTTAAACTACTATTTCCAAATAACATAAGTTTAGATTTATTCAAATTTAATGATAATTTGTTTTTATCAAGCCAGAACTTCACTTTACTTATTTCATTAGTCATATCCTCCAATAAATGCTGCAGATCATCACCAGAGCAAAAAATGTTTGTATCGTCAGCAAAGAGAACCATTTTTAATACTTTGGACACTTTACAGATGGCGGTAATGTATAAGTTGAAGAATTTTCAACCCAAAACTGACCCTTGGGGTACACCACAAGCAATGTCCATACATAAGGAGCAACCACCATTTATTTTCACAAACTGCTTTCTGTCACTTAAATAACTCTGGACCCAATCTAAAGCTACCCCTCTGACACCATAACGTTCCAGTTTTCTTATTAATATATCATGATCTATAGTGTCAAATGCCTTTGTCAAGTCTACCACATATTGCTTTTTGTCTATGGAATTTGTGATGTATTCTATTGAATCTAATAATGCCAGTGATGTTGATCTGCTTGATCTGAATCCGTACTGACTCTCGGTGAGTAGTTTATGTTTATCTATAAATTTTTCCAGTCGGTTGTTAAACAGTTTTTCAATAATTTTTGAGAATTGAGGTAGTAAAGAGACAGGCCTGTAGTTTGTGAAATGGTGTTTGTTGCCAGATTTGTATAGAGATATAACTTTTGCTGTTTTCATTCTGTCTGGAAATTGACCAGTTTGAAATGATAAATTACAGATGTATGTAAACGATTTTATAACAGCCTCAATGACTCTTTTAATCACTATCATATCAATATCATTACAATCCAAAGATTTTTGATTTTTACATTTTTTTTTTTTAACAATTTCAAAAACTTCATTTTCATCAACGGCTGTGAGAAACAGAATATGGATCTCTGTCTATCAGTGTATCCGGTTTTTCCTGTGCTTTCCCAGGATCAGTGATTGTTCTTGCTAAATTTGGTCCAGCAGTTACAAAGAATTCATTGAGACTATTTGCCACAACATCCATATTGTATTCTTCATGGTTATTATCAATGAAATACTTGGGATAGTTCTTTTGTCCAGCCCCACGTTTTATAACACTGTTCATTATTTCCCATTATCTTTTAATATTATTTCTATTTATATCTAATTTCTTCATATAGTATTCCTTTTTACTATATCTAAGTATATTAGTTAACCTATTGTAATATCTTTTGTATCTGATTTCAGCATCTTTAGTTCTCTTTCTTAAGAAATCTCTGTATAGAGCATTTTTCTTTATACATGCATTTAGCAGACCTTTTGTTATCCAAGGACAGTCCATTGAGTTTGTTTCCTACTATATTGCTCTACTGGACAGTTGGTATTGTACAGTAATGTAAATATTCTAAGGAATTCATTATACGCACTATTAACGTCCTGTTCCTGATATACTTCACCCTAGTTCTCTTTCAGTAAATCTTTTTTAAATGCATTCATTCTTTCTTCTGTTCTTACTCACCTGTACTCTTTTTTTTTTTTTTTTTTTTTGTAGGGAATAGGTTCATACAGTACATTGTGTTTATAAATTCCTCAGTGGTTATTGTTTATTTGGGTTTAGCAAATCAATATTGAGAAATAAACTTTTTTGTGAGCTATTTCAATAAATGTTTCTTCTATCCAGTCTTTAAATGTCTCAATACTACTACCTGGAGCTCTGTATATACAGTTAATGATTACATTTTTACTTTTTTCTTTACAAATTTCAACTGTAATACATTCCAGTACGTTATCAATCACCATCGTCATCTTATCCACCACATTAAATTTCAAGGATTTGTCCACATACAAGGCCACTCCTCCTCCTCCTCCTTTGTTTCACCTAGTTATAAATGTGAATTCATAACCCTCCAGTTCAAAGTCTGTTCCTTTTTCCATATTGATCCAAGTTTCTGATAAGGCAATGACACTAAATGGATGTGAAATCTGGTTAAGATATTCTTTGATATGATTAAAATTAGCATATAGACTTCTACAGTTAAAGTGGATAATTGATAATTTATTCTCAGTTTTAATCCTCTGATTGTAGTCTTTATCTGTACAGTAGCAGCAGTTATTATTGATAGATGAGAAAAAGTTGTCTGGATCTATTTCATATTCCAAGTCCTGTGTGTTGTGATCCATATAGTTAAATGTTTTCAGTTCCAGTTGATCATATTCTGCTACTGTCTGACTGATGCAGCAATTTCTTCCAGATGTATCTGAGTTCTTCCTTCCATTGTGTGTCATAAGCGAGTGTGTGGTTGTCTGTTACCTTGTTTGTAGTCCAGATCATGTTGCTCACTGATATTTTTCGAGATCTGCCATGTTTTTAATGGTCAGAACTTTGGCTTCCTCTGGTGATCCGTTTAGTTTAATTAATATTTTACAGTTTGTTGTCCAAGTGCTTTGAATTTTTCCCAGCTTCTTAAGGTGTCCCGCTTTTTTGGCTATTTCAGCATTGTGTTTGGTTAGATGTTCATTGATAAAGACATTAGATCCTTTTAATTTTCTTCCTTGTTTCAGCAGCGTGTTCTTGTGCTTTCGATTTACAAACCATAATATAATAGCCAGTTTGTTGCCGTTCCTCCTGGGAAGAGGGTGGCTTCGACAGAGTTACAGTCAAGGTCAATCCCTTTGGACCGCAGGAAAGCAGCCACCTGTTGTTCCGTGGAGCTAATGTCAAGCTCTCCAGGTTCCTCATTGCTGTCAGCGGTCACCGCCTGAGCGTATGACCGGGGTTTAATATGGAGCCCAGTGACGTCGTTTATCCTGGAGTATTGTTCCAGGTCAGCGACCTTACTTTCCAGGTATGCAATCTTTTTATCTTTTTCTGCATTTTGGATGCGGATGAGCTTTACCTTCTGCACAATTTTAATGATACTTTTCTGCTGCAACCTGATAGTGGAAATTTCCTCCATTATGAAGTCAAGAGACTTTTTAATGTCCTCAACTTCCTCAGCTGTCGGTGTCCTCTTCGGCCCCATTTTATCTGGTTCCACTGGTAGCAGGTTCAGTCAGCTGTTTCCTCGGTCAGCTGTTAGCTTTGTCAGCTGTTAGCCTGGTAGCGTGTTGGCTAGCCTGCAATTACCTCTTTAACATTGTTAGTCCAGTCCAATATCCTGTATCAAAACTGTAATCCAGACAGGGTTATACCAAAAGTTCCAACAATTTGAATAAAGTCCTTGCTCCAGAAATTGATGGCCAGATTTCAAAAATCCATAGGACATGATCAAAACACAACAACTTGCAAACAAATGGCAAACAGGAAGTGACACCTCAAACAGGACTTTTGAGGTGTGACTCCAATTTTTGTTTAATTCTCTACGTGTATCTGAATGTTTCCAGGATACCCATGCTGTAAGCATTTCTAATACTGGAGCACAAACTCTGTAATGCCACAACAACAAAAATGTTTTACAAAATTTTGAAGAAAAAAAAACATATTTTATGGTTATAGTTCAAATGGATTCATACAAGTTCTGCTGAAATAACTGTAAAATTGAAGAGGAACAAGTAAAGAGGAACAAGAGATGCCAGCGGAAACAGAAAACAGATGTTCTTTTAAGCAACACATGGAAGAACTATGGAATGTGTCTCAATATCGAGAATTCATTTTAAAGGATGGTGAAACAAATAGTACTGTAAAACACACCACCCACCCACACTCACACTCTGAGAGTATGGGATACCAGGCACTTTGGGGTGGGGTAACGGTTTTACAAAGCAACATGTCCACTGCTAATGTTGCTTTCTCAGTTCTGTTCAGCTCTCTATAATTAATTCTGCACTCATTATTATATCTTTTAGATGGCATTAAGGACCCTGTTGTTGCTATTGCACTATAGGGGACTGTCCAGGAGTCTTTAGACTCCATAGAGGAGATGAGTGAGAAGAAATGTTAGCCAAGCTAATGTGCATTAGGGACAACACCTCTCTCCACCTGCATGAGACTGTGGAGGCCCTGAGCAGCTCTTTCAGCAGTGACTATTGTCAGGCTGTACAGTAGGCACACAGGATAAATATGGTTTCAAAAATACATGTGTATTATTGTCACTCTCACTGCACTTTATGAACATAAACAAATGATAATAATAACATGGGTGTATGCTACTGTATATAACAACCATCTTTATAAAACATAGATTTTGGCTTTTTTTTTCTTTCTATTTTTTGCCCAATATATTTCTAATTCACTTTTCTTCCTGCCCCTTCTGTTGCTGTAACAAGTGAATCTCCTCAGTGTGGGATCAAACAAATGATATATGTATGTCTATTTCATTTATTAAAGGAAGAAGCTTACCTGGCCCTGTGAAAAAGTAATCCCCTTCTCCTGTTAAAATAACAATTGATTAACCACTTTTTAAAAAATTAAGTTATATTTCACTAGCCACCCTTTGGCCTTATTAATGCCAGACATACTTAAATAGAACGTAAAAATCGATTACAAGAGGGGTTCGGGGGATTTCTCACTGTGTGGGATGCTCTGAGAAAGGACAGAATGACGAGTTTGCATGCCATGGCTGGCTTGGTTGTCTCCCTCAGACATGCTAAAGAAAGTGGTAAGAGAGAGAGTGAGATCTGGAAATGTCTATCTGTACTGCTGCGCAGAGCATAGGATTCACATCAAGTGCTCACGTTTGATCACCTTCTCTGCCAAACCTGTTTTTCACTTATAGACAAATTGAGCTCAAAGAAGGGCACTCGGTCAGTGCCTGTGAGTTCCTAGAAGAATCAATATAATGAGAAATGGTGGAAGAAGTAGGCTTAAATTTTATTTAGTAATAAATGATGCATCGTGGCTTAAAGTCTGTGCTGACTGACTATTGTTGTTGGCATGTGTCCGGCAGTGAGCTGCAGAGCTATATCCCAGTTGTGTGTGACAGCAATTATAGTCAAGTATGATGAAAAGCATGAACGAGTGGTCGGGTCTGTTGTACGTCTTTCAAAGTGGTGGCGAAACCCAGGATGGGGGCGTGGCAGACCCAGTACTGGGCCAGGCAGGGGCCAGTTGGCTGCCATGTGGAGGGAGCAGTTGGCAGCGTCACACCAACAGCGGGAAGAACTGCACGACCAGATCGAGCACCACAGACAATCGAGAGGCTAGCAGCTCACATCGGGTCCACAACCGCCACCCGCGACGCTTGACTGTGAGGGAGCAGCGGGAAGCGGCTAGTGCCTGGCAGGTTGTCCTTGTTCCCCAGAGGAGGTCAGTTGAGTGTCCTCCACTTCCACCATCAGCTCACCCACCTGCTCAGCCCGAGCTGGAGGTCAGTGTGCGGAGCTCGTGGGAGGAACCTGGCATGCCAGAGCTTGGGGCGCATGAGGGACCTCACCTGCCAGAGACGGAGGTTCAAGTGCGCGAGGGTCCTGCTAAGCCTAAGGTTGGCGTGCTGGCCAGACTGGCCTCACCTCCACCACCTGTCAAGCCACATGGGAATCACGGAAGCCAGGGATGCCAACGGTCAGGGCCGATTCCTTCAAATGCTCGCGATATGTAACGCATTATTGTGTATTTACTGTAATTCCATAAAGAAATCGTAGACTGACATCACATATAGCGTCTGATTAAAAAAAGACACGTTTGATGTTTTCATCATCTCAGTTCTTTTGGCTTTTTCAGCATAAGTGAGATTTCCCTCAGGCTTGCAGGGTAGCTTGATGTTTTTCTTGTCAATCTTACAGCAGAAGTACCAGTCTCCATGAACTAACACAGCTACAACCCACAGCAGAGCAATTAAAAAAGCTCTGATAGCGCGCTTGACTACAACACCTGAAAGAGTGCCAATGTGTTTCGCAGTTCTCCAGGATGTCCTATCTGTCAACACCATCAAGAAAAATATTATAAAAAATGACACACCTATGGCTTCAGTGCATCGGAAAGTTGCTGCAACTACACGTCAGGTACTTGTTATAAATTTGACGACAAACGTCAAGGTGGCTAGCACAAGGACAGGAATTGGGTCACGGGCAGTATGTTTCAGGGGGTTTTGAATCTTGATCATCATGTTGTGTGCTGAGAGTGCACCGTCAATTCAAAACTGTAGCAGGAAAACAAGTATTTCCTGTTTTTATACAGGAAGTATCACAGTTTCTATTAAGGTAAACAAAATCTCAATCCTTTGTTAGACTACAGGTGCAACAAGTCATTCAGTCCAAATGACAATTTACCCCGAAATAAAACATTTGCGCCCCTAAAGACAGTGTTGGGGAGTAACGGAATACATGTACCGGCGTTACGAATTTAAAATACAAAATATGAGTAACTGTATTCTGTTACAGTTACTGTTTAAAAAGGTGATAATTAGTATATATACTTTGTTTAAATAAATGGATTACACGGTGTTCTTTTCCTGTTTCATATGTTAGGCTACCCCCTCTCCAATTTTGGTAATTCCACGAATTGCCAAAACCCCAAACAAACACACAATAAGAGGCTCTAATGTCAGCATCCTGTGAATGTTGGTGGTGTCAGTTACACAATGAACCCGGAGCTGCTAGCAGGTTGTTAATGCTATCCATCAAGTCTAACAATCTGCGGTCTATGAACTAACCTCAGCTAACACCAGCTATCAATGTTAGCTCGGTGGCAAGTAGCCTTCAGTAATAGTAATAAATCACACAGAAATAGTGCATTCCTGTAGTTGTGAAAAGTATGACAATATATTAAGTAATCCAAAGTATTCAGAATACGTTATTCACATTGAGTAACTTAACAGAATATGTTACAAACTACATTTTGAGGCATGTATTCGGTAATCTGTAGTGGAATACATTTTAAAAGAAACCTTGCCAAGCTGGCAGCTGGAGTTTGCGTCAACGCATTGGAATCTTTTCGTGTGGCCATTTAATCTCCAGAGTTTCCACTGTGAAAATATCGTGTTTCAAGTTACCACATTTTTTTATTAACAGTGTTGAAATGACAAATTCCGAACAGGAACGGATGAAGACGAAAAGCCACAAGCAGGCGGTTCGATTCCTGGCTCCTCCAGTCTGCATGTCAAGTATCCTACTAACCCCAACTTGCTCTCCGATGCATCCATTGGAGTATGAATGTGGATGAATATCGTTAGAAAGCACTAAGTGTAGATAAAGTGCTTGTGAGAATGGGTGTGATTGGGTGAATGAGGCATGTTGTATAGAGCGCTTTGAGTACTCCGTGAGAGTAGAAAAGCGCTATATAAGAATCGGTCCATTTACCATGTTATTATTGAATATGTAATCTGAGCTCCATATTACTGAGGTGTCTTCATCATCTTGTCCATTTTGTTAACCCTCCTGTTATGTTACACATATATTATATTACATAGATACTGTTCTGGTCAATTTGACAAGGCAGTCAAAGTGGAGGATCAAAAGTGTCAAATTCTATGTTTCTTTGCATCTGTTTCACCCCAAACACACACACAGGCACACACACACACATACACATACACCACTGTGGTCTAACGGACCAGAGGCACACAGCGTTGTAACCCACTGCTTCACCCCTCCTCTGCAACTGAGCCGCAAACCACGCCCCGCCACAGTCATGTTCAAGAAACCAGTTGGAGATGATCTAAGCTTTATGACATACTGTGTTACTGTCATGGGTTCATGCATTATTCTTGGGTTTAATTAATATTATAAGTTCTCTTTGACTATCTGGATTATTTATTGTTGTTTGTTGGTGTGATCTGCACCTGGTCCCTCGACTCCCTGTGTACACATTTGAGTGTGTGTGTGTGTGTGTGTATCTGTGTGTGTGTGTGTGTGTGTGTGCGTGCTGTGGTGTGTGAGTTTTGCTGCCACACCAGGCCTGGAGAGTCTTCCCGCCTTTGAGCCAGCCACATCTGGGAGTAATCACTCATCTGTTGCCAATCAGCCTAATCAAGGAAGCCCTACTTAAGAGAGTAGTTGGTGCTGGATTGTTAAACTAGGAACATAGCGCTCCAGCTTGTATTACCGTATACTCAGTTAATTCTCCTGTTGAATGGGGAAAGTGTTTTTATCGGCCGGTGGATGGGAATGTACTCACTCTTATTTCCAGGAGGATTGTGGAAACATGTGGAGTGAGCAGAACACTGATCTACATAGGCACCGAGGGGGACAAACACTTACCAGTGCAATTCCAGTGCAGGAGAATCACTGCACTGGAATTGGGAACGGGCACACGGAGGACTCACACACTGAGAATTGTTGGCGCTGTTTTCTGGTAATGCATTGTAAATAATCACACTGTCTTTATTCAGAAAGTCCTGTATTTTGGATCCTACTTCAACCAACCCTGACAGTTATTTTGCTAGAAGCAGCGATCAGAATGTGGGTAAACTTGAAGGATCTCACAGGGATGCATGTGACTATTGGTGTCAGTATTCTCAGTTGCCAGGTGTTTAATGCGTTTTTTTTGTGACTTTTTGTATTATAAAGATTTAAGTTCCAGTTTTACAGTTTGCCTCAAGTTTACTTATTTTTTTTGTTCCTGAGTTTTCTTTTTATCCCCAGTTTGGTTTTTTTGTTTTGTTTGTTAGGGTCCTCTTGTGTCTCTGACCCAAGGGCGTAGATTTGGTTTTGGCGTTGGTGGGGATGGATGATTCAACCACCGAACCCTGCCCTGTTTCTTTTTCTTTTTTCCTTTTTGTCTTTGCTTCTTGATTAAAAAAAGGAGAAATATACTTGCCTACATATGCTATTCTACATGCTTTTAAACCATGTAAAATCACAATTCATTGTTTTATATGTGAATTATATCATGTTAAATTACTATTAAACAAATGACTGACTAAGTATTTTAGGCTTTAGTTTACTTCAGCCATATTCCATATAAATCAGGTATCATACAAAAATGAAAATAGCTTCAAATACAGTCATGACAATAAAAGAATATGACTTTAAGGACTTAACAACATTCCTTCAGTTATAGTACACCAACATCTCTGATACATTAGCACTAAGGGAACACTGAATGACCTGGTGGGCTTTGTCCATAAAACTACACTGTAAAATATAACTTGTTGTTTCAACTTAAAAATATGAGGTAAAGGGCTGCCTTAAAATTTTAAGTTAAGTCAAGAAATAGAGTTTGTTCTTATAACACAACCAATTGTTATCTTAATGAAAAATCACATGTTGTCTAAACTTTCATCTTAGTTTAGTTGACTGAGATTTGTTAGTCAGTTCAACTCCTTTAATTGTCATTTTTACTTGGGAAAACCCTTTCAGCTAAATTAAAATAATCTATTGTTTAAACTCTTGTCCTAGTTCAGTTGACTTGGGTTTTTTAGTTAATTCAAATACTTTAGTAGTTCTTTTAACTTAGGAATCTATTTTAGCTTAACTAACATAATCTGTTAGCTAAGTTGATTTAAGTTTATTAATTAACTGAGCTCCTTAAGGTAGCTGAGTGAACTTGTAAATCAGTTTCATTTTAATTATCAGAGTTGATTGACTGGATGTAAAGAAAAATGTGTATTAAACATCTTAAGTTTTGTTTTGTTTTTTTAGCTTTCTAACATCCATTTCAGCAAAACTACCTGTTAGGTTTATCTTAGATCTCAGGTTTAAATATCTACATTCCTTTAAATTAATTTTCTGTTGTTTACAGAAAAAAAAATAAAACCCCACAGATTCCATTAAAGTCTATCTGATCATTTCATACAGAAAGTTTGTTTTAAGAACATGACAAGACAATTACTAATGAGCACCCAACATTCACCATTTATTGTGCCATCTTAGTCATCTGAGAAACAGAAAAATCAGTGACGTAGCTCATCAGGCTCACAATCCATCAAAACTCAAAGGCTGCTCCCTGTGAAACAATAAATTTGAACTTGGTCTTGAGCCCAGTTTGGGTGAAGATGAAATTCTGACCAATACTCTAGGAGCAGTAGTGATTCTTGTGAAGTAACAACATAAAGTCTGCATTAATGTAATGTATCAACGGGACACTTGCTATTTTAGAAAAGTTATTCTTTACATTTGCAAAATTTTTAAACTTCATTGTGCTCAGTCACACCTGTTAGCATAAAACTTGAAATATTAAAATAGTACAAAACCTTTGATAAGTGACAGTAAAGATCAGTTTATAACAAGTAAGACATCAAACTCTTGTATTTGTCTTCGTTTACAATTGCAACAAATTCCACAGAACCAATATCTCTGAAAATGAGTGCATGCTTCTGAAACATTTGATAATATGGATATTTCAGATACATCAGTTTGAGTCTGCTCAATTGCAAAACAAAGGAAAAACTACTGACTTGCATGAGATAAGCATCTGCAAAGTCCACCATTATATTGTTGTTCACATAAGTTTCTTAAACCATGAACAAATGAGTAATTGTCTAATCTGGAATGTAAAGTGTAGTCATTTAGTGACATACAAAAGTGAGAATGAGAACTTGCAAGAATAAAAAAACAAACAGTAAAATAAAAACTGTCCTTAACACTAAGGAACATACAATTACAGTTCTGCATGGCTTTCTGCAAGAGTCTGTTTCTTAGACCATGCACTAGTGAGATGCACTGCCTTCCACCAATGTTCATTAGGATGTTCTGAATGACTTCAAAGATGTCCTTAAGTTCCTTTGGATAGTCTATGTTGAGGGCAAAAAGAAGGCCCATCAGCATGGAAATGGCACTTGAGACATCCCTCAGATTAGACAGGATTACTGCCGCCTCAAGGACAACCAACACATCGATGATGTCTTCTTCTTTCACCATCGCAATGCCAACTTTCATCCTCTTAGAAAACGTGTCTTCAATACCTGTCGGCTATAAAAGGGTTCAAAGACAAAAAAAAAAAAAAAAAAATTACACAATTACAATTACACAATATCCCTTGTGCTTAACAATGCATGTCTTTCCAAAGCAGAGCCATACTGATGCCTTGGATGATGGTGATTGGCTTTGGGTAACACAATTCTTCTTCTGACGAAGTTGTGTTTTTGTATTTTCCTACTCAGTTGTATATAGTATTTGTATTTCTATTTTATTCTATTGTATATATTATTCTATTCTATTTTATTCTATTGTATATAGTATTTTATTTTATTTTATTGTATTTTATTGCATTCCAGTGTTTTCTAATTTCTGCTACATAACTTTGCACTTTTGCTGTAACAAAACAAATTTCCCACCTGTGGGACTAATAAAGGCCATCTTATCTTATCTTATCTTATCTTATTAGTTGTTAAAGTTTTTTCAGAATGAGATATGCACCCCCATGTTACAAATCCATTTCTTGGTTTAAACAAAGATCATGTTCATAAATAACTGAGCATGTCTTCAATTGCAGAATTCAAACAAAATTTTCAATTTAAATGGTAAATGGCCTGTATTTGTATAGCGCTTTACACATTCAGTCATTCACACACATGGGTGGATGACTGAATCGCGACTCAAGAGTTGACAGTTCGTCTTATAATTGGAAGGTTGCCGGTTCGAGCCCCGGCTCCGACAGTTTCAGTCGTTGTGTCCTTGGGCAAGACACTTCACCTGTTGCCTACTGGCGGTGGTCAGAGGGCCCGGTGGTGCCAGTGTCCGGCAGCCTCGCCTCTGTCAGTGCGCCCCAGGCCGGCTGTGGCTACAATGTAGCTTGCCATCACCAGTGTGTGAATTTAAATCTACTTATGCTAAATATTGGCTGTGCTCTAAACCAAATCTGGCTGAGAATACATGAAATGTGCAAACTGCAGCTACACTACAGGATCAGATTGTGGCTCCATAGACAATGCTTCTTTAATCAGTTTATTGATTAAAGTTTATTTTTTCCCCCTATATTAACAGCATGAAAAAGAGCATATAGACATGGCTGAGCAGGTTGCATAATTGGCACTGAATATCAACATCCACCTTTACCCAGCTGCCCAATGACTCTTGGCCAGTAACCTTTAATTGCTTACCCAGTCTACACAGTCTCTTTTCCAGGGTCCAGGACATTTCACCAAAGTATTGCCCCCACAGCTGTAGCAGCCACTGCAGGCCCTTAAATATCCTAATATCTCTGCCATTACAATATACAATGTGAGAAATCAAACGTAAAGCTGAAGTGAACAGTACAGCAGCGAAATGTCAAAGACCCTGGTGAAGACATGAATAAACACAAGACACTAATAATATCAATGCTAGCTTGCCAGTTAGTTTCTCTGAAACCCAGACCAAATCCAGTGTCAAAGATCTTGTAATAATACATTTGGTGAGGAAAAAGTACACATGTTATCATGTGGCATCTATTGTTTCATAGATGCCACATGTTTCATTTAAAATCCACTGTGGTGCTGTCATTATTAAATTTACTAAAAGAAACAATGCTAACCTTCACAGTCTTGAAAGTGTGTGAGGGATCTTCCTTTAGAAAATGAGGTCCTCTGTCCTCTTCCTTTGTGTAGGGCTCTGGTCAAAGAAGTCAAAAACAAAACCAAAACATTTTTTAAACAGTGTTTATGAAGCATGTAGACAGCTCCAAATTCAGCTTTTTGCTACATAATTCCATCAATATATGATTATCATTGGAGATTTTGAATCAGGCTTATCAGGACATTCAAGTAGAATATGATATCCAAACTACCACCAATATACATAGATTCTGTAAAAGTTACCACACTAAATGTCCGGTTGTGAAATATGATGACAGACTTTACTTATCAGCTTTCTTTCAATGAGTTCATCAGTTGAACTGGATAACCTAAAACGTAAACAAAGGATTAGATTTCGCAGTTGAACACTTACATCATCACCGAAGCATCTTATGAGCCTAGTTAGCCCTCCTATGCCGCTCTTGATTTTGTACAGCTCCACGAACCTCTCCATAATGGTCAAGCACAGCAAAAAGGAACCCTTTCAGGTCAACAGATGTAAGACGGGCAAATTCTGCTTCAACCTGAGCAATAGAAGAAGAGGGGTGGAGAGTACAGGCAGAATGAAAAAAAGATTCTTTGAGACCCAAATTTAAGCAAACGGTCATCTGAGGCCCATTAGAGAAAACACAAACACACAAAAGCAAACAAACAAAAAGATGCACTTTACCTGCCGTTCAGCAAACAAGGAAGTTCAGAGAACAATAAGCTCTGTCTTGAAATCTTTTAAAGTAGAATGATTGTGAAAATGACTTATGTGATGTAAAACTTTAGTAAACGTGCGATTAAAAGAACACTGAGTAAAAGGACAAGTAACAGTTTCCTTATTCCTCAGATGTTTACCTTGATGAGCAATACTGTTTTAGTCCAACTGCCTCATTAAAGTTACACAACAGGCTTTTTACATTAAAGCCAGCAAGTCCATTACATACTCCCTTTTTAGATCTGAAATACTGTGCACATTCTGTGTATATGTAGTGGACAGCAATTTACCCAAAAGAGCGCAAAGTTTGCAAGTCCACCTCATTTAAATGACAAAGACAGATGTGATCATCTAGACCTGTGAAAATAAATTAATGACAAACTTGCAGTTATGGATGTTATTACAACCACAAGAACCTAAACAGTCTGCTCCATTGCTTTTGTTAATGAATCATTTGTTGGTAGCACGTCTGAATATTTAGTTTATGCCACCTGCATGTGATCATCAATAGTGCCATATTACTTCTTAAGAAGTACCCTGACACTACAATCTTTATATCATTTGTTCTACAGAGCTATTAAGTTACAATATAATCTGTGGTGTTTCCAGTATGACAAAATGCACAAATTGTAACTTACCATTTGACTCCACTGACAAAAATAAATCCCCAGCATCAAGTTTGGCTTCACAGACCTAAAATAAGTAAAATAAAAATATATGTTATAATTATATTGTTTTCGCCATTTATTCATGTTTGCTAGTTTTCTGACATATAAACAATGTTAGTTTTGTTACAATACAGAGAATGCAGTTTAATTAAAAGGTAAATTATGCAAAAAAAAAAAAAAACTTCTGCAGTATACCATGCCAAAAATCAGTGTCTCTGATGCCAATTATTTTATCACTACAGCTCTTTTAGTATGGAAACTCACACAATCTAGTCATACTGATCACATGAGTTCAAAAATAAGTCAAAATAGTGAGCTGTTGTTAAGCATAAAGCATTTCAGGGTAACAAATAACTGCACAATAGAATTAAAGCAAAAAATAAACACACTGGAGGACTATCTGATAAAAACTAATATAATGCTGGTTTGTAGACCATATTTTGTCTCAGTCCTCAGTGCACTCTTGCAGCTTAGCATGCAGCAGTTAATAACAACTTAAGTGATTACATAGGGGTAAACAGATGACAACAAGCATCGGAGTCCTGCCAAAAAGTTCTTTTTGAACCCAGCCAGTTATTGGAAATATTGCCAAAATGAACTTCCACCAAATACAACAGCCTGTGAACTTGAAAGAAATTTACAAGTACAGAGACAATATGAAATAAGCTTTATTAATTAGCTGAGTTAGCTTGCTAATATCGCAACAGTGGTTGAGTGCACAACCTTAAAGCTAGCGGCACAATACTTGTGATTTGGTCAGTGCCACATTAAACCCATAAAAAAGGCCATGTGTCAGTTTATTAGGTCAAGTTTGGTCATGACATACAAGCTGGACCTTGTCGGCTAAAGTTACATTAGCTAAAGCAAACATTTCGGTAAAAGAGAAAAACACACATCATGCCATAAATTCAAAACATGTTCCAACTTTTGTAGCTCTCTTTCCTTATAGTTATAACCAATGTTACTCACCTTGAAAGCATATTCCAAAGAAGACGATTAGAAAACGTCCAAGTAAAGTGAGCATGTCGTTAACCGCCAATTCCCCATGATGCACCTCGGTAGCAGTCACGTGACGCAGTTTTGAATCCTGCTGTGCTCAACTTACCCACATTGTCAAGTTCACATAAGTTGCTGATTTAGCTGGACATGAGTTTTCAAGTTAGCTTTTTTTGGTGTAATTGGGACGTTTTTAACTTGTAATTCTATGTTATAACAACAACTTCAGTCATCTATCGTCAAACTGATATAGAATAATATGTTGAAATAACAAACATCTAGAATTACATTTTACAGTGTACTCATCTAAGATTACCACAAAGTAAAAGATCTCTCAGCAAAATTATGCAACATTTTAGGCACTATTGCCCCGATCAAATCAGTGAGCTGGGATTTTATATTCTCAACATGAACTACTGTTACAGCAACAGACATGGACTACTGGTGTCCCACACAACAACTCAATGTCCACTCTGTGAAGGAGCCAAACACATGCCTTCTCCTCTCGTTAACTGAGATAAACTGCTGGCATATGTGTTTTACATCTATACTGTCCAGTCTCTCCTGGTGGACATGGCAACACGTTATTCATGGTTACATACAATTTTATACTGATGTGGGCCAAAGCCTAGCACATACTTGCCAACCTTGAGACCTCAGAATTAGGGAGACATTCAAAAGGGCTGTTAGGGGGGAGGAGTGGTATACATATACATATATATACAAAAAAACTTGAATTTTACAGTGTTTATTTATCGGATAAAATAAGTTAAATGTCACCGTTATTATTGTTCGGGCGGAAACAGGCTGGGGTTGTCCAAATTCAGAATCCACCTGAGGACCTTGCCTTTGCGATCTAAGTGGGCCGGGTCCTCCGAAAGCCGGGTAGACTGGAAATGAGCGACTGTGAAATTGGACGGTATAGCCTTCAGAATTACGTCACGAGCTCTCTCGGTGGAGTAAAACTCTGCCGTCTGCTCTTTGCTATCTAAGTATAACCGGACACTGGCGTAAATTCTCGACCATCTCACACTTCTGTTTAATCAGTTTTCTGTTTGACGTTTATTCAGCTGTGTGAAAACCCCGGATGAACCCTCCTGTGGGATTAATAAAGTTTTATTTAATCTAATCTAATCTAATAACTTTAATCTCAACCAAACCGATTTACTCACGAACAAATAAAACACTGAAAAAGGCCAAACAACATATTTAAGTTATTCAAGTGATGTATATATCATGTTTATCCATGCCAAATCTACGCCCTTGCTCTGACCCATCCCTGTGTTGCGTGTTAGAGTCTGTCATGTCACCCGTGTTTATATCTCCATGTTTGACTGTCACCCTCCGTGTGCCTTGTCTCTATGTCTGTATCTGTGTGTGTCCCTCGTGCCGCCTTTTAGTTGTGTTTCTGTTTGCCCCCATGAACTGTTCCTGTGTTTTTGTCACCTCAGTCTGTCATGTGTTCCATGTATGTTTGTCCTCTTTTCGATTGTCAAGCTTTCATGTCCTTGTCTGGGTCTATTTGTTTTTTGCCATCTAATTAAGGTAAATTTCATGTTTTTAGTTGTTATAATCTGATGAGCAATATTTTATTTTATTTTTTGTTGTTCCCTCTGTTTCTCATCGATTCGTCTGTTCATCATCCCCTCCATCAAGCCTTTATTTGTCACATGCAATGTTACACATACATATTACCTGCAGTGAAAATTTGACCCCCTTCTGACCATACATATATTGCACAAAGATCACATTGGGAAGACAGGTAGGAAACAGGTTGGATAAGGCAGAGAGTCAAAACACAGTCTTGTAATCTGGGAGAATTTGTTGTGCCAGCCAGCCAGCCAGCCACATGAAGGTAATCGTTGTTTGGGTTAGGTTTAGTGCAAACAAACTGCATTCCAATTTCGCAGTTGATCTGATGTCCATCACTGGTCCCCAGATCTATCGATTCCCCGTTGCAGAGTTGGAGCTTCTCCAAGATCGTATCCATATTGTGTTCAATAAGCAAAGTCGGTAGATGTCTTTCAAATGTCTTCCATATTGAGTGTTGCCAGGCACACGACACTCCACTTCTCCCAGCCATTGTGTGTCCGGCAGCAAAGGACCCTGCACGACAATCGGGTTCCCCAAAGCCCAGGCTTCTCATCGAGAAGGTGGTGTCAATTTTCGTTAAGAGACCAGTTGATCAAATCCATAATTCCCTGTGTATCTCCCCCTGCATTCCTCTTCCCATGTTTCCGTGTTTCAGGTTTTTTTGTTTGTTCTGTGTTTCAGGTTTCTTGTTTAGTTTTCCCAGTTTAGGTTTTGTTAGTTCCCTTCCTGCCTTGTTTTGTGTTCCTGTTCAGCCAAATAACGGCTCACTTTTTGTTAAACATTCACCTCAGCTCCGTGTATCTGCATTGGGTCCACTCTCTCTCCAGTACAAAGACAGTACGAACTTACCAAACTATGGACCCAGCAGACCTCGAGCTGTACAAGCGGTGGGAGGTAGCCTTCACCCAGCTGGAGGAAGAGCTCAGGTGGAAGCCATTGTGCACCCCCGAATATGAGCATGTTTTCCGTGGAACCCGCCCAGCTCTCGGGCGGCCCTGGAGTTGCCGTGTACGTCCACCAGCGCCTAGGCCTCGGCCACTTCAAGCGGGAGTACTCAGGTTTGCTCCATGCCCTCACTCCGCAGACTTGGCCCTGCCATACTGTGCGCTGGAGGCTAAGCTGCCTGGCTTGCCGGCTTCCTGTTCCCGGACGAAGCAGTGTTCCCGCCGCCACACTCAATGGTCGCTGAGCAACTCCCGGTTGTGAGTCAAAATGACTGTTTTTCTTATGCTCCTCTTGAGCTTACATGATTTAAGAACAACAATCTCACCTCAAACTTTAGACACTGCTTTTAATGAGACTGAGTTTGAATTTGTAGACTGTTTTTGTTCCTCTCCAGAAGCCAGAAGTTATGTTTTCAGAGTCAAACTGTCAACCCAGAGTTTGGGTTATCCAAAACTCTGGGTTTGTCAACCCAAACTCTGTCAACCCAAACACTGTCAACCCAGAGTTTGGGTTGACAGAGTTTGGGTAGATAAATACTGTTGAGACCATCACCTGTGGTGGACAATGTATAGCAATTATTTTTGCTGAGACTGTTTTTTCTGAACCTCCACCTCTGCCTCTCTGTACTCTTGTTTCTAGGACGGCTGCAGCCCAGCTTTCCCCTGCACCCGTATCAGTTCCCCGGGTGAGGGGGGCTAGAGCCCGGTTGGTCCCTGCCCTGGTTCCCAGGCTGGCTGAGGCTCTGATAGTCCCTGCACCTGTACCTACTCCTCAGGTGGGGACAGCAGACGCCCAGCCGTTGCCGGTGCCTGTCCCAGCTATGAACCAGCTCCCTCCTGCACCCATATCTACTCCTCGGGTGGGAGTGGCTGGTGTTCGGTCCGCCCCGGCACCAATGCCGGTCCCCAGGGTGAGGCCAGCCAGGACACAGCTGACTTCTGCACCCATACCTACTCCTTGGGTGGGAGCAACTAGTGTCCAGCAGGTGCCTGCACCCCCTCCCTGGGGGCTCATAAGAGCTGCTCCAGCACTCCCTTGTGTCCGCTGGGGGCTCTGGGGAGTCCTTCCAGCCATCAGCTCCACCTACAAGCAGCCTGATGGCTGCCACCCCGTCATCTGGTCCTGCCTCGTCTGATCCTGACTTGTCCACATCCTGCTCGGCCTATATGTCCATATAATGCTCAGCTTGTCTGTCCACGTCCTCCATGGCTTGCCTGTCCATGTCCTACATGCCTTGCCTGTCCACATTCATCTACCACACCACACCATTACCGGCCACCTTCCTGGCCACTCACTGCCGAGCTTCAACGTTGCCGCCGACGCTTTCCACATGGCTGGCCTCCTGGAGTGCTTTGCCCCTGCCACTTCCCACACGGCCCGTCTCCTAAAGTGTTCTGTCGCTGTCACTTTCCTCACGGTTGGCCTCTGGACCTTCTAGCCTGCACCACTGCAGCTTTCCACTCTGTCGGTCACCTGATCTGTATTTGCACTGCTGCTTTCTACATGGCCAACCCCAGAGCAGGGCTTTTCAGGGTTGTTTTTAACCTTTTTTGGCTCCATGTTCTCTGGTTTTGGACTCTGTTTGATCTGCCAGCTCAGACCGTGACAAAAAGGAAGTTTTTCCTTTCCACTGTTGCCAAAGCACTTATTTAAAGGGGGTCATATTGTTGGGGTTTTCTCTATATTCTTACACCTTACAACACCTTAGAACACTTTATACCTTACAATATAAAGTGCCTTGAGGTAACTGTCATTGTGATTTGGTGCTATGTAAATAAGATTTAATTTAATTTAATTTAATAAATTTTTATAGTTGGATTGATTTAAAATGCAGGTGTGTTGACCAGAACTATAAACATTAGCTGAGTAACAAAATCCATGAACACAATTCAAGGGTTAACAGAGAGTGTGATACTTGGTATGAAAAACAGGATACATTTGGCTTCCTGTGATACGGAGTTGTGTCAGGAAGAGTGTCCGGGGTAAATTTCTGCCAAATCAAACATCACTTTCAAACCTAACTGAACTGCTGCTGTTAGACAAATGTGCCAGTGCTTGAAAGGAAAACTCACCAACAGCTAACTGGTGCTAACCCAACACTCAGTTTTAATGATGGTATGATTTTGTCAGGTGTCAGGTGAGAATCCTGACACCCCTCTCCCACCCATTACTTTCACTCAAGACCAGGTTCAGATGCAAATGAGGAAGCTCCATTCAGGCAAGTCTGCTGAACCAGACGGAGTGAGTCCCCACATCCTCAAGGCCTGTGCCCCCCAGCTTTGTGGAGTCTTCCATAAACTTCGTCCATGTACTGAAGACACCACGTTCCAGTGGCCCCCAGGATTACAGGCCTGTGGCACTGACCTCCCACATCATGAAGACCCTGGAAAGGCTCATCCTGGATCAGCTCCGACCCATAGTCAGACCACATCAGGATCCCCTTCAATTTGCTTACCAGCCGGCGAGCACTGTGAGGGTCATGTTTTTTTACTTTTCCAGTGCTTTCATCACCATCAGGCCAACCCTTCTGGGTGATAAGTTAACAGCGATGCAGGTGGATGCTTCTCTGGTGTCCTGGATTGTTGATTACCTGACAGGAAGACCACAATATGTGCGTCTTCCACAGTGTGTGTCTGACAAGGTAACCAGCAACACAGGGGTACCACAAGGGACTGTCCTCTCCCCCTTCCTCTTCACCCTCTACACCACAGACTTCAGCCACTGCACAGAGACCTGCCATCTTCAGAAGTTTTCTGATGACTCTGCAGTGGTTGGATGCATTAGCAGGGATGATGAAACACTACAAACAGTACCGGGCTGTGGTCGACTCCTTTGTCACGTGGTGTGAGCAGAATCATCTGCAGCTCAACGTGGCAAAGACCAAGGAATTTATTGTGGACTTCAGGAAGACCAGGAAACACTTGACCCCTGTTTCAATCCAGGGGGTCAGTGTTGACCAGGGTTTTAATAGTTTTGCAATTTTCATTAGTTTTTATTTTTATTTCGTTTTGACTTCAGAGTTTCAATTTTATATTAGTTTTAATTAGTTTTTACCAATTGTTTGCTAGTTTAGTTTAGTTTTTATTTTTTTGAAAATCCTTAGTTTCAGTTTAGTTTTGATTAGTTTCAGTTATAGTTTTAGTTGTGTTTGCAATAATTAAGTGTAACAAAATCCCAGTTTCATCATATCAGTCATTCTCTTCTGCTTATCCTTGGGTATGTTGCTATTCCAGCTACCATACCCTGCACCCTGCACAGGTCACCTGTCTGTCGCAGGGTTAACACGCAGAGACAGACAACTCACGTTGCCACCTATGGGTTCTTTAAATAAATAAATAAATAAATTAGGGCAGATGAACAACCATTGATACCAGGCAACTATAAAATGTATATCTTGGCCGCAATGAGACTATTAACTCTTGCAGCACCGGGTGTTCGTAATTTTGGTTCAAGTGAATTGATAAACCTTTTCAAGGCAATTGACTCACACAGTTATGTAGATATCCCAGTCCTGTTGTCTCGGGATGCATCACGCTGCCTTGCCTGGTGTTAGCTTCTGTTTCTGGGGATGAGGGTTGAGTGTGCTCCCTTACCTTCTCAAGGTAAGCTAGGTTAGGCTTCTTGTGTGAGCTTTTCAAGTGCACTTTAAGGTTTGTGGGATTTTTTTCCCTTTAGAAATGTCCCTCATAATTTGTCTCGATCCACTACAAGACACTTGCTTTATCCAAAACACAGTCATATTCAAAGTAATCTCAAATTGGAAGCTGGCGCTTTCTCCAGACTTTTCCTGACGTGATTCTGCGCGTGGACGGAGCAGCAACAAAAACGACTCGACTAACGTACTTGCCACCTGCTGGCATAATGAGACACAGCAAGAAAAAAAACCTGGAAACTAAACTTCTTTTTTACCCTTGACTATTGTATGACAAGCACACATCAACGAAAACTAAACACATTTTTGCTATAAATTCAGTTAATTTTAGTTAGTTTTGTGAACACTCATTACAGTTTTAGTTAGTTTTCCTTTTTTCGTTTTTATTTTTATTTCCGTCAACGAAAATGTTTTTTCACTTCTAGTTTTCGTTATTTCGTTAGTTTTAGTTAACGATAATAACCTTGATGTTGACATTGTGGAGGACAATAAATACCTCGGAGTATACTTTGACAATAAACTGGACTGGGCTAAAAACACCACAGCACTTTACAGGAAGGGCCAGAGTCGCCTCTATTTTTTGAGGGGACTGAGGTCGTTCAACATCTGCCGGACAATGCTCAGGATTTTCTACGAGTCTGTTGTGGCCAGTGCAATCCTCTATGCTGTTGCATGCTGGGGGGGAGTAGATTGAGGGTTACTGATGCTAACAGACTCAATAAACTGATCCGCAAGGCCAGCAATGTTGTGGGGAGGGAGCTGGGCTCTCTTAAGGTGGTGACGAAGAGGCGAATGTTGTCCAAGATAAAGACAATGTTGGATAATACCTCCCACCCACTCCATGACACGCTGGTCAGTCACAGGAGCACGTTCAGTGAGAGACTGAGATTACCAAAAAGCACCACTGAACAACACAGGAAATCTTTCCGGCCTGTGGCCATCTCCCTGTACAACTCATCCACTTAACAACACACTGTATACTACAATAGCTACACCCTTTTTGCACATGCTCTTCTCTCTTATTCAGATATTTATCAATAAGTGACTTATATGTATATGTGTGTGTGTGTGTGTATATATTAGGGGTGCAACAATACTCTTATCGGTATTGAACCGTTCAATACAGTGCTTTCGGTTCGGTACGCATATGTATCAAACAATACAAAATTTTTAATTTATTTTATCAACTTTTCTTCTGACGAGAGCTCAGTGGATCTGCGTTCGACTACTCCGCCTAGGCTGCACTGTCGAGCGCAGATCCACTGAGCGCAGCGCAAGCTAGCGAGACAGAAGCTAAGCTCGTTGCAACATGGCAACTGCCCCAACGCTAGCCAAAATTGAACCTCCCCCACCCTCATTCTATTTTGGTTTTCATGTGAAATATGACCCTGATGGTCAGCGCGTCATGGACAAAAGTAAAACAGTATTTCGGATGTGCCACGCAATGCTCAATTACATTGGTGGGAACTAGTGCGTTAGCGCAGTTAGCTCGTTAACGTGTTGACGCCGTCCAGCCCCACAGTCCGATTTGCGGTAACTCGTTAATGGAGATTTGCGGCGTTATGGCGTTAATGTAATTTTAACGAGATTAATGCTGACAGCACTAGTGGGAACACAATGAATATGACTGCACATTTACGCCGACATTATCCTAGTGCAAAGACAAGTGGTAGCAGACAAAAACAACAAGCACGCATGCTACAAACTTTACCCGAGTCATTTAGACAGCCGTTAGCACATGATTCTCCTTATGGGGACCTGATATGTTTAATATGCTGCTGAGAATATAGCCCAGAAGAAGCGTATAGTATAGCTTTTATTTTGGAAAGAGCCATTTCTCTGTAATAAACTCTCTTTTCCAAAGATGAGTGATTTCTCGATCAAATAGATTAATTTTTTTTTTAATTATTTTGTTGTTTCAGCAACATTAAATTTAAAAACTGTACTTTTGAGTTAAAATATCTATTTATAATTTTAATAAATGACAAGTTAAAAAGGCATGAACATTTTTTTTGTATCGAAAAAATATCGAACCGTGACACCAAAGTATCGAATCGAACCGAACCGTGAATTTTGTGTATCGTTGCACCCCTAGTATAATATAAAAAAAAAATTCCCCACTCGCCCCTGTGGGCGGTTAATCCTTCAAGCTCGGGTCCTCTACCAGAGGCCTGGGAGCTTGAGGGTCCTGCGCAGTATCTTAGCTGTTCCCAGGACTGCGCTCTTCTGGACAGAGATCTCCGATGTTGTTCCCGGGATCTGCTGGAGCCACTTGCCTAGCTTGGGAGTCACTGCACCTAGTGCTCCGATTACCACTGGGACCACCGTCACCTTCACCCTCCACATCCTCTCGAGCTCTTCTCTGAGCCCTTGGTATTTCTTGAGCTTCTCGTGTTCCTTCTTCCTGATGTTGCTGTCATTCGGAACCGCTATATCGATCACTACGGCCGTCTTCTTCTGTTTGTCTACCACCACTATGTCCGGTTGGTTAGCCACCACCATTTTGTCCGTCTGTATCTGGAAGTCCCACAGGATCTTAGCTCGGTCATTCTCCATCGCCCTTGGGGGCATCTCCCATTTTGACCTTGGGACTTCCAGGTTATACTCGGCACAGATGTTCCTGTACACTATGCCGGCCACTTGGTTATGGCGTTCCATGTATGCCTTGCCTGCTAGCATTTTGCACCCTGCTGTTATGTGCTGGATTGTCTCTGGGGCATCTTTACACAGCCTGCACCTGGGGTCTTGCCTGGTGTGATAGACCCCAGCCTCTATGGATCTTGTGCTCAGTGCTTGTATACCCGTGCATCTTAAATTTGTCTGTGGAGTTAGTTCGATAATAGGACATAAATAAGTTTAATTGTAAGATATTTATTGGAGTATTTCAAGGTAACCGTGTTGCACTATTGCCCCCATGGATCTATAAAGATCCATGCATATCAATACATTAATTCCTTATGTACTTTAATTTAAGAAGAATGATCTGTAACTGCTCGCTGTTTGTCTGTTCGGGGCTTTTCGTCTTTATCCGTTCCTGATCTGGATTTTTTGTTTCAACGCTGTTTCGTTAACCCTCCTGTCATGTTCACCTCCCGCCCCTTACTTTAGTGTTCCCAGTCAAAATTGACTGGTTTTTTTTTTTAACTGCTCTTAAATTAGGCCCAAAGAGTGGGCGTTGTAGGGTGTTGTTACACTGCAACAGCATTTTGCAGATAAATAATTCTCCCTTAGTTACGTTACGTTGCAATAGGCCTAGGCTGCTGGGGGATTCCCATAATGCACTGAGTTTTTGTCCTTCTCTAACCTTTTTCACTCACCAGATCTTTATGCACTACTCTGCATTTAATCATTAGTTATTATTGTTATTATCTGATTGTTGAGGTTTGCTCTGTATTATTGTAGGGCCTTTATCTTACAATATAAAGTGCCTTGAGGCAACTGTTGTTGTAGTTTGCCACTAAATTTATGATTGTGATTTGGCACAGAAAACGATTTGCCCTCAGGTCCACATCTACAGGTAATTTGGAATGACCAATTAACCTGTTGCATTAACTGCATGTGCAAGCAAGCTGGACTACCTAGCTAAAGAGAATCCACACAGACACAAGGAGAACTTGCAACCTCCACACATAAAACCCTCAACCAGACAGTGAATTCAACTCAGGACCCTCATGCTGTGAGGCAACAGTGCTAACCACAACACCAACGTGCTGCCCTGTACTAAGTTCAGTTTAGATAAATGTCATAAACTACACTTAAAGTACTGTTAACTTATACAGGATAAAAATATGCTAGAGTGCAGCACCTGTAACTCCCACACCTTTGATCGTGTAGCTGACTGACTTTCATTACATAAACTGAATTCAGTGGTTTTTGGTAAAAGAATTTACTTCTTGCTGGAGTATAAACCTGTTTTTTAACCATAAATTCAGGGTTAAACATCAACTAGATCAAAGTTGGTGAAATAAATTCTGTTTTGTTTGTTTTGTTTGTTTCATCTTTTTTTTTTTTAATTTCACAACGCTGGCAATTTTGGCAAACAGCAGCAGCAGGTCAGTCCAGTTTATAGGAGCTGCGTTACAGTTCTTTGATATTATAATCTACTATCATCTCTTTTTTGTAGGTAATAAAAGTCAAAATCCAACACAACCTTTGATAAATTAAGAGCAGAAACAGTTTATTTGAACATTCGTTGTCTTTAGGTTATTAAAAAAATAATATAAAACAATATTCACACAGAGGCATATGAGCAGACTTTCAAAACTCACACTACGTTTTATCATATTTTCTAGTAGTATCATAGTCAAGAGCAGGATATCTTCAGACCTCTTATTAATCTAATATTAGAAGTACAAGATTCAGATTATATTGTACAGTGAATAATTAAGTACTAAGTTAACAATAAAGAGTTTGTACTCTTAACCCTTTTTTCTCTTTTCTGAACTGTGGGTTTCTGTCATATTTCTGTCCTGCTTCCACAATAACATGACTGAGTGTGCATCAGAAGGTTTAGAAGCGAAGGTGGTCAGGTTACTGGGGATACCCTCGGAAAAATCTGAACCAATCATAATGGTCATCAAACCAAGTATAAACATCAAACCTCACATAGATATATACTGAGGTGTCAAAACTCGTACAGGGTACAGGGCAGGTTTTCAAATGTCACCTTTATGGAGGAAAGAGTTAAAGCAAAGGCATTATGCTTGATTATTATCATTGCTTTTTAGCACTTGAGTAAGATGTGTATTAAACTGAAAGCCACAGAGACTTTAAAACCTCATAGAAATGTTTTTGTGACTCTGTCATTACAAACAGCAAAGATAAGGTGCTTTATGCAGTCTGAAAGACAAAGCAATCACAATTTATAGTACAATATGATTTCTGTGATTATGTGACTTGCGTTGCTTCTGTAGTTGAATTACTTGATTTTTTTTCCCCCTTTCTTCAGTCGGTTTAGTCAAACGGTGGTGTGGTTTCTTTATTCTCTGATGGAGTAGAAAAGTTTTTCCAGAAAAAAGAAGTGTGTCAGTACAGAGCAAAGATATTAAAATTAAAACTAGACTGAAAATTAAACTGAGCTGGTTAACTAAAAGTAAACCAAATTTCAAATATGAAAACTGAAATAATTAAAATAAAACAAATATACACACTCTGAACCAACACAAATTTAAAAAGTGCTGCTGGTCTTTGCTAAAGATGCACAGTTCAACTTTGCAAGTGGAAAGGTTTATACATGTCAGGTGGCATGTATGTAAGCATTAATACTTACATACATGCCACCGGAAGGGGCGCTATGTGGCTGTCTTATTGCAACCAAATAAAATGTCAAATACACAAATAAAAAAGGCAAAACAAAAACTGTGTTGGTATTTTTAAATACATTTTTGTGTGCAATGTAGTTGCAAACTAAACTTTTTACTTTTCAACCAAATTTGAAAAACATTTTGCAAAGGGTGATCTTTAACCTTCCACATTTAGCCCAGAAACAACTTCCAGGGTGTCTGCAGCTTCATGGTGAGGTTTTGCCATTTTCCCGTATTGTTGTCATTAAATAATAAGTATTGATCATTATTATTAGTTTATGGAGTCTTCTAATACGTTAGTTTAGACCTTCACTATTTCCTGCATATATGATATCTTTATGAGCCAAAGTTTTAATTGCATCAGGTACAACAGCGCCATCAATTGGCAACTGTGCAGATCACCAGCTTCACAGCAGTGAAAACATTTAAGGATCTGAGTGAGTAGCTGTATTTACCTTCTCTCAATGACTGAAGCTCAAGATTTTGTGCCTGAGAAAGATTTTAATATCATGAGTAAAAAGTTGCTTTTGACATAAAAAAAGACATGACAGAATCTCTGTGCGGTAATGCTTTTCTAACACAACTTATCCCCTCTTTAATTTTGTTTTTATGTAAAGACCTTGTAAAAACTCTACAACAACAACCTGTTGCGTGACTCGGATAGCTCAACACATCAGAAGCTAACAAAAGACTGAGTCTGGCAGCTGTACATAACACACAGCACTTTACCTGGTGACTTGCGGGTCCTTGTTGAGCCTGTTCCCCTCCTTTGACATTTCCCTCGCTCATCCCCGTGTTGTCCTCCTTCGTTGCAGTTGTTTGCTGTAGTTTTGCTTAATTAATCATTTCTTGAGCAGCATTTAAACAGCCGTCCCAGTCCTGTTTATTTATGTTCTTTGTGATTTCCCTAAACAAGTTCTCATTCACTGCTTTTCTCAAAAGATCTTCCAGGATTTTTTTCCTCCTCTTCCAAAACCACTTAGTAGTACAAACTTTTCCTGCTGTAAATGCCCATTTTTTTCTTTTTCAAAGAATCGTCTCCATCCACTCCACGACGTGAAGAAAGCCGCTACAACTATAGCCAATAACAACGTATAACCACAAATCTGAAAAAAAAAGTAGAAATGCGATATATAACGCATTAATGTATATTTACTGTAATTCCATAAAGAAGACTGAGACTGAGATCACTTATAGCTCTATTTAGAAAAAGACACTCACCTTTGATGCGTTCATCCTCTCAGCTCTTTTGGCTTTTTCTGCTTCATCCATTAATAGTACAAGTTTGCAGCTTGATGTTTTTCTCGTCAGTCTTACAGGAGAAGTACCAGACACCATGAACTAACACAGCTACAACCCACAGCAGAGCAATTAAAAAGGCTCTGATAACGCGCTTGACTACAACACATGGAAGCGTCCCAGCGTGTTTCGCAGTTCTCCGGAATGTCCTGTCTGTCAGCAGCATTAAGAAAAACGTTATAAAAACTGGCACACCCATGGCTTGCAGGTGCTGCAACTGCAGGACAGATACTGGTAATAAAAAACGATGACACCCACCAGGATGGTAACAATCAAGACAATAAATGGGTCACGACGAATACATTGAAAGAGTTTTTTTTTTGTTTTTTGTTTTTTTTTACCATCCTGTGTGCTGAGAGTGAAGCTTCCATCCTCTAAAACTATAGCAGTAAAATTATGTCCTGTATCTAAGTATCACAATTTTTGTTAAGATGATGACTATTTAAAAATTCAGCCTCAGTCCTGTACTGCTGTGAAATTATCACGTCCTCCTGTCCAAGTGACTCAGTTTTCTCCGATCCTCAAATAAAACGTCATCAACATGTGCGCCCCTGCAGGTAGCAGGACGCAACCGCAACATGATGTCACGAAAAGACATTTAAATAGCCCCCCTTTATCATCATTTCGAGTGTCTTCTGAACGCATTTGACTCTTTTCGTGCGGCATCTAACAGCATTTAGTTTAAGCAGACTTCCTACTGTGAAGAAATTGAGTTTTATGTTATTTCACAATTTTATCAACAACACGGTGTTCAAAGGAAAAAGTCCAAAACCAAAACAGAGTACACTTCACTCTCTTTAATTCCACAGAGTAAAGTTATTACTATAGCCTACATGGATCTTTATAGAACACTGCTGTAGAAGTGTACATTGGTATTGAAACATTGCAGTGACTAACAATAACCTATATTAAGGATTTATGATCACATTTACTCCTAAGATGAATGGATTAAAAGAAAAATATGAAGACTTAGTATTTGCTGCACTGACAGATGAATTGGTTGAAATATAAACCTGTGGCATTTGGTTGGTTATTTGGTCATAGATCATAGTATTTATAATCAAACATGTAGTCTGTGCTGCATATTGCTGAGGTGTTTTTTTTTAATCAGTTTGTGCATTTTATGAATAATTGTAAATATGCAGTATAAATACAAGCAAATATATTGAGATACCTACAGCTATATTTGGTATCCCTGTTATCTGTTTATTGTCTATTATTTTTATCATTTTTATTAAACATTTACCTGACACTTTATTCGGTGCACCTTGCTAGTATCATGTTGGAGCGCCTTTTGCCTTCAGAACTGCCTTAATTCTTCTTGGTATAGATTCAAAATATTGCTGAAAGCACTCCTCGGAGATTTAGATTCATATTGACATGATAGCATCACACAGACAGTGCTGATGATTGTATGCTGGGGATCCATGTTGAGAATCTCCTGTTCAACATCACAGTGGTGCTCTGTTGATTTCATTCTGAAAAAGCCCTTATTGTACTCCAGAATACTTTCAACAGTACTTTGAAGTATAGTTACTGAAACAAATTTAAAAGCGTCAATCTAACCATGATAAAATATTGATACTATAACCACTCTTAGCTGTGACATAGAAGCAGCCAGCCACACCTAAGTGTTTCAGATCCTTAAACAACTTTTAATAGTAGACAGTGGAAATCCAACTAAATGCTCCTAGCTCTGTCTGAAAAACCATTCGCCCCCAATCAAATGACTGCTTTTGCCACCCTTGGCCGCAATAGACTTCTTTGCTGAATTGTATTAATTCAGCCACACTGGAGAGTTTGAGCATGAGCAGTTTTGGCAAATGCAAAACAAGCTTTTGTGTTCTTTTTTGTGTTCCCCATTAGAGTGGTTCAGGTCATACCTGTCTGACAGGACCTTCTCTGTGAGCTTTGGCGAATTTATCTCTTCCTCAGCTCCCCTTACTTGTGGTGTTCCCCAGGGATCTATACTGGGGCCAATTTTATTCTCCATTGATATGATGCCTCTAGGTCTAATTTTTAGAAAATATAACATTTGTTTTCATTCATATGCCGATGATACTCAGATCTATCTTCAACTGAAGGGAAACAGTCCTGCCTCACTAGAACCCTTACTTCAGTGTCTCGGTGAAGTTAAATCTTGGATGGCCTCTAACTTCAATGAGAACAAAACTGAAGTGATAATTTTTGGACCAAGTGGCTATCCCAGCACCTCTAATTTTAACCTGCACAGTCTTGAACCTTTTGTCAAATTGCATGCCAAAAATTGGGGGGTTATATTTGACAGCAATTTCACCTTTGAAAAACACATTAGCTCAGTCGTACAGTGGTCTCTCTTCAAACCGAGGCTTTTATCTAAGGTGAGATCATTTTTATCTTTTAAAAACTTTGAACGGGCGATTCATGCTTTTATTATATCCCAGCTGGACTATTGTAACTCCTTATATGCTGGAGTTAGCCAGACCTGCCTAGCAAGGCTGCAGTTAGTCCAGAATGCTGCAGCTCGTATGGAGGACCAGAAGAGCCACGCGCATCGAAATAAAAATTTCTGTGCTTTAATAATGAATTTTAGAATAAATTCTGCAATTGTAAATTCATTTTTGAATTCCAATTTAATAAACTGCATTTCAAAATCCTTTTTCCAATTGCATTTCAAAATCCTTTTTCCAGTTGCACTTTAATAAACTGCAGTTCAAAATCCTTTTTCCACCTGCAATTTAATAAACTGCAGTTCAAAATCCTTTTTCCACCTGCAATTTAATAAACTGCAGTTCAAAATCCTTTTTCCACTTGCAATTTAATAAACTGCAGTTCAAAATCCTTTTCCACTTGCAATTTAATAAACTGCAGTTCAAAATCCTTTTTTCCACTTGCAATTTAATAAACTGCAGTTCAAAATCCTTTTTCCACTTGCAATTTAATAAACTGCAGTTCAAAATCCATTTCCCTTTCCTGTTCGCTCTGGGATTAGCTGCTGGATTAGCTGCTGGATTAGCTGCTGGATTAGCTCTTCGATTAACAACTTGCTGGAGGCTATTCAAATTAGCCACACCGTGGGATGTAAGGAGCTCTCTGATTGGTTGGTCGGACACAGGCTGTCTGCCAGCCTGGATTTTTCTAGCTCAAAGCTTCTCCCTGCTACGAAGCGTGTGTGCTTGTACAAAGGCCGTTCAGCGTCGGGATTTACACTCGGCTCGACACGGATATGTGAAGAATGAAGGGACCCTGCAGCGAAACGGAGAGCCAACCTCTGACTGAGTGCCTGTCTACACAGTCTGACCACCTGTTGAAGGTAAGGTGCTAACATGGCTAACGCTAGCGTCACCGCACGTAGCCCCGTTATTTTAAGATCATCTTAGCTAATGAAAGTTTTACGTCGCAGCTGTACGAGCTCGCTACGTGTTTTATAAGCTGCTGTGCTCTTCACAAATAAAGCTGGAAGCAGCTCAGACTGTTAGAACCAGCACTGAGCCCTGTTACATTTATACGGTGTTAGAGCAATGGCTGCAACCTACAGCCTTTAAACTAGCGATTACAAATGCTGACAGTAAACTCGTCAGTCCAGATGTTACCACATTACTCTGTGGTACTTAGAGTTAAAACAACTGAGACAGGCTGATTAAAATAACAGCTGTCAGTTCTCTCATTCAACATATAAAGACTGGAGATCACACTACTGATTTCAGTTCATTTAATATGTGAGTGCACAGATTCATTCTCAACTGGACATAAATGATGATCAAAGGTTGTATATATGATGAATTCATCAAATCCCAGCCTCTAACACAGTGCGCTGAATCTTAGCTTTGAATGTCCAGTATATTCTAATCAGTGCAATGTAAGCATTCACCGAACCTATAGTATCTACACCTGTGTGGCAAATGTGTGGTAAAGATACAGATAATGAAATTTAATTATTAATACAATATACATCATGAAAAATGAAAGCTGAAATTGATTCAGTTTAGTACTTTTCTCTGTATGCTCTGTGATTATAAAGGCCTTAAATTCTGTGATATATATACTGTAAATGATTTTCACAGAGGTCTTAAAGTACTTAAATCACTGCTGATAGTCTGGTTGTTTATATTTTCACATGTTTTTGTGTCTGTAGGGCTGTTTGATGACGATTTGGACTCCTATGGGAGATGAGGACACACCCACATCTGTTCCATACTGCAGCCATTGATGGTGTTACAGCTCTGAGTCAGATTTGGGCCATCAGATGCACACACTGGAAAACCAGCACCTGGACTTCATGCAGGAGAGACGGCCTCAGTGATGGACTCTGCATCCTCTACTTTACCTCTAATCTCTTTCTTCTTTAACACACAATTAAAATCACTCCAAAAGAGTGTAAACTTACTGAGGAAGTCTCTAACTTGTACACATTTGTACTTTTACTTGTTTTATGAGTTATTTTTAAGAAGAGTAAAGTTATTCACATAAAGTTGTTATTCTTCTGTATTTATTCTTTTGTATCATGTACCACAGTCATACTGAACTTTACAGACCTGGTGAATTGGAGAAAACAAAGATCACACACACATACATACTCACACATATCATTCAGCTTCAGCAGTATTTCTATTCATCTTATGAATTTCCAGTCTAATGTCAATTCACGGAGTTCAGTTTTGGTCTTAAACTCCAGAGAATACCACCTGGTTCAACAATCTTTTTATCTGATTATTGGCAAAATGTTTTCTTCTGAAAGAAGAAAACATTCTTCTGAAAGAAGAAAACATTTTGGGCTCAATTTCAGCCTCAGGCAAAATTGAGCCCAAAGAAACAACAACAAAGTTTAGTTCCTCTGGATTTTCCATGGAAAATTGTTTTATCACTCATCCAGGTGACTTCTCCAGTGTCACGGATGAGTGATGAATGTATCTCCCACTGGAAACCATTGTGTCCAGTTAAAGTCAATCGACTTTTTTTAAGGAGAGTTGTTAGATGCTGTGCTCATGAGGACAATGGGTTTTAACTTGCAGCACAACACAAAGCTGCCATACTGGATCAACGATCAAAACACTTAATTGAGCAGAATTAAGGCAAAATGTAATATCCTCATATGATGACACATCACACATGATCCAGCATTGTTCTAAGAATGCAAACTTTCTTAATGGAAGTTTCCACAGCTGCCAGAAAGGGACAGATTTCTGGCTGGTCTTAATGAGTGGTCGTTGCTCTCTCGTTTTCTCTGGAATTGCTGCACAGAGGATGTAACACCCATGATAAGCACTGAGGTTTGTGTCCTTGTCAGAAATCAGCAATACTCAGCTTCCAGGTAAGGAAAAGTGGAACCAGAAGATATTCAAATGCATCTCTCCACAGCTGCTGATGAATTCTACAAAAAACAAAGTTTGTTAAAAACATTTGCAGGTGAATCACCACTGATTTATCAGCGACATCCATTTACTCAAAAAATACTGACAAGTGGATAACTAGGATATATAATATCTATATAGATATAATTTCAAAAATGTCCTGTACAAAATGGAACTGTATATGACAAATGTGGTGTGGTGCTTGTGGAATTTTTAACAAGGACCCTACAAAACTTTACAGTACTCATGCTGCCAAACTTTTGACAGCTAGGTGTGCAGTAGGGCTGGGTATCGTCACTGATTTCTAGAATCGATTCATTTCCGATTCACAAGGTCCCAAATCGATTCGATCCACGATTCGATTCAATTCGATTTGAATCTGGGAAATTTTGACAGTCAGAAATATTATAATTCAGATTTCATTGACATATTTTTGTATCTATAAAAAGGAAGCTGACACACGCAAGACTTTATCAAAGGTGTGAGCGTCACAGCAGATGCCTTTGTGTCAAAGTAGCTGAAGATAATACAGAAAAACATGAAGGTGGTTTTCCTGGCCTGGGATTTTATAAAAATATGTATCTGCAGTACATCAAAAACGAAAGAAAACCATTAATCAACATATGAACGTTACCTCTGACGTTACAGCGGTTTTATTAGAGACACGGCTAAGCGTTTTGCATAATTTTAAAAAGTTTAAATTTGTTCAGTATTGAACGGCAGAAATTAGGTTTTCTTTTCAGAAGTATGTAAAACAAAAAAAACAAAACAAAAAAACAGCGGCCGACAGCTCTGTAAACAACAGTAGAGTTGCGCGTAACAAGCAAGCGAATAATGCAGAAAACAGTACAGAGAGAGAGAGAGCTGTGCATGAAGTGTGATTTTATCGTGGGTGAAGCAAAACAGTAAAAGTCAGAGGGAATTCATGACGATGTTTACGTGAAGCGTAGTTTGGATCTTCTTTTGCTGTTGGTTCAGTCAATATTGTTTGGAGAGAGATAAAACTAACAGCTTTAGAATCAGCGCAAAAAGGGCGTGAACACAAAGCGCGGACCCGCCGAAACAGAATCAGCGAGCTGTCGGCTTTCAGCACCGACCGTGTCCGTGCAGTTGTTGTGCCAGAAAGTGATTGCCGTCTGCGGGAACGCGCGCAGACGCTTAAAGCTGCAGCGCCCGTCGGGTGAGAAAGGCGACATCTCACTGATTCTGATCCACGGGTCCGCGCTGTGTGTTTACGTCCTTGTGCAGAATCCGTGTACCTGCTCTCATTTACTGTCTTAGCTGTTTGGTGGTTGTTGAAATTTTGTGAGGTTTCACCTGAGATTCTGGCGTTTCGGGCAAAATAAATTTATATTAAAAAATCGATTCAGGATTTTAATGAATCGATTTCACGTTATCCAAGCCAGGCAATTTTAATCGATGAATCGATTATTAAAACCCACCCCTAGTGTGCAGTTCCTGCTTTAAATGCATTCAAAATCTAAGTGATAAGAGGCCAGAAATGTTTGAACTCGCTTATGAACCTACATCACTGAGGCCGTCTCTCCTGCATGAAGTCCAGGTGCTGGTTTTCCAGTGTGTGCGTCTGATGGCCCAAATCTGACTCAGAGCTGTAACACCATCAATGGCTGCAGTATGGAACAGATGTGGGTGTGTCCTCATCTCCCATAGGAGTCCAAATCGTCATCAAACAGCCCTACAGACACAAAAACATGTGAAAATATAAACAACCAGACTATCAGCAGTGATTTAAGTACTTTAAGACCTCTGTGAAAATCATTTACAGTATATATCACAGAATTTAAGGCCTTTATAATCACAGAGCATACAGAGAAAAGTACTAAACTGAATCAATTTCAGCTTTCATTTTTCATGATGTATATTGTATTAATAATTAAATTTCATTATCTGTATCTTTACCACACATTTGCCACACAGGTGTAGATACTATAGGTTCGGTGAATGCTTACATTGCACTGATTAGAATATACTGGACATTCAAAGCTAAGATTCAGCGCACTGTGTTAGAGGCTGGGATTTGATGAATTCATCATATATACAACCTTTGATCATCATTTATGTCCAGTTGAGAATGAATCTGTGCACTCACATATTAAATGAACTGAAATCAGTAGTGTGATCTCCAGTCTTTATATGTTGAATGAGAGAACTGACAGCTGTTATTTTAATCAGCCTGTCTCAGTTGTTTTAACTCTAAGTACCATAGAGTAATGTGGTAACATCTGGACTGACGAGTTTACTGTCAGCATTTGTAATCGCTAGTTTAAAGGCTGTAGGTTGCAGCCATTGCTCTAACACCGTATAAATGTAACAGGGCTCAGTGCTGGTTCTAACAGTCTGAGCTGCTTCCAGCTTTATTTGTGAAGAGCACAGCAGCTTATAAAACACGTAGCGAGCTCGTACAGCTGCGACGTAAAACTTTCATTAGCTAAGATGATCTTAAAATAACGGGGCTACGTGCGGTGACGCTAGCGTTAGCCATGTTAGCACCTTACCTTCAACAGGTGGTCAGACTGTGTAGACAGGCACTCAGTCAGAGGTTGGCTCTCCGTTTCGCTGCAGGGTCCCTTCATTCTTCACATATCCGTGTCGAGCCGAGTGTAAATCCCGACGCTGAACGGCCTTTGTACAAGCACACACGCTTCGTAGCAGGGAGAAGCTTTGAGCTAGAAAAATCCAGGCTGGCAGACAGCCTGTGTCCGACCAACCAATCAGAGAGCTCCTTACATCCCACGGTGTGGCTAATTTGAATAGCCTCCAGCAAGTTGTTAATCGAAGAGCTAATCCAGCAGCTAATCCAGCAGCTAATCCCAGAGCGAACAGGAAAGGGAAATGGATTTTGAACTGCAGTTTATTAAATTGCAAGTGGAAAAAAGGATTTTGAACTGCAGTTTATTAAATTGCAAGTGGAAAAAGGATTTTGAACTGCAGTTTATTAAATTGCAAGTGGAAAAGGATTTTGAACTGCAGTTTATTAAATTGCAAGTGGAAAAAGGATTTTGAACTGCAGTTTATTAAATTGCAGGTGGAAAAAGGATTTTGAACTGCAGTTTATTAAATTGCAGGTGGAAAAAGGATTTTGAACTGCAGTTTATTAAATTGCAAGTGGAAAAAGGATTTTGAACTGCAGTTTATTAAAGTGCAACTGGAAAAAGGATTTTGAAATGCAGTTTATTAAAGTGCAATTGGAAAAAGGATTTTGAAATGCAATTGGAAAAAGGATTTTGAAATGCAGTTTATTAAATTGGAATTCAAAAATGAATTTACAATTGCAGAATTTATTCTAAAATTCATTATTAAAGCACAGAAATTTTTATTTCGATGCGCGTGGCTCTTCTGGTCCTCCATACAGCTCGTCTTCTGACACGTACTAAAAGATGTGAGCACATTTCCCCGGTGCTTGCCTCTCTTCATTGGCTCGCTGTCCACTTCAGAATTAATTTTAAAATTTTATTGTTGACTTACAAAGCCCTGAATGGACAGGCTCCCGGGTATTTGTCTGACCTCTTGCAGACTTATACCACCCTTAGATCTCTTTGATCAAGTGATCTTTTGCTTTTAGCCGTACCAAGGTCAAGGCTGGTTCATAGAGGCGATCGAGCATTTGCAGTCGTAGCGCCTAAGCTGTGGAATAATTTGCCCCTATACATCAGACAGGCTCCTACTGTCAATCTTTTAAAATCTTATCTTAAAACGCATTTTTATGTACTGGCTTTTAATACAACATGAGAGTTATTTGTTAATTCATATTTGGTGTTTGCTATCAATACTCGAAGTTATTTTATTATGTATGTTGTATTCTTGTTCAGCACTTTGGTCAACACTCCTGTTGTAATTAAATGTGCTATCTAAGTAATTAAACTATTATTAAACTATTTTTGGTCAGAAGTCATTTTCATGTTGGAACCCTTGCATGGGTGCAAATTTTGCCCATTTTGTTTTTTTGTGCTGAGGCCTGCATTTCTTTTGATATTGTTCTGGGTTCTTTTGTGACCTCCTGAATGAGTCATTAATGAGTCATTATTCATTCTTTAAGTACTTTTGGTCAGCCACTATTAATGGAAAGATTAACTGTTGTTCCAATTTTCTCTAATTGTGGATAATAGCTCTCACCATGGTTCACTGGGGTCCCAGAGGCAGAGAAAGGGCTTTATCACCTTTTCCAGACTGATAGATATGGCAGACTTTGTTTCTCAGCTGTTTAATAAGATTTTGGCATGATGTGTTGTTGTTTGCTTCATTAAAAGGATTATATATAAGTGATTTCTTCATTCAACATATCTGATATTTTGCTAGCAAAATTGAATTCAAAACATGTTTTAGATTTTAGAGTCTTCAAAATATCAACCCTTTGCTTTAATTACTGCTTTGCACACTCTTGGCCTTCTCTCAATGAGCTTCATGAGGTCGTCTGAAATGGTTTTCCAACAGTCTTGAATGAGTTCCCAGAGATGCTGAGCACTTGTTGGTCCTTTTGCCTTCACTCTGCGCTCCATCTCATCCCAAACCATCTCCACTGGCTTTTGGTCAGGTGACTGTGGAGGCCAGGCCATGGTGCAGCACTCTCCTTCTCGGTCAAATAGCCCTTACACAGCCTGGAGGTGTGTTTGGGTTCATTTTACTGTTGAAAAATAAATAATGTTTCAACTAAACGCAAACCGGATGGGATGTCACTGCGGGATGCTGTTGTTCAGTGTGCCTTCAGTTTTGAATAAATCCAGCAAAGCACCTCCTCCTCCATGCTTCACGGTGGTGCATGAAAAGACTATCTTTTTATTTTTTCTGCATCACACAAAGACACGCCAGGTGGAACTAAAGATGTCAGATTTGGACTCATCAGACCAAAGCACACATTTCCTCTGGTCTAATGTCCATTCCTTGTGTTTCTTGCTCCAAACAAATCACTTCTGCTTGTTGCTTTTCTTTAGTCTTGGTTTCTTAGCAGCTATTTGACCATAAAGGCCTGATTCACACAGTCTCCTCTGAACAGTTGATGTAGAGATATTTCTGCTACTGGACCTCTGTGTGGCATTTATCTGGGCTCTGATCAGAGCTGATGTTAACTTGCGATTTCTGAGGCTGGTGACTCGGATGAATTAATCCTCTGTACTTCTGCACTCCACAACTCATGGTCTCAAACCCCATTAGGAAAGAAAGAAATTTCACATGTAAAACCTAACAAGGCAAGTGAAAACCATTTCAGGTGACTACAATATGAAGCTCATTGAGAGAAGGCCAAGAGTTCGCAGCGCTGTCAACAAAGCAAATGGTGGCTTCTTTCAGGAATCTAAAATATAAGACATATTTAGAGTTATTTATCAATTTATTCATTGCTACATAATTCCATATATCTTGCTTCATATATTTAATGCCTTCAGTATGTATCTACAATGTAGAAAGTAGTAAAAATAAAGAAAAACCTTTAAATGAGAAGGTGTGTCCAAACATTTGGCTGGTAGTGTACATATACATCTTGAAGTAGTCTGATGTCCACATGTTCGCGGGGCTTCTTGTAATACCTTGGAGGCCAAAGGTGCAGCCATTTCTCCAGTGCCTTCAACACCATTCTTCCCTCGGTTCTGAAGGACAAGCTGGAGAACTCTGGAGTGGACCATCACCTCACTACCTGGATTTTGGACTACCTCACCGATCGACCACAGTATGTGAGGACTCAGGGCTGTGTGTCGGACAGGGTCGTCTGCAGTACGGGGGCCCCACAGGGAACGGTTCTGGCTCCGTTCCTCTTCACCATCTACACTGCAGACTTCTCCCACAACTCCACCCAGTGCTTCCTACAGAAGTTCTCTGATGACTCTGCAATAGTCGGCCTCATCACTGATGGGGACGACAAGGAGTACAGAGGACTGACTCAAGACTTTGTGGACTGGTGCCAGCTGAACTACCTCCAGATCAATGCCAGTAAAACCAAGGAGCTGGTGGTAGACTTCCGCAGGCACAAACATCCTCCACTGCAACCACTGAACATCCAAGATATGGACATCGAGGCTGTGGATAGCTACAGGTACCTTGGTGTTCATCTGAACAGCAAACTGGACTGGACTCATAACTCAGATGCCCTCTACAGGAAAGGGCAGAGCAGACAGTACCTGCTGCAGAGACTCAGGTCGTTTGGAGTGGAGGGCCCTCTCCTGAAGACCTTCTATGACTCTGTGGTGGCCTCAGCCATCTTTTATGGTGTGGTCTGCTGGGGCGGCAGCATCTCTGCTGGGGACAGGAAAAGACTGAACAGGCTGATCCGAAGGGCCAGCTCTGTTCTAGGATGCCCTCTGGACCCAGTGGAGGTGGTGAGTGACAGGAGAATGGTGGCTAAGCTGTCATCACTGTTGGACAACATGTCCCACCCCATGCATGAGACTGTGACAGCACTGAGCAGCTCCTTCAGTGGGAGACTGCGGCACCCACGGTGTGGGACGGAGAGATTTCGCAGGTCTTTCCTCCCCACTGCTGTCAGACTCCACAATAAAGACTTTTGCAGCTGATCAAACACACAAACCCACACATGTGCAATAAGACTGCTATATGTGCAATTCTTCTTCTGACGATGTTGTGTTTTTGTATTTTCCTACTCAGTTGTATATAGTATTTGTATTTCTATTTTATTCTATTGTATATATTATTCTATTCTATTTTATTCTATTGTATATTTTATTTTATTGTATTTTATTGCATTCCAGTGTTTTCTAATTTCTGCTACATAACTTTGCACTTTTGCTGTAACAAAACAAATTTCCCACCTGTGGGACTAATAAAGGCTATCTTATCTTATCTTATCTTAGCTTATGGTAAAAAGAAAGCACACTCTTTTTAATATCTAAGGTTTTATGAATTTTGACTTCTTTTGCTCCCTTCAAGAGTCGCCACCACGGACCACCTCTGCCCATCTCAGAATGATAAAGTTTTATGGAGCTTTGTCCGATATTTCCACCTTTCCATCAATCCTGTCCACATGTCTAAACCTCACCAGCATTGCCTCTCTAACTTGTCTCCAAACTGCATAAGCTGAGCTGTTCCTCTGACCCATTCATTTCTAATCCCAGTGATTCTGGTCACTTCAAATGAAAATCTTAACATCTCCAGCTCTACCTGCTGTCTTTTTGTCAGGGAAACAGAGAAACCATACATCATACATACAAGGTCTCACTCCCACCTTGTAAACTTTGCTTTTCACAAATTACTCCTTACACTCATCTCAACCCACTCCGCCCTACGTGCACTCTCTTCTTCCCATCTCCCTCCCATTCACACACTTATATTCTGTCTTCTTTCTACCGACTGTCATTCATCTTCTCTGCAGTACATAAGCCCATCTCTCCATCTTCCCTTCCATCTGCTGTCACTCAAACAACAGATCATAATGTTGTCTCCAAACATCAAATTTTGGACCTGGCCACCTTGCAGTATCTGAGACACCATCACACTGTAAAAAAAGATTCCGTAGAAAAACGGAAAATGTCCTGGTAATTTTCTGCCAGTACATTTTCTGTTTTTTTACGGAAGTTTGACGGACTTTTCTGTAAATAATAAAACGGAAAATTCTGTAGATTTACAGTATACTCTCTGTACTATTTACGGACATTTCCTTCAGCTATAAAACGGAAAATTCCGTTTATTCACAGTATATTTTCTGTATCATTAACTGATATTTTCCGTTAATAGAAAAATTGAAATTTCTGTTTATATTACTATTTCCAAGCACTTCTTTTCACTGTAACTCATTAAATATAGTTCTTTATATTCTTAAATGTACATTTCTATGCAATTACAACCTAGTACACCATATGCTCAAAAATTCATAAATTAAAACTTTTTAAATTAATTTGTGCTTCATACACAACAACATTGGTACAATTAATGTTAAGTATTCTTTTATTCTCCTTAACTCAAACACTATACTAAAATATAACGACAGCATCCATCTTGTCATAAAACGACTAAACAGCTGATACATGAACAAATTAACTCACAAACTTTCAAATTTAAGCATTTTTATTTCCTTGAAATCAGGTTGTCCTCATGTAAATGTGTTTATTTACATTCATTCAAGTGGCTACCAAGTGTTTTCTTCAAACAGGACACCTGACAAACAAAAAATATAGTTAAGTCATATTTAACGATATGTTCACATTTAATAATATCCAGAGTACCTTTTAGTTAGAATCACTGCCTTGTGGTAGTTTTGCCTCAGCCAAATGGTTAAGGTGTGGTTTACATCCATGTCTGTCCACTTATGGTACAGTATACACATGTAGTCAGTTATAGCCAAACACATTTGATTACTGAATTGCATTTACTTCATTAATGAAGTGAATGTAACTCACATTTGTGTGAACATTTGTCCGAGATTAACTCTTTGGGGTCTTTAGCTTACAATATAACATACTTGACTGTTTAAGTCGTGCCACATGAATAAAACTGAACAGATCTAAAGAAGATGTTCCTGAACTTTGGGTTTATGCAAACAGGATGGATAGATAACCACAGAACTTTTCCCCATATGATAACTAAAGCACAAAATAAATTAAGACAGATTACTGTCCCAAACTTGAAGATAAAAGTGCATTTACTGGACTTGTTTTGTCAGTGAGGAGCAAAGTACAATTAGAAGTGCTTGTTCTGATGAAAAGTTAAACTGTAAACAGCAGCGTAGTGAATAAGGATCCTCAGCAGTGACAACACTTAAACATCATAGTTCAAAATCCTTAATGCACACCTTTTTCTCCACTGTGTTCAAATGCTCTTAGCTGTTTAAGTAGAGGAAAAAGTCTGACATATTTCACGACCATTAAATGTTAGACAAGGCTCTGAAAACGAGGTTACGGTTACGAACAAAAACCTCTGCTTGTGCGCGCACACCCTAAATCACAACAAATAAGACAATAGTAAGACTAATTACTACAAAGTGACACCAGAGGCTGGAGAAGAGCAAGCATAAAGTGACACGTTGTGTGTGCACAATTTCTCTTGTTACCACTCTTCATATACCAGTGTGACAAAGTCCTGAATGCAGCAAGGTCCAGCTGAGCTTTAAATAAAATACACTCAGCTTTTCCTTGGATTTTTAGAGTTGCTCAGTTCATACAGGAACTGCAGCAGTCAGGTTGACGTGTCGCTGTGTTGCTCCTCCATCTCAGCCATTGAGACTAGTCGCAATTTATTCTGAGGAAAAAAAAGAGAAACAACAAGACATTTTTAAAAAGTTTGTATTTTTATGATTTTTTTTACCTTGAACATAAACAACAGAAACAAAAAAAAGGATTAGGATGGTGCGATATGACGATATATATCAGATGACGATATAAAAATGTCTATCGCTATACGCTATCATTTGTTTTGTGGTGTTGCAAAATAAACTGTTTACGGCAATATTTTTTTCGTGGTTGTGATGGTCACTGTAGTGGCTATATTATTTCTTAAAGTTCTCTCCTTCTCTTATACTTAAAATAACCACACTATGGACGGACTTCCACATAAACCTTTCACAATAAAGCTCAAGTTTCTGTTGAGACTTTTTAAAATGAACTGAAATGATATACATTATTCTCAAACATAAAATTTCAGAATATGCATCAAACAAATGACCTCAAATAAGAACATCAAGTAACTATAAATGGCGCTTACAGTCACCACGCAGATGAAGGCACAGAGAATACCAGCATGGCCAGCAAGGATGAGGCAGAACCAGCTAGCTCCAAGCAGATGGACCAGTCAAAACAAATCGAGGACCTTATTGTTAAACGAGGGACTACCTCTGTAACATGGACATGGTTTGGTTATGAAAAGTCTGACACGGACCAGAAAACTGTACTATGCAAATTATGCCACAAACTGGTCCCCACCACCACTCAAACACGACAAACCTCTTTAACCACCCACACAAGAATCACGTGAAAGAGTTTCGAGAGAGTTTACGAATGAAAAGCAAAAAAGAGCCGTCAAGTGCTCAAGATAATCCTTAGACTCAAACATTAGAACAGGCTTTTCCTCGCAGCACGGCGTGTAACAAATACTCAGAAAGAAAATGGCGGCCATTTAAACTCATGTCTAAAAATGTATAGTTTCATGCATCGGTCAAAGCACTCGACTCCAGGTACACGACGCCAAACTGAAAACACTTCACATAAGTCGAGTTGCCCGAGAATCACAGAATTTACAGAAAATGCACTATTTTGTGATATATATCGTTATCAGGAGAGATATGTCTTATATTGGGATGCGAGATTTTGGTCATATCACACAGCCCTACAAATGATTATAATTCACGTAGAGTTGCATACACATAACAACATTCTGTTGCAACAAAAGCAGTTTATAATTGAAGTAACATACATACCTTGAAAAACTAAATCAACCACAACATTAAACTCACCTTGTTTCTGTGGAAAAGGTGATCAGGGTTTTTCTTCATTTCCTGAGACCAGCTGCTCTGGATCATCACCAGCTTGTATCTTCATCTTCTTTTTCACTCGGGGAAGTCTTTCCTTTGCTTGGCCATTGCTCTGCACTGGAAAACCAAAGTGTGTGATCAAAGGTGAAATAAGGGATATTTTTCCACTGCAGGATTTAGAGTACTTCAAGTAGTAATAGCTGTTGATCCATTTCTCAAATAATCTTTAAGGATCTGAATTTTTAAGAAAGACACAAATATCTCTGCTTATATTTGGCTAAAAGCTTGATATAGACATAACAGTTTATAATATGTCAGCATCCCCCACAAGGCATATAAAGCTCCTGCACACCAGCACTGCGCTTACAATATAATTCAATCAAGATATAGTTATTATTGATTAATTATTGAATTTTTTAGTAATAATTATTACTATTTAATCACATTAGCACAGTGGGGTGACAAAAATATTCCACATACTAGAAATGCTGCTCAGCATTTCATAAATTACATTTTCAACAAATGTTGGAGTAAAAACACAGTTACAGGGAAAATGTGTCTGTCTGCAAATATTAACTAAACATTTCTATGTGCTACAAAATAGACATAATTGTAAATGTAATGAGGTGAAACTATACTTTCAACAATATTACCACTACAGTCTGTTAACCACCGAAATAATCTATGCTGGTCAGCTAGCTAAAAGTCTTTACTTTAGCAGCCCAAATCAGAGGCTAACATTAGCATTTGCTAGCGTCAGCCAGGAAGGTCTGAGGCTTAAACTAGGGTTAGTGTAATTTTGCCCGAAACCCTTTAAAGTGTACAGTAGAGCCAACTGTAAAACACAGGTATTGATATAGTACTTATTAGACTCCTATAATAATTTGTTCCTCTCTATACATACCATGAAGTTCTCCCTTTTCCCAGTTATCTACATCGCTGACTTTCGCTAATTAGCTAGTTAGCAGTCACAGCTGTGTAATACCCAGAAAGACACAGACAGCTAACTATAATATTTATGAAAACTGGTTCAGCCACTGAAGGGCAGAACTGGTGGTATCACAGTAAAAATTATTTTTAACATTAACTAAAATGAAAATTTTTAAACCTAAATAACGATTATTTAAAAAATGAGTCAGCAAAATATTCCTGACTTGTCTGGAGACAGCCGAAACCAGATAACAAATAAATTAACAATTCTTTCTAAATAAAAATGCGGAGTCTTTTGAAAAAAATTATTTTAATAAAAGAAAACATTTGTTTTAATACTTACCACGGAAATTTGAAGGCAGTTTCTCCAACTCCAGAGTCCAAAATCCAGATGAAGCCTGAAAGAAGTCTAATGGCTGCTCTTGCTCTGACTTTTCCCTCCTTTTTTGGGTCCTTTTTCCCACAATGCATTGCAGTAGTTGAGAAATACGGAAAAATACCTGTAAATGACTAATACGGAAAATTCCTTCACGTTTATACGGTAGATTGTACTGTATTTTTACGGATTTTTTTTACAGTGCACAGCAGCAACATCTACAACAAAAAGAAAATTAAAGGCACCAAGGTGCTGCCAAAGTTCAGTTACAGTCCATAACTAAACCCAATTGAAGTGATGTGACAGGACCTTCACAGAACTGTGCATAAACAAATGCCTGCAAACCTATATGAATGGAAACAGCACTGGAAACAAGACTGGGCCAAATTTCCTCCACAATATGAGACTGACAGTCATATGGACAGAGTTTTGGAGGGTTCTGGTGCTAAAAGAGCTTCTACAAGCTAATGAATCATTGAATGTGTTTAGTTTTTCACACACAGCTTCTTCATTTCCTTTTCTTTTGGGTAGATGAATAATGATATGGAGTGATATGTCATGTGTTTATGTTAATTTGATGTTGCATTTACCAAATTTTAAGACATGGTAAGAAAAAGATTTTATTTTTTATTGTTCCCTGATATGTAAAACTTCAGCAGGTTGTCCTTTCTGTTTGCTATCACGGTAGTTTGACTTCTGTTTCAACCCCAGAGCAAAAACCGAATAAGCTAATCAAGACATAGAAGAAGCTCTATACTGTGTAGCAAGATAAGCACCTAACATATTGATGAGGAACACCAACCCTGGCATGAGTTCATGATTCATTGATCAGAATATGATTTGTAACACTTGACATGAAATCATTTTGAAAGTTATTTAGTGTTAGCTGACCTGACCCTGTAGTTGGGAACTTGCTAAAAAAGGTGTCGTGTTTGATCTTCATTTATCTTCATGCTCATGTCAAAATATAGTTTAAGGTCTGACAACTTAACCATACAACAACTATGAATGAATAGTTTAATTAAGTTTATTGTGTGATTTTCATAAATGTGTTTTGTATCAAAAGCAATGCTGGTTCAAGCTGAGCTCACACACTGGGGAGAACACGAGAATCACACATTTTTAATCATAAACTGTGGTTCATTTCTTCAGCTGGGGTGGAATCAGCAACATTTTACTCAAGCACACATATAAACCCCTACACCACAATATGCAAATTCTTACACACTCACAAGTGTATTACAAACGAATCAGGATATCACTGGAAACGTACCTGTAACAATGGAGCAACATCATGTAATTATGTAATGTATTTAAACTCAGTGGTTTTCAGGAGCCCATGCAGTGATCGCCATTACAGAATCTGTTCTCAATGCAGTGCAGACTGAAAAGCCATCCTTGTGAGTCTGTGTGCCACAACACCCGAAGGAATATGCTAAATATACATAATAATTGTTTTTGACAATTAATAATAATAAACATATATATAAATATACAAAATGAACCAAAGTTTCCTGGATAATGAGCCAAAAATATTTGCACTTTGAGCATTTGTCCTCCAGGAGGCGCCAAAATAGGAGATCTGTCAGTCTGGTAGATTCTTTTTTTTAAACTGATGATTAGATAAATACTTAAATATTTAATTAATCAGTTAGGACCTCTTACTATATAATAAAAAAATAACTGACATAATAGCTGAAAACCACTGAAATCTTTTGGTGTCCAAAACATCTGACTTCATGTGGTCTGAATTCATCTCTTAAAATCCTCTGAATCCACAGCAGGATACAGATAGCACAATTAGCACAAACAGTTACAGTTCAGCATTACCTGTAAGTTGAAGTATGAAAACATTTGAGATGCAGAATGTCACCGCCGATCTCATATTAAACCACAAACAGCACAGAAAGCTAAATGTTCAGTGGAAAAAAGGAAAGACAAATAACAGAATGCAAAGCTCATATTTTTTTTATTCATTTTTACTGAAACACATATTACAATTCAAATTGTGCATTTCATTTGAAATTTATTAAAATATCAGCTTAGCACGTTAAAATCAAAAACTCTGTTTTTCTCTTTCTAGACCCAAAAGCTTCATTTTTATGATTTCTGCCAAACCTGAAACTTCACAGCTTCTTTATATGAGCGTGTCGTTTGTACACAGGTGGCATTAAATGTTACAGGAACAGTGAAAACGATATTATTAATGTCTTTAATAGGCTACTTGTAAAATTTGAGCTTAAAGAGATGGTCGCACAGAAAGCAGCTAGAAACAAAATAGCCAACGTCAGTGTGAAGCCAGCAGGTCAAAAGTTAAACTAAACCAAACAGAGTGATCATGTGGCTACGAGGGAGAGTGAAGACTACAGTTGATCCAAACATAAAGGGAAAGTGTTCCCAAGCCAACCAAAGGCTACGAGATGCCCAGAGACAAGCTGTCAGCTACAAAGTGATGCTCAATGACTCTAAGGCTTTCTGTAGAAGCTCCTTATAACATGCTCACATTTGTGAAATTCAAAGAATATCATAGATTAAAAATAGCAGCATTAAAAATCTACGCTCATGTGACATAAAAAAACTTTGAAATATATGAAACATACATGTATCACCATAACATGGTATTTATAAGGATAACATAACAATTTTACTATAGTTTTCTTTCACTTGTGATGTACAGACATATTTTTTTCTGATAAACTGAAAATGAAACTTCTGAATTCTGGTAAGATGGTCGCAGTGACGATAATTTCCTCACATTTTTGTTGTGCGTTTTTCTGAAACAGACTCCTCCATTAGGGCGGCCCCCTGTTTAAATTTAAAACACACACACAACTTAGATTACTTAAGTTTGAATAGAAAACAAAGAAAAACAAAGCAAAGTCAGCACAGAAGAGACAAAGTGATGATAAAAAATTTCTGTTCCTAATTTAATCTGTAATTAGGATCCTAAAGTTAAAAAAAAATACACAAGGTTGAAATAATACAGAATGTAAAACTGCTTTTGTAGGTCCAAAACAAAATAGATCAAATCAAACCTGGAAGGTGAACAACAGATAGAATGATACACTTACCTCTGGCCCCTTAATTTCAAGAGCAATGCTTTCCTACAGAGACAGAAAAAACAGAGGATCATGTATTTTACTTGTTCTTCAGTCCCATCTGGACTGAGGTGGTTTACATATTTTTTTTAAAAAGTCACTGGACTCTTCAAAGAGCAACACGATGTTACCTTGTGTCCTGGTGGAGTTGTCTTTTTAATCAGATCTTCAGCAACATCAAAACATTCCCCCCATCTTTTACTGTTGAGTTTCTTCTGCATTTCTTCGGTCAGCTTATCTTTTGCTGCTTTTCTTATCATCTCTGTGAGTACATTTTCTTCCTCCTCCAAAATCATTTGGTCGTAAAGAAGTTTTCTGTCGCAGCAACCTGAGCAATTCTCTCTCTTTTCACAGCATTTCTTCCATCCAAGTGGTAACACAAAGGTAACAAAAACAAAGCCAACCAAGAGTGCACCCAAGCCAATAAGCTGAAGGAGAAGAAACAAAGATCATATTTTTAACTCATAATCTGAAATCACAAAACTGTAAAAGAGGAAATGTATTTAGTTAAACAGGTAATATCTGGAAAAATTCATGTCTGTGTTCTTTTTTTCTTTTTAACTCATCAGTTTCTTCGTCATTTGACAGGACAATTCCAAAAACCAGCACACCTGGTGTGCATCTGCTAATTAACCCCTTCCTATAAAGTAGGTGTGAAGTCAGAGTAGAGAGAAAAAAATTAAGTGGAACAGACTAGAGTGCAAAAGCCTCATCAGCTGATGATGACTAAAGACTTCTGGAACAACATCCTTTGGATTAATGCGACCAAAGGGTAGGTGGTGAACACCTGAAATCAGCTACCAAGCGTGGTAGTGGAGTTGTGAGGGTTTGAGGCTGTTTAGCAGCCACTTGTCACCTTGCTTTGATGGAACCGTGATTTCCTCTGTATGTCTAAGTATCCTAATGTGAGCCTGTCTGGCTGACAGCTAAAGCTTCGCCCCAACTGAGTCATACAACAGGAAAGAGATTCCAAGAACAGCAGCAAATTTCCAACAGATTGGCTGAAAAAGAAAAGAACCAACATGCTGCTCTGGTGCAGTCAAACTCCAGACCTCAACCTGACTGAACTGCCTGCAGAGAGCTGCTTATGGACAAATATCTGTGAACCTCAATGAACTGAAGCCATGTTGTAAAGAAAGGTGGACCAGGAGTTTGGACCACAATGATATGAAAATCATACAGAAAACAGCTCATTAAGTGTAGTGTATAGAGTCACGTGAAAACATATCAAAATCTGGTTGTTTTATTCCAAACACTGGATGGTTTCAGCAGCTCTCTGATGCAAAGTCTCCCTGTATTGGTCACTGGATTCTTCAAGGTCAGATGTGACCATCCATACCATCCATTTATACTTGTAATTTATGAGTATAAATAGTGAAAGAGATCAAAAATTTAAGTGAAATAAACTTATTACAACCTCACTATTCCTGCAGATATTCAGGTTAATCTTAGATAAAGGAGTAAAAAAAACACAGAGTGGTACTGTATGATGTGTGAAGAACAACAACTTTACTCACCATGGATTTGTTTTTCAGCTTAGCAATCAGGACTCGTTCCTCAGCTGTGATGTTTTTTTTGTCTTTGCAGCCTAACTGTGGATGTTCTTCATATGTATTGCAACAGCAAACAAACCAGTCTCCATCGATGAACACGGACAATACCCAAAGCAGACCAATGCAAACTGCCTTCGTAATTTGTAAACACAAAACCAAGAAAAGTTTGCACCCGCATTTGCAACAACAACAAGAACAAGAACAACAGGTGCATGTAGGACATGTGCATGTACCACATGTGTATTTCCAGACTCTCTTGAATGGCTCGTCTGTCCAGAGTTGTAAAGCACATAAAATTAAAAAAGGTAGAACCAAGTAGAAGGAGCAGGTTGTTATGTCAGCATCGCAAGTGCAGTTTAAATCCTCGTCAAGCACATAATTGTGAACAAAAATCACAATCATTGCGACATACGTGCTGTATTGTTTGATGGCAAATTTTGGGAAGAAGGTCTTCATCTTGGGTGCTGAGGTTAGCTTCTGCTGAGAGCTGCAAACTTAAACTGAATATATTCTGAGAGGAAACTGTTCTCTTCCTGTACACAGAAGAATAACTGCAGCCTCTTTTATCTTCCTGGGTTTTGATCTTGAAAAGTTCTTGCAGTATTTTTTTTTTATTTCTCTGAATACTTCTTCTGTCTTTTGTTCCTCTTTTTTTAAAAAAGCTTCTAAATTACAAACTATTGAAGAAATCAGCCAGATAACACTGCAGCTTCAAAGAGTGAACAAGATGTAGCACAGAGTAAAACCTGTTGAAAACATGTTTTTCTGACCACCTTTGACCCAGTCCTTCAAATCTCAGTAGAAAGAATCGTCACTCGCAAAGATTTCGGTTAAATCAAACAAAAAATGTTTCTAACCAAGCTATGGAGACAATATTGTCATCATTTGAAACAATATGCAAGCAAAGACATATGATGTGGGATTGACAGCTGACTTTTTAAAAACCTTTTTTAACTTGTAAATGGCCTGTATTTATATAGCGCTTTACTGGTCCCTAAGGACCCCAAAGCGCTTTACATATCCAGACATCCACCCATTCACACACACATTCACACACTGGTGATGGCAAGCTACGTTGTAGCCACAGCCACCCTGGGGCGCACTGACAGAGGCGAGGCTGCCGAACACTGGTGCCACCGGGCCCTCTGACCACCACCAGTAGGCAACGGGTGAAGTGTCTTGCCCAAGGACACAACGACCGAGACTGTCCAAGCCGGGGCTCAAACCGGCAACCTTCCGATTACAAGGCGAACTCCCAACTCTTGAGCCACGATCGCCCACTTGTAGGGGAAAAGAGGACGACGATCAGAGTACAGCACATGGAATAATTAAATTAATTCATATTTATTTGTTTGAGTGAATCTTAAAACTTCAGAAGAGGAAATGAAGATGGCACAAAGACGAAGACACAGGAAGTGTGAAACTGTATTCAGGAGGAACTATTTGGGCTGAGAACAGATTTGAACATAAACCACAAGTGTTCATGGTTACAGGTGCACAGCTTTGTGAATGTTTTGTTTTTTCTAATTCCTAAAGTCTGTTGTTTTCTGCTTTTTTTTTTAACTTATTTGCAGGAGGAGAATGTTGGCTTTAACATCTTTAAATCATATCTGTGAACAAAGTTATTTTTATACGATGCTGTTTGCACTGTGACTTTGGTTGAGCTCAAAAAATGTGCAGTATGTAACTTATCATGCAGAGGGTGCGAAACATCAAATAAAAGTGCTGGTGTGATTATACAGGACTGATATGATACAATGAGAAGTCAATATGATTGAGCTTTCATTCTGCTGTGCGTTCTCAGCTAAAGCTCCTCCACCAAGTTTCGTTTGTCTCATCTCCTACAGATACAATGTAGCAACTAAAACTTCCTTCAGCATCGCGCACTGAGGCTGACTCTGGGTGACAGGAAGGAGAACAATCTGGAGAAAAGACAAAGGTGTTTTTCGCTGCTATCCTCTCACGCTCTCTTTCTGTCTTGCTGTCAAATACAAAATTCAAAAAAGTAAAAATATTGTCACAATAGTAAACAGATACTAATAACACTGTCACATTAGCAGATATTACAACCACAGATGCCACAACGTTTCTGTTTTCGAATTAGTTTATGTGCACTGTCATATCTCTGCATAACAATGAAATGCAGAGTTGCTTGTTTTGTTATAGTTTGTGTTTACAGCTCTTTCTGGCTCTCTCTTTGTATTGCAAAGTCATTATTAAAATAGTGGTACTCAGTTAGGCTTTGTCGGGGTCAGGACAGGTCTTTGTTTCTCTCTGTGTTCAGTTGCATGTAGCGTGGAGGGCGGATTCTACTGGGTTTCCGCCCCGGGTGGAGCCGAGTCTCCAGGCTTGCTGCCACACACCTGAAAGCAAGGCCCAATTTCTTTTCTGTTGTCTTGGTTGCACATTTGTAAAGGTTTTTTTTTTCTTTCACCTGTGTATCAACACATCAAGCAAAGGTGATAACAAAATCACTGCAAGTGCTCCATTCAACAACAGTGCAGGCGGCAAATATAGACCCAGGACTGGAAGGGGAGTGTATGAGGTGTGATCCCACTCCTGAAATTCAGATAAATTATGTCCACTTGATATTTGGGATCTGATTTTTATGTGCTCTCAAAGTATCTGACTATTCATCCCACTCAACTGATACTCATCAGCAGCAGAGACGTGTGTTATGTTTACATACACTGAAGATGGTGAAGGGTTGCTTTACAGGGGGACTGAATATGAACATATACTCAGTTACCAGTAGGGGGCTCTGTGACTGATAGAAATAGGATAAGGAGAGAAAAAGAGAGAAAGTATGGTAGTATGTAATGGATGGCTAACTACTGCTGAATACACGTTCCACTATAAACCAAGCTCCTTCTCCGTTCTTCTGTTGAATACACCACAGCGTGGAGATACATCAGAACTGAGGAAATGCAGAAGAAGGAAAATACAGAGTTTAGAGCAATGAAAGTAGGTTGAAGATGCATACTTTAGCATCAGAAAGAAATGAGATAACACTGGTTCACTGACACGTCTTTTATCCCAGTGAGATAGTCAGTTTCTTTTCCCCCAATATCGCTTATGTAACAACTGGCTCTCAGAGCTGTCTAGATGTGGCTCTCAAAGAGTACCAATGCAGAACTGACTCTGTAGAAGCTGTGGTACCAAAGTCAGGCCAGACTTAACTGACCCTTAAATGCCACAGAACATCAGAGAGTCGAGTATGTGGCACATACACTGTACTGCTACAAGTATTCGTTTGTCTGCCTTCACACACATACTTGAGTGGCATCTTATTATTAATCTATAGAGTTTATTGGATGTCAGCCCACCCTTTTCAGCTATAACAGCTTCAGCTCTTCTGGGAAGGCTTTCCACAAGTTTTATGAGTGTTTATGGAAATTTTTGACTGTTCTTCTAGAAGCGTATTTGTGAGGGCTGACAACAATGTTAGACGAGAAGGCCTGGCTCACAGTCTCCACTCTGACCTCAGGGGTGCTCTGTGCAGGACTCTGTGCAGGCCAGACTTGCTCACCCATGTCTTTATGGAGCTTTCTTTGTGTACTGGTGCTCAGACATGTTGGAACAGGAAGGAGCCATCCCCAAACTTTTCCTGCAAAGTTGCATGAAATTGTCCAAATTGTGGTGTCCTGAAGCATTAAGAGTTTCGTGACTGAACTTGTTGCACAGGTGCACTACCACTGTACCACTCTGGAGTTCACTGAGCTCCTGAGAGTGACCAGTCTTTCGCAAATGTTCTGCATGCCTGGGTCCTTGATTTTATACACCTGTGGCTGTGGAAGTGATTGGAACACCTGGATTGAGTTGTTTGGATGGTTGAGTGAATACATTTGGCAATGTAGTGTACCTACATGCAGGGGTGGGGAACTCCAGGCCTCAAGGGCCGGTGTCCTGCAGGTTTTAGATCTCACCCTGGGTCAACACACCTGAATCACATGACCAGTTCATTACCAGGCCTCTGGAGAACTTCAAGACATGTTGAGGAGGTCATTTAGCAATTTAAATCAGCTGTGTTGGATCAAGGACACATCTAAAACGTACAGGACACCGGCCCTCAAGGCCTGGAGTTCCCCACCCCGGCTATGTTGTGTACCTGAAAATTTCCTTTTTAACAGGAAGAAACCTCCAACAGAAACAGGGAGAGGAGATATCTCCCACCAACTTTGAATATCTCAAACAATACAGTTTATATGATCGTATTAAATTATAAAATTAGTAAAATCATGAAAAATATTCAAGTCATTTCAAATCAAACTTTTATTAGTCACAACTTGTAGTGTACAGCGACTCTGACAATAGTGATATAATAAACTTGCAAGCGTATTTGACTGTGTATTGATATCACATCCTATGAATATTTTATCATCACGCACCTTTATCTCAGTAACAGACAGGAAGATTGACAGAAATAATGTTTTGTCTTCTTGCAACAATTATTATATATTTGCAGCCGCATTTGCCAAAATACAATGTAATATACCACAAAAAAATAGAAAAGAATAAAACATACAGCAAAGAAACCAAAAAAAGAGGAAGAGAGATGTAAAAAGCTGCCCAGCATAGTTCATATAAAATGTTAAAAATTTTAAACTGTATAGTAAAACTGAAATGAATCTGTAAAAACAAGATATACTTTTAGCTGGAGTTTGAAATTTTGATTTCAGAAAACTGCACCATGATTCAGCATTTCACAAAATAAAATCAATCAGCGCTGCACATGTTGACGTAGAAAAAGCTGTGGATTCGGTGGTGGTGGCACCTCCTGCGGCCGCATCTGTAGCTCATCTTTTAGTTGTTCTTGTTTTTTACAAAGTTTTGGTTCACTTGACTTTTCAACCATGTTTGCAGCTGCGTCGAGACATTCTATCCAGTCCTTTTGAGTTTCACTTATTTGGTTAAAGATTGTTTTGGTTAGCTCTTCTTTTGCTGCTTCTGTGAGAATCTCTTTCAGTAAATATTCTCCCTCCTCCAAGATCACCGTGTCAAATACAATTCTTCTTCTACAGCAGCATTCAAAGCATCTCTTCCAGTCGAACAGTGACATCAGGGCTGCCAGACCAATGATGCCAAAGAGCAGACCAAAGCCAATGTTCTGAAAAAGAAGTGTGAAGACATCAGGCTGATCGGTCAGAATAAGAACAATGTACAACCTGAAAATAAGGTAAGAACTACTCACCCTTGATTTATTTTTCATTTCAATGATGGTTATATTTTCCTCAGCTGTGATGTTTTGTTTGTCTTTGCATGCTAAGTTTGTCCGATTATTAGACTTTTCTAGATTACAGCAAACATACCAGTCTCCATCCATGAGCACAGAAACGACCCACAGCAGACCAACACAGCCTGCTTTGAGAATACGAATGAGAAGAACTCCACATAACTCTGTCCTGCAGCATTTACTCTGCTCCTGCCGTTGCTCCTGTTCCTGTGATGCAACAGCAGCAGGTGACGGTGACTCACCATCTTTTTTTGAACCTTTACATCTACACGCGAACGTAAACTTACAGGCTGTCTTAAATTTCTTGTCTGTCCAAAGTATTAAGATGAAGATAATACAAGCTGGCAGAGCCATGTATATGCCACAGTCAGGAGTTCCTTGTTTGCAGGTGCACGCCATATCTCTCTCAAGCAAAAGATTGTAAGTAAAACTGCCAACGATGGTGACAAAGATGCTGAGTTCCCGAAAGGGAAAATTTGTCAGGAAGTCCTTCATCTTTGGACGACAGTTTACATCTGATGAGAGCTGCAGCTTGAAATGTAAAGATGCATCAAGAAAGACCACAAGCATTTCCTTTTTGAAAAAAATAAAACTGTACACTGTAGAAAGCTCTTCTGAAAAGGGGAGGGCTTTGAGGTACTCATGAAAAATCAGCTCTCTGTGCAACATTTCTGATCATCAAAATAATATTGTTTTTTATTTTTTAAATACAATGATACAAAATGAAAATTACCTAAAATTATTACATATGTAATACATTTTATTATTCTTATTACTATTGTTTGAATTATAGATCAAATGGGGTAACATGGTGGTTGTTACGTCCCTCTGCAGCCCCTAATCTCCTCAGTGTGTTCAGCTAGTGCTAACTGGCCACACCTAGACAGGTGTTGATAAAAGCATACCTGAGGCAGGCTTTCAGGGAGCTCACTTGTCTTTGCCTGGTGGCACCAGCCATTTTAGCCAACCTGCTGTGACATTTTAAGATAAAACCTCTTCTCACCTACACTCTGGTATTCGTCTTCTTTTATGTTGTGGCTTTTGAGCCGGGTCATAACAGTGGTGCAGTGGTTAGCACTGCTGCCTCACAGCAAGAAGGTTCTAAGTTTGAATCTATGGGCTGGTTTCATGTTCTCCCTCATCCCTGCAGGTTCTTTCTGTGGATTCTGGCTTCCTCCCACAGACCAGAGACATGCAATTCATGTATTTCCTGCAGTTGTGATGTGAGCATGAATGAAGGTTGTCTGTCTCCCTGTGTTTGCCCTGTAATACACTGGAGACCTGCCCAGGGTGTACTCTGCTCTTCATCGTGGGACAACTGGAAAAGGCTGCAGTAGATAGGCTTGATATTTGTTCATAGAGATGACCCAAAACAGCAGTCAGTGTAGCAGATTATGTAAAGTGGCTGAGGTTTGCATCTTGCATCTGCTCAGAGTAACAGTATATACCTTCGAAGCATATATGCACAGGAAACCATGGATTTCCTGTTGTTGTTTTTTTTTTTTAAATTAAAGCATATTTGCATTTCATCATAGATGTGCCTGAGTTATTGTTAATGTATTAAATCTCAATCTCTAAATGTTTTCTTGTAGTCTATTAAATTAGAGTTTGGCTCCAATTTTCCTTCGTGATCATGCCTGTACTTCCTTTAGTTTAATGTTTTATACACTAATTTAAATGATGGATGTGCCCACTGTACAACCACCTAGACTCGGCATTATCAGGTCTTAATTTAAGAGCAGGTGTGACTGCCAGTTATTTGTTTTTTTGTTTTTTCTTTTTCTTTTTTAACCTGAAGTGACCATTTTAGAGTACTAAGCTACAAACTAATGATAGAAGACTTGCTGCTAATCAGTGCAGAAACAATCGAATAAAATATTAGTAACTTACCAAAACTGAAATCTTTGGATCTATTATTGTACGATCTACTGTACAATATAAAGCGCCTTGAGGCGACTGTTGTTGTGATTTGGCGCTATATAAATAAAGTTGAATTGAAGTGAAACAACATTTTTTTTTTGATATCGTGTACCTCATTGCCATATTTACTGGACAGGCAAGTCCTATAGACAGCTGGCACACCTGTGAAGTCTGACACCTTACGGCTGTTAAAAAGACCGCCAGTGAATTCCAAACCTTGTTCTTGTGTGTCAGCACAATAAAATTCAGGTTAAGTTCACAGACCTTCACCTTCTTTTTTTTTTCTCTAGTAATTTCCTGAAAAATAGTGAGGTAACTTGAGAGAGATACAGTTAAAGTGATGTAATCTAAACTTTGATTTTCTGTTAAGCTACAACATGACTGAGGATGGTCTCATCCCATCAGTGCCACTGAGGTGGGTCTGTCAGTGTTCAGTGGACCACAATCTAAAAATGTTTCCTAATTTTTTCCTAGTTTCAGTGCATAAACCTAAACAGTTACTGAAAGTGAAAGTCAGAAGCAATTTGACAATAAAACTAATTTGTAAGTAGGAAAAGGGGGGAACAAAAAATACAAAGCACAGTTTGCTGAACTCTGTAACTAAACTTCTCAAATGGCTTTTATGGGTCTCTAAAACAGAACTGCAGACAGCAAAGGCCACGTTGTGTATACTGGGAGGATGCAGGCATCATTTGACATAACAGATTTCACCCAGTACCAGGACATGCTGAATATTTACACTAAAATTCACACATAAATTATTCCCTCTATTCTTTCAGAATACATGAAAATAAGTATTTAGCTGTAAAGATGGTGCAGATACAGAGACAGGAGGGAGGCGTTTAGAGTTTTATGTTCACATACTCTACATTGTATTGTGCAAGGAGGAAATGGCATTAAAACCACACGGGTTCGCTTAATACCTTTTCATCTTGAGGGTGCCAGCTTCTCCAGCTCTGCAGTGCATGCTGTATGCAGCACACCACGGTGGTTAGCACTGTTGCCTCACAACACATAATATCTTTACACATCTGAGTTAAGTTACCCCAAAATGTGTAATCTGTGTAAGCGGTGGCACAAAAATGGTTATCAACTCAATGATCAACCCAAGGCTTCCCAGTCTAGTTAAGAGTTTTCACATGAAAAAAGAGAGAAAACCAAACTATGTAAATATGAAGAGATAAAAACAAAGATTGAAAACAACACAGCTATTGCAGCCAAAGCATCTGAATAGAAACTATCCTAGTTATGGGCTGATGACCTACTGATAAAAGTCCTTTTTTTAAGAATTGCTATATCATCTAGTATGAATCCATCAGACTTTTTTAAAAATTCAGTTTAGGTTGAGTTAGTTTGAGCAGCAGCTAACCTTTGTGGCACCGGACAGTCAGAGCAGCTCTCAGTAACACATGGCCAAGTTTACAGCTCAGGCCTTTTTTTTTCAGTCAAATGCTATTCATGCCTCCCTTTGCTACAGCAGTTCATCCTCCCAAACCACTGGCTCCAAATCCTTCCCCTCATAATTCTTCAAGATGCTCCCTTCTTCTCATGTGCTCTCACCAGCATCATCTATCACAGGTGTCAAACTCCGGTCCTCGAAGGCCGGTGTCCTGAAACTTTTCCATGCATCCCCGAACACACCTGAATAAAATTAGTAGATCATTAGAAAGACTCTGTAGAACTTGAATGCATGCTGAGGTGGAAATTCAATTGGATTCATGTTACAGCAGTTCAGTTCAAATGAAGTAAACTAACCAGTCAGTCAACCCCCTCTCCATCTCCTGCTTTTATGATAAACTTAAGCTGAGTTGACAGGCCCATTACCTCAAGCCTCAAAACTCCCAGCATGCTTCACCATCAGAGCTTATGTTCAGTCCAGCCCCGTCGCTCCTTCCCCATATTTGCAACAAAGCAGCCTCAATTCATGCTCAAGCCATCTGCAATTATCTACTCACAATACTGTCAGAGCTAAAAGTAAGATGTGGTCTCAGCTGGTGAATTTAAACCTAAAGGGGAAACCTCCTGAGTTGTGAATGGAAACTACCTGCACTTTGAGCTTTTACCCTCAGGGAGGCACTATGGACAAAAAGAAGCTACACAGCAGTATCCTGTGGACTCTGCAACCCCAGGTACCGAATATCCTGACAGATTTTTAGAGATAAAAGCTGCAATGATCTGAATTTATAAGCAGATAAAATTTCATTGCTACATAGTTTATCCTTCATCCGTTGTTGTTATGTGGTCTGAATCACATTACTGAATAATTACTGTAACTGTTCAGTAATCTAAATATTTGAATTATTTTGCACATCATTGAGTAAAAGTACATAGGACTGCCTCTAAATACTACAGAACTACAGCATTATATGTCTTGATGCATTCTCAATCATCCAGGAAAGTAAATCTCCAAAAGTTGATTCTGTTCATCTGGACGTTTTGTGGGAGAAACGTTTCGTCACTCATCCAAGTGACTTCTTCAGTCTCAGCTGACTGCAGGTTTCCCCAAACCTTATAAACAGTACATTTGCATAATGACTGAAACCAGCCCACTGAAGGAACAATGGGCTGTGAGGTCAGTTCCTTAATCATAATTATGCAAATTCCCATGACCACTGATCAACAATCACTGACCAAAACCCACTGATCAAAGAACACTGATCAATGGCCATGAGTACCATTCACAGAGAGTTGGGGAATGGCTGCAATCACAGCATTGTAAGATGGTGACAGATGTACCCTTAGGCCCCCTCCTCGATGCAGAGATGGTCTTTCCCTTTTCACGTAAATGGCCTCCTTGACTCCGCGCTCAAACCAGCGTTCTTCCCTGTCCAGGATGTGTACATCCTCATCGTTGAAAGAGTGTCCACTGGCCTGTAGGTGTAAATAAACTGCAGAGTCCTGGCCTGACGAGGTAGCTCTTCTGTGTTGTGCCATCCGCTTCGCTAGAGGTTGTTTGGTTTCCAGTCATTATGCAAATGTACTGTTTATAAGGTTTGGGGAAACCTGCAGTCAGCTGAGACTGAAGAAGTCACTTGGATGAGTGACGAAACGTTTCTCCCACAAAACGCTACGTCCAGATGAACAAATTCAACTTTTGGAGATACAGCATTATAGTTACCATAAAACCTGTATTGATTATTTGTTGAAATGAATGAAAGACTGAAATGAATGAGATTGTGTGTGTATTTATTTATTTATCTATATGCATGCTCAATCTTCCAGGTAAGGAAATCCTACAAAGTTAATTGTGTTCATCAGTGGGAGAAACATTTCTTCACTCGTCCAAGTGACTTCTTCAGTCTCAGCTGACGGCAGGTTTCCAACCTTATAAACCAGGGGTCGGCAACCCTAGGCACGCGTGCCACAGGGTTAACTCAGACCTTCCCAAAATGTGGGGGGCGCAGCATGAAAAGGGGGGAAAAAACAAAACGCTTGGACACTGCTAGCACGGCGGCCACAGAAACGCAAAGCATGAGATGAAGCATAGCTGAATATGTTTCCAAACCAACTTCATTCTAAGCCAAAGACTAGAAAATATGGTGAAGCATATCTTCCCTTTGGCTTCACCTGCACAAGTGCCAAGGTAGGTCTCCCCTGCAGAATTGGTCTTTCCTTCATCGGGAGCAGCGCTGGGCTCTCCAAATCACGGACAAACAGTATCCCACATTCTTGATTTTTAGTTCACAAACACTTGTCATAATGACTAACTACTCCTGACATTTTGGAGATGTTAGCTCTTTATACAGTAAAGTTACAGTGGGATACAAATAATATCAGGCTGATCCTGCCACGATTTGTTCCCTCGGTTCAAATCAGGTACAAACAGTATCCCACAGCTGTTTATGTTTTTAAACCCATTTTGCACAGAGAGACATTTTTTGAAAAATGTATTGATAGCAATGTTGAATATTATTATTACACAGTAAAAAAAACAACTACACGTAAAATAATTACACCGTGACGCCTCTGCCTTTCTAAATAGAGGGACAGTAACTGCCTGTGTAAGCGTGTAAAAACTGTAGATGATCAGATTAACAGCATAGCTGGACTGGCCGGTGGGCCGCTGGCGATTTTTTGTTTTTATGGGCCGATGGATTTTTTTTTTTTTTTTTTTTTTAGGAAGGGTATATATAATGAAAGGTGTTGGATTGGCCAATTGGTCATGATCGACTCTGGCCTGGACCAATTACAGCCGAGGAGGCCGGATGCACCCTCCCCCTTGTTTAGCAATCTTATAGACAAACTAAAGAAAATGGAAAACAAAAAAAGGAAAGGAGGTGTTTATGAAAATATCACTAAATCTGCCATTTATTAATTTTAATATTAATTAATGATCATGTCTCACCTCTAGTGTTCTTGGTCTTATTTTAAGGTTTCTACCATGTGTTGTACATAGTTCAGGAGGTTAACTCGACCAAGCAGTCTTTTTGTTTCCGCTATGTACTGTTTAAAATCCAGAATAGGGAGGATGGTGTAGGTTTAAGTTTATTAGATTGATACATATATACCAACAAGGCAGTGTACATCAAAGCAGTTGTTTTCATGCAAGGGCTTTATGGTTTTTCCTATAGCGATTGACAGATCACGTGACTTTCGCGCATTGCATTCCGGGAACTCGTGGCAAAACAAGTACCGCATCAAATGCAAGCATTTGCAGCACCGCAAAACGTTCATTCTCCGGTTCCAATACCTTCTTGGTTTTTCTTTGCCGCACAAAAAAGGAATGTACAAAACTAAGGAGAACAATGCCGGACCGTACAAAGACAGACTCGACGAAAAGGCAAAGAAAAGATACAAGGAAAAAATCAAAGGAGTGAGAGGGTCAGACCCTTACGAGCACACAGAGTGGACAAAAGACGTCAGCGTGCTGCCCAACTTTCACCACGCTCAGATTTATAATTATATCGTCGTCATAAATACACATTCGTTAACCGTTTATTAATAGGACCTTTGAGCTCAACGGTAATTAATTAGTAGTGGAAATAATTTCTGGTACGCATTACAGAAATGTAGCAGTGACAATAATATTGTATGTTGTAATTGCACTGGGCAATTAGTGATACAAAACAACTGTTTTATCCTGTGAATAAAAGTATATGTTTTTGTCAATGTAACGTGGCAATAACAGAAGCGAAACGCAATATTGTGTCAGGACAATTCACTATTAATGCACAATAAATAAAGGAGCATAGTGCGACAATTTCTGTTCAGCGCCAGACTTGCTTGTAACCTATATCACCAATTATGTTATGAAAAATGACGTATTAACTACTACAAAACACTGACCTTTGTGGGAATGCTTGGAGCAGACTAACATGTGAGCTGGAGTGTTCTGGGACGTTATATTTGGTATATCCAGACCATCCGTCGGCTCTTACTTCGGAAACATGGCTTAAAAAATTTCTCTTCAACGACGTAATCCGATAAAAAAAAAAAACCCGATCTCTTTACCCGTCGGCTTCCCGTGGCTGTCACGCGACCGGCTATTGCAGTTAATAATACAACAGCTTCTTGCCATTTTTTGGGTTTCTTTTTATCGCTGTGTAACTGAGTTCAACTGAAAGCCTGCGTGCGCTAGTACCTCTTGCCACAAGTTCCCAGAATCCTTTGCGGTTTTACCCCTGAATGATGTCACATTTTCAATCTCTATCCTGGTGGGCCGGTCTCTAGTCAAAATCCCCAGGCCGATTTTTTGTCCCAGTCCAGCCCTGATTAACAGTAACAGTATTTTGTCTCTATCTGCCATTCTGCAATCCATCTCACGTAAGCAATAACGTGGCGCACAGCCTGACGTGAAAAAAAGCACATACCTTTGACGTTGCGTGACGAACTCTGTAATCCTCGTCCACACGTAAACGCAAAAAAGGACTTAAAAAATCTCCGTTTTCGGTGATTCGAAACGCCGTTTAAGTGTTGACGAAACAGCTGCGTTTTCAAAAATACCCGTGTAGGTGCCGACGTAGCGTAAAAGAGTTAGTAGTTTATTTTATTACTACCTGTCATTTATTGCAGATTACTAGTATTTGCTTAATTGTTTACTAAATGTTTGAGGTGTGAAATAAACCGCAATGTAGCAAAATATGGGTGTGTGTGGTTGGAGGATGTGTGCGTGCGCGCGTGTGCACGCGGGTGGGGGGTGGGTGGCACTCGAACATTTTTCCTGTAAAACAAAGGGGGGCAAAAAAAGTTTGGGAACCACTGCTCTAAACTTATTACAGAAGAAAGTGATACGAATGATTCATAACGTTAAATATAGAGAACATACAAATAAATTATTTATAAAATCGAAACTATTAAAATCAGGAGATTTAGTGAAACTACGGACACTATTAATTAAGTTTAAGGCTGAAAATAATATTTTGCCTTTTAAGTTACAAAGATTATTTTTAATGTGTTCGGGGGGAGAAGACAGCATGTCAGGGTATGTGTAGAAACACGACTCGTATGCGGAACGCCTTTAGGAGAAGACAGTGGATTTATTTACAGTGCAGTAAAGGTGCAACAGTTCAAAATATATATGTATATATATATATATATATATATATATATATATACATATATATATGTAGTGATGGGTGCCCAGGTGTGTGGTCTCCTTCTCCTCCTAGCAGTGCTCGTGGCCGTGAAGTGAAAACACACGTAGTGACTCCTTCCAAACAGTAATCCCAAGTGGCGGTCCAGCTCCCGTGATCTCTCTCTCGGTTTCCCTTCTAGTGGCAAACACACAAACACACACTATTCTGCCCCTCTGTTGTTGCTTTATTGGGTTTCTTTGGCTGGCGCATTTCTCAGTTTTCCCACCAGTGGGCAGTATTACCCCTTGAGTTTTGTGGCTTCTTCTTTAGTTATTTTGTGTGCACTTCACTGACCCCTTTTGGTGATGTGTTATAAACAGCAGGAGAAGTTCACGCAGGCAGTGTGAGAAAATGCCTGGAGCAGAAAACAAGCTGCACAACTTTAAGCCCAGTTTACATCGTTGGGGAGTTTGTTGAACCATAATCTGTAGGTAATCGATGTCTAGCTTTATTTTCTGTAGGATTTGTTACTTTCCTGTTACTTAAAAGGGTATTTGAACATATAAGGAAAGATGTTTATGGTGAATGTAAAGCATAAGAAAAGCTATGTTGCTAACTTCTGTTTTTGGTTACAAAATATGTCAATACTGATGCTTACGTATTATTTTACTGTATGTTCACAGTCTTACAAATTAAAAGAGGAAAAAAGGGTCTTCAGTTAAAGACACAAAGACAAAGCGATGTGTCCTGTCGTTCCTGGAACCATCTCCTCTTATGTTACGCTCGCTGCATAGGGTGAATAGCCATACATTCACCTGAGGGCAGCAGACACGCAGAGTAACTAAACAATCCTCAGCTCAGCATAAACTGCCACAAAAACGGTCCGTGCTGCTCTATCGTGCTTTACACAATGATCCAGCGCTGACTGAAGTTCGATCGCCCTGTTAAGAAGGCAGCCCGGGAGATGGTGGTTAATTGACTACAGCTGGTCGGCTCCGATCAACAACAGGTGCAGCCAGTCTCTGCGCGGGAACACTCTCGGGAATGCTCGTCACCGCTCGGAGGTAAACAATCCCGTTACGAGAGAGAGAGGGAGAGAGAGGAAGGGAGCAACATGCACGCAATAACACATGGGCAGGCAGCCAGGTGAGGGCTGTCGGACCATGACACAACAGAAGGAAATTTTATTTTAACCATCAGCTAGCTAGGACTACACAAAGATTAATGAGTCCAACGGTTAGGGGTATACGACTGTGGAACTCTCTTCATTATAATCTAAAGAATTGTATAAATTTACATTGTTTTAAAAAGCGTTACATGTCTAAAACGATAACTCAATATGAAGAACGTGAACGAAATTGGAGTTAATTGAAAAAGGATCCTTTATTTTTTGCCTCATTTTATTTTATTTACTTATCTTTTCTCCTTGTTGAACAGACTGAACAGGCTGATCCGAAGGGCCAGCTCTGTTCTAGGATGCCCTCTGGACCCAGTGGAGGTGGTGAGTGACAGGAGAATGGCGGCTAAGCTGTCATCCCTGTTGGACAACATCTCCCACCCCATGCATGAGACTGTGACAGCACTGAGCAGCTCCTTCAGTGGGAGACTGCGGCACCCACGGTGTGGGACGGAGAGATTTCGCAGGTCTTTCCTCCCCACTGCTGTCAGACTCTACAATAAAGACTTTTGCAGCTGATCAAACACACAAACCCACACATGTGCAATAAGACTGCTATACGTGCAATTCTTCTTCTGACGAAGTTGTGTTTTTGTATTTTCCTACTCAGTTGTATATAGTATTTGTATTTCTATTTTATTCTATTGTATATATTATTCTATTCTATTTTATTCTATTGTATATAGTATTTTATTTTATTTTATTGTATTTTATTGCATTCCAGTGTTTTCTAATTTCTGCTACATAACTTTGCACTTTTGCTGTAACAAAACAAATTTCCCACCTGTGGGACTAATAAAGGCCATCTTATCTTATCTTATCTTATCTTGTTACTATGTTGAGAGGTTTATTGCTGATTGTAAATTTGTTGTTTGGTTTGTGTTAGAACCGGAGATAAATGTTAGTTTGTTCCTTGATTTTTGGTGCCCACTTGTAATAAGTTGGATTGCAGATAGGGGGCAGGGTTTAATAAGAATATTTTCTTCTTCCTGCTCCTTTTTCACACATGGTTGCAGTGCTATACCGATAGAAAGTGTGGTTGGTTTGTCTGAAAGAACTAACTGTGGAAACTGTTGTACCAAGTGTGAAATAAATAAAGAAATGAAATGAAATATATATGAGTGCTTGTGTATAAATACACAAACAATACACATATGCTTTCAATTCTGTAATTTAAGTGATCTAGGTAGCTCTGTTTGCACACTTTCTGTAAATCCAATAAACTTCATTTCACTTCTCAAATATCACTGTGTGTGTCTCCTATATCATATATTTAACTGACATTTTTTTATTGTAACAACCAACGATTTCTACAGGAAAATAATGACTATTAACAAGGTTGCCCAAACTTTTGCATTCCACTGTATGTGATGTTTTAGAAAGCGACTGCTGTTTGAACGGTCATGTCGCATTAAATCAGTCTCTTACGTCACTGACACAAGACAGACGCCAATTATCAGCGCCGGAGAAGACAAACGACTCCGTGTCCATATATACCTCTGCATGGAGATAGCAGCCACTGCTCCAAACAAGGCCATTGTTAAAGCACGGGCTCTTTTTTTTCTCATTGTCCTTCTTTGTCTAATTAATTTGTCAAAATTCTGTCCGTTACGACTGTGCAGAAATTGATAGACTGCTGCAACAACACCTACTAGCTCTGTAGCCGCCATTTTTACTTCCGTAAACAGAGCGCGTTGTGTGTGACGCCTTCTTTTGTGCATGTGGGCCGCTTTGAGGGCCGTGAACTGTTCACACTAGAGTGTGTTTGCTGTCACATTTTATTTGTAGTGTGAACAACCAAACAAAAAAAATCGGATTTGATAAAAAAAATCGGAATTGAGCATTAACGGTGTGTTCACACCGAACGCGATAGGCGCGAGCGAAAACGCCCCAAACGCCCCTAATTTGACGCGTGCACATTCGCACCTCGAACGCGTGTCCAAGAAAAATCCATCGCGCGTCAAAATTGCATATTTTGACGCGCGTGAACCGGAAATGTGGGAGGGATGTGGGAGGAAGTTGTGCCAGACAGTATCTTTGCTAGACGGCAGCTGTCGAGCTAGCGTTTCTATTTACTGTGGAGAGCAGAGCAGCAGCGTTAAGGACGTCCTCGCCGTACCTGGGTCCATCAAGTCCTCCAGACGGGTGAGCAGTTTGGTGAGTTTCACCACTTGCTCCAGGAGCTGCGCCTGGATGACAGCCGATTTCAGCGATATCGCCGTCTTTCCCTCGCCCAGTTTGAGGACCTGCTGTCCCGCGTTGGTCCAAGCATCGCCCGCCTAGACACCAACTACAGGCGCTCAATCCCACCTGCAGAGCGCCTGTCCATCTGCCTGCGGTTAGTAAAAGTGTTTAATACGGTAGTCCTTTATTGATACCTGTGCTAATATGCTAAACTATCGTTTATACACTGCTAACATGGATGTGCTATGCTATCAATGAATGCCGTCGGTGTTTACTGATAGCAAACTGTGGTATGGAGACGACTGTTTATAATATTTCTAGTGATGCTTGAAAGGTCTCATCAAGTCCCGATTTAATTCAATTTAATTTATGCTGTTATCAGTGTTTGCATTGATAGCATGGCTGTGGTGTCTATCAGTGTATGCTCTCTGTTTGCTGATATCAAACTGGTACAAGGGCCACTGTGGGTTAATCTTTGTAGTGATACTCACTCCTTATTTACACCTGGTTTAATTCTGGTATAGATGAATATTTGTATGTAATCCTCGCAGCTGTCAGACTCTATAACAGGGGTCACCAGCCTTTCTTTAAACTGAGAGGTAGATAAAATTGTGAACAGTTTGGTTCATCTTTAGTTATATGGTTCTATCTTGATAAGCTATGTCTTATCACAGATTAATTTTTCAAAAATATTAATGATTTAAGCAAGGAAAGGGCTAAATGTCAACATACAACTCTTTATTTCTATTAATGTCTTACTTCATTCCTGCCTGATTTACATGTTTAGGAATTATGAGTGATTGGCTCACTGTAGTGGTAAAAGTTGCTACCAATCAAATTATGATATGGTAAAGTTAAAACAAAACACAACTGACTGTTTTATATTATATCTAATATATATTATGTAATTATCCTTATAATTAGAAAATGTTTTATGTAAGATTTATGTTTTGTAATTTAAATCTGACATCACAAAAGTATTTTGGAATTTGAATAATGTATTTTGTAACTGCAGTACACATAATACTAATTTTGAACACTTTTGTCCAGGTTCCTTGCCACCGGGGACTCCTTCAGGACCATCGCGTTCAGTTTCAGAGTCGGTGTGTCCACGGTGTGCCAGATCACCCCCCAGGTAGCGACGGCCATCTGGGACTGTCTAGTGGGCGACTTCATGGCTGTGCCTTCACCTGGAGACTGGCGGTCCATCACAGAGGGATTCCAGGAGCGCTGGAACTTCCCTCTCTGCTGTGGAGCTCTGGATGGGAAGCACGTCCAGACAAAGGCCCCCCATATATCACATAGGAGACACACACATTGATATACACTAAATATTTATTTCATTTCTTTTTTTGTGGTGCCCAAATTTATGCACCTGCTTGATTTTGTTTAAACAATTATTGCACACTTTTTGTAAATCCAGTAAACTTCTTTTCACTTCTCAAATATCACTGTGTGTGTCTCCTGTATGATATATTTAACTGACATTTTTTATTGTAACAACTAACGATTTATACAGGAAAATAATGGCTATTAACAAGGTTGCCCAAACCTTTGCATCCCACTGTATTAGTATATTCTGTCATTAGTGTAATATGAAATAAATTCTACATGTGTCAAGTCGTGTGCCAACATTTGCTGTGTAGTAGAACTGAGACATTAGTCATTATAAAAATTTATTTGAAATAATATTAAAATTCTCAAACAGAAAAACATTAAACATAAATATATAAAATATAAGTATTTACAGAGAGACAGGAATAAAAAGGACCCAGCTGCTCTCCAGAGCAGGAACAAGGCTGAGGAGGAAATGCTCCATTGCAGACTGGCGTGGCCTCTTCAGGGACACCAGGATGGCCAGCTCCACTGCCGATGGACCGTCCTGGGACCCGTCCCTCATCTGCCTCGGAGCTGTCCTCCTCTCTGGGCGTGTAAAACACAGCACAAAACACAAAGAAATGAGAAGGCTGCTACTAGATTTTAATGTCAACATTGAAAAAACAAAACAGGATATAATCAGATTGGTTGTAGATATTTAGTAAAGGTGATCACAAGGCAATCCCACACCGAGTAAAAAGCTATCAGTGCTTGCTGTACATACCTGTGGGTGCAGCAGCAGGAGCTCAGGGACTGGGGAGCCAGGAGAAGCAACAGGGGATGCTCTGCAGCAGAATCAGTTGGTTCTATCAAGACAATATTAACTGTTAACAGGTTGAATACAATAATCATAGAGAAAGTATATACAGTGGTCCCTGTTTTATTGCAGCAGGGGTTCTCAGAATAACTAGCCCCTCGCCACGCACTTTATACACTTTTTTCCCCCACACACATGAACATTAGTCACAGTTCTCACAAGTTGATTCTCAAAGTGCAAACCTTTGTAGATTGCAAAACGTAAAAGTATTTTTATGCCGCGTTTTGTCTTCATCTGCCTGCCACTTTCGTGCGCCTTTTCCTTTTCCTCCCGGTGCAGGTGTCTATTTCCGAATGAGGGTCATAGTTATGAGTGTTTTTGTGCTGTTTTTTCTATTGGACGTGATGGTTATCAAAACCAAACATGATCAATTTGGCAAGCGCAGGAGACACGACACGGAGGAGATTTGTCAATCAGGCTGCAGAATGCAATGCTGTACGGTGCAATGAAAAATCAGCGAAAAAGCGAGGCAGTGACGGATGAGCGGGACCACTGTGTGCTGTTTATTAATAAACAATATATTCCTATATGACAACATGCATAAAACCAGAACGGTATTTATACATCAGTGGGAAAATAGCGGGACAGTAGGCGGGCTTGCTAGCTTTAGCGCGGCTTCATCGGGTCAGTCTGAAAATTAAAAAGAAGAACAAATGAACTTACCAGGTTGCCCGATCTCCTCACTTCTGTGCCTCCAAGCTCGGTCCTTTTTATTCCTGTCCCGGTAGAAGTAGCAGCTAGCATCGTATAGTTCTGGACGATTAGCCACTGCGTTGATGAGTTTTTCCTCCATACTGAATGAAGAATGAAGGGCTTTGGTTTGATCTGCCCCTTTGACCTGGTTACAGCCACGTCACCAGGCTCCTGATTGGTTGACGCGGCGCGACTTGACGCTGGAGTTCAAATTTTTCCAACTCGAGCGGTAGAGGCGAAAGACGCGTATGCACAAAATGCAACACAAAAACTCACGCGCGTGGTTTTTTCCGCGAGTCAAACGCGCCAGACGCGCTACACTGACGCGCGTTTCAGGCGTTTTGGCGTTTTCGCGACGCAAATCTGCTTCAGAATTTTCGCCGGACGCGCAATCGCGTGTCATCAGCCTCTTTCCATTGACTTTACATGTAAACCTGACGCTCTGGCCGCCTCTATCGCGTTCGGTGTGAACGCACCGTAATTAGAGAAGCCAACAGAGCTGATTGAGCAACAACTGTGTGGGATCTTTATATAAATTGGTATGTCCTATTTACAGCTTGCTTTGAAGTATTTTAGCAAATAAACTGAACACACTTTAGTTTAAATTTTCACCATTTTTGTTCTTCTTTATTCATGGGGTTTTTAGGTGGTACCTCTGGGTACAAAGGGGTACCAAGCAAAGGGTAGCCAGAGTCCTGACTGGCCTTTGGCCAGGACCTTGGCTGCTACCTGACCCTGCAGCTGCTGTTTCTGGCTGGAGGACAGGTGTGAAAGTTACCTAGCAGCGGAAGGAGGGGATACTGGTCCTTATATATTAGGGGACCAGAGGACACCCCAGCACTGCTCTTTTTTCTGCTGCTGCTTTCTGTCCATCTCTGTTGTCTGTGCTTAAGGCTGTATACCCCAGGGTTTTGCTTCGCTTGCTTTCTGCTGTGTATCGCCTCACCATTCTCTGTATGCATTTTCTTACTGCTCATATTAATAGTGTATTAAACTCTGTTCCAAGAATTCTACTCTTTTCCAGAGGATCTTTTTGAGTGCAATGATTTTATTTGGATCTAAAAAAAAAGTTGGATCCACATCATTGGTGGGATAAGCTTATCATGACGGCTTCAAAATTTGCGACCACACTTTCAGCAAGAATGCCCTAATGAGAAAACTAAGAAGAAGAAGAAAAAAAAAAGAAGTATTTACATTTTTTTTTCAAAAAGTCTTCTGTAACTGCTACTGCAAATAAATTTATCCATTTTATTCTATTTATCTAATTCAGCATCTTAATTGGTCTGGATCCTATTCTTACTGTCACAAGGTGGGAGACAGGTTACCCAACACCCTGGGCATTTCACCAGTCTGCCATCTGGCTGCTAACACCTGAAGTGGTGCAAGTACAGATATTCTCTGCTTAAGTAGAAGTACAAACATATGAACTGTAAAAACGTAACTTCCTTGCTTCTGTAATACAAATATAAAAAGCAGGGACGTAAATTAAGAAAAAAACAAAAAAACGCTGTTCTTAATGCATTTGGATTCAAGTGGTCAGCCTTCACAAATCTCCAGTAGCCTTTGTTCTGAGTCAGATGACTGAAGGTGCTGAAAAAGAAAAGAAATATACAGATATGCATTAAAAGCTTGGTTTTAGTTGTAGGCAAATGTGACTCGGCCAGTCCAAATGTGCATCTTCTCCATCTAATCAAAAGTTCATTTAATGTTTATGTTTAACCAGTCACACTCTGGAGATGCCAACATCTGAACACTCTCAAACCAGCAACCTTTAATTCATTAGTCAGCTGTTCTAACTTTAAACTACTTGCCTGTTATATCTACCTGCATGTCCTTACATATAGGCTAGAATCTGCTCTGGTTACAAGTCTTCAAATCAATCAAAAAGTAACAAAGTAATGTTTCTTTGTCTGTGTGTGTGTGTGTGTGTGTACGACTGCTTTGAGAATATGGGCCTTTCCACTTTGTAGAAACAAGGTAAATATGAACTATAGTGAAAGAAACGTGAGGAACAGCAACTCCTTAGATGAAAAAGTAAAAGCTGAGGCAGCAGTGTCCTCTAGTGACTGCTAGACAGATTGCAAGTGTTTCAATCTTAGAAAAGACATGCAGATACCAGCAAGACATAATGTTCATTTAAGTCAATAAAGTGTGCATCTTTAGTGCAGAGGTTTAAACAATCCCCAGTTAAGAAAAAAGATTTCCAGCTCGAAAACAGATGGAGACACAAACCCCTCTGGACCTATGTCAGGAAGAGGATTCAGTGGAAAAACACAATGTTTGAAGCATGAAATTGTCCAAAATGTCTTGAATCATAAAGAGTTCTTTTCACTGGAACTAAGAGGCCCCAAGTTGTCTATGCACTGTTATTGAGCTAATCAGAAGTTTGGAGGTCTGTAGTGACTGATTCAGGAAATTGGTGACCTCCAGAGGGTGAGAGCGACTCGTTATTTCACAAATGTTTGTAGAAGCAGTCTGCATGACTGTAGCCATTGAAGTGAATGAAACACCTGAATTTTGCAAATCAGATGGATGAGAGATATATAGACATACAATTTAGTGGATGTTTGATGTGCACACTGAAGGAGATATCCTAGTAAAAAGAGATCCATCACTGTTTTTATTGATATTTATCTAGACCACAATAATGCCAGAGGATCAGCTTAGACAGCATGTTTATAAGATTTTTAACACTAAATAGTGTTCTCCAGATATAGAAGCAAAAGTTAATTTGAGGCTGTCATGTCTTAATGATATGTACATTTCCTAGAAGAATATCTTATCCCAGACATATAAGAGCAACTTTAGTATCTGAGAAAAACTCCTAATTTTCATAACAAACTGGAGTCTATCTTACAAATACAATTTAAACCAACACAGTGCTATTTCTCTGATTCCAGTGATGTTTCTGTGGTAAAATTTCATCAAAAGTATGGATTACTGCATTGAGATTAATAAGGAGAGGCCTCTAATGACTTACTAACTCAGATTTCTGGAGGAAGGTTTATAAAATACCAAACACTTATACACCACTTTGCGTTTAATCATTTGTTTTGCCCTGTAAAAAATGGACTAAAGTGTGTTTACCTGAAACTGAACTGTTCTGGCCTCCTCCAGTTCAAAAAGTGAGTTCTCTTCCCTTTTAATCAGTTCTTCTGCAACATTGAAACATTTTTCCCATTGTCCTTCCTCAATCATTGTCTTCAGGAAATCAGTCACATTATTTTTTGCCTTTTTCCTTAGAAGTTCTTTCCGCACCATGCCCTCCTCCTCCAAAATCAGTTTGTAATAAGTTTTTCTTCTGTCAAAGCGACTTGATATTTTTTTACAGCATTTTCTCCAGTTAATTAATGATATCAGTGCTGTTGCTCCATTGACAAACATGAGCAAAAAAGTAGCCAACTCTCTGAAAAAGAAACACAAATGCATTCATATTGTTGTGTTAATATGACAGGTTAAAACATATGAATAAGGAAGAAAATACCACTAACCCTGGACTCGTTGTTCAGCTCAGTGATGCGTAGTCGCTCCTCAATAGTGAGCTTCCACTTGTCTTTGCAGGGCAACTGTGCCTCGTCTGTTCTGTTAGAGAGACGGCTCATACAGCAGACATACCAGTCTCCACGGAAAAACAGATACGCAGCCCACAGCACACTAACCAAAGATGCCTTTAAAAAGCGACGGATAAACGAACCGCAAAACCTGCAGCATTTAGAGCCACATGTACCATCACATGTGAATCTAGAGACTCTCTGAAAGGAGTTGCTGGTCCACAGCATTAAGAGAAATATTATTATAGAAGGCAGAAACATGTAAATGCTGCAGTCAGATGCTTGTGATTTGCAAGTGCATTCAAAGTTGCCGCTAAATAAAACAGAAATGGTAAAGATCACAATGATGACAATGTAGGTACGCCGTTTTCCTGAAGCAAGATTTGTGATTAAAGCCTCCATCTCTGATCCGATCTGCTGGTATCCTGCTTATACCCTCTGAAAATATACAGTACTAACAGGAAACCACACACTTCCTGTTTTCAAAGTATGTGCACATATAAAACTGCAAACATCCTGATTATAAGAGATTGTTTTGCACCTTTAGACAATCATAAAGAGTTATGAGTTCTTCAAACAAAGCAAATCAGCACATTTTTATGTGCCATAAATTTGTACCATGACATCTCAACAGAGTTTGAGATTTGAGGCAGCAGAACCAGAGAGTGTGAAGCATTCAGTTTCATATAATTCATGATCTGCTCCAGTAAAGAGTCGATGTTTGCTGAGAGTGCTGGAGATAAACAAGTTATTGTTATCACGTTAAATTTGTCTTTAACACCCGCATTCTGTTGTTAATAAAATAACAATGACAGTTTTGCTACATACAGTGCACGGTTCAGCTGTGAATAATAAGAGAGAAGCAGAGATGACTCCCAGGGTGGAATGGTCAAATATCGGCTGGCTCCATAAATGACTACAGAATCCCATTTTAACATTTACACTAGAGTAAACACGCTTACAGCCTGGTCCAAAATGATTTAAATGTAAATTTCTCCCATTTGAATAATTGCATGTGGAGTATGTGCCATTCATTTGGGTATTTTAAGGCTTAAAGTTAGCAGTGTGATTACTCGGATTATCAGACATAATATGGCTTGCTGTGGGGTACATACTATTCAAGAAATTTGTACAATCCACCTTCTACTTTTTCAGACAAAATGTATTTGTTTGGCCAGTTTTTAAGCTCCATGTAACCCACACTGTCGGAGCATCAACCTTCACAAAAACCTGGAAATCATGCACATTGTTATCCAAGTCAATTTTGTGCACTACATATATTTTATGATTTTCCCTTTGTTGTAACTTTTGCTGCTTCATGCATCGTACCAACCTTTGGGAAACAAGGAGTCACAGAAAACAACATGACCCAAGGCGGCAAGGTCTTACTGGCTTTGAGTCATCTATGGAAAAGGAGAGGGCATGATTCACTCAGTGCTGTGGCTTTGTATTCACAGTCGCCTCAGAAACTTTTTCTGGCCTGCAAAGAAGTTGAATACTTGGTTACATGTGATGGTACATTGCCCTCTCCTACAGAGTTCATCACTTTCTTAATAATGCTGCATACTTCTTCAAGTACCACTGCTTAAAGCAGGGGTGTGAAACTCAATTGCACTGGGGGCCAAACCTCAAGGCACACTTTAGGTCGCGGGCCAAACAAGATAAACATTTATTGAACACACTAAAACGATTCTTTTTAAACATAACTACGAATAAAAACAGACAGGAATATAATTCCAGAATAAATAAACTTAAAGAAAATTAAACTTTAACTTTAAATATTTTGCTCTCCATAAAAATATATCCTGTCAAAATTATGCAAGTTACAAATATGAACATGCTGCCAAAAATCCCAGAAAAAAATACATGAAAACATATATAAGGTTCAAGCCACATGTAGGCGAAGCTGGGGCACTGAGAAAGTTAGTTCCATTCAGGAATGGAACTGATAAACTCTGCGGGCCGTTCAGTGTCGTACTTTGCCTTGAGGGTCCCATTAGGATGCACAGGTGCAGTTTTCACGTAAATGGGTTGTGAAACAGCTCGAAATTCTTATTTTGTGCTTCAAAGTCACCAAAGCGCCGCGTGAACTCAGTGCGCTCAGTTTATCAGCAAAGTGCGCATTTGGGAACACTGTTGCGCTGACTTGGTTCAAGATTACTTGGCAACAGGGAAAGTGAGGCAGGTTGCACTGGTGAATTTGTGACAGCTTCACCGCATCATACATGTCCACGAACTGACAGATTTCCTTGCTTAGCTCAAAAACTCTATTGAGAATTTTCCCCCAACTCAGCCAACGGACCTCTGTATGATAAGGAATGTTGGCAAACTCTGAATCTATTTCCCACATAAAAGACTGAAATTGACGGTGATTTAAACTTTTAGCTCGGATAAAATTCACGGTCTGCGTCACAGTGATCATTACATGCTCCATTTTGAGGGCTTTACCACACAGCCTTTCCTGGTGTGTGATGCAGTGATATGCTGTTAACTCACCGTGCAGGTCTCCTGCATCTGTACTCGCATCCTGCCAACTAGTCCGCTTTTTCACCACACAACACCGGCGCTCCATCAGTTATTTGTCCCACGGCAGTTTCATGTCGGTTACACTTTCACATACATTTCTTCTCAGGCTCACATTTGCCAAAATCTGCGTTTTGTCTGGACACAAGACGTCACACAGCTTCATCATGCAGTACCGGGCTGATTTGGCTCCTCTGCTACAATAAAACTTGCTTTCACAACAGCTTCACTTTGTGATTTTGCTCTGGTGAAAAAAGTCTGCTGAAATGTCAGATTCTTCTGTAGGTCTTCTACGTTCTGTAGTTTCTGCTCTGCATTTAAGTTTTTTGGGGTATCCTGATGTTTTGTCTCGTAGTGCCGTCTTAAATTAAATTCCTTAATTACAACCAAATTAGCTCCACTAATAAGACACACGGGTTTATAAAATATATGTTTGTAAACATATATTCAGCCTCCCACTGGTGCTGACAGGCTCCGTTTTCAGAATTAACTTTTCTCTTTGCCGTTGTGAGGGGCTAGCTTCGCAATAACAGAAGTTGGGACTTGATTGAGGCGGGAATGTTCCCAGCGGTTCCCAGCAGCGCTGCATTTTGGGATCTGCAGTTTGTGTGTTATTAGCCCCTCATATCACTGGGCCATGCATAACAGTAATAATAAATCTATATAAAATTGTCTCGCGGTGTTGGGAAGCGCTAATGTAACAAAGTGTTCTGCAGGTTACTTCTGTGGCGGCCATCTTGTTTTCCCAGTAAAGAGGAGGCCTGCCTCAATTGCAGCTCTTTTATAGGCCAGTCTGAATTGGGAAGGCGTGGTCTTTAGAGTATTTAAAGTGGGCAGGAAATGGATTGGGGGCCATTTTGAGAAGTTGCTGTCTGTATGTGCATGATATTGGCAAGAGACAATAAAGCAATTACTTCAGTTAGGATGGAGTGAAGTCTATTTCCCTCACCACACCTCTCTGCGTAACAGAGGCGGGCCAGATATAAATGTCCGCCGGGCCAGGAGGGCCGCGAGGGCCTTGAGTTTGACACATGTGGTTTAAAGGAAGTGTGTTCCAGACACACCACGTTTGGGCGCTGACTGTCACTCCATCTTCAATCCGTCCATCCATCAAGCTCAATCTGAGTAATGGGAGATCACAGGGATATCTAGCTATCCACCAGTTTGAACCTACATGGGGCGACCATGGTTCAGGGGGTTGGGAACCTCATCTTTAACTGGAATGTTGCCGGTTCAATCCCCCAGCTCTCTCTGTCCTGGTCGTTGTGTCCTTGGGCAAGACACTTCACCTACTGCCTACTGGTGATGGCCAGAGGGGCCGATATGGCAACCTCGCTTCTGTCAGTCTGCCCCAGGGCAGCTGTGGCTACAACTGTGGTTTGCCTGCACCAGTGTGTGACTGAATAGTGGAAAAGTGCTGTATAAATGCAATCCATTATTATCCTTAGCGATTATGTGACAGGTCCGTCTCAAGTCACTCTCATTGAACCCGTTCAGAAAAGATTTTAAGAAATCTCCCAGTCTATTCTATTCACTTCAATTTTATTCATATAGCACAAAACCCCAACCGCATTAACCTCAGCATGCTTAAAATCTTTAATCCTGAGCCTTCAGCTGCTTTATATTTGTCAGGGAGTTTTCTCCAGTTTTCCATTTAGTGGACGACTTCTCACCTTGTACTCTTGGATACTTTAGTAGATGTCAGCAGCTTATAACTACAAGCTGAAATTGGCTTATATGTCCATTAAATTCCAGTAAACATTTAAGTTGATATGGTTTGGAACTGTGCATGGACAGAAGGTGAGCAAATTAATTTGCTAAACAACAATGGGTGTGGTGTAGCATTAAATTCATATTATATTTAACTATAAACAAAAACAAAAGAGCCACATAGTATAAATATATATGTTCATTAAAGTTTTTATTGCATGATTATTGGCAGCTGTTTCCTAAAAGTAAACACTGACATGAACAATCCCCATGTGAGTTTATTACAGCTTAAAATTGAAAAAGAAAGAAAAGAAATATTATTCTTCAAAAGAAAAACGATTTTTTTAGGCTGACAAAACAAGACCAACCACATTTTTTCTCTGTTCTTTATAAAACATCCATCCATCCGTCTTCTTCTGCATTATCCGGGGCCGGGTCGCGGGGGCAGCAGCCCAATCAGAGAAGCCCAGACCTCCCTCTCCCCAGCCACTTCCTCTAGCTTATTCAGGGAAATACCAAGGTGTTCCCAGGCCAGCCGAGAAATATAATCTCTCCAGAGTGTCGTGGGTCTGCCCCGGGGCCTCCTCCCAGTGGGACATGCCCAGAACACCTCACCCAGGAAGCACCCAGGAGGCATCCTTGTCAGATGCCCAAACCACCTCAACTGGCTCCTTTCGATGTGGAGGAACTTCTCACCCTATCTCTAAGGGAGAGGCTGGCCACCCTTCGGAGGAAGCTCATTTCCACCGCTTGTATCCGCGATCTTGTTCTTTCGGTCACTACCCACAGCTCGTGGCCATAGGTGAGGGTAGGGACGTAGATCGACCGGTAAATTGAAAGCTTCGCTTTTACGCTCAGCTCTCTTTTCACCACGACGGACCGGTGCAGCGTCTGCATCGCTGCAGCCGCAGCACCAATCCGTCTGTCGATCTCCAGCTCTCTTCTCCCATCACTCGCGAACAAACCCTGACATACTTGAACTCCTCCACTTGGGGCAGGAACTCATCCCCGACCTGGAGTGGGCACTCCACCCTTTATAAAATAATCTGAGTATTGTGGAGTAATGCTGCTAAGTGATATTCTTTACTATCATCATTGTTATTGTTATTATTATGATTGTTATACTGAGATGTATATATACGCTGCATATATAAAGACAGGCAGCAAAAGACACGTCACAGCAAAGAGTGTAAATACAAAAGATAAAACTGTGGTAAAATCAGCTGCTTTAGGGAAGTGTTGCTTTAAGAAAGACAACAAAGGCTTTAATTTTTAACAACCTTAAAAAACAACACAAACTTATAAAATGCCCCGAAAAATTACAAGTAGAAAGATTTTTAAAGGTAACTGCTACTACAATCTCACATTACTAACTGCTCTAATCTAGTGAAAAAAACATTTAAAATGAGAATTCTGGGGTTTTATTCTGCCAGCTCCTTTTCTGTTAAAGCTAACCTCTGATACACAAATACATCGGAGTTCCCAGAAAGCTGATTCTGCATTTTCTTTAAATGAAAGTTTTTAGATCAAAGTTTTTATCCCCTCATTCAAAATATTGAATGCATTTATTTTTGCTGTGTTTTATCTTTCAAGTTTTCATCTGAATTTTAAACTTACAGCATTTTACTGCTTATTTGGAATATTTTTAAATTTATTCATCAATTAAATGTTGCAATATAAACTCCACCTGTAGAAGAACCTCTTTATGTTCAAGATCTCGAAGCATTCAGATGTATGTAGGGGCACAGTGCTCTAAACTGCACAGTTGGCATTGAGCACCCATAATTTCCTTATACATGTACAATAACAGTAAAGTGCTATTCTATTCTATTCTATTCTATTCTATTCTATTCTATTCTATTCTATTCCAGTGCCACCTCTCATTATATTTACTTAAAATGTTAATTTAAAAGTTAATTAACATTAACAGAGAACTTTTTCTCCCTAATAAATAAATTAGACTTCTAAATGAATTTGAAGAACTGGGTTAGCTGATGACAAAAAACCCTGAGCCCCCAAAGTAAACCTTTTATTATGAGATCATATTTCTGATTTGGCCTTAACTTCAAGCCTTTCTCCTGTTCAACTAAATCAGTTAAATTTGTAATTCTGTTATAATTAAAATAAAAATCCTGAGCCTTGAAGATATTTGCAATTTGAATGTAAGTAAGCAATGAATATTCACAATATTCTATTATTAATATCCTATTAAGCCCCGAGAATATTTCAAGCACCATTTTTTACAAGCCAGCTCACCTTCACGAAGAACATATGTGGGACCAGGATGCGTCACAAACTTCCACCACAATTTACCAAAAGCAGTGCAAATTAGCAGGGCACAGAAGAGCAGACCTGATGGGTGATTAATATCCTTACAAAAATAACATGGTGAAAGTGCAGCTTTTACACTCTGGAAACAACAACGCAGTTCATATAAAAAACAGGCAGTGGACGAGAATGGATATGTTCTGATGTAAGGGTAAAGTCCTGATAGGAACTCGCAATTCTCAACAAGACAGTTTATGTTGGATGTTGCAAAGTTTTGTGCATGTGCTGCAGAGAAAATACATGCAGACCCGTTTTGGTGCTCCCCATGTCACAGTGAATCCAAGAGAAACACCCGTAATCCAGAGAACCTGTGCACGTTCCTACACTCCACTATTTTCTTTTATCCAGTTGCGATATTTGGTAACTCGGGTATAAATGCCAGGTTTGTTCTTGCGAGCGCAGCCTTCACCCCAGCTCGTCACACCAGCCAGGAAGACCCGCCCCTTGGTGCTGGTGAAAGACAGGGGTCCACCAGAGTCACCCTGAGAATCAGAGAGGAGAGAGATTATTTTCAGCTTGGAGGTTTTCTGTGTGTCCCAATAAGCATTAAAAAAGGACATATTAACCGTTAAATTAAAATGTAAAAATGTTTTGACTGTTTAGACATGTGCTGTTTTGCAGTTTCCTATCTTTGTTTAGTCTGTTCAGTATTTGCTCTGCAGATAAGACAGATCAGAGGATGCAATCAAGTGTCAACCTCAAACCTCTAAGCTGTGGGACTCCAGCGAACCACAGTGAGAGCATTAATACACAAAGGGTGAAAACATGGAACAGTGGTGAACCTTCCCAGGAGTGACTGGCTGACCAAAATTACCCCAAGAGTGGAGCAACGGCTCATCAAAGAGGTCACAAAGGACCCCAGGACAACATCTAAAGAACTGCAGGCCTCACTTCTCTCAGTTAAGGTCAGAGTTCATGACTCCACCATAAGAAAGAGACTGGGAAAAATCACAGGGAACATAAAAGCTTGTCTCAGTTTTGCCAGGAAATCTCTTCATGATCCCCTTTTTTGGACTTTTGGAAAAACACTCTGTGGACTGATGAGACAAAAGTTGAACTTTTTGGGAGGTGTGTGTCCCATAACAACTGGCATTAAAGTAACAGCATTTCAGAAAAGGAACATTATACCAATACTTTTGGGTTTTGCAGGACAATGATCCAAGATAAACCAGCAAGTCCACCTCTGAATGTCTTAAGACAAACAAAATGAAGACTGTGGAGTGGAGCAGTCAAAGTCCTGACATGAATCTGACTGACATTCTGTGGCGTGACCTTAGAAAGGCATTTCCTACTTGAAAACCCTCCAGTGTAGCTGAATTACCACAATTCTGCAAAGATAAGAGAGCCAGGTTTCCTCCACAGCGCTATAAATTACTTTGATTGCCATTAATTGCAAACACTTGATTACAGTTGCTGCTGCCATGGGCGGCCCAACCAGTTACTAGGTTCACTGTTTCACACAGGGCCATGCAGGTTTGGATTTTTCCCCCTTAATAATTTACTCCTTTATTTAGAAACTGCATTTTGTGTTTAAGTGTGTTATCTTGTCTAATATTCAAATTTGTTTGATCTGAAACATTAAAGTGTGACAAACACAGAAACGTAGTTTATTTGTTTTAAATGAACAAACTTAAAAAAACATCTGTCTATTCCAAGCATTGGAGTTTGTACCTGGCAGGCGTCCACGCCTCCTGTGAGGACTCCAGCACACAGCATGTTGTCGGTCACCGGGTCTGTCAGGAGACTCTTGCACACTGTGCTGTTGATGATCCGGACTGCTGCCTTCTGCAGTACGGTCGCCCCGAAACCTGATAGACAACAAAATTACTTCTAATAGCGCTCTGGTTCTTTGTCATGATCTGACTTTCAGATGCTGAAAGTTTGTTGTTTATTCTTTTGTTCTTGTTGCGTTTTTTGTTTTGTTTTTTTTTGTTTTGTCACCTCTTTTATTCATCTTATCAAGTTACCCAAAAACATTTTAATGGACACGCTGTACACCGTGCCAAGTTAAATTTTTGGCTAACAGTTTTTAGGGTACAAAAGTACTCTTATACCTGTAAAATGTAAAGTGGTCTATAAACACAGTGCAACTTGAGAAGCTCCCAGCAGTCCAGACCCATTGCAGTGAGGGAGAGTTTAGGCTCTCTCTAACTTTAAGTTTTGTCTAAAGGGAAAGTTTTAAGCCTAATTTTAAAAGCAGAGAGGGTGTCTGTCTCTCACATGCAAACTGAAAGGTGCATGGAAGAGGGCCTGAAAAATGAAGGCTGTGCATCTCATTTTACATATGGCCTGTATTTATATAGCGCTTTTCTAGTCCCTAAGGACCCCAAAGCGCTTTACATATCCAGTCATCCACCCATTTACACACTGGTGATGGCAAGCTACGTTGTAGCCACAGCCACCCTGGGGCGCACTGACAGAGGCGAGGCTGCCGGACACTGGCGCCACATTTGAACCAGCAGTCTGAGAGTGAAGTGCTGTAGTAGGGTAAGTTTTATGTTGAGGAACATTGTTATGTTTACTATTAGGTCTTTAAGAACAATGCTTAGTGTTGAATCCACTGGCTGGCTGGGCAGACACATCTATGGGATCAGTTAAGTTTGTTTGTGGGAACGTTCCATTTCAGACAAATTTAAAAACTTCCACAACACTTCCAGTGTGGGATATTAGGACGTTTCAGACAAGCTGTGTTCTCGTCATTCTCATCATCTCACCTCCCTCCCTGGTAGCTCCCCAGCCAGTGATCCAAGCCTCTTCTCCTACTGGGAAGTCGTGCGCGGGGGAGGGCAGGCAGATGGGCCAGATGTTCTGGTTGAGCGTGACGCTGCTGTCCAGCTCCATGAGAGTGATATCGTTATCGTAGGTGTCACGGTCGTAGCCCGGGTGAACGATGATCCGCTTCACGCCCCGCTTCATGGTCCACTTGCTGGTCTGACTCTGCTCGTGAAGACCCAGAAGAGCCTCCCATTGGTTAGCCTGAGAGAATCTACATGAAAAAACAGCCAAGGAATTCTTTCAGTTCATTTATATCATTTGTCTGATTTTACATTAAAAAGCATATACAAGTACATTAAAAAAAACAAAAAACTGTGGTACACAGAATTCAAAGCTAGAGCTCCACTAGAAAGGATGTGACTTGTGTCTGGTTTTGGGAGAACTAGTTAGAGATCAAATCAGCAGGATGTATAATATACAGGAAAATACATTATTTTGTAGTTAGTGTATGAGCCATAACTAAATATATAGAATTTTGATGATCACTGGGTTTTCATTTGTTTGGTTGTTATGGTGATGTGTAACGGGAGTCACGTGGGTGCTAGCGGTGACATTAAGAGGGCGTTGTCAGTCTGTCATTCACTGGGTTTTGATTTTGACAGAGAGCAGGGCTGGGTAGCCGTAGCTTTTGTTGACCGCTGCACAACATGTTTCGCCTTGTTACATTAGAGCCTGTGACGTTGTAAGAATCCAAATCGCGAGATGATCACATTACTCTGTAAACTCTCAAAGCACTTTAATAAATAAGCAAACAATTCCACCTCTCGCATTATTGCGTAAAGTTGACAGCGCGTCAGGCAAAGAGGCAAGCTCCATTCCCGGCCTCTAGCGACTGTGGAAGTCGCTACAGTTAGTGATACTGAAACAGACAGCCTGCAATCATGCTTCTGTGATATATAAGAAGTTATTGGGATTCTGAACTGCAAAGAAACTGTTGAGTGCATCTCATAGTTTTAGATCACTTTACACGTGTCCCCCACTTATACTCATGCCTCTACAAAGTGAATGCAATCTAGTTGAAGGAGTGTCCTTTATTTTTACAGCGGTGAAAACGCCACAGTGAATCAAATGTGGTGAAGAGTACTGATGGTACTGATTGATTCAGTATCAGTAAGGCTCTCATGTTTTCAGCGCACTCTAAGCTGACATATGATGGCACAACCACAGTCCCAGTCATTTCTACCGAAAGTTCATCTCTGACACCTCAGTTCGTTACACGGGAACACTGTGTTCACAATCTAAACAGGGATTCACAGTACAAAGTGCCACGAATGATGAGTGCTCCACAGGCGGCTGGTCTTGCTGCTCACTTGTAATGACATATTCATACTTTGAAAGTCTGAATTCAGCCTCTAAGGAGAAAATTTCTCTGTTATAGTTGGAGATTGAATCCTCATCAACGGTGATGTTTAACAGAGAATTTTGGTCTAAAACAAAAGCTGATGTCTGCACAAGTCTGACGTCCACATTGAAAATAGAGAGCACTTAGTGTAAGTGGTGAGAACAGGAGAGAGAGATGAGCAAAATTAAAATAAGGTTTTTGATTTTTCTGAGGTCTGTTTCTGGAACTTTTTAATCACACCCTATCAGTAAACACTCAGCCCTGTCATTTCAGATAAAGGAGCTCCTACTTGTCTTGGACGCAGTGGGCGGCGGTCAGCAGCCAGCGGTCGCTCAGCACAGAGGCTCCACACACATGTGCCATTCCCTTGAAGTGGAGGCTGACCTGCCAGGGCCACTCGCCCTCCCGAGACGCTTGTCCTCCCACAATGCGAGAGCTGCGGTACGGCCTTATCCCGCACTCTGAAAGCACACATACGTGCAGGCGTTACCGCCACTGAACTCCATACCACAACCATCTGTAGGCAAGTGTGTGGTTCACTTACCACAGTTATCCTCATCAGAGTCGTCGGTACAGTCCTGCACTCCATCACACTCTGGGTTCATTTTACTGATGCAGAGTTTGTTTTTGCATTGGTAGGTGAACTCTGAGCATGTCTGCAGCACCAGAGCTGAAAGAGACACGTGCACTATCAGTAAGCAACTCTGACCCACAGGTATCCTTTACCTCAAAATGCTGTTTGATTAAAGATTCTCATGAAAACCATACATTTTCAGAAGTTCTTATTTAAACTTTTTCTTACATTTTTCACATTTGGACTCATCAGACGCATCACCGCAGTCATCTTTTCCATTGCACTTCAAATTCTCTGCAATACAGCGGCCATTTTTGCAGGAAAACTGCCCTTTGCATGTTTCTGTAAAACAAGAGAAAATCCCTTATTTACTGCCCTCTACTCGAGTGTTTAATTTGACCTGTTGCTATTTTAATTCCAGAGCTCTTTTAAAGTAGTCCGTTTCAACAAAAACAAACACAGGCTAGTCTTCCACCTTTGTTCCACATACACTACCTCTACAGATACTTATGAAAATGTGATTGCACAACCCTCTGGTCTGATTTGCCTGCAGTGTTTCCTACATTCCTCAACAAAACTGGCTATACCGGCAGAACAACCTCTTGCATTATCTGCCACCTTGCATTTATAGTCCAGTTTTTATTACAGTACTGTTTATGCACATATTACCTTAAAATGTACAGAGAAAAAAGTGATAAAATTTGCCTCTTGCTTTGGCGAAGTTTCAACTAATTCTTTGTATCAGTACTTATTGAAAAAAGGAAATCTATTTGGCTTTTATTATTTCCCTCAACTTGAGTGGCTTTATACATTTTTTTAATGCAGACCCTCAGTTTATTCTGCTTTTTTAATCTCCTCAGGTTTCTTCTGATTGGCTGCCCCTCCCAAATATAAAGGATTTGACTAGCAGGCAGGTGGGGCTAGTGTAAATGCAGTCAGACTTACTTGTCTAACAAGAACATATTTGGGATATCCTCTGTCACTGACATCACTGCCTGAGTTTTTAGTGCAATAAACTTTAAGCGATGTTTAAAATAAACATCAACTGCTGAAATAACTCCAGTTTATTGTTTCGCTGCACTCACCACAGTTTTCTTCGTCCGTGTTGTCTCCACAGTCGTCCACCCCATCACACAGCCAAAATTTTGGTTTACAGTGACCATTTTTACACTGTATCTGAGACGCATCGCACTCTAATGAGGCACACAAAGAGAACCCAACATTGTTAGGGACAGAAAAGGTGAAAGACCATTTTCAATGTGCTCCTTTAATTTCAATCTTTTCAGACAGAAAGAAGTTTGACGGTTCGGACTCACTGCAGTTGATCTCATCGCTGTCATCTCCACAGTCGCCCCAGCCGTCACACCGCAGAGTGTTATTGATGCACAGGTTGTTGCTGCACGCGAACCTTCCTGGACAAGCTGATAGGACAAACATAATAGTACCTCATTTGTTTGCCGGCTTCAGATAACGCTACAGTCCTTAAATTAAGCATGTATCCTTACGATTGTTCGGGGTGAAGGCCTCGTACTCAGCAGTGAAGCCCTGATCAACGTAGGAGGAGTCCGACTTAAATGTAATGGTCATCTTGTTGCTGTTGATGGTGAACACTGGGCTCTTCAAGTCACTGCCACACAGCCTATAACAAAAGAACATAAAACACAAAACAATGTAACTAGGTTATATATTTTACACAAACACACACACACACACACACACACACACACACACTGAGAGAGAGAGAGAATTCTACTTTATTGTCATTGCACATGTGACAAATATGAGGCAATTACAGTAGTACACTTATCTACTTTTTCTGTCATTCTCAGTCCCCATTGGGACAAAATTTCTTGGCTTATTAAGCCACTCATTAATCATAAATGACTAATCATGACTAACTCATCAACCATTCAAACATCAAGGCAACAAACTCATGCAGTTTGGAGTTTGCCAGATTACACAAGAACTGGACTGAAAATCGGTGTCCACAGGTTTTATAGAGCGATTAAAAACATTACAATTTCTGGCTCAAATTGACACAATGTACTGAGGAAGTGAAGACACAGAGTTAAACTGTGAGTGTCTTCAGCCATCTGTAAACAAAAAATGGTGTTTGGGTGAAAGTTCAAAAGTATGGAGTTATGGAAGTGAGAGTTTAATCCACCATGCAACACCATCTGATGAGTATCTGATTAGCAGCAGCATCGACAATGCAGTGATGCCGAAAAGCAGACAATGTAAAACTATCAGTAAGGAAACTGGCCTCACAGAGCCTGGACCTCAACATTACTGCAACAGTCAGTAAACATTTGGACAGAAATCAGAATAATCAGCAAGTATCCAAAGGCTGAAATGATCTTCAGGAAGCCTGGAGAATTATTCCTGAAGACGACTTCAAGAAATGATAAAAACACTTGCCAAAGAATAAAAAGTAGCCATTCCAGGTTTTTGCCTCATAGGCTGCGTTCACACTGCAGGCGAAAGCGCATCAAATCCGACTTTTTTGACCATACCCGATCATGGTATGACAGTGTGAACGGCATAAATCCGATTTTCAAATCCGACCTGGGTCACTTTTGTATGTGGTTCTGAATCCGATACATATCTGTCTAAGGAGCTTGGAAAGAAAAGCGCCTGGACTTCTTTAAGTTGCTTGAAGACGTTTCACCTCTCATCCGAGAAGCTTCTTCAGTTCTAAGGTCAAATGGCGGAGAGTCCCAGATTTAAACCCAGTGGGAGTATCCCCTCAAAGAGGGACAAAAGGACCCCCTGATGATCCTCTTTCAAACCATCTGTCCTCCCTGTCCAAAATGTGAACATTGGCATCCTCGAAAGAGTGACCTTTATCCTTAAGATGCAGGTGGACTGCTGAGTCTTGTCCTGTGGAGGTGGCTCTTCTATGTTGTGCCATGCGCTTGTGAAGTGGCTGTTTGGTCTCTCCAATGTAGAGGTCTGAGCATTCCTCGCTGCACTGTACAGCATACACCACATTGTGAAGTTTGTGTTTAGGAGTTTTGTCTTTGGGATGAACCAGTTTCTGTCTGAGTGTGTTGCTGGGTCTGAAGTACACTGGGATGTCGTGTTTGGAGAAAACTCTCCTGAGTTTCTCTGATACACCGGCTACATAGGGGATGACAACGTTGTTGCGTCTGTCTTTCTTATCCTCCCTCGCTGGTGTCTGATCCTCTTTTCTGTGCCTCTTTGCTGACTTTATGAACGCCCAGTTAGGATAACCACATGTTTTGAGTGCTTCCTTTACATGTGTGTGTTCCTTCTTTTTCCCTTCAGGCTTAGAGGGAACATGTTCTGCCCGGTGGTGTAGCGTCCTAATTACTCCAAGTTTGTGTTCCAGAGGTTGGGGGGAGTCAAAGAGGAGGTACTGGTCCGTGTGTGTGGGCTTCCGGTAAACTTCAATGTTGAGGTTGCCATTCTCTTCAATGTGCACAGCGCAGTCCAGGAAAGGCAAACAGTTATCCTTTGTGTCTTCCCTGGTGAACTTGATGTTCTCATCCACAGCGTTAATGTGCGCAGTGAAGGATTCCACTTCTTGTGTCTTGATTTTGACCCAGGTGTCGTCTACATATCTGTACCAGTGGCTGGGTACTCTCCCTTTAAAAGAGCCAAGAGCCTTTCTTTCCACTTCCTCCATGTAAAGGTTGGCTACAATAGGTGACACGGGGGAGCCCATGGCACAGCCATGTTTTTGTCTGTAGAAGCCTTCGTTGTATTTGAAGTATGTTGTGGTGAGGCAGAGGTCTAACAGTGTGCAGATCTGATCGGGTGTGAAGTTGGTCCTGTCTTCCAAGGAGCTGTCTTCTTGTAGTCGTTTTCTGACAGTCTCCGCCTCCGTGGTGGGTATGCAAGTGAAGAGAGAGACTACATCAAAGGACACCATGGTTTCATCTGGATCCAGGGTAAGTTTCTGGACCTTGTCGGTGAAGTCGGTGGAGTTGAAAAAGCAGTGAAAGAAGCCATCTATGTCCACTGTGAGCGACCATCTTTGAACAGAGGTGGTGGTTTACGACACCAACTGTCTGCCATCTATAATCCAGTTTTGAGTTCCCTTCCCAGACGCCTTAACGCCCACTCACATCCTGGGCCATCTGACCTCAGGAAATCGCATGATAGGGTGGGGCCAGGTTTCACAATGAGCTCACCCAAAACCCTGGCTGATTGGGACCCACACCCGTTTTTACACCTTGGCTCATGTTTGACCATGTTTGACACCATTTGATCTTAGAACTGAAGAAGCTTCTCGGATGAGAGGTGAAACGTCTTCAAGCAACTTAAAGAAGTCCAGACGCTTTTTCTTTCCAAGCTCCCTAGACTACGATGACCTGGATGACTGAGAACCTTCACAGACGATACAGAAAGCGACTGCTGTTTTAATGGTCATGTGACATTAAATCCGTCTTTTATGTCACTGACACAAGACAGACGCCAATTATCAGCGCCGGAGAAAACATCGTGAACACTTCCTGGCCATCCAGTGAAATTGTTGGGAAGACAACGTTGGAGAAACGCGAACATTTTATTTGTACTGTTAATCTGCAGATTCTGACAGAAATCTGCAACTATCCTTTGAAGCACCGCTCCTCTCTAAAACAGTAATAAGGATAATTATTAGGCCATATGTAAATAACAAAATAACTTTATAACTTAAAGCAAAATTAGGAAACGTAAAGTCCGAAACAAGTCTTTATATTAAGGCCATCAGTCAAACAATACTGTTTGGTCTGGGTCTAAGCAGAGCGCGTTGTGTGTGACGTCTTCTCTTGCGCATGTGGACCTCTCTGAGGGTTCACACTAGAGCGTGTTTGTTGTCACATTTTATTTGTAGTGTGATGAAGCAAAGAAAAAAATCAGATTTGATCAAAGAATTGGAATTGAGCATTAAGACCTGCAGTGTGAACTTAGCCATATACTGTACTTCCATGTATTTCACTTC